>NC_083711.1:8750000-9375000 GCF_033118175.1 Dama dama
GTTCTTTTTCTAGTTCCCTTAAGTATAACTTTAAGCTGTTTATTTGAGATTTTTCTTGTTTCTTGAGGTAGGATTTAGTGCTGTAAACTTCCCTCTTAGAATGGCTTTTGTAGGGTCCCACAGATTTTTGGTCACTGGGTCTCCCTTTTCCTTTGTCTCCAAGTACCTTTTTTAAAAATTGGGATATAGTTGCTTTACAATATTGTGTTAGTTTCTGCTGGACAGTGAAATGGACCAGCTATATGCATATATATACCCCCTCCCTCTTGGACCTTCCGCCCACCTCCCTGCCATCCCACCCGTCTAGGTCGTCACAGAGCGCTGAGCTGTGTTCCCTGAGCTACACAGCAGGTGGCCACTATCTGTCTTGCACAGGGCAGTGTACATACATCAATCCTAATCTCCCAATTCATCAACTCCCAGCCCGTGTCCACCCATCCATTCTCTACGTCCGCGTCTCTATTCCTGCCCTGCAAATAGGTTCATCTATACCATTTTTCTAGATTCTACATATATATGTTAATACACAAATTTGTTATTCTCTTTCTGATATACTTCACTCTGTATGACAGGCCCTAGATCCATCCATGTCTCTACAAATGACCTGATAGCTTTCCTTTTTCCATTCTATGTATGTACTGCATCTTCTTTACCCATTCATCTGTTGATGGACACTTAGGTTACTTCTGTGTCCTGGCTATTGTAAATAATGCTGCAATGAACATTGAGGTGTGTGTGTGTGTTTGAATTATGGTTTTCTCAGGGTATACGCCCAGTGGTGGGATTTCTGGGTCATAGGTTGTTGTCATTGATAGTTGCTCTGTAAATAGTTGTAATTTGGGTGTGTCCATGGGAGGAGGTGAGCTCAGGGTCTTCTTACTTTACTATCTTCTCTCTCCTTTGAAACAGAACTTAAAAAAAACTTGTTTTTTTTTTTTTAAATCCTTAAGTTTCTTCCACGGTACTTGGTCCATCCTTATTACATTTTTCCATTTCTTTCTTCTAAAGAGTTAAATTTTAAAAGCTCACTTGGTGAAAACATTCCATTATTTGTCCTTGTGCTTCAAAGATGGCTTTTGACATTAAAACAAAGCTTGCCACTAAGGGTTTGATTTCTAACCCACTCTTCTGCTGCTAACTAAAATAAGGGCTAATCTTATTTTGGCATAAGAAGCAAAAATTGACAAGAAGATTTGGCAACAAGAAGTAAAAATATTAAAAATGGGGAATAGAACTGAGATACTGTAAAATTGTGACTTCTGATGTGCAGTTGAAGGTGAAAAATAACTTCAACTCAATTTAAAAGTAGACAGAAGAGAATATAACCTTTTTCTTTACCTGGGAGATTTTCACTGATTTTATTTTTCTCTTGCCTATGTTTTGGTGTTTTGTTAACTTACTTAAACAGAATTCGCTCTATTTAATCTGCATGTGCTAATGAGTTTCTATTTGGTCTGCAGTGTAGTTGCCAGGTGCTCCAGAAGGCTTCAGTTTACATTTTTATTATCTATTATTTCAACAGACACTTCTTGGTACTAGGTCTGTGTCAGGCGCCAGCAAAGAGAAAGGGGTAGCAGCAGGGAAATTACTTCCCAGATGACCAGTGGTGAGAAGCTCAGAAACCTGATCAGTGCCGGGAGGAAAAATTTTTGGCCATGAACATATTTCCCCAAGATGTTCATAACTCCAAATAACTTCTGATCTTCTTGTAAAAGCAGAAGGTAATGAGTGGACCTTTTGTTGTTGTCTAGTCACTAAGTTGTGTCTGACTTTTTAGTGACCCCATGAACTGTAGCTTGCCAAGCTCCTCTGTCCATGGGATTTTCGGGGCAAGAATACCAGAGTGGGTTGCTGTTTCCTTCTCCAGGGGATCTTTCTGATCCAAGGATCTAACCTGCATCTCCTGCACTGGTAGGTAGAATTTTTACTGCTGAGCCACCTGGGACCCTTTAGCTGGGTATTAAAGCCGAGAGAACAGGAAAACAGACAGGAGTGCAGGGTAACATTTACTTACCAGCTCTCGCACCTTCTCTGGTAGAGCAGCGATCTGCACCTTGGTTGCACACTCCCTGGAAAAAACCTGGGAAAGCTTTAAAACCCAGGACACCTGAATCCCACCCTAGAGTGTTCTAATTTAGTGGTCAGAGCAAGGCCTGGCGTTGGCACTTCTAAAGCTTGCCACATGACTGCTATGGCAGCCATGGCTGAGAACCACAATGGTGAGGAGGAACAGGGTGAACAAGAGGCTGATCTGGTCTTGGAGAGCAGGATTGGAAGTGCCTGTAAGGAAGCACAGTGAACTCTTCTCTTCTTCCAGAAGAAGCTGGCAAGGGGAAGCCTGAGGTCAGGGGTGATGGGAAGTTGGCTCAAGCTGGCTTCCCTCAGGGGGTCTTTCAAACAAACCTGACATATATTTCTGCTATGGTGTCTTCATGGGGGCCCACAAGATGACCTGATGAATCCCTTTCTGATCTCAGAATTCTTGTGAGGTTCTCCCCTCCTTCTTCACTTCCTAGCTGCAAAGCTTGCAGCCTCAGCAGTTAGATTGCCCACATCCTTCTCAAGAGAACTGGGCTCCAGACACTTGGCAAGGCCACAGAAACCACCTTCAGCCCTGGCAGGGCCTGGGCCACAGCCCTCACTACACGTGTGGATTGAACTCTCAGTGCAGCCCCCGCAGCCTGCCTCGGGCTTTCCTTCAGAGGGTCCTGTGGAGGGTTCAGTCTCAAAGAATAAGTAAGATAATCAATGTAAATATTTATCACAAAGCCTGGCTGCTACTCGCTTGATGTCAGTAGAGACAACCAGAAGTGTTCCCAGACATTGTCAAATGTCCTGTGGGAGACAAATCTGTGCCCTCCTATGAGGGAAATTAAAATAGAGGAAGTCTTGCAAGGTGGGGCTGGGAGTGCCTGTAAGGAAGTGCAGTGAGAAGCAGAAACAGGAGAGCAGGCCTCTGACCTTGCTTCTGACCTTCCTGGACACTGTCCGGATTCCATGCCTGCCCGCAAGCACAGCTAGTCAGGCAGCACTTTAGATAAGAAAGGAAGTAGGACTTGGAATTCTTGAACCCATGGAGGTTTGGCCAGTCATGCCTGGGGTTTAAAGAAATCCTGTGACTCACAAGATAAAACAAACAGCATTGTAAAAATGTTAAAGTCAATATTAATTGAACCTTGAAATGTTTCATCTTCAGTTGTTCTCCTCCCTGTGTTTTAGTTTAAACCCAAGATAAATTATATGGAAAATAGTTGTTTAAATTTACTCATATATCTAGCAGTTTCTTTCCTGTATTTCTTTCTTTCTTTTTTTCCTTTCCTATATTTCTTCTTACATATCATAACTTCCATCTGGGAATGGTTTCTTTCTGCCTAAAATATATCCCAGAGATCTTTCTCTAAAAAGGTCTTTTGATGTCAAATGTTTTTGTTTGTCTGATTCTATCTCTTTTACTGAAAGATTGAAGTCGATATCAGTTTGTGACCTGGGATTATGAGTGGGAACCCCTGAAACTGCAATTTGCTGTCTCATCCACAGAGTGGATGCACTGCTGGGACCTTTTCCTGGTTGGGATTCTAGATTGCTGTTGACCAGGGACTTCCCAGTACTGTTTTTAAGTCTGGATGTGCTGCTGCTGCTGCTAAGTCACTTAATTCGTGTCCGACTCCATGTGATCCCAAAGACGGCAACCCACCAGGCTCCCCTGTCCCTGGGATTCTCCAGGCAAGAACACTGGAGTGGGCAAGTCTGGATGTAGGTCAGCCCAATTTGGTGATGTGTATGCTATGACTCTCTCCTATTGCTTCCATTTCTCTTCTTTTAATGACTGTATGTTGAAGTTAAGTCAAATAATCTTCTATAGAAAATTGAAATTGTTTGTGTGTTACAAGTGGTTTCTTTTGTTAACAAATTCTTTGAACATAAAACAAAAGTAAACCTTTTGGTAAAACACCTCCCCAATTAAGAACCACTTCTCTAGAATTGAGGTGACTCTAGAAATTTTATGATAGTTAACTTACCCATATCTCAGATTCATCTTATTCTCCTCTGAAAAAAAAACAGGATCTTAAAACATTTCATCTTCAGCTGTTTTCCTCCCTGTATTTTATTTTAAACCCAGGATATATTGCTATTGTTTTATACAGAAAACAGTTGTTTAGATTTGCTCATGTATTTACCAGTTTCTTTCCTGTATTTCTTCTTATGTATCATAATTTCCATCTGGGAATGGTTTCCTTCTGTCTGAAATATATCCCTTGGATCTTTATTTGATCTTTTAATGTCAAATATCATTGACTTTTGTTTGTCTGAGTCTTTATTTTATCCCTTTTCCTGAAAGATATTTTTGCAGTCTTATAATTAAAAGTTGACAAAAATGTTAGTGCACTTGAAAGGTATACTATCACTTTTTGGCTTCTTTACTGCTGAGATCATCATCCATAATTTAACTATCTTTTCTTTGAAGATAATATACTGTCTCTGTTTTTGAGGCCCTGCAGTTTCACCTTGAATTAAATTTGCCCATTCTCATTCATTTTAGTTCACTGATTCCTAAGATGTCGATGCTCAATCTTGCCATCTCCTGCTTGACAGTCTCCAATTTACTTTGATTCATGGACCTAACATTCCAGGTTCCTATGCCATATTGTTCTTCATAGCATCGGACTTTACTTTCACCACCAAACACATCCGTGACTGAGTGGATTTCACTTCTGTTTTGGCCCAGTTGCTTCATTCTTTCTGGAACTATTAGTAATTGCCCTTTGCTCTTCCCTAGGATCATGTTGGAAACCTTCCAACAGAAGGGACTTATCTTCCGGTGTCATATCTTTTTACCTTTTCATACTGTTCACGGTGTTCTTGTGGGAGGAATACTGGAGTGGGCTGCCATTTCCTCCTCCAGTGGACCACGTTTTGTCAGAACTCTTCACTGGGACCCACCCATCTTCAGTGGGCCTGCACTGCGTAGCTCATAGCCTCATTGAGTTATGCAAGCCCCTTTGCCACGACAAGATGATGACTGCAGCCATGAAATTAAGAGACACTTGCTCCTCGGAAGGAAAGCCATGACAAGTCTGTGAAAGTCTCTCAGTCATGTCTGACTCTTTGCGACTCCATGGACTATATAGTCCATGGAATCCTCCAGGCCAGAATAATGGAATGGGTAGCTGTTCCTTTCTTCAGGGGATCTTCCCAACCCAGGGATCGAACCCAGTCTCCTGCATTGCAGGTGGATTCTTTACCAGCTGAGCCACCAGGGAAGCCAAAGCGTGTGTGTTAGTCACTCAGTTGTATCTGACTCTTTGGGACCCTATGGACTGTAGCCCACCAGGTTCCTCTATCCATGGGATTCTCCAGGCAAGAATACTGGAGTGGGTTGCTGTTCCCTTCTCCAGGGGATCTTCCTGACCCAGGGATCTAACCTGGGTCTTCAGCATTGCAGGCAGATTCTTTACCATCTGAGCCACCGAGGCAGCATATTAAAAAGCATCACTTTGCTGACAAAGGTCCGGATAGTGAAAGCTATGGTTTTTCCAGTAGTCATGTTCGGATATGAGAGTTGGACCATAAAGAAAGCTGAGTGCTAAAGAACTGATGCTTTTGAATTGTAGTACTGGAGAAGATTTTTGAGAGTTCCTTGGGCTGCAAGGAGATCAAGCCAGTCAATCCTCAAGAAAATCAATCCTGAATATTTATTGGAAGGAATGATATTGAAGGTGAAGCTCCAATACTTTGATCATGTGATGCAAAGAGTCAATCGTTGGAAAAGACCTTGATGCAGGGAAAGACTGACGGCAAAAGGAGAAGAAGGCGGCAGAGGATGAGATGGTTAGATAGCATTAACAACTCAATGAACATGAATTTGAACAAACTCTGGGAGATAGTAGAGGACAGAGGAGCCTGGCATGCTGCAGTCCCTGGGTTGCAAAGAGTCAGACATGACTTAGTAACTGAACAACAGCAAGATTTGTCCTGATGTGATTTCTTCTTTGTCCAGCTAGGGATTTGTTGTCCTGAGCTTGTAGACTGGTGTCTTTCATCAGTCATTATCTTTTCATATATTCAAATACTGCTTTTCCCTCATCCTTTCTCACCTCTCCGCCTGAGACTGTGATTCAGTTCAGTCAGTTCAGTCACTCAGTCATGTCCGACTCTTTGTGACCATGGACTGCAGCATGCCAGGCTTCCCCGTCCATCACCAACTCCTGGAGTCCACCCAAACTCATGTCCTTTGAGTCAGTGATGCCATCCAACCATCTCATCCTCTGAGGTCCCCTTCTCCTCCCACTTTCAATCTTTCCCAGCATCAGGGTCTTTTCAAATGAGTCAGCTCTTCATATCAGGTGGCCAAAGTGTTGGAGTTTCAGCTTCAACATCAGTCCTTCCAATGAATATTCAGGACTGATTTCCTTTAGGATGGACCGGTTGGATCTCGTTGCAGTCCAAGGGACTCTCAAGAGTCTTCTCCAACACCACAGTTCAAAAGCATCAATTCTTCGGCGCTCAGCTTTCTTTATAATCCAACTCTCACATCCATCCATGACTACTGGAAAAACCGTAGCCTTGACTAGACGGACCTTTGTTGGAAAGTAATGTCTCTGTTTTTTAATATGCCGTCTAGGTTGGTCATAACTTTTCTTCCAAGGAGTGTCTTTTTATTTCATGGCTCCAGTCACCATCTGCAGTGATTTTGGAGTCCAAAAAAATAAAGAGACTGTGATTAGACATGTAATAGATCATCTCATTCTATTCTGTGCATGCGTGCTAAGTTGTTTCAGCTGTGTCCGACTCTTTGCAACCTTATGGACGGTAGCCTATCAGGCTCCTCTGTCCATGGGATTCTCCAGGCAAGAATACTGGGGTGGGTTGCCATGCCCTTCTCTAGGGTATCTTCCCACTCAGGGATTGAACCTGTGTCTCCTATGTCTCCTGCATTGGCAGGCAGGTTCTTTACCACTAGCACCACCTAGGAAGTCCTTCTCATATTTCTCATCCTTATGTTAATACATTCTTGATAATCACTTCAGATCTACGCTCCTGGTGGTGGTTAATTTTATTTGTCAACTTGACAAGACCATAGTACTCAAATATCTGATCAAATACCAGTCTGAATGTTGCTGTGAAGATGTTATTTTTAACATGAGATTGGCATTTAAGTTAGAAGGCTTTGAGTAAAGCGGGTTACCCCTTTATCATGTGAGTGGATCTCTTCCAATCACTTGAAGGCCTTGAGAGAAAAAAAAGGCTGAGGTTCCCAGAGGAAGGAATAATTATGCCTTCATATTGCCTTTGGACCCAACTGAAATATCAACCCTTCCCTGGGTCTCTGGCTGTCAGTCTGCTCGACATATTTTAGACTTGCCAGCCTCCACAATTCCATGAGTCAATTCCCTAACAGAAATATCTCGCTTCTCATTGGCTCTGTCTGAATCCTGACTCACATGCTCCCCTTTCTGCCCAATTTACTTCCTTCATTTCAGTTTTCCTAATTTGCTGTTAAGCCCATTCTCTGACTTTTAAATGTCAGTTACTGTTGACCCTTGAACAATGTGGCAATTAGGGGCACTGACCTCCTGCACTGTCAAAAATTCACATATAACTTTACAGTTTGCTCTCAAAGCTGTGGTTCCACAACCACTAATTATATAACATTATGGTATGTATTTAATGAAAAAAAAATCTGTGTATAAGTGGAACTGCACAACTCAAATCTGCCTTGCTCAAGCAGCTGTATCATAGTTTTCATTTTCAGAGGTCTATTTAGCACCTCTTCTACCATGTCCCCACCCCGGCACCAAATCCATTTGAATCTTAGTCTACAGCAGATTTCACTTATTGCTTCCAATTATTCTATCTCTTCCTTGTGAGGGAATCACACAGTCCCGACTGTTCCTACCTGACTTGCAGCTCTTCCCAGGGAAGGAGCACATGTGCCCATTCTACTAACACTGGACTTGGCCAAGCTTTTGGCCATAGGAAGTGGAGAGCAGTGACATGCTCCATGTTCAGCAGAAGCTCTGAGGACAATTGTGGTCTGGTAGTTCTCTCCCCATTTGGCAGGTCCTTCAGCCTAGATTCTAGAATAAAGACATCACTGAGAAAAGAACAGACCCTCGGTTGATTGCCAGCCACATACAAAATGAGCAAAAAAGAAGTCTTTGTTCTCCAAGCCACTGAGATTTGGGTTCCTGTGACTCACTCAGCCTCTTGTGCCATCCTGATGCCATCAACGGTTTCTTAGATTTACTTGACTGCACTCTGCGTGCTCTGTTTCCTTGGACTGTTTATGTCCATCTGAGGTCTTGGTGGGTCAGGCCCAGCTGCCTGCTGTTTCTGCTGGCTTTTCCTTGCGACGTTTTCCTTTGGGGTTTTGTGATTTCTAACAGTTAACCTCAAGTTTTATTTTGACCACCCAGGAAGAGGGATCGGGGGCTGCAAATCTAGTTTTGAGATTATAACTTCTCAGGAAAGATACTGCTTTGCCTCTCCAATCAGAAACAAAACTGAAACCAAAAAGGTTCACTTGCAGTCCCTGGGGCGGGAGTGTAGTAGGCTGAATAATGACACTCAAAAGTCCTAGTCTCTGGCATCTGTGAATGGGACCTATTTGGAAAAAGAGTCTTTGCAGATTTGATTAAATTAAGGATCTTGAGCTGGGTAAGTTATCTGGATTATTACCTTTTCAGTTTAGTTCAGTCACTCAGTCGTGTCCGACTCTCTGCGAACCCATGGACTGCAGCACGCCAGGCCTCCCTGTCCATCACCAACTCCTGGAGTTTACCCAAACTCATGTCCATCGAGTTGGTGATGCCTGGGTGGGCCTTAAAATGCAACCACAGGTGTCTCTATAAAAAAGAGACAGGCAGAGGGAGACAACCAAACAGAGGAAGAGAAAGTGATCTGAATGCAGGCAGAGATAGGAGTGATGCTGATGCAAGCCAAAGACTGCTGGCATTTGGAAAAGGCAGGAGCAGACTGTCCCCTAGAACCTCTGAAGACTTTTCTGGCACCTTGAATTCAGCCTAGTGATAACTGATTTTGAACTTCTGAAGTCAAGAGCTGTGAGAGAGTAAGTTTCTGTGGCTTTAAGTCACAAACTTGTGACACTTTCTTATGGCAGGACACTGATACGGGGGTGGGGTGGGATTCATTTATTCCTAGTTCACCCTTACACAGGGGAGGCGACGCTCTTTGGGATTTCAGACTTAAGGGTAGGTGTCCTTTCCACGCCACCTTGGATGAGCCCCGAGTCTTGTCTTCCGTTCCCTGAGTCCTTGCAAGGGGCTGAAATCCTACAAGGTTTGTCAAATGCCCTCCAGGGTGAAAGGTGGCATATTCTTTCCTTCCTCACTAGGGATCATTTGAAATTTTGTTTTTTAAACGTAACATCCAGCATTTTACTTGACTTTGTCTGAGGGTCAGGGATGTTGTCATACTATGGGACAGGGAAGCCTAGATGAGGTTCCCTAAGATTGCTGACATCTTGGGGGCCAAATGACAAACGTGTCCCCCTCCTATTCATCGTGCAGAGACACGAGCAGTATTTTCTCATGAAAGCGGCGGCCGAGAGCCACCCGGAGTCATAAGGAGGGTGGTGAATCCGGGGGTGACTTGGGCAAACATCCATCATCAGTGGTGGGAGACAGGGGTGTGTGTAGGGGGAGGTGTGCAAACAGTGCATCCCCCAGTGTGGCTAGAGACCCTGGTCCCTGAGATGTCTCTGATTCCACCCCCACAACACTGTACTGGGGCAGGGCAGACAGTAGCTCAGGGGTCAGCTCCTGGCCCGGGAGGGCCTGTGCCCTTCTCTGCCCTCATCTTAGTGCACTGTGGTAGGAGGAGACGCGGGAGACGCAGGTTTGATTCCTGGGTCAGGAAGATCCCTTGGAGGAGGAAACGGCAACCCACTCCAGTGTTCTTGCCTGGAGAATCCCATGGAAAGGGGAGCCTGGCAGGCTATAGTCCATGGGGTCACAAAGAGTCGACAGAACTGAGCAGCTGAGCACGCACGCACGGGCTTTGAATTCCCCCATTCTTGGTAGGAGGCTGTTACCCTTGCAGTCTGCAGCTAGTCAGTCTCAGGCTTCAGCTGGTCCCCTTGAAGCCCCTCAGGACCTCCCAGCCCTAAAGGATGAGTGCCGCTGTCAGGCCCTCTGCTGGGAAACCACACAGAGATGGCTCACTCCTGTTGTACCCCTAAGCCCACCTGGGTGGGCTTCTAGGACTGGAGAATCCATATCCACTCTGTTTTGCTTTGGGAAGCCTGCTCAGGGTTTGAGCTGCAACCATTAGAAACCGACCAGCTAAAACGAGTGTCTCAGCCTGATTTGGGGGAGCTCACAGAATCTCAGGAAGGATTGGAGGAACAGCCTTGGGAGGTGAAGACAGGAACAATGTCCAAACCAAACCTAGAAGAGAATCTGCCTGTAGTGTCAGAGACCTGGGTTCAATCCCTGGGTCAGGAAGATCCCCTGGGAAAGGGAATGGCAACCTGCTCTAGTGTTCTTGCCTGGAGAATTCCATGGACAGAGGAGCCTGGTGGCCTACACAGTCCATAGGGTCACACAGAGTTGGACACGACTGATCGACTAACCCTCTCACACTCACTGCTGGTGCCGAGTCTCCCAGGCAACTGGATGCTTCTACTGGAACCCTGGCCTCTACTGCTGCCCTGCACGCCCCTCCCTGTCCCCCAACTCAAAGCCCGGCAGCAAGGGGGCTGCAAAGGAGCAGGTGGCATTTTGAGCCCCTAAAAAGGGAGAAGGGTTCACACTTTCCAAGATGGAGACTCTTCAGACACGTGAAGGGCTTTAGGCAAGGATTGGATGAATAATGGGCAATAAAGTAATATTCCTTTCCTTCTCTCCCAAGTCAGACGCATTCATGTACACGCATTCCTGTCATGCCTCCTTCGGCGATGACAAGCTGAACTGGGGAAGGGAACTGACTTCTCCCCTGTTGTCAGACTACCTCCAAGCCAGAATCAGGGGCTGAGAACCCAGGACGTGGTGACCTCTCCCTCAGAACGTCACTGAACGTAATTTAAAAATACCGAACAGGTCAACAAACTTTTGATCTTGTCCCCCCATGTTGTTTCCATTAAAAACAGTGTCAAATTATTTTAAAAAGTGGGTTTTTAAAAAAAATTTTTCTATTTTGGGGAACTTCGATGAATCTACTTTATTGAGCAACCTGGCCCAGAGGAAGGGATATTTGTTGCTGACCTAGGTTTGTGAAGTCTGTCACACCCATGAGATGATGCAGTTGCTAAGATGAGCCGCCATTTATTGAGTGACTGCTATGTGCTGGCACCGGGGTGGGCATTTTTCACCGAGGGTCACTAACCCTTAGGTTTTCTCATCCTCATGTACAGATGACCTGTTAAGCGTCCGAGGTGGAATTCAAAGCCCATGCGTGCGTGCTCAGCTGCTCAATTCTGTCTGACTCTTTGTGATCCCATGGACTATAGCCTGCCAGGCTCCCCTCTCCATGGGATTCTCCAGGCAAGAATACTGGAGTGGGTTGCCATTTTCTCCTCCAAGGCATCTTCCTGACCCAGGGATCGAACCTGTGTCTCTGGCATTGGCGGGCGGGTTCTTTACCACTGAGCCACCTGGGAAGCCTGGAATTCAAAGCTTGAGGGTCTTCTCTTTTCTGAAGCTTCCCAGTTGCTGTTTGGCCCCTGGGCCTGGCACAGTCCCTGGCTGACCGCCAAGCAGGGACTGAGGAATAGCCACTGACTGAGTGAACAGCAAAGACAGCACATGAGAACTGGCTCACTCCAACAGTCACACGGACGGGAGTGTCATTAACGCGCATGGACCAAACAGAGAGTGACGCTTTAACTGAGCACCAGCGTTATACGAAACGTGTCCGCATAGAAGAATAAACCCGGTCCAGGTGTCCCTGAGAATCCAGAGTCTGTACTCTGTACAGAGCTTGGTGGCACCGACTTCCGAGTCGACACCATTTCTCCCGTCAGATTCCACAGTGTCTTGGTCTTTCTTCCTCATTTTATACATTTTTGTTTCTAACCATTCAAAACTTTTTTTTTTGGTGGTTTTGTTTTTTGGCCACATGGCTTGTGAGGCCTGAGTTCCCTGACCAGGGACTGAACCTCGGCCCTCGGCTGTGAAAGTGTGGAGTCCTAACCACTGGACCTGCTGGGGAATTCCCTAAAACCTTTTTATATTAGTGAATACACAAGACTGAGAATCATACCTCCAGTGGCCAACCTCAACTTTTTTTTTCTGGCCACATCATGTGATATGTGGGATCTTAGTTCTTCAGCTGAGGATGGAACCTGTGCCCCCTGCATTGAAAGTGAGGTCTTTTAACCACTGGGACGGGCTATCAGGGAAATCACAGTGGCCAGCTTTTTTTGTTTAATCATTAAGGCCTTTAAAAAGTGGCACGTTCCCAAGCTTTTGCCACATGAGCATGTAGAGTCCAGCTCCTTGGTGGTGTGGACGCTGTCCCGGCGTCTGTGTTTCTCCATCTGGGTTTACTCAGGTGGTCTCGGCCCGCGCTGGCTGGCTGCTCTGACTGCCCTCGGGGGCAGCCAGGACAAGAAGGGGGTCACTGCGCCCGGCTGAGTGTGCTCCCTCCTCGGACACCACTGGAAGGACCCCTGCCCACGTCAGGTCCCGAGACCGCAGCCGGCCCCAGGGTTCGGCCTGCAGCTTTCAGACACTTCCGTGATGGCGCTCAGCTTGTCAAAGACTTCACTCTCATCAGACGGTGGGAAGGAGAATAAGAGAAGAGTGCTGTGATGAGGGTGGCTCATAAACTGCAGGGAGGAAAAAAAAAAGTTAATTAACAAATTTTCCCATTTCTTTTTCTGGGCTCACAATTTTCTAGAGAACTCGTGGCTGAAAAATGCTGTTTAAAAAAAAATGTAACAACAAGAGTGTGACAGTTCCTCACAAAATTAAAAATAGAATTACCGTATGGGCCATTAAGTCCACTTCTGGTTATACACCTGAAAAGAACTGAAAGCGGTGTCTCAGAGACATACATTAATACGTACCCCGGTCTTCAGAGCGTCATAATTCCTGACAGCCAAAGGTGGGAGCAGACCGCGTGCCCATCCACACATGCGTGCGTGTGTGCTCGGTCGCTCCGGCCGTGCCCGGCTCTGTGTGACCCCATGGACTGTGGCCCGCCAGCCTCCTCTGTCCCTGGGGTTCTCCAGGCAGGAACACTGGAGGGGATGTCTGCCCTCCAGGGGAGCTTCGCATGGGTCAGATTCTTCCCAGGGATCACACTCCTGTCTCCTGGGTCTCCCGCATTGGCAGGCAGATTCTTTACCACTAGCGCCACTTGGGAAACCCCGTTTACGCATGACTGGACAGATACTGTGTTGGCCAAACATTTGTTTGGGTTTTTGTTATAGCGTTCAGAAAAATCCAAACAAACCTTTTGGCCAACCCAATAGAATGTGGTCTATCCATATAATTCAATTTTTTTTTCAATCTCAAAATGTAATGATGTTCTGATACATACCACAATGTTGAGGAACCTTATGCTAGGTGAACTATGCCAGACACAAGAGGACAAATTGGGCACGATTCCACTTACATGAGGTACTTAGACTAGGCAAATTCACAGACAGAAAGTAACGGTGGTGGCCAGTGGCTGGGGGAGAAGGGAGGTGGGGAGTTCTATTTAATGGATCTATTAATTTATTTAATGGATCTGGTTTGTTTTGCGAGATGAAAGAGGTTCTGAGGATGGAAGGTGAGGAGGATTGCACAACAATGTCCATGTACTCAATACCACTGAACTGTATGCTGAAAACTGGATATGGTGGCAAATTTTACATTATGCGTGTTTTACCACAATTTAAAAAATTCAACAATAAATCTGCACCTCCTTTGCTTAGCGATCACAGGTCCTCCTCTGACAGTTCCTCTTGTAAACCTGGAGGGAGACTCAGGGACGGTCCCAATGCCACCTGGGGCATCCTTACCTCGAAGAAGTTGGCATGGGATACAAGTGTCTTGGAATAAGTCCCTCTCATGTGCATCCTCAGGCTGAGTTGGAGGCCCTCTCGGGTGCTCCCCAGCACCCCCAGTGTCCCTTTGTCCAGCCTTCAGCCCTATGCCATCCTGTATGGCAGCCACCAGCCACGTGGAATGTGGCCCGTCTGACTCTACATGTGTTGAGAGGTAAAACACACACCAGATTTTGAAGACTTTGTATGAAAAAAAGAATATAAATGTTTTGACAAATGAAAAAAATTCCATGTCGAAATGATATTTTGGATATACTGGGTTGCATAAAATGTATTACTAATATTAATTTCGCTTGTTATTTACTAATTGGAGTCTAATTGCTTTACAATGTGCTGTTAGTTTCTGCTGTACCGTGAAGCAAGTCAGCTATATGCATACATATGTGTACACATACACGCACACATGCATACATACACGCACACATGCACGCACACACACGTGTGCACATTCACACATATGCGTTCACACACGTGCACATTCACACATACGTGTGCACACGCACACACACGTGTACACATGTACACACATGCACACATACACGTACATATTCATACACACACGTACACATTCATACATACAAGTACACATACATACATATGCGTACACAGGCATACATATGCGTACACATATATGCATATACCTATGCTCCCTCTTGGGCCTCCCTCCCCTCCCCACCGTCCCCACCAACGTCATCGCAGAGCCTGAGTTGCGCTCCCTGCGCTGCATGGCTGGTTCCTACAAGCTATCTGTTGTTGCTCTGTGCTTTGTTTTGTTTTTCTTGGCCTTGCTTCATGGCACGCAGGGTCTCAGTTCCCCGACCAAGGATGGAATCTGTGCCCCCTGCAGGAGAAGTATAGAGTCCTAATCACTGGACTATCAAGGAAGTGCCCTGTTCCTTTTCACTTTTGAAAAAACTGTGCATGCATCTTAGTCGCTCAGTTCAGCTCAGTCGCTCAGTCGTGTCTTTGCGACTCTTTGCGACTCTTTTCGAACCCATGGACTGCAGCATGGCCTTCCTGGCCATCACCAACCTCTGGAGTTTACTCAAACTCATGTCCATTGAGTCAGTGAGGCCATCCAAGCATCTCATCCTCTGTCATCCCCTTCTCCTCCCACCTTCAATCTTTCCCAGCATCAGGGTCTTTTCCAATGAGTCAGTTCTTCAAATCAGGTGGCCAAAGTATTGGGCTTTCAGCTTCAGCATCAGTCATTCCAATGAATATTCAGGACTGATTTCCTTTAGGATGGACTGGTTGGATCTCCTTGCAGTCCAAGGGCCTCTCAAGAGCCTTCTCCAACACCACAGTTCAAAAGCATCAATTCTTTGGTGCTCAGCTTTCTTTATAGTCCAACTCTCACACCCATACATAACTACTGGAAAAACCATAGCTTTGATTACATGAACCTTTGTCAGCAAAGTAATGTCTCTGCTTTTTAATATGCTGTCTAGGTTGGTCAAAACTTGTCTTCCAAGGAGCAAGTGTCTTTTAATTTTTTGGCTGCAGTAACCATCTGCAGTGATTTTGGAGTCCCCCAAAATAAAGTCTGTCACTGTTTCCACTGTTTCCCCATCTATTTGCCATGAAGTGATGGGACCAGATGCCATGATCTTTGTTTTCTGAATGTTGAGTTTTACTTTTTCCACTCTTCTCTTTCACTTTCATCAAGAGGCTCTTTCATTCTTCACTTTCTGCCATGAGGGTGGTATCATCTGCATATCTGAGGTTATTGATATTTCTCCCAGCAATCTTGATTCCAGCCTGTGCTTCAGCCAGCCCAGTGTTTCTCATGATGTACTCTGCATATAAGTTAAATAAGCAGGGTGACAATAAACAGCCTTGATGTACTCCTTTCCCAATTTGGAACCAGTCTGTTGTTCCATGTCCAGTTCTAACTGTTGCTTCCTGACCCGCGTACAGATTTCTCAAGAGGCAGGTCAGGTGGTCTGGTATTCCCATCTCTTGAAGAATTTTCCACAGTTTGTTGTGATCCACAGTCAAAGGCTTTGGCATAGTCAATAAAGCAGATGTTTTTCTGGAACTCTTGCTTTTTCGATGATACAATGGATGTTGGCAATTTGGTCTCTGGCTCCTCTCCTTTTCTAAATCCAGCTTGAACATCTGGAAGTTCACGGTTCACGTACTGTTGAAGCCTGGCTTGGAGAATTTTGAGCATTACTTTGCTAGTGTGTGAGATGAGTGCAATTGTGCAGTAGTTCGAGCATTCTTCAGCATTGCCTTTCTTTGGGATTGGAATGAAAACTGACCTTTTCCAGTCCTGTGGCCACTGTTGACTTTTCCAAATTTGCTGGCATATTGAATGCAGCACTTTCACAGCATCACCTTTTAGGATTTGAAACAACTCAGCTGGAATTCCATCATCTCCACTAGCTTTGTTCATAGTGATGCTTCTTAAGGCCCACTTGACTTCGCATTCCAGCATGTCTGGCTCTAGGTGAGTGATTACACCATTGTGGTTATCTGAGTCATGAAGATCTTTTTTGTATAGTTCTTCTGTGTATTCTTGTCACTTGTTCTTAATATCTTCTGCTTCTGTTAGCTCCATACCATTTCTGTCCTTTATTGTGCCCATCTTTGCATGAAATGTTCCCTTGGTATCTCTAATTTTCTTGAAGAGATCTCTAGTCTTTCCCATTTATTGTTTTCCCCTATTTCTTTGCATTGATCGCTGAGGAAGGCTTTCTTCTCTCTCCTTGCTATTCTTTGGAACTCTGCATTCAAATGGGTATATCTTTCCTTTACACCTTTGCCTTTAGCTTCTCTTCTTTTCTCCTTATTGCCAAATTCAGACTTAAATTGAAGAAAGTAGGGAAAACCACTAGACCATCAGATATAACCTAAATCAAACCCCTTAACGATTATACAGTGGAAGTGACAAATAGATTCAAGGGATTAGATCTGATAGAGTGTCTGAAGAACTGTGGACGGAGGTTCATGACATTGTACAGGAAGCAGTGATCAAGACCATCCCCAAGAAAAAGAAATGCGAAAAGGCAAAATGGCTGTCTGAGGAGGCCTTACAAATAGCTGAGAAAAGAAGAGTAGCTAAAGGCAAACGTTATATAAGTATCTATATAATATCTCGCAGCTTCCCTGGTGGCTCAGGGGTAAAGAATCTGCCTGCCAATATAGGAGACACAGGTTTGATACCTGGGTTGGGAAGATCCCCTGGAGAAGGAAATAGCAACCTCCTCCAGTATTCTTGCCTAGAAAATCCCATGGACAGAGGCGCCTGGCAGGCTACAGTCCATGGGGTTGCAAAAGAGTTGGACACGACTTAGTGACTAAAGACCAACAACCGCATACTATCTCAATCTTTGTTACAAAGCCTAAATCAGGTATTATCCCAGAGGGGGATGTTTCCATGAGGGGACGAGGGAGGGATTCCATCAAACTATAAGTTATAGCTGCCACCTTTTCATGTCCGGATCCTTGTGCCAAAAAACTAGCCGGCCAGGAAAGGAGTCAGGAGTCACTACCTGGATCATCATGGGGAGAAGAGGCTGCTGCTACATGATGGGGCCCGGGGGAGGGGGGACTCCTGCCCAATTCTGATGGCACATGGAGAAGCACAAGAGCCGGGGTCTCTGGTGTCCTGTGACCAGCTCAGGCCTCGCAGAGCGGAAGGTCTGAGTCGCTCCCACCACGTCAGCAGCGGCTGGTCCGGGGAGGAGACAGCAGAGCAGTGAGGTCAGGGGCGTCACTTGTGCCCTTAGACCGGCTGCAGGGGCGGGGCTGGCCCTTGTTCCCTTAACCTTTCTCTTGTAACCTTCCCTGGGGGAGCAGCTCGACTCGGCTCTTCAGAGAAGCTGCACCCCTGGGTCCTAGCGGTTTACGCGTAGGCTGGAGTGGATGCTGTGATGCGCCACCCTCACCCCAGTCTTCTTTAGGAAGCAGGGGCCTGCTCCCTCGGCTGCTGGGAGTGGGGCTCCCCCAACCCCACCACGGGAGGTTCCCTGAGCTGAAGGAACTTCTCCATCCCAACTGCGCCTCCTTCCCGGGGGAGCCCACACCCAGCCCAGGGGAGATGCGGGCTTCACTTCACATTTCCTTTCACTTCATTTCTAACTGAAACGAAAGTGAGAATATAACCAAGATTTCATTTCTTAAAGCCGCTTCTGTCCTACAAGCTCTATCCAGGTACATTCTTTCTTCCACCCAAACTTTCTGAAAGTAGCTTTTCTGTAACCCAGTTAGTAAAGAATCCGCCTGCAATGCAGGAGACCCCGGTTCCATTCCTGGGTCAGGAAGATCCTCTGGAGAGGGGATAAGGTTACCCACTCCAGTATTCTTGGGCTTCCCTGGTGCTTCAGCTGGTAAAGAATCCGCCTGCAATGTGGAAGACCTGGGTTCTATCCCTGGGTTGGGAAGATCCCTTGGAGAAGGGAAAGGCCACCCACTCCAGTATTCTGGCCTGGAGAATTCCACGGACCGTATAGTCCATGGGGTCACAAAGAGTTGGACACGACTGAGTGACTTTCAGGTTTTTTTTAATTTTCTGGAGGAAAAAAAAAAGAACTGCTTTCCTAAAGCCTGGGACACACGTCCTGTAATTTCAGTCGCTCTCAGATGTTCCCCGCTCTGACACCGCTCCTGCCCCTCCTCTGTCCCTGGCTGTTCGCGGCACTCAGCCCAGAGTGCTCTCTTTCCTGTCTTTTCTGCTCTGAGCTCGGCTTGGTCCCTTCCTGCTCCGGGACCATCAGCTTGGCTCTCTGACGACTTGGGCCTCCGGGCAGGGAAGGTCAGAGAAGGAACAAACATCCAGGCTGGAGGGGGGCTTTTAGGAACAAAACCTCTGCCCCCTTCCCACAGGGCTGTTCCCCGAGCTCAGACTTCTCCGAAAGGGCACCAGGAACGGGACCTGCACGCAAGGTGTGTGTCGTCCTCCGAGAAACCATGCCGGGCTGACTCAGGTGGCTCTGACTCCGAAGATCAGCGTCTTCTTACCCACATCTGGCTCCGTGCCACTACCTACCTCTTTCAGGTGCTGCGGAAGAGAATTCCTCGGGGGGAAGGCGTGCCTGGCCTTCCTGTAACTGCACCGCAGCAGGAAGAAGCAGCCGAGCAGCAGCAGGACAGCGGCGCACACAGAGGCCACCAGGACGCCACTGGCCACGATCCAGGATGGGGTGGTTTCTGCAGGGGTGAGGGGCTGGGTCATATTCGCGTCATGCCCGGCTTGGGGGATGGCGACCTTAACTCACCACCATGATCTAATGGTGACCCCTTACCACTGGGGTGGAGGAGGGGGCACAGGTGTGTCTCAGAAGGAAACACAGCAGCAGCTATTCAAGGATCTGGAGGTTTTCAAGTCTCACCCTTTCCTACCATCTTCCAAGTTGGGTTTCTGGGGCATGATTGCTGATACGCCCCAAAAAGCAGCAGCTGCATGAACTCTGATCCCTGTTATCTACCCACGGGGGAGCCATCAGCTCCCTGTTCTGCTGTTCCATCAGCAGATAGCGGGGCTCCCCGGGCCCCAGAGCCGCAGTGACACAGACATGCTACAGCGTTTTGTCCTGAGAACTGCACAGGGGACCCCACCTGACCCCCTGCGTGCAGAGACCTCCCCAAATGCTAGTGCCCAGCAGCCTAAAGCTGATCTCTGGGTGCCCCCTCCCTTCCCCAGCACCTCTGTGAGCTCCTGTCTGGAAAAACCCGAGGCTACCAAAAGAATTCACCTCTGTTCTACCAACTCTTGACGCTCCTTTCCTAAACAGCTCAGGACTGTAAATCCTTCCTCTCTCCCTATGAGACCTAAATTAACTCCTACAATCCAGGAGTGTCTTTCCCAAGGATCTGGAAGCCAATCCTTTGACATGTCATCATCAGGATGGAGCATCACGACAGAGGAAGAGTCTCTGTCTCAGAGTCCCAGTGGGATGAATATCGCAGGTGATAAAATCCAGTTAGCAGCAGACGCAGAAAACGGCCTAAGTGCATTAACATCACCCCATGTGCCCACCCAGTTTTGGTCATTTGTCACTTCCGTGACCCCGATCTCTTTTTGTCCCAATTCCCAATTCTGTCTTTAAAATGCCCCATCAGCTCTTTCCTCTTCTCCAGTCATGAATGAATCAAATCTGTTGTTACCACCTTAACTGATGCCCAGCTTTATCTTGGACCGTCTCCAGGGGGTCACCCTTAGTGGCCGGGCTCCCCTCATCTAGCACCAGGCCCCTCTGCCAGCTGCCCGCCTGGCCTCCCTGTGGCCAGCCCTGTCAGCAGCACCACCCTCCTGACGCAAACTGAAAGCCTCTGGTGCTGGGAGAGGCCAGGAGAACGAACCTTGCCCTGGAAGAGCAGGTCCCTCCATGGCGATTGCGGCAGTGTCAACTCTTACTTCCCCAGGGCAGATCAAAGAGCTCTGATCAGCACAGAGTCCTGGAGCCACCTGGACGGCCACCCCCGGCTGGCCTCTCCCAGCACTTGGCACAGTGTGTGGCCATAGACACTCCTTAAACATCCAGTGACCAGTGAGGGCACCCAGCAGGGGGGAGAGGCTGGACGGGCCTGCTGCCCCCTCTTGCACTGTGATTAACACTGGCAGTGACCTTGCAGCCTGTCCAGCTCGTGCCCTGGCCGAGTTCAGGGAACTCACTCCTTACCCCTGTGCCCCATGAATTATCGTTTCAGTTACTAGGATCGAGTGGTGGTGCCTTTAGCAGGTTCAACTCAGATGGGTCTTCTGGGTGGATACAGGGTCGTGGGGCAAGGGAACTGGTGGGGGTGGCCCCCAGGCTTCACGAGAGCTGATGATGGTAGGTCAACTTGGGATCTGACGTCCCAGCTCTGGAGGAAGTTCCAGGACCCATCTACTCATCTCCCTATCTTTCCACTTAGTATTTCTGTAGCTCTCTAATGTGCCAGGCATCGGAATCACTCATTAAATATTCATTAAACGTTGACTGCTGGGCCCGAGCCTGCAGTTGGTGGCACTGTGATGACCCCCCCGGGGCAGCTTCTGGGCCTCCAACCCAGACGTGTCAGCGTCTTACACAAGGGATTATCCCACAGGCACACCTGGTTCATGGTGACAAAATTCAAAAGATGCTTTTGTGACCTACCAAGAAGGGGAAATAGGGAAGGAGAGGGGATACTGCTTTACATAGGCTGTGAATTGTGGGAGAACCTAGTAATCAACTGAATTGAACTGAACTAGTAATCAACACTCTCTGTGTAAAGCTCCCTAACTTGCTTCAGTCCATCTGACCATGCCGTCAGGTCAACTCCCTTTTCCTGTTGGCAAGTCATGCCTTTGCTTATATATGGGATCAGTCTGTAGGTATGGGCGGAGACGTTACTTCCTGTTATTTACCGGTTGAGCTGACTTCAGGCGAATTACTTCATCTCTCTGAACCTTCACCTCCCTTCTGGGAAAGGGGAGAAGAACCTTTCCACACTTTCACTGAAAACTTGTGAGGTTTAAACAGGAGAACTACATTTAAACAAACAAACAAACAAACTCTAAAATGTTATTTGACAAAAGCAGGTTTTCAGTGGGCTGTTCTCTTCTTTTATGAAATGTCTGGATTTTGTTAGTTAACGAGTGATCATTTAGAGTCACAGGATACTCAAAATACTTTTCTTTTTAGTCCAAGTGTGTGCCTCATGCCATGTCTCGTGACATAAGCTCTAAGTCATATTTAAAGGCGTGATTTTATTTTTTTAAAAATATGTATTTATTTGGCTGTCAGGTCTTAGCTGCAGGGCTCTAGAGCACATGGGCTCAGTAGTTGAAGGGCTAAGCTGCCCTATAGCACGTGGGATCCTAGTTCCCCGACCAGGGATCAAACCTGCATTGCCTGAAATGGAAGGTGGATTTTTAACCACTGGAGCATCAGGGAAGTCCCTAAAAGTATGATTTGAATAATAACAGTAATGACACCTAACTCATATTGCAGGCTGACCCCGTGCCTGGCACTGTGCTGGGTGACACCTTTGATTACTCTCTTGTAGGTGAGGTGACCGAGGCACTGGGCGTCCAGGACCTGCCCCACATCACTCATTGTGCTGGACTCACAGCAGGGAAGGATGGGACACGGGACAACCAGGCATACTCAGGCCTGGAGAAAGCAGTCGGCAGGTGTTCAGAGGAAAGAGCGAAGACCCCAAAGTCAGGATTCTAGTGATTTAAACAGGATGGGTGCTCGCAGGGCACAGAATTCTCATTCAACTACAGATGATTCACAAACAGAATAAAAAGGCAGGCTTTTGGAAGTTCCCTGGCGGTCCAGTGGGCAGGACTCTGCGCTGTCACTGCCAAGGGCCTGGGTTCAATCCCTTGGGGAACGAAGATCCCATAAGCCTTGCTGGGCAGCCAAAAAAAGAAAAGGTTTTTTGGTTTTTTATTAAGGCAGGCTTTTGTTATTTAGAGGCCCTTGTTGGGAGGCTCAGCCAGAAGGTGGAATAGAGGCAGGCAGACTGAGCCTTGGACAGCCATGGCTCGGCGCTAGCCGGGGGCTACAGAAAAGAGAGAGAGGCAGAGAATTCCCTCCAGAGAGACAGCAAGACTCCATCTTCCACGTGGCTCTGCATTCCTGAGAAACCGTGCTTAATGTTATTGCAGAATACTTTTGGATGACACTGGAAAGATCACGTGACTGGGTGAGATGAGAGATTCTTGGATTTGGGCAAGTAACTTGTGCAATAACAAAAAGCAAAAGAAACCTCAACAAGATTCAGGAAACTCCAGGCTGGTAAGCCTGATTCCATGTCCAGAAAACAATACAAAAATTCTAAAATGGATCGTTAAATGGCTACTTGTTGTTCAGTTACTAAGTTGTGTCCGACTCTTTTGTGACCCTCTGGACTGTGGCCCACCAGACTCCTCTGTTCATGGGATGTCCCAGGCAAGAGTAACCGGACCAGATTGCCATTTCCCTCTCCCAGGATCTTCCCAGCCCAGGGGTCAAACGTGTGTCTCTTGCACTGGCAGGCTGATTCTTTGCCACTGAGTCACTAGGGAAGGCTGAAATACGGCAAAGCTGCGTGTTTTTCTCAGCAGCTCTGAGACTCTATGGACTGCAGCATGCTAGGTTTCCCTGTCCTTCACCGTCTCCCAGAATGTGCTCAAGTTCACGTTCACTGACTTGGGGATGTTATCTCACCATCTCATCCTCTGCAGCCCCTTTTCCTCCTGCCCTTAATCCTTCCCACCATCAGGGTCTTTTCCAGTGAGTCAGCTCTTGGCATCAGGTGGCCAAAGCATTGGAGTTTTGGCTCCAGCATCAGTCCTTCCAATATTCATTCAGGGTTAATTTCCTTTAGGATGGACTGGTTGGATCTCCTTGCAGTCCAAGAGACTCTCAAGAGTCTTCTCCAACACCACAGTTCAGAAGCATCAATTCTTCGGCGCTCAGCTTTCTTCATGGTCCAACTCTCACATCCATACATGACCAATGGAAAAACCACAGCTTTGACTATCCAGACCTTTGTCGGCAAGCTGATCTTCCTGCTTTTTAATGTGTTGTCTAGGTTGGTCACAGCTTTTCTTCCGAGGAGCTGTGCTGCGTTGTGCTTAGATGCTCGGTCGTGTCTGGCTCTTTGCGACCCCATGGACTGTGGCTGGATAGGCTCCTCTGTCCACAGGGATTCTCCAGGCGAAAATACTGCAGTGGGTTGCCTTGCCCTCCTCCAGGGGATCTTTTCAACCCAGGTCTCTTGCATTGCAGGCGGATTCTTTACCATCTAAGCCACCAGGGAGATGTCTTTTAATTTCATGGCTGCAGTCACCATCCAGTGATTTTGGAGCCCAAGAAAATAAAATCTGTCACAGTTTCCACTTTTTCCCCATCCATTTGCCATGAAGTGATGGGACTGGATGCCATGATCTTAGTTTTTTGAAGGTTGAGTTTCAAGCCAGCTTTTTCCATTTTCCTCTTTCACCCTCAGCAAGAGACTCTGTAGTTTCTCTTCACTTTCTGCTATTACAGTGATATCATCTGCATATCTGAGGTTGTTGATATTTCTCCCAGAAATCTTGATTCCTGCTTGTGATTCATCCAGCCCAGCATTTCATATGATATACTCTGCATATAAATTAAAGAAGCAGGGTGACAATATATAGCCTTGACATACTTCTTTCCCAATTTTGAACCAGTTAGTTGTTCCATATCTGGTTCAAACTGGTGCTTCTTGATCAGCATACACGTTTCTCAGGAGACAGGTAAGGTGGTCTGGTATTCCCATCTCTTGAAGAATTTTCCACAGTTTGTTGTGATCCATACAGTCAAAGGCTTTGCATAGTCAATGAAGCAAAAGGAGACGTTTTTCTGAAATTCCCTTGCTTTCTCTATGATCCAGTGTATGCTGACAATTTGATCTCTGGTTCCTCTGCTTTATCTAAACCCAGCTTGTACATCTGGAAATTCTTGGTTCACATACTGCTGAAGTCTAGCTTGAAGGATTTTGAGCATAACCTTACTGGGGTGTGAAATGAACACAACTGCACAGTAGCTGGAGCATTCTTTGGCACTGTCTTTCTTTGGGATTGGAATGAAAACTCACCTTTTCCAATCCTGCAGCCACTGCTGACTTTTCCAAATTTGCTGGCATATTGAGTGCAGTACTTTCACAGCATCATCTTTTAGGATTTGAAACAGCTGAGCTGGAATTCCATCACCTCCACTAGCTTTGTTCATAGTGATGCTTCCTAAGGCCCACTTGACTTCACATTCCAGGATGTCTGGCTCTAAGTGAGCGATCATACCATCGTGGTTATCCCAGTTATGAACATCTTTTTTGTATAGTTCTTCTGTGTATTCTTGCCACCTCTTCTTCATCTCTTCTGCTTCTGTGCGGTCCTTGCTGCTTCTGTCCTTTACTGTGCCCATCCTTGCATGAAATAGTCCCTTGATATCTCCAATTTTCTTAAATATATATCTAGTCTTTCCCATTCTATTGTGGGCTGTTTTTTTCAAGCTGTGTTCTTGGAAATGTTCCTTCTCAAAAAAGGTGTTGAAAGATCAAATATGCTAAAAATGCTCATATATAGGGTGTTTTTTTCTGAGAGAGAGAAGCGGTGAACCTTCATTTCCAGGCACATCTGACTACAGGGTTCTTGTTTTGAGAAATATCCCATAAACACTCACTGGGACAACACAACTGTGTGTCCCCTGTTTGGGGAACACAGTTGGGACACCCAACTGTGTTGGGTCCCAACAAAGTTGGGACAATAATGCACTTGGCACTGGGTGTTGATTTCAGCTGATATTTGCCAAAGTCTTTCACGGTGACTTTGCGGACAGTCAAACACAATAGCTTACAAAATAGTCCACTGTGTTCATATGGATTGGTGACCATTAGGTAGTTAAGCGGTCTAGAGAAAGGCGTATCCTGGACACACCAACGGTTTAAACAACAAACTGTTAAAGATCCTGAAGCTCTTTCTAGCAAATCAGTTTTTCTTTGATAAGGCAACACAAAATTGGGTGAGAAATACATCCAATGACAAAAACCAACATTCAGGAAGAACTTGATAAGCTGAAATGACGATGCACCATGATGGCAGCAACAGCGGCCTCAGGACTGCAGTGACACAGAAGATGGAAAGTTTTCCCCTCTATCTGGAGGAAATTTTTTTTTTTTTCATATGGATACACAGTTGCTTGGCATCATTCTTGTTGCTTTTTGTTTTTAGACCTTTTATTTTATATTGGAGTATAGCCAAGTAACAATGTTGTGACAGTTTCAGGTGTACAAATACATGCTTCCAGTCTCCCTCAAACTCTAGGGGTAATTCTTTTCTTACAATTGCTCTCCTTTGTATTTCTGTAATCCCCAGATCATGGCTTTGCTTTCCAAAGGCACTCCATAAATGAAAAGAGCCAGGATCAGACCTGCTTGTGTGCATCTGAGCTGGTGGATCCTCTGGACAATGTCTTTAAATAACAAAAGGCCCCTCATGTGTGTGCAGACTACAAGATTTTATCATCTCGAATGATAATACATCTCTACATCTCTACATAATTACTCAGTGTCTAGGCCAACTGGTACCCTCCTCTCCCCTCTTTTCCTCCTTCCCTTCCTCCCTCCCTGTGTTTTAAGAAACATCAAGTGTGGAGGCACTATGCTAGACACTGGGGTACATATACCTCATATGTGGGGGACTGTGTTGAGGTTCTGGTGCTATAATTCATGAGGAACCCTAAGACTATCTTGCTGAGGACAGTGGTGGGGTTTCCAAACTCTTCCTACGATGTGGGAAGGAACTGGAGGTGTACAGCCTGGGAAGGAAAGGCATCTAGTAGAGGGCATCTGGGCTCGACCGTTGCTGGGTGGTCTTGGGAGGACTGAGACTTCCTCAGGGAGCCCAAGAGGAGAGAACAAGCATGCTGGAGGTGGGTGTGTGGGGGGAGACCTTAGTTCCCTGGACGGAAGGACTGTCCATCAATCCCTTGGGTCTAGGAGTGAACAAGCTGCCTCAGAAGGTGGTGGTCTCCTTCCCAGCAAGAGGCTCAGTCAGTCAGGGATGAACTGGAGCTTGAGCTGGGTGATGATCTCTAAGGAGCCTTTCAGCCGGCACACTCGCTGGGAGTCTCTAAAGCCACTTAAGATGCTCAGAGGAGGGAATTCCCTGGAGGTCCAGGGGTTAGGACTCTGTGCTTCCACTGCAAGAGACACGGGTTCAGTCCCTGTTTGGGGAACACAGATCTCACAAGCCTTGCAGCATGGCCCCCACCACCACCACCACCCACATCCAAAAAAAAAAAAAGAGGGTGCTCAGAGGACACAGAACTGCAGACGGTGCATCTCAAGACTCACCGTCAATGGTTGTTTGCTCACAGACAGGCTCACTCCATTCTCCAGCTTTGTTCCGATCAGGAAGAAACCCTCGAACTTGAACACAGTAAGTTGTCTGTGACTCAAGATTTCGGAGGAACTCGAAGTCATACTGACCAGAAATTGAAAACTAGTAACAGAGAAAAAAATCAGAACATGCCTCAGCAGTGAAGGGACATCACTTCCCATCACCCCACCCACCCCGCCACCTGCCACTTACTGGTTATAATCTTTACTTCAGGCTCAAAATAGGAGGATAAAGGAAGCAGATGCTCCTCCCAGGTCATCTCAGGTGACCCTGAGATCATTCTAAGTGGGAAGGAGAGGGAAGGGCAAGGATTGACCATGGTCCTGGCAAACTGCCTTATTCCCTGAATTCCCTAGTCTAAATGATATGCAAACCATCCCACTTTCTTTTTTTTTCTTTTTTTAAAGATAAACCAGTTGTATGGGTTGAATTTTGTCCTCCCAAATTCTTACATCAAAATGCTAACCCTAGTACTTTCAAAAGTGACTGGTTGGACAGGTTTTTTTTAGATGTAATCAACATAAACGAGGTTATTAGTGTGGGCCCCAGTCCAGTATGACTGGTGTCCTTAAAAGAAGAGGACATTTAGACACAGATGGGTACACAGAATGCCACTTAAAGATGAAGGCGGAGATTGGGGTGATGCCTCTATATACTAAAGGATTCAAAATTGGCCAGCTCCCACCAGAAGCTGGGTGGGAGGCCTGGAACAGATCCTTCCTCTTGGTCCTTAGAAGGAACCAATCCTGCTGACACCTTGATCTTGGACTTCCAGCCTTTAGAACCTTGAGACGATACATTTCTGTTGTTTCATCTGTCCAGTTTATGGTACTTTGTTACTGCAGCCCTGGCAAATGAACACACCAGTCATCTACAGTAAGACCCAATGTTATTTCTGGCCCTAGCTGCCTGGGGTTCTCCTCTGAATCACTTCTCCGTTCATCCACCTGGGCTGCCCTCCCCGAGCGGCTCATCTCACCTCAAGGATATACACCATAGCCTGCCTCTGGTGGGGCCATCCCAGACTTATCTTAGTTTAATTTGAACATAAGATATCGTAATTGATGGTATGTTTCTGAATTTGAGAAACCAAAATAGTGTTGCAGGAAAGAACAAAATCTGACTCCATATTGGATCTGTTTCCTTTACTTTAACCTTTGCTTCCTACGAGGATACTATTTTGTTGTTCACTACGAGGATACTATTTATATGTAATGGCCTGCCTGGGGGTACCCTGCCCCTCTCCTTTACTATTAGACCAAAGTGCCATTGTTCAGGATCCTGTCCACCTGTGAATGGCTACAGGAAGGAAGAAAGGAACACAGCCGCAGCACCCCCCACCCACCACCCCTGAGGTTGGCCATTCCAGGAGATACTTGCAAGATTAATGGCCTTTTTACTTCCTCACTTCCTCCCCCTCTCTATTCTATAAAAGAATCTGGCACCCAGAGCCCGAAAAGAAGGTTATTTTGAGACATTAGTCTGCCATCTTCTCAGTTTTCTGTTTTTTCAAATAAAGTCATTGTTCCTTGGCTCAATACCTCCTCTCTGATTTATTGGCTTATTGTGTGGTGAGCAGAGTGAGCCTGGATTTGGTAACAATAGTTTCCAGCAAAATAAAGGGAACTAAAAGAGTACACATGGCCTGTATTTCCAGCATGGTTACAAACTCCTTATAACAGGGCCTTATGAAAAATTTGCCATGTGAATAGGAGTTTCAATAGAAACTGAGCACAGAGTGTTTTCACTTTAGTAATTGGTCACTTTTCTTTGGGTGCTGGGCTTGCCGACAGCTTGTCTCTATTCTTTTATTGTATGAGAAGCTGAGCTCCCTGAAGGCAAGAACTGGATTGTACCAAGTGAAACATGACAAGTATAGTCCCTTGCATTGCAAGGCCAATTCTTCACCACTGGACCACCAGGGAAGCCCCAACTTCTGGTTTTATCTCCTCACTTTCTCCTTCCAGGAAGAAAGAATTTCTAGAAGCTTTTAATATTTTTAGGTCAGGGACTTGAACTGGTGGCACTCTCTCAGAGACACCTGCATTCTAAAAGAGAACCATTTAATCTTATTTCTTTCAGGCTGCTGTACACAGAACGTCAAAGACTGGGTGGCTTATTGACACATATTTCTTTCCCACAGCTCTGGATACTGGGAAGTCCAAGACGAAAGCACCCGCAGATCTGGCCTCTCAGGACGGCCTGCTTCCTGGTTCATAACTGGGTTTTCCTGCTGAGTCCTCCCCACGGGGTGGAAGGGGTGAGGAAGCTCTCTGGGGCCTCCTCTAAAAGGGCGCTAAGACCATTCACAAGGGCTCCACCTTTATGATCTACCTCCTAATACTGTCACACTGGGGACTGGATTTGCAGAAGGGTGAGGGCTGGGCAGGGGTAAAGAGGCACAATCACTGAACTGCTAGCATGATAAACTGGCGGAGGCGGCCCCGCGGGCACCAGTGAGGCACACGCTGGGGAGCACGCAGCCTTTCCCACACTCCGCGTGTTCACACCAAAGTCTTCCCACCACAGGCGGAAGGAAGGGCAAATGTGCGACCAGATGCCAGGCCTGAGGGCATATTCTAGATAAGAAGCTAAAGATAGACTGAATTATGCATTTCATGCCTGGGGCATGAGGCACTCAGGCCCTGGGTAACTGTGGAATCTGATTCTTAATCAGATCCTTAATCTCCTGCTTGCTCCAGGAGTTATCTTTGCATCTCAGAGTTTAGCAGGGACCCCTGCATTCGACAAGTAATCATAAAACTTATTGCTCTGTACTGCTTCCTAGACACACGTAATCTCGGGTCTTGATTATAAGCAAAAATCATCTTTCCTGTGAAGAAGGCAGATATCCTACATCATTTAATGAAATATTTAAAAAAACTGAAGTGTAGTTGATACACAATATCTTAGTAGTTTCAGGTGTACAACAGTGTGATCTGATATTTGTATACATTATGAATTGATCACAATGGAGCATTTTTGGGGGGAAATTAACTTGAGATTTTGGGACTCTACACAGTATGTAGATATAAATTTAATTACATCATTCCTCAGGTAATACAGGATTCACTGGTAGCTGAGCTGGTAAAGAATCTGCCTGCACTGCAGGAGACCCCGGTTTGATTCCTGGGTCAGGAAGATCCGCTGGATAAAGAATAGGCTGCCCACACTAGTATTCTTGGGCTTCCCTGTGGCTCAGCTGGTAAAGAATCCTCCTGTAAGGCCTGAGACCTGGGTTTGATCCCTGGGTAGGGAAGATCCCCTGGAGAAGGGAAAGGCTACCCACTCCAGTATTCTGGCCTGGAGAATTCCATGGACTGTATAGTCATGGGGTTGCAAAGTGTCAGACCCGACTGAGCGACTTTCACTTCACTTCACTTCACTTCAGACAATACAAACGGGTGACCTGTTCTTGCCAAATGCATGAGTAGTAGTGATTTAATGTAGAGGAGATAACATATATGTAACATAACTTACATAACATATATGTAAGTCAGTTTAGGACCAGAAATGACATTCGACTAAGAAGCACTAAAAGAATTAAAGGTGACCAAAGATGAATGAAAATAGTATTTTAACCTGTCTACACAAGGGGAAGGGACTCTCACATATTGACCCATACACATTGTTCAGGCGATGGGACAAGTTTACCTTTCTTTTTACTTTTTTCACTATGTCATTAAATTCCTCAACAATTCTGTGAAGTAAGTTATTTCTGCTGCTTAGATGTGTCAGTTGTGTCCGACTCTGTGCGACCCTATGGACTGCAGCCTGCAAGGCCCTTCTGTCAATGGGATTCTCCAGGCAAGGGTACTAAGAACGGGTTGCCGTGGCCTCCTCCAGTGGAGCTTCTGACCCAGGGATCGAACCCGGGTCTCCTGCACTGCAGGCAGATTCTGCACTGCTGGGCCACCAGGGAAGCCCCAAAGTAGGTTATTCTCTCCACTTTATTAATGAACTGGGTTACATGCCCATTTTGCAGACCTGAGAAGCTGAGGTCAAGACTGTGACCAGAGTCACACAGGGGCAGAGGCAACATGCCAGCAGGGCCTTCCCGCTCCCAGCTCATGTTTTGAAAGGCATTCCTCCTGAAAGAGGAAGAAAGCAATGGGGAGAGGCGGGGTCAGTCCTATAGAACATGACACCCAACATGCATCCAGGGCTGGGGCTGCCCTGACCACGGGCTTGACTATCCTGTGGAGTACGTGGGGCCTCATGCACCGGAGTCCAGTGACCCCACCCTCCCCCAGCCAGTGGCTGAGTCAGCTTGGCCTTCTCCAGCAATCTCCCTCTGGGGAGAGAAAGGCTTGTTCTCCTGCACCAGCACCCAGGAAGTCTGCCCTTGAAGCCTGGGAAGTGCGACCAGACACACCAGCCAGCCCCAGAACGGGTACCTTCTGGAGCTCAGAGGACCAGGCCTGAGATCCTCTGGACCATAAAGTACTGCCACCTGTCAAAGCTTTTCTTCATCATCGTGGCCTCCAGCCAGCACTGCGCAGAGGACAGGGAGCTGACATCGGCAACGCACGTGATTCACTGCACTTACCTTTTCATCAGAGCCATTTTTCCAATACCGCACATGATAAGTCCATGAGTTATAAATGTTCCTCATGGTCCATGGTTCAGGTTCATTCTCTATTCTTGGGGCAAAGAAACGCATATGTAAAGAATTAGCAAGTGCTTCTACTTGCATTCTGGGAGGTCCGATAATGGCTGAGGACGAGAACAAAGCAAAATGACAACCAAGATTCACATGTTAGAAACATCAACATTTACTTTTTGTAACTGGGCAGACCAACTGGGCTACTGAAGTACTCTGCCCTTTGATACACCACTGTGGTGATGTTGACTGATGTGGCTAAGGACAGTTAGATTTTGTTTCTCAAAAAAAAAAAAAAAATCTTTTTACCTTTGCCTTATTAATCAGGTTTGGTCCTTTTATATTTATTGTGATTTCTGATATATTTGCAATTACTCCAACTACATTACTTTGTGTTTTCTGTAAAGACTGCTTTTTTTGTTTTTAATGGCTTATTCCTCTCCACCCCCCTCCCTTTTATTTTTATTTTTTTTTGGTTGGGTTGAGTTTTCTTTATTTCCATTGCTGGGTTGGAAGCAAGAGATGGTATTTCTATTTTTAGTGTTTAACCTATATACCCTATATATTTAAACCACTTTCCAACAAATACATTTTGCAACAAAGTCTGAAACCACTCCCCCCTCCCCAAAGCTCTTTTACTAGACATTCACGTGATGGGTTCCTTCAACTCATTTGGGTGGGTCTCTGGCCAACTGCCGCCAGCTCAGAGAGAACTGTCTCACCATGCTATGTAAAGAGCAGCTCCCACCACTCCCTGTCCTGGCACCTTACTTTATTTTCTTTAGAGCCCCGGTCACTATCTGTCATAAAATATGTATCTGTTTATTTATCGCCTGTCTTCCGATCAGAATGTACACTTCACCAGGGCAGGGGTTTTTGTCTTGTTCACTGCTGTAGCTTCAGCACACAGTAGGTGCTCAATAATAACTGTGGAATGAATCATGAATGGCCCTGGGCAAGCATGCTGTTTGAGTTATACCCGGTATTCTTGTCTGCTGACGGTTACATCTGGGGGGCTGCAGATAGGCCTGGGTTAGCATTCTACCCTGTTTCTACCCTGCTAGAAGCTGAAGACCAGATAAGCACATTCATCATGTGTTTTCCGAAGCAAGTATAAATAGGTCCATATGACATTCTGAAGCACTCTCCCATCACATAAACTTCAAGAGGCAAATAGCGGATGTGGGGTGGTCACTGCTGAGAGCCCTGGCACAGACGGATGTGGGGTGGTCACTGCTGAGAGCCCTGGCACAGAGGAGGCCCGGGTGAGCTCCTGTGCTGCCTGCTCACCACCCCTGTGACCTTGGGGCAAACTGCATATCTATTGATATTTGGCATCAGTTTCTAAAGAGAACTTCCATAAATGGGCCCTGAGATAGGATTTGGAACCAGTCAGGAACTGGTAAATCTGTTCAGTTAAGGAGCTGTACAGATAATAATAAATAATAAACCTGTACTATGTTTATTGCCTTATGCTGATCCTGTTCTGTCTCTCCCACAAACTTCCTTAAGGTTATAGCTCTCTTTATTACAACCCCTTTGCTCCTTATCCAAGGCCATCCACTTGGTGGGCACTCAAAAGAATTTTTGCCCATGGGCCAACCACGGGGGAAATAATCAAGGCAGGGTGATGACATTACAATGAGATGAAAACTAAGGTGGCTTACTGTCATCCACAGGACAGAAGGTGATGTTTATCCAGTCTGAACTCTCATCAGCAAATTCAGCCCTGACTCTCAAGGTGTGGTCACCATACTTGGAAAGACTTGAGAAATCGCATTCCGTCAACAAAATACTCGTGCATGTATCTTGGAATTTCCTGTAACTACAAAATCAGAAAAAAAAAAAAAAATCATGAGAATTCTATTTGGGAAATTAAAATGGAGGAAGTCTTGTTCAGGCTTCAGAAGCAGGAAAGCAGGCCCTTGACCTTGCTTCTGACCTGCTTGGACACTGCCTAGATTCCAGGCCTGCCCATAAGCACAGCTAGTCAGGCAGCACTTTAGATAAGAAAGGGACTGGATCTTGGAATTCTTGAGCTTCTGGTGAAAGTGAAAGTCACTCAACTGTGTCTGACTCTTTGCGATCCCATGGACTATACAGTCCATGGAATTCTCCAGGCCAGAATACTGGAGTGGGTAGCTGTTCCTTTCTCCAGGGGATCTTCCCAACCCAGGGATCGAACCCAGGTCTCCTGCATGGCAGGCGGATTTTTTACCAGCTGGGCCACCAGGGAGCTCCTGGAGGTCTGGCCAACCACTCCTGGGGTTTAACAAAATCCTATGATTCACAAGATAAAACAAACAGCACCATAAAAATATTAAAGTAAAATGAGAGCTGCATTTTGGGGTGCAAACTGATGACATCAGTTTTTGGCCTGGGATTATAGGCAGGAGCCTCCGAAACTGCAATTTGAAGTCTAATCCATGGAGTGAACACACTACCCAGGACCGTTTCCCAATTGGGACTCCAGATTACTATTAACCAGGGACTTCCCGGCTCTGTTTAATTGGGATGTCGGTTGGCCCAATTTGGTGATGCATGTGCTGTTACTCTTTCCTACTGTTTCTATTTCTCTTCCTTTAATGACTGTGTACTGAAATTAGGTTAAATAATCCTCTATTAAGGATTGAAATTGTTTAATTGTATGTAATGAGTGGTTTCTTTTGTTAACAAATCCTTTGAACCTGAAATGAAAGTAAAACTTTCAGCAAAACAAGGTCGAACCTCTGTCTCTCTGAGGTTGTCATTGCATATGTGCATTTTCTAAACTGTGCTCCATGGGACCTTAATGATCCTTGATGTATCATTAAGACATTTCAAAAACAATCCATCCCATGGTCAAACAACCTGGGGCAAAAACGAGGTGAAACATGAATAGATGTCTCTTCTCAACAGAACTTCTCAGAGCACATGTCTTTCCAAAAAGGGGTTGACTATTCAACATATTTGACCGAGAAAGCTTCCCTTTTTGCTTATGTATCTCTGAAAGTCGTGGGGCATAGTCTGTGAAATGTCAATATACATACATTAGCCAAAATAGGTACATCACAATGACTTCAAATAATGTCCTATATGCGACTATGGCTCAATCATGCTAGAAAAATTATAAAAAAAAACTCATTGGCCTCAGATCTCCAGGCCAACACCCAGAGGGAGGGTGGCAGAAACATGGCGTGGAAGGAAAGGGATGTAACTTAACCTCACAATAGCCTCAGGAACTATAATCAGCGCCACCTGATGTAAGGAAGATCCTGATCCAGGATCTTGTCTTGCAAAAAGTAAGAATTTTGTCTGATTGGCACCTTTCTGCTTTGGTGCCAAAAACAATCTGGCTGCCCTCAGAGGTGACAATGAAGGTGATAAAAATAATAACAACCAACGTTTGTCAAGTATGCAGGTGTCCAGCAGTGTGCTATTTCAACAGTATTACCTCACCGAATTTTCACAACTGCAGGAGGGCAGAAATGACATCACCCTTATTCGACAGACAAGGCACAGGGGTGGAAAGTCTAGAAACTCGCTCACAGAACTCAGGTCTGCTTGACTTCAGAGCGCCACCCTCACACTCCACCCCACTCTTAGGAGGCAGACATAAGTGGGCTTATGCTTTTTTAATGTCTGCTTTTTTCACTTAATAGGCCACAAACACTTTCTCAATCAATCAACTTTTCCTGGCTGCTTAACATCCCATCATTGGGAAAATCCAGGGGTCATTCCCTTGAAGGGGGTCTTCCCACATGTGGCCATTTCTTCCATGCATTTAAACTAATGCATCAACTGACCGGAACACAGAGTATTTCAACAGTTATTTTGCAGTGACTTCCCTTTCATTAGGTCATTTTTTAATAGCATCTACACATATTTTTATTTCCATTAAGTAGTTAACATGGTTTGTTCCCTGTATTTACACCTAGTTGTTTTAGATGGTTCCATATTAAAATCACCAGTACATTCTTTGAAGCCCCACCCTTGGCCACCCCTATCCAACGCACACAGACAATGAGTCTGTGCTGTGTGACCACTCAGGCTGAATTCTAATCAAATGTTTTCTAGAGCCATAGAAGGGTAAACACATTTTTCAGGGTCAAGTTTCCTCCACACCCAGCGTATGTTTTGTTTTCCCCAGCAGAGGCCTGCACATCCTTGTTCAGGAGATTGGAATCCAGGTATCCACTCTTGGTTATTGGCAGCTCTCATCTAAAAGACAAACATCTAAAACCAAACACTTCTACTCCAATGGCAAAGAAACAAAAAACAGAACAATAAGAAATACACTACAGGGAGACAGAGAGACAGAGAGGGAAGTTAATTTTCCACAACGAAATCCCCAGAGCTATCAAGACAGAATGGAGAAAACACAGAGATGAAATTAACCAATCAAGGCTAGAAAATACATGGCAGGAGAAAAAAATCAAGTCTCTGGCTGACCCTTCTTAAGTCCTCGGGGAAACTGACAAAACTGGAACATGGACTGAGACAGCAGGACTGTATCACTGGTTAAACTGACAAATCTTAGATGCTGCTGCTGCAGTGATGTAAAAGGTTATCCTTGCTCTTATGAAACACACAATGAAATATCAAGGGGCAGAAAGCATTATGTAGGACAGACACACTGGGGCAGACCTTAAAAACTGGTGAATGTGGATAAAGGCTATTTGGAAGTTTTCTGCATTACACTTGATATTTTGAAATGGTTTGCTACTTGGGAATTATTTTGAACTAAAAAGTTGAAAAAGCAAGTAAACAAAGGTGATCTTATTTATCTTCCTCCTCCTCTGACTCAGCAAGCTCTGGACATGTTGGGAAAGCGAGGTGTGCAGGACCAAAGCGCCTGCATCTCGCATCTCCTCCCGGCTCACTGAGGGAGCGTACCTGCCTCTGGCCGTTTCTGAGTCGCTCGGGGAGCAGGCGTGCAGCTCTCTGCCCCTGGCCTCCTGTTGCTGCTCTGCGCCCCACACAAAGACGCGTCACCTGCAGCCCAGCCTGTGACATGCGGCAGCAGGCCCGACACAGCGAGAAACTGACAGGGAGGGCAACCCTGGGAGCTCGGGGCATCACTGAGGTAACAGCGGGGGTGACACTCACCCTTCCTTCTTAAGCCTCTGCTGGCTGCAGAGGAGACGGCTTTCAACAGCCAGCAGCTCTCTTACAATTCAGTTTCGGGACACAACCTCAGAGTAGCTGAGCACCCACCATGCACATGATCTGTAGCCCCCAGCACTGAGGTATGCAGTTTACAACCTAGGCGGGTGGGTGGTAAGCCAGCAAGGGGCTTCCTGCATGCTGTGCATACCTCGGTTTTCTTGGATAGCTCCCACTTACAAACTGTTGACTTCGGGCAATACTACTCTGGGCCTCCTTGGTGGCTCAGAGCTAAAGAATCTGCCTGCAATGTAGGCGACCTGGGTTTGATCCCTGGGTCAGGAAGATCCACTGAAGAAGGGAATGGCTACTCACTCCAGTATTCTTGCCTGGAGAATTCCATGGACAGAGGAGCCTGGTGGGCTACAGTCCATGGAGTGGCATAGAGTTGTTCACGACTGAGCAACTAACACTCTCACTTTCAGCAATATTACTCTAATAACTAGAAGATGGTCTCATCACTGGCATTTTTCTCTTAAAAAACATCAACAGTGACCAGCCTGATAAGTTCACATTGCAGCAAGCTGCCATGGTGGCTGATGATAGTCACGATCTATAGGCTAAAATGTCTGTCACACCATGAACCATCACAAGAAACAGGAGAAAGGATTTTACTGTCTGTTTTCAGGGAACAGAGCTTTCACAAGAATTCTGGGACAGAATGAAAAAGGCCAGGGGAAATGCTGTCCCTGGGCTGTTACGGTGACTTGGGTGACAGCAGTCAGGCTCTCTCCTCGGTCCAGCCCAGTGACCAGCCCTGCCAAGGCCACCATCCTCTGGTGCCTTCCTGCCAAGAGTGCCCCACACTTACCTTTGGTACTGAGCTGTGAACGTCAGATTCCCCTTGGGAAAAGCAGGTGACTCCCACAGTAGAATATTTTTGAAATTAACTGAATTCATTCTGACATTTTCAGGAGGTGGCACCATTCCTAATGCTGTAAACATAAAGGGAAAAAAGTTGGCAACTCTCTTTCTCAAAACGGTTGTCCAAGAAAATAACCATGTCCAATACCCAGGTCATGTACTCTATGGCTCAACGTCTTCACATGGGCCTGTGGGAGAGGGAGACATACTTTAGTGGTGCTGAGGAGTCTGGACTCTATTTGAAGAGAAGAAATTGCTAAGGGGAGAAGGAAAGCAATAGAGAAGCAGGGATGGAGGAGGGTGACCTGGAATTTGGGTGGTGGTAGAAAGGTGTGAGGGCTTCCCAAATGGCTCAGTGGTAAGGAACCCGCCTGCCAATGCAGGAAATGTGGGTTTGATCCCTGGATTGAGAAGATCCCCTGGAGAAATGGTAATCCACTCCAGTATTCTTGCCTGGGAGATCCCATGGACAGAAGGAGTCTGGTGGGTTACAGTCCATGGGGTCATAAAAGAATAGGACATGACTTAGTCACTAAACAACAACAGAATGGTGTGAGAGGGTAGATTTTAAATCTATTTCCAGAGGTATAAACTTGAGACTTCCTGATACATTCGGTGTGAAGAAGTAGGTATTAATATCCACTCCCTGCTTAAGCACCTAGTGCTCTGACTGGGGCTGGGGATGGAAATCAAACAACACTAAATATTCATTGGCAGGATTGTTGCTGAAGCTGAAGCTCCAATACTTTGGCCATCTGATTCGAAGAACTGACTCATTGGAAAAGACCCGGATGCTGGGAAAGATTGAAAACAGGAGAAGAAGGGGACGACAGAGGATGAGATGGTTGGATGGCATCACTGACTCAATGGACATGAGTTTGAGCAAACTCCAGGAGATAGCAAAGGACAGGGAAGCTTGGCGTGCTGCAGTCCAGGAGTCGAAAAGAGTCAGACATGACTGAACAACTGAATAAAAACAACAATTTTAGGATTTGCATTAGGTTTGAGATACTGAAGGATACATAAGTAGGAATGTCAGAGACAGCTGGATGAATAAGCCTGGGGCACAAAGGGTAGATTTGAGCTAGAGATAGAAATAGTTGTTAAACTTTTTAACAGAAAATGCCAAACATACACAGAAGTACAGAGAAGAGTATAATAACGGCCACCAGACCATCACCCAACTAGCGCCAACAGACAGAAATTTGAAAGTCACAAGCCCGTGTTGTCGTCGTTCAGTCGTTAAGTAGTGTCCGACTCTTCTGCAAGCCCATGGACTGTAGCCCACCAGGCTCCTTCTAACCACGGGATTTCCCAGGCAAGATTACTGGAATGGGTTGCCATTTACTACGCCAGGGGATCTTCCCTGACCAGGGATTGAACCTACATATCCTGCACTGGCAGATAGATTCTTTACCATTGAGCCAACAGGGAAGTCCAATGTTAGTGTTAGTCCCTCCACAGTGTTAGACTCCTTGGGATCCTATGGACTGCAGAAGGCAGTCTCCTTTGTCCGTGGAATTCTCCAGGTAAGAATACTGGAGTGGGTTGCGATTTCCTTCTCCAGGGGATCTTCCCCACCCAGGGATCGAACCTGGATCTCCTGCATTGCAGGCAGATTCTATGTACTATACAGAATCTACAGATTCTATACTGCCTGGGCCACCAGGGAAGCCCAGAGCTGGTATTTAATGCCAAAGTTCTGCTGGTAGCCCCCAGAGGAGTAGTGCAGGAGAAGGAGAGAAGAGGGCTGGGTATGAACTTGGCTCTATGGAGGTCTGACAGAGGTGGAGAATCCCAGGGAGAAACAGCCTGATATAGGTGGGAGGGAAACCGGAGAATGAGGGATCCTGATAGACTCAGGATGAATTCATCAGAAAGGAAGGAGGGATCCATAGTGTTATTTGAACCTGGGCAGGCAGTTTAGACGACTTCCCTATAGCTCAAGTGGTAAAGAATCTGCCTAGGATGCAGGAGACCAGGGTTCAATCCCTGGGTCGGGAAGATCCCCTGGAGAAGGGAATGGCCACCCACTCCAGTATTCATGCCTGGAGAATCCCATGGACCTCTAGAGAAGCCTGACGCGCCCCAGTTCATGGGGTGGCAAAGAGTCGGACACGACTCAGTGACTAACACACACACACATACACACACACAGGCAATTTGGAGTAGGACAGGCAAGGTTTCACTGGATTTAGAGCTCAGAAGCCCTAGAGCTGTAGGGGTTGAGGGGCAGAATTCAGATTTTGGGGTGCTGGGCCTGACGGCCCGCCCAGAAACTTTAGACACTTTGAGTGAGCCTCTGGGGGCCCCCTCGCGGGGGAGGGGGTTCGTCTTTGGGGGTCAAAGCTGCCTGGGGTCGTAGCCACGCCTCCCGCGTCCCGAGCGCACTTCCTCCAGTCGGGACGCAGCGCCACAGGCAAGTCGGGGTTCCCGCGCGGGCAGCCCCGGCGGTCGAGCCGACGCCCCGGAGACTACCCGGGGTCCCCTCCCCGCAGACCCCTCACCTGATATCAGGAGGCAGCCGCCCAGCCAGCTCCGGAGGCTGCGCGCCATGGTCGCGCCGGGAGCCCAGGAGGGCGCTCGGGGGGGAGCCCCGCGGACAGCCGCCGGGCACCGGGGCACACCCCCCACCCCCTACGCCGGGGTCCCACGTACGAGCGCCAGCCTGCCGGCTCCGAGGCTGCTTCCGGGAACCGGAGGGGCGGGGCGATAGAGGCCTCGCCCCGCCTGGGCCGCGCCCCGCCCCGGCCCCGCCCCGGCCCCGCCCCTCCTGGGCCCCGCCCCCGCGCGCCCGGCTCCAGAGGCCGCAGTCACCCGCTTGACTGTGGCAGAAACAGAGGTGAAAGGGGACTTTCCGCCTGCGGGTGAGCGGAAAACACCGTTAGTAAAACAGGGTACGAAACTGTACATGCAGTGGCCCCGAATACAGTAAACGCGTGCTTTGGAAGGAGCCCTCAAGTTAAATGAAAGCACTCCAGATAGTAAAGAATCTGCCTGCAACGCAGGAGACCCGGGTTTGCTTCCTGGGTCAGGAAGATCCCCTTGGAGAAGGGCATGGCCTTCCACCCACTCCAGTATTCTTGCCTGGAGAATTCCATGGCCAGAGGAGCCTAGGGGGCTGCAGTCCGCAGGGTCTCAAAAAAGTCGGAGACGGCTGACAGACTAACACAGAACCACCCAGAGTTGATATCTTGATGGTGGGATTAAGGGTGGTGATGGTTTTTCTTAACACTATTCAGCTCAGTTCAGTTCAGTTGCTCAGTCATGTCCGACTCCTTGCGACCCCATGGACCGCAGCACGCCAGGCCTCCCTGTCCATCATCAACACCCCGAGTCCACCCAAACCCATGTCCATCAAGTCGGTGATGCCATCCAACCATCTCATCCTCTGTCATCCCCTTCTCCTCCTGCCCTCAATCTTCCCCAGCATCAGGGTCTTTTCAAATGAGTCAGCTGTTCGCATCAGGTGGCCAAAGTATTGGAGCTTTAGCTTCAACATCAGTCCTTCCAGTGAACACCCAGGACTGATCTCCTTTAGGATGGACTGGTTGGATCTCCTTGCAGTCCAAGGGACTCTCAAGAGTGTTCTCCAATACCACAGTTGAAAAGCATCAATTCTTCAGGGCTCAGCTTTCTTTATAGTTCAACTCTCACATCCATACATGACTACTGGAAAAACCATAGCCTTGACTAGACGGACCTATGTTGGCAAAGTAATGTCTCTGCTTTTTAATATGCTGTCTAGGTTGGTCATAACTTTCTTTCCAAGGAGTAAGCGTCTTTTAATTTCATGGCTTCAGTCACCATTTGCAGTGATTTTGGAGCCCAGAAAAATAAAGTCAGCCACTATTTCCACTGTTTCCCCATCTATTTGCCATGAAGTGATGGGACCAGATGCCATGATCTTAGTTTTCTGAATGTTGAGCTTTAAGCAAACTTTTTCACTCTCCTCTTTTACTTTCTTTCTTTTTTTTTTTTTTTTGGTATATGAAAATTTATTACTATCGTGCTTTCATCATCAAAATTTATGATCTTGGTCTTTCCTTCTTGCCTTTGTATAAAGCCAAAAGAGAGACATTGGCTACTTTGACAACCTTAAAGCGGACTCCAGGAATGTCACCAACAGCATGACCTTTGCGACCAAATCCAGCAACCAGAACTTAAAAATATGGAACACTTCACGAATTTGCGTGTCATCCTTGCGCAGGGGCCATGCTAATCTTCTCTGTATCGTTCCAGTTTTAGTATATGTGCTGCCAAAGTGAGCACTCCTCTTTTACTTTCATAAAGAGGCTCTTTAGTTCTTCTTCACTTTCTGCCAGAAGGGTGGTGTCATCTGCATATCTGAGGTTATTGATATTTCTCCTGGCAGTCTTGATTCCAGCTTGTGCTTCTTCCAGCCCAGCGTTTCTCATGATGTACTCTGCATAGAAGTTAAATAAGCAGGGTGACAATAGACAGCCTTGACGTACTCCTTTTCCTATTTGGAACCAGTCTGTTGGTTCATGTCCAGTTCTAACTGTTGCTTCCTGACCTGCATATAGGTTTCTCAAGAGGCAGGTCAGGTGGTCTGGTATTCCCATCTCTTTCAGAATTTTCCACAGTTTATTGTGATCCACATAGTCAAAGGCTTTGGCATAGTCGATAAAGCAGAAATAGATGTTTTTCTGGAACTCTCTTGCTTTTTCAGTGATCCAGCGGATGTTGGCAATTTGATTTCTGGTTCCTCTGCCTTTTCTAAAAGCAGCTTGAACATCTGGAATCCCCAAATTTTCTCCAGTGAACAGGTGCGGTCTCTATGATCTCCTCTCCCCCGCAAATAAGCTGATTTTTTTAAAGCACTCCATTAGCAAATCTAGCTTGAGAGGATCTTCTTTATCGTAACTCCCCTCTCCCCACAGGGATAAGCAGCAACAGAGAACCAAGTCATTTATGTGACCGGGATCACTTCTCTCACAAGACTGCTGACAAAGGCTTAATTTCCTCTTTTTCAATGTGTTATTTAATAGCAGTGGTGAGGTTGGAAAACCCAGGGCAGGGTAAGTACTAGGTGATGTAAGATGCTGGCTGACTTCTGTTGCTAGAACATTCCACATGAACACTGCTCAGGGAGGCAGAAGGTCCCTTTGGCTCCCAAAGGCCACAAAGTAGTTAGAGGGAGTTTTGTGTCACCCAGAGAGGCCAGCAGAACTACACATCTGCCGCATATATCTCCTGTCTAATAAGAAACAAATGTGGAGACATTTCCACGTTTATATTAAAAAGTATAAACTTTATTTTTTACCAACCACTGTACAAAATTACACCTTAAAACATGACACAGACCCTCTCCCTCATGCAAATGTTTCTCTGTTAGTCACCCGTCTGGCACCAGAGTCATTACATGTGTGTCTGTCTTCCTCACTAGATTGAGGAGGGCTGGACCAGGGGCTGAGAGTTGAACTCTCAAGGGTGTAGGCGACACAATACTGTCCGGGGGTGCCCCAGACTTGGCTGGGTCTTCCTTTCTTCCAGTCCCAACCCAGAGCATGTGCTTGCCTCGTGCATGTCCTTGCTTTGTAACTGCCCGCCCTCCCTCCTCTTTTTCTGTGTCTTTTCTGGTATTTCCTCAAGCCTGTGGGGGGAAAAAAAACCACTGCTGACTGCCCCTGCTATGAACTCTGCTGAATGTCTTCCTTTTCTCTCCCTGCTCCACACTGACCCGATTTAATAATTCCCCAGAAATCTTATAGGGCCCTGGAACATCCCCTGGAAACCACAGGGAGCCTTGTTCTTTACTCTGGGAAGCACGATGCAGAAACATTAGACATCCATGAGAGGAAAGGGAACGGGCAGGGCATTTTTCCCATCAAGGCAAATTGCCTTGAACAGGTAAACAACGCACTGAATAATATCAGAATACTCTGCTTCCCACCTCCCCTTCCCCCAGAGTGAGACACTGCATAGATGATGTCACCAGTCTCCTACTCCTCCCCAGGGAGAACACTTGGAGACCCCAAAGGAGCAAGTGCAGGTGCCTGGGGGTGGGGGGTGAGGCCTGGAGGCAGCGTGTGTCCAAGGTAATTAAATTTTTTTAGATTCACTTGTCTTACTATATATCCATCCCCCATGTCAACATCTGACTCGGAAGTGTCACTTTGATCAGAAGGAGCATCTTGGGGCCTCAGGTACTCCATAGAGGGGTTGGTGAAGGGCGGCTGTGTCCTATCTTCACTGGCCACCAAAAGGCTAGATTCTGTCTCGTTGAGGTCCTCCAGCATGACTGTCTCTTCTGGACGAGACGGGGACATTAGAGTGACTTCTGAGTCCTTGTCGTCCTCGAGGGCTCTCACACACACAGAGTTCAGATTCACGTTGAAGACAATTCTGCCCTCAGATCTCTCCGTGGAGTCACTGTCCTCCTCGGAAGTGGGGTCCTGCTGCAGAGTCCCTCTCGTCTGGTAGCCCCCACTTGTGCCTTCCGACTGCCAGGGGCCGGGCCCTGGTGCCATGGGGGTCTCAGCGTTCCCCTTGGGCTCAGGCAGGTACGGCTCCTCGGCGCTGGGGTCACTGCAGTCCTCCAAGCTGGCAGAAGTGGTGGAAGCTGGACACAACCTGCCCGTTAGTCCATGCTTGGTGTAACCGCCTGAATTTACGCAGGGAGCTGCCTCATTTTCAACATCACTTTCATCGTCATAATTATAATTCCACACTTTCTTTTTTCTGTTGATGTGAATGACCTCCACGGTAGCCACTTTTTCCAACGAAGGCAGCTCGGGAAACACCCAGACTGACAGTTTACGAAAATTCTTTAAAGAAAAAAAAGAGAGGGAGAGAATGATCAGTCCTTACTGTTTTTGACATCTTTTTGACATCATAAAACTTAATGGCCTTAACTAACTGCACAGAGATGGAAAAGGTGGTCATGAAGAGGATGACAGCAGCTACGACCATAGCGGACAGCTACACAGGGTTTACTGATTGCGGGGTACTGCTTTTAGTAAGCTACCCATTAGAGTCCATTGCATCCTCACGACTTCTCTATGAAGTAGGCTTACTAGTCTTGCTCCCACTTTACAATGCAGAGAGGTTAAGAAACTTGCCCAAGTTTCATGGAATACTCAGTGGTGGAGGCTGGCTTTCAAACTAGGAGGCTGCCTGCAGTAGAAACTGGTCCACTCCTTCTCACTGCTGTCCCCTTGCTGCTTCTTGCTTGTCAGGGGAATCTATCCATTGATAGATTTGATAGATGGATAGATTTCAACTGGATAGATTTCACCTCCGGATTGCTGACATTCTTATGGGTGTCAGGGAACTGTGAGTAAGGAGAGATTCTAGGGAGCTGATTCCACTGGGGTCAGAGCTCCCTGGACTGGAGGACCTTAGAGACGCAGGTGACCCCTAAAGCATCAGAGATGAGAAGAAGCAGGGAGACTGGAGGTTGTATGCAGCACCTCCAGGATACAACAGGTGAGGTGGGCTAAGGAGACTGGCTACAATGGGGTCACGGTGAGGAGGGTGGTCACGAGATTCCCTTCACAGACCTTGCATAGTCATCGACATCCTTCTCCTTGCCATTGTCTTGCTTAGGCTGCGCAATGTGACAAGCCTACTTTTCCCTGACTCTATTCAGATGCAACCTTAGGATGAATTGTTCCATTGGGTTGTTTCATCATTTTTCTTATTTATTTATAGAGGCTGTTTGTATAACTTTGGGGCTTCCCAGGTGGCCCTAGTAGTAAAGGACCCGCCTGCCAGTGCAAGAGACAGAAGAGATGCGGGTTCGATCCCTGGGTTGGGAAGATCCCCTGGAGTAGGAAATGGTAACCTGCTCCAGTATTCTTGCCAGGACAGATTCCAGGACAAATTCCAAGGACAGAGGAGCCTGGCAGGCTATAGTCCATGGGACCACAAAGAGCTGGACATGACTGAGTGACTGAGAACTTACATAACCTAGATGCTCATTATTTGTTGATTGTTTATGCTGCATGTATTTTCCCCTAGTCTGTGGTTTAACATTTTACTCTTGTTGTGATGACATTTAATGGAAAGAAAATTTCCATCTTAATTTAAGAAGGTGTATCAATTTTCTTTCTCCATGGTTTCTGCTGAATCTTCCTTACCTTTAAGTGTGACTCCTATATGGCCTTCTAAAACTTTCAATAGTTTTGCTGCTCATATGACAGTCTTTAATATGCCTGAAATTGATGTTTGTGTATGGTGATTTCATTTTTCCCCACATAGGTAGCATTGATTGACCTCAATCCTTTCCCCACAGCAATTCCTACAAAACCCTAAGCCTAACCTTGTTTCCACATATGTAGGTCTGTCTCTGGGTTCCCCATTTGACTAGATCTTTGTTAATGCCTTTCAACAAGGTTTGATAATTTTCCCCATAATGGGCTTGTGACATCTTCTGTTAGATTTCTTCCTTAAATACTTTAAAAAATATTTTTATTACTATTGTAATGATGTTTTAAAAACTTTATGATTTCACTTAAATTGCATGATTCCATTGAACTGTATGATTCTAAGTTCAAAACCAGGTAAAACTAATCTATGCTGTTAGAGTGTAGAGAGTGGTTATCCTGGGCATGGGCAGTGACTGAAAGGTGGAAGAGAGACTTCTAGTGTGGGTTGGTCATGTTTTCTTTCTTGATCTGGATGTGACTTATGTGGGTATGTTGAGTTTGTGAAAATTCAGTTTTTTGCTATGACTTGTGCACTCAATTTCTAGGATGTTGAAAAGCAACTTATAGAAAAACATATTTTTTTTAAGTGACTATTGCTAGGGTATAAAAAAGCAGCATTTTCATATTGATTACTTTGTGTGTAACAAATTTATTAGTCTAAATAAGTGGCTACTACTGCTGCTAAGTCACGTCAGTCATGTCTGACTCTGTGCAACCCCATAGACGGCAGCCCACCAGGCTCCTCCGTCCCTGGGATTCTCCAGGCAAGAATACTAACTAGAGTGGGTCGCCATTTCTTTCTCCAGTGCATGAAAGTGAAAAGGGACAGTGAAGTTGCTCAGTCGTGTCCGACTCTTCACGACCCCATGGACTGCAGCCTACCAGGTTCCTCCTTCCATGGGATTTTCCAGGCAAGAGTACTGGAGTGGCTTGCCATTGCTGTCTCCGAAATAAGTGGCTAATGTGGCTAAACTTATTAGTCCTAATATTTCATCTCTAGATTCTGAATTTCTTACTTAGCCAGTCATATCATCTATTAATGATCATTGTCTCTACCCCCCATTTTTCAAACTTTAACCTCCACAAGGGCATCTTTTTTGTTTGTTTTATTCACATCTAGATCCCCAGCACCCAGCTCATGTGGATATACAGTAAATACACAACACATATTTGTTAAATGCAAAAGAGGAGGTGTAGGAGGAGGAAAAGAAGAGAAAGGGGAAAGTGGTGGGGGGAGAGGAGGAGAAAAGAAAAGACAGTTTAAAATTTTTAACTTCTGTTCTTGATTAGACATACATATATAAACATACTAGACCTAGGGTGTTCTGTTTTACTATTCCTAGAGTTTGTACTTAAACAAAGAGCAACAATTTTTCCTGGAGAAATAGCGGACAGACACAAGATAACAATACTTGCTGTCATTACTTGGAGATAACATAATAACTGGTATAAATATAATTGGCATATAATTTTGGGTTCATTTTAAGGACAGGAAAAACCCAGGGAGACCTGGGATAAGGGTTAGTAATAAGTTTAGGTAATTCAGGCAGAAAATTATCCAGGAAGTGATGGGTGTGGTGCTAGGGGGTTTTATATCTCAAGGCTACATGAGAAACATCAGTTGGAGTGGGATTTACCTAAGAGCTCAAAGCCAAAGCTATACATGGCCAATGGAAGAGTTGGAGTGGAGGCTGAGAGTAAGCCTGCAACTGAACACTAACATAAAAAACTCAAAAAGATATACTGTTAAAGCTACAAAAGATTAAGTTATACTGATAGATAAAAACCACGACAGGGATCACAGTATGGATAAAATCCAACACAGAGCCAATTACTTCTCATAAGCCACAGCCAAATGCCACCTGGGTTCCAATACTAATTGTAATTAAAAACTCCACAAGCACCCCTCCTCCCAAATAGTCCACCCCCAACTCAACCTAAACAAACAAGAACAAGAAAAAGAAGAGAATAGCTGTCATAACAGAGAATGAAAGAATGCCATTTGCAAAGACTGGATGGACCTAGAGATTATCATATTAAGTGGAGAAAGACATGTTAAGTCAGAGAGAAAGGCAGATATCATACACTATCACTTATTTGTGGAATCTGACAAAAAAATGATACAAATGAACTTACAGTTCATGGGGTTGCAAGGAGTCAGACATGACTGAGGGACTAACACTTTCACTTTACTTTTTCATTACTATATAAAAGTAGGAAAACAATAAGGGCCTATTGTAGAGCACAGGGAACTATATTCAGTATCTTGTAATAAGTTATAATGGAAAAGAATCTGAAACAGAAATTATACATATTCTTTTTCAAATTTTTTTGTATATATATTTTTAAACTGAATCAGTTTCTGAACACTTGAACACAACATTGCAAATAAACTATACTTCAATTAAAAACATTTAAAGAAACAAAAGAATAAAAAAAAGAGACTATACCTTTACCACCTGTAGAAGAATATCTATTTGTGGCTATTTAAAAAATTAGAAGATGAATGAGTTCAAACATAGAATATCTTCTAATGTAGAAGGAAATATCTGAATATCTTCTAATGTAGAAGGAAAGTGACAGGATAAGGAAAACGAAAAATGATGGACAAAGTGGTTGAATCAAAACATGTGAGGAGGCTTTAGAAATATGTAAGATCAATACCTAGACTTGGTTGAGTGCCAAAGATTCTGAGCAGGAAGAATATGCCTTATGAAACACAGAGAAAACACGAAGACAGTGGCTGGTTCCACTTACAATTAACACAAGTAAGAGACCTCTGGGGGACCGTTATACTATGATAAATGAATACAAGTAGAAAAAAAAGATTAATCAATGTTGGCAAAGCTTTGGAGAAAGGTGTACACTATGATGTTGACACTAGCATTATGAATTAGTTCTTTATATTTTCATATAAGATATATTCACTTTGTGTATATATTCCACGTAAGTAATCCAAACTAAAAAGACAACCTGTATTAAAATGTTCATTGTGTTACTCCTAATGGCCAAAGAAATGAAAGGAAAAGAAATAATGAAAAGGAAATCAATCCAAATGTCAGACAGCTAAGAAATGATTAAGGAAAAAGGAGACATTAATAACAAGGGAACACTGTGACGATGGAAAATCATATGTGGACAAAGTATGAAAAGAAAGCAGAAAATGCAATATATAGGTTTATAGGAATGGTAAAGAACCCAGAGTGATAAAACACCTTGATGTTTTGAGAAAATGGGGTTTCTTCTATGAAGATATTTAAGTGTATAATAAAAATTCTTAAGTCAAAATGAAAAATAAAGGTAGAAATGAAAAGAAAATACATACCAAAACTTTGGGGAAATCATTTCTTAAGCATATATAACCAATCCGTTTCAGTATCATTACAGTGCTTATGAAGATAGCAGTTATTAAAAACAGAATAATTATTCCTCCTATTGTAGCAGATTCTGATGACTCTGTTGATGAAAAATTAAATGACTTTATTTCAAAGTAAAATCCAGTGAACAGTCACAGTTGGGAACAAATGTATATTAACCTGGTGGTGAAAGGGTTTATTATGGGGGCAAAAGTTGGAAAAACTACTGTTAAATATCAAAGAATGGAAAGTAATCCAAGTATACATTTAAAAAAATGTTAAAATTCAGTTTCTAAAAGTAAAATTTCTTCCAGTTGATAATTATGCTTTATGACTGCATTGTCCAGTAATGTGGCCGTCAGCCACATGTGACCATTTAAATGTAAATTATCAAAATTAAAAAAAAAAAACAAACTGTTTCTGAGTCACACTAGCCAGGTCTCCAGAAGGAGTTGAAAAAAGGAGTTTGTCTAAAGATGACCATTAGGTTACTTGGAAGCTGGACTTTGGCCATGCCAGAACCCAGAACTGGGGTGTGGTAGATCTTGTTTTGCCCAGTTATGAGTTTTCCTTTAGCTTCCTGTCAAAATGACTTTTGGAAAATTTCAATTTTCTGAATGTAAACAGCTTTTTCCTATAAGTCCAACTAGGCTGAGAAGAAATCAATACTTATAGAATTAAGGTTGTCTTTAATATCCAGAAAAGCTTTTATTAATATTAATCCTATAACCATAGCCTCAAGCAAAACAATACAGGAGAAAAAAAACTAACGATGGCTCATATCTTTCTAATGTCTTTTAAAAGGTTAAAGAATGGACAGAAAGAAACTTGGTGAAGATCTGAGCCCTTAGACGGCAGAAGACTCATGAATCCCTTTCATTCCCATTAAGAATGAATGGACCATCATCAAGAAAATTTACAAATAATAAATGCTGCAGAGGGTGTGGAGAGAAGGGAACCTTCCTACACTGTCAGTGAGAATGCAGACTGGTACAAACTTATGGAGAACAGTATGGCGGTTCCTTACAAAACTAAAAATAGAGCTACTATATGATCCAACAATCCCACTCCTGGGCATGTATACAGAGATACATGCACCAATGTTCACTGCAGCACTATTTACAATCGCCGGGACATGGTGGCAACCTAAATGTTCATCCACCAGGGAATGGATAAAGAAGACTGTGGTACATATATACAATGGAATATTACCCAGCCATAAAAAAGAATGAAATAATGTCATTTGTAGCAACACAGATGGATCTAGAGATTGTCATACTGAGTGAAGTAAGCAATATAGAAAAAGACAAATATATGATATCGCTTATATGAGGAATCTAAAAAAATAGTACAAATAAAACTTATTCACAGAACAGAATAGATTCACAGATGAAAAAACCAAACTTATGGTTGCCAAGGGGGAAGCGGGCGAGGGGTGAACTGGGACTGACGTGTACACACTGCTATGTATAAAGCAGATGGCTAATAAGGACCTGCTGTCACGCACGGGGAACTCTTTTCAGCACGCGGTAGTGACCAATACGGGGAAGGAATCTGAAAAAGAGTGTATATACATATGCACAATTGATTCACTTTGCTCTACACCTGAAACTAACGTAATATGATAAATCAACTATATTCCAATAAGGAGAAGGAAATGGCAACCTACTCCAGTATTCTTGCCTGGAAAATCCCATGGACGGAGGAACCTGGTAGGCTACAGTCCATGGGGTTGCAAAGAGTCGGACACGACTGAGTGACTTCACATATTCCAATAAAAATTAAAAAAAAAAAGAATGAATGAAGATGTGTTGTATCAGTGGCAGTTCTCTAATCAGATCTAGTCATAAAGGCACACTTTTATAATGCAAAATCCTTACATGTATAGAGCTTACATTCCTGAAGAGGATTCTGTGAACCTACGTGATTTCTTTGGAGGAGCAATATGATGTCATGGGATCTTGACCCATGTGTCCCACCCCTCTGAGTCACTTGAACTAGAATTCTGATTTTGGCTCTGCTTCCAGAGAATGTAAACATGACACCACCCTATTTAAAAGAGACCTGGGACTTCCCTGGTGGTCCAGTGGTAAAGAATCTGCCTTGCCATGCAGGGGATGTAGATTCAGTCCCTGGTCTGGGAAGATTCCACATGCCATGGGGCAACCAGGCACTGCAACTAAGACTCGATACGGTCACACTTTATACATATATATTTAAATTAAAGAGACCTACCATCCTTTACCAGACATTACCCTTCCCCTGCCCTTTCTGCTTAATTTTTCTCCAGAGTATTATAGTATTATACTTAACCATCCCTTAACACAATACATATTTTACTTTTTTGAATCTTGTTCTTTTGTCTCCCAATGTAAGCTCTATAAACTAAGGAATTTTTATTTCTTTTGTTCACTGCTGTATCCCCAGTATTCTCTTCTAAGAGAATCTGGCCCATAGTGGGCCCCAATAAACATTTGTCAAATGGATGAGGACACTGTCCCCTGGGGAACTTACTGAAAAAAAGTCAGCCGATTAGTTTAAGGTTTGACAAAAAGGAAAGCATTTCTCCATTTCTCTGGAATAAATCCCCCTTTATCAACACTGCTTTAAGATATCAGTGTTTCACCACTGATATCCCAGTAACTTAACTCTGGTTCCAGGTCATCCTTCAAGAATCCCCCACCATCCAAACCTGCCTGGTCCCTGAGTTTAGCTAGTTGAGGGTGGCTCACATGGCCAGCTTACACAGTGAGTGGGGTCACATGACCTGAACCTACTTGGTTCCTGAAGTTTCAGACAAGAATTGTGACATGAAATATTTGGATAGCGAGGCATACCTGTACCTTAACTGTCTCATGTATGATAAAAGAACAGAGGCTGAAATAGACCAAGTGATGTGTTCGCACCAAGGAAACATGAAGTGATGGGCCAGCGTGTGGCTGTATGACCACTCTTAGCAGGTGAGACAGAGAAGAGTCGGGGAGGCACTGAGTCATCACAGGGCAAGGACATCACCTTCCAGTGCCTTCGGTCAGGCTTAGGTTCACCTGAGGGCAGCCTGAGTTTCAGCCAACCACCGTCCATCATGTCCTATTACTAGTCTGAGTTTTTATTGCTGTGATATTCTGATTTATAATAAGAAGTACCTATTTGGTCTTTGTCCTCAATTCTGAAACCCTTAGAAATTCCTAAATAATAAGAGCAAAGAAAGTGAAAGGAGCTTTTTTTGTTATTCAGACAAGCCCCTCTGAACCTCACTTGGCTTATGTGAAACCCAGAATGAATGAACATAATTTGTGTCCTGACACCAATTCTCAACATCCACCAGGTGTCCAGAGATCTGACTTGTTTCTGATAGTACCAGGAGTTAGTCAGAACCCACAGGTCTATCTGTCAGCTTTGATAATTTGCTAGAATGGCTCACAGAACTCATGAAAACAGTTTGCTCCCTAGATTCCTGGCATATTATAAAAGATTATAACTCAGGAACAGGCAGAAGGAAGAGATACACAGGGCCAGGTATGGGGGATGGAGCTTGGACTTCTGTGCCGTCTCTGGGCACGCCATCCTCCCAGCATCTCAGTATGTTCACCAACTTGGAAGTTCTCTAAACTCCATCATTTACAGTTTTTAAGGAGGACTCGTTATATAGACATGACCAATTAAATTCTTGGCCATTGGTGGTCACTTCAACCTCCAGCCCTTCTCCCCTCCACAGAAGTCAAGGGGTGGGGCTGATAGTTCCAACCCTCCACCTCACAGGGTTGATTGCCAGGGGAACTTTCCAAATGTCAACAGATATGAACATCCACTGTTCACTATTTTCTCAGGAAGCCAACTGTTTTGTCCTGTGTATCTCTTCCTTCTGCCTGTTCCGGAGTTATAATCTTTTATAGAATACCAGGAATTGGTATTAGGACACAAATTATGTTCATTCATTTTGGGTTTACATTTTTATAAGTGCCACAGGCACGAAGAGACTATATGCAGTTTTAGGTTTGTTCAGTTGCTAAGTCGTGTCCAACTCTTTGCGACCTCATGAACTATGGTGCGCCAGGCTTCCCTGTCCTTCACTGTCTCCCACAGTCTGCTCAAACTCATGTCCATTGAGTTGGTGATGCCATCCAACTATCTCATCCTCTATTGTCCCCTTCTCTTTCCCTCAATCTTTTCCAGCATCAAGGTCTTTTCCAATGAGTTGGCTCTTCAAGTCAGGTGGCCAAAGGATTGGAACTTCTGTTTCAGCATCAGTCCTTCCAATGAATATTCAGGGTTGATTTCCTTTAGGATTGACTGGTTTGATCCCCTTGCTGTCCAAGGGACTCTCAAGAGTCTTCTCCAGCACCATAATTCGAAAGCATCGATTCTTCAGCACACAATCTTCTTAATGGTCCAACTGTCATATCCATACATGACTACTGGAGAAACCACAGCTTTGACTAATGGACCTCTGTCAGCTGCTAGGTTGATCATAGCTTTTCTTTCAAGGAGCAAGCATCTTTTAATTTCATGGCTGCAGTCACCATCCAAAGTGATTTTGGAGCCCAAGAAAATAAAGTCTGTCACTGTTTCCACTGTTTCCCCATCAATTTACCATGGAGTGATGGGACTGAATGCCACAATCTTAGTTTTTTGAATATTGAGTTAAATATGGGCAAAGTTTTGCCCATATGTAACTGACATTACAAACATGATTTAAGTTAAAGCTGTGAAATAGTTTTTCCTTTAACATTGATTTGTGTATGATTTGATTCTGAGTAACATTTGTAAATAAACTCACATTTCCTGGAGTTATAGCAAACACCAGGTACCTTGACGTGTCAGCTGCTCATTAGTGGAGCTCACTTCATCTGCAAAGAAGCCATCACACTTGTAGTCACTGCCTTCTAAATCTCATCTTATTCTGACTCTGGTTAATCAGAGCACTAAAGAAACTCTGGAGTTGGGAAATTCAGAAAGGCTTCTTTGGGGGAGATTTTCACTCTGGGCAAAACAGTTGGCTTCCTGAGAAAATAACGAGCAGTGGATGTTCCTAAGGCTGACTGTTCTCCCTGCAAATTCCTCCATTCCAAGGAAGGTTTGGGGAGGAGGCTGTATACTGTTTTGATGCCTTGACCACAGAAGGGCTTTCAGCCTTCATCCGTGACCAGCTCATCCACACGGGCAAGTTTCCTTGTCATCCGTGAGTTAGGAGAGCCAGGCCATGTCTATGGACCTCACTGCGACTGTCGTCCTACCCTTTGGCACCTCTGCATGCAGTTGCTTCAGGAATCAATCTCCTCCAACACTTGACTTGAATAACAGCCAAACCAAGGCCACACGGAACTGAACCTGATCCTGCCCCGGAAGTAAATCATTTCCCCTTCAGCCTCCTGCAGCGGAAGTTACCTGACTGTCCCCAGGGGATGGCAGCATAAAAGCACCTCTACCACGTGGTAGAGACTGACCAACAGAAGACACCTCTGTGATGTGCCTTGTTGGAATAAATATCTTTAGTGCTTCAGGATTTTCAGGTTCTTTTCCTTAACTAGGGTTTCCCTCAGAGGAAAAGCAAACCATGAATTTTCAAAAACTGTCATACCTGATTCTCGTCTGGGTTGAAAGAGAGTACATTTTAAGGGAGATCTGTTAATTTTTCTTGGATCTTTAGGCTCAAAATAAACAGATACACAGTAGTTTGTGTTTGGAATTAACTTGTCGATGATATAATTGAAATTTTCAGTGATGTTTCCAGTTATTTGGGGTTGATACTGTAAAAATGTGCAAAAAAGAAAAAAAGTCAGTAAGACATTAAGTGAGAATTTCGTTTAGAGGCAAGCCCTAAGAGAGTCTTTGAGAATTTGTCTTCAAATCTTAAAAACATGATATGATAGAAATATCATAGGCTTGGCAAGAAAATGTTATTTATAAGTTACTCAGGCAAATGATTTATTCAAAATTACATGCACATGTATAAACACACATGTCTTTAAACCATGAAATCTAGTCTAGCAGCTTCCTTTTACAAATGAGGAGAAAAAGACCCAGTGAGGAACAAAGGTCTCCAGGATGTCATTTTTGTAAGGTGATGTTACTCAAGATCACCTTGCAAAAATAAGAAAATAAGATTATCCTACTTCATTAATGATATGTATCTACACTTCAAAAACTGCTTTCATACATATTAATTCATCTGATTATCAAAAGAGTCTGCAAAGTAGGCATTATTCCCATTCTCCAGATGAGGAAACTGTAGCTCAGAGTGGTTTAGTAACCTCCTCAAGGCCACGCAGCTTATCTGTGGCAAAACTGAGGCTGAGGTCTAATTTCCCTGTCTTTTCCCTAAAAACAGCCTTCCTCTTCTTCCCTGGCTACTTCTGTTCCATTTTAGATTTAAAGAGATGATCTGAAGAGGTTCTTTCATGAAAAATAACTTTTGCAGAATGTTTTATAGTTTTCAAAGTACATTCTTACCAATGGTTTGATAAATGAAGCTTTCCACCAGCTCAAGTACAGCCTTCTATAATATTTTTCTGCAAGTTTCAATTGGGAAGGAAAAGGAATTTTTTTTTTCCTCACGCCCACCCCACAATAAACTAAAAGGTCATGCATGGCAAATAAACAATGAGGAGGAAAAGGGAAGGAACAGAAGTGCCCTGGTGGGAGTGCTCTGGCCTTGAAGGGAAACCGCAAAAGCATAGCTCTGGGTTCCACACCTGGCATGATCATTGTGGTCATCATGTGATCTGCAGTCTGCAATACTTGCTTCCTGTTTCACTGGAAGCTCCTTCCCCCTTGGTGGCCATGGACTGCGCCTCCCCCACGATGACTCAGATGGATAGTTCCTGCTCAGAGCCAAGGTCAACCCCTTCCCATGCTCATGAAAGTCTTTCCACTCTCATCTCCTCCAGAACATCACTCCCCTCCTCCACTCCCCCCATCCCACCCTGGAACATTCCCTCTGCATAGAAATCTGCTGTCATTTCTTCCATCTAAAAAGTCCCTCCATAGACCCCACTTCCCCTTCCAGCTATCACAGCATCTCTGTACTCCCCTTTATAGAAAACCCTGGAGACGTCTTTCCTGAAATCAAACAGCAATGAAGCCCAGACCCTTGGGTTTTAATTGTCCAAATCATTACAGGTGTCTTTTAGCAATGTATTCATTGCCAAGTCAGAACTGTTTTGACCACTTACCCTCTTAACACTGTTCCCTGCATGCTCTTCGATAAATGCTAAGTAAAACTGTAATTCTTCTTCACTTAGTATCCTGGGATCGACGGATTGAAATTTCACATTCACACTGATGTGGTTTGTAAAACTAACAATCTCAAACTCTGGTGGGTCCAAAGGCCCTGTTTAGAAAATGAAATAAACCCTAAGGTTAATCAATAAATAGCATAATCGTAATGATAACCACTGTCCTGATACAACCATACCTCTTTACAGCTCTCTTTCTGATTACCTGTGGCCCTCGAGGCATGGGTTTTATATATATATATATATATATATTTTTTTTTTTTATTGGTGAAAAATTGAGAACAATAAAAGTGAAGTGATTTGTTTACTATTACCACAAGAAATGGAGGACAGATTTTGGGGTGAAAGTCAGTATTTCACAATTTTCAGGTTGTATTTGAAGCATAAGAGTGAAAATGACTTCTCATGTAATAATATAGTAATAATAATACATAACCACTGCAGAAATATCAGAAAATACAGACAGGCAATTGTGTTTGAATGTGGTTAATCCTCTTTTGTGTATGCAGTGTGTGGATAAATACATATACACGTATAAAAACTGAACTAGTGTACACACACACACCTAAACTAAAATTAAATCATTCTTATACTGTTTTACACAGTGTATGTCTTCACTTATTTCATAAGCATATTAAATGCATGTTTACCTATGAGCTGGCAAACTAGGGCCTGTGGGTTGGATTTTGCACAGCCTGAAAGTTGAGAATGGTGTTTATTTTTGAAAGGGTTGTGAACAAATTAAGGCTATGTGACAGAGACCATATAAGGCCCGAAAAGGGCAAAGTTTTTTTCTCAGTCTTCAAAAGATTGATTCACTCTTTTAAACAGTTAGATTGGCTCTAATTTTTCTGAATGGAATCTGCATATCAGTGAGTATTAGCAGAGCTCAGTCTTTGCATTTGGCTGCTGTAATCATTTCTTTAGGACAAATTCTTAGAGGAATTCTGGATTAAAGCAGGCCCAGGTTCAGGTTTTCAACACATACTGACAAATACCTTCGGAAAGACTGTGTCAAGCTATATTCCCTGCATTTCTTCTAAGTCGGGTATTTACCTACTTTTTATATTTACCATTTGAGTCTTGAAAAATGATATCTCATAACTATGTTAATATACATTCTTTAATGGTCTGAGTGGTCCAAGTACCATGTTCTATAAGTTGGGCTTTTCTTTCTTTTCTACGAGGACACAGACCCAAACACGCAATTCCGTAATTCTGAGGGTCTCTAAGTATCCAAGTCTGCTCCATGGGATTCAGCCATCCTCACTTTGCTAAGCACGGGTGTGCGTGCGTGCATACCCGCGAAGCCTTTAACACAGCACCTCGTGCTGCTGAGTCACTCAGGCACGTCTGACTCTTTGGAACCCCATGGACTGTAGCCCACCAGGGCCCTCTGCCCATGGGATTCTCCAGGCAAGAATACGGGAGTGGGCTGCCATTTCCTTCCCCAGGGGATCTTCCTGACCCAGGGATCAAACCCATGTCTCCTTCTTGGCAGGCAGATGCTTTACCACCGAGCTGCCTGCAGAGCCCTTTGCAAGATCAGGATACCAGAGATGTGATGGCGTCTGGCAGAGAGCCCCTGCCAGCTGCTCCGGAGCTGTTAACACAAGCGCCAGAAGGAGCCGCCTCCCGTGGTAGGGAAGGGCAGAGCGGGCACACCCCTCCTGGGATCCAGGCTTCTCTGTCTGGGCCCCGCGTGCACACACACCTGGGCGTTCACACAGGCCAGAGCTACGGGGATCTGATCTGGAGAGGGGCCGCAGTGTTAAGGAACACACAGACCCCCCCCCAAAGTTATGACAGCTCAGACACAGGCCTTTCTGCACCCCGTTCCCCACTTCCTGTCACGCTGTGAAACAAAGCCAAAAGTAGCAGCTACTATATATCAAGTGAACACAGCCTTGTAAATCAACTATACTTTAATGAAAAATAGCTTCAAAAAAAAGCAGCAGCTGCTACTGCCTGAGTGACTGCCTTATACACGCACAGAGCCCTTATCTTCAAAGAGCAGGTTATCATCCCACTTTTTTGGAGAAGAAAACGGAGGCTCAGAGAAGCCAAGTAACCACTCCAGGGTGATGGAGATAGGAGGTAGCAGGGCCAAGAGGCGAACCCAGCCCTGCATTTAAAACACCTTTACAGAACTTCCTGCTTTCTGGCAAAGCAAGTAACGATGAACTGAGCGGTGATGATGAAGATAATAAACGAGACGAACTCACTGTCTGACTCCAGGAAGAAGGAGCCCATGCAACTGACCAGCTCTGCCTTCTCTCTGAATCCAACCACTCGGGAGATGTACATGTCCGTCGTGTTTACCCACACGCGTGTCAGGTCACAGAACGATCTTGTGATGTTTATGCAGTCCTTGACGACCTTCATGTCTTCTGGTTTACTTTGAAAGGCAAAGAGACGGTCAAAGAAAACGTCAGCCTGTGTGTGACGAGGGTCCCCTAACCTGAAGCCCTGCTTGCATATTCCTGTATGGCTCTGCTCAAAGGTCCCTTGTGGGTTTTCTTTCTTTTGATTTTGAAATTTCTTTTTAAACATTTTATTTTGTATAGGAGCACAGCTGATTGACAATGCTGTGACAGTTTCACGTGGAAAGCAAAGGGCAACGGCTCCATGTTGTCACTGGCTCTCACCCCCTTATTTCAAGTGGAGCACCTTGATCCCAATTTCCTGTCTTTATTCTTCTTCATACCATTTGCCCCAACCTGGCTTGTTATATCTTTGCTGACTGAGACCTCTGCTTACTTTTGGAATGTCTGCCCCAAGAAAACAGGGGTCTGGGTTCCGAGTCGCACGCCTGGCACATGGTAGGTGCTCAGTAAATACTTGCTGGGTGAATGAATAAGCAAATGTTGGGTGTTCATGGCAGAGGCCCCAGATCTCTCTAATTCTACAGGACAATCATGACTGCCTCTCCCTGAGACCCCTTTCTCAGGCTGAGGATCGCGTGGTCTGGTCCTAAGTCAGCCTGTATGGGACCAACACAGACATCTGCTCTCTTGAGCTTCAGAGAGGCAGGTGGATGATACACGTGACTGCCTAAGGCAGGGAGAAACTTATGTTAGTAGGTAACAAAGAGAAACCCTATCCTAAAGGAAATCAACCCTGAATATTCATTGGAAGGACTAAGGCCTAAACTCTAGTACTTTGGTCACCTGATGTGAGGAGCCAACTCGTTGGGATAGACCCTGATGCTGGCAAAGAGTGAGGGCTAAAGGAGAAGAGGGCGGCAGAGGATGAGCTGGTTAGATAGCATCCCGGACTCAAAGGATTGAGCAAGCTCCGGAAGATAGTGAGGGACAGGAAAGCGTGGCATGTTGCAATCCATGGGGTGGCAGAGTCGGACATGACCTAGCGATGGAACAACAACAAAGAGACACCCATCAGAGGACCTTCAGCAGGTCAGACAGCAGCAGTAAGAGCAGTGAAGCGGACAGCCAACCAGAGGACCCTCCGAGGGGTAACTGGATCAGAGTGAGGCTTAGGAGGGCGATTGTTGGATGTGGGAAAAGAGAGCCGAGGAGGACACTGTCCGTTAGGCCGTGACTGCCTGCAGCCACCCCGAGCGGGAGGCTCAGCATAGAGAACTGAGCTCTGTGTCCCGGGGCCACTGCTGGGTAGTGACCAGGCCAGACTTTGGACCTGGGCTGGCCTCGTCGGGACCAGGTGGATTTCTGATGCCCCGTGTGCCTCCCTGAGTAGAGAAAAGTAAACATAACCCATCAATACGGTCACCAGGTCTCTGGACTTCGGTCCTCAGGACGATGCAGCACTTTTGATGCCCAGGCTTACTGAACTAGGGAAGTGATTATGAATAATGGTGATAATTACTTTCCTTCTGAGACGTTGACCTGTAGAAAATGGCTTTGGTTATAAGTACAAGTGTGTCAAAAATAACTTTGTGGTGTTCAAGAATTCAGTGTAATTAAAAATGGAGGAGTCTTTTGTCTTGGACTTTTAAAGCTCTGAATAAAACACTGAAATTGAGAGGGGCTGAGTGAGGGAGAGAGAGAAGGAAAAGCTCTATCACAAGTAAGGTCACCTCTTCCCCACTTCCCACATAATAGAAACATGATATAATTAGCAAGAGAAAAACAGAATGTCAAACCCACCTCATGATTGTGTACCATAATGTATAGTGAGTTGGTACAACTGAATGGTTTTTTAATTCCCATGATAAGATTGACTGCAAATTTCGGAATCTCATCTTTAAAGTGCAAGGTTCATCTGAAAAATCTAAAGGAAACAGAAGTTAAAAAAAAAAAAAAGATTGAAATCTGGAACCCAGTGTTGTTATCTTGGCCACAGTTCATACTGTCCCTTGGGATCTGAACTTCCACACTTCTAGCAGAGAAGCCCCCACTAGGATCTTGGAAACCCAAAGGAAATGGTTTTGTTGAACACTAGAAATGAGCTAATACAAGTAATATACAGGAACTCAGCACGGTATAAACAGAATTTGGTGGTAGTGGTTTAAGTGGTTAAGTCACGTCCAACTCTTGCAACCCCATGGACTGTAGTCCACCAGGCTCCTCTGTCCATGGGATTTTCCAGACAAGAATACTGGAGTGGGTTGCCATCTCCAGGGGATCTTCCCAATCCAGGGATCGAACCTGGGACTTCTGCATTGCAGGCAGATTCTTTACTGACTGAGCTACAAGGGAAACCAGAATTTGGGCTCACCCAGTTATCACAGGCTCGCAGCAGCAATTTGGATCAAAATGATCCATGTTATCCTGGGCCACCTTATGCTCTCAAGTCAATCCTCAACCCCTCCTCTGGTCCCCCCAATGTAGTTCAGCCCATGGAAAGCTTTCCTTCCTCTGAATTTCCCACTGCGCTTGTTCTCCATCACAGAGGGGAGATGGAGAATGTGTGCCCAGATTGGATCTTTCCAGGCATTTCATCCCCATGCCTATGCTGGAGTAGATTTGATTCACAGACCCATTTTACAGACTGTGAAACTGAGAAGTTGAGTTATGCAACTCAGCTGGGATGTGGCAGTGGCAAAGGAGACCTTACAGTTATACTTGTCAGACTCTGCCTTGTATGGTTAACATTTCAGAGCATTTTAGTTTCCTGTGGTTAGGACCTTTGCTTCCTGGTGGCCAAGGCTTCATCCCCCAGTGCTCATCACAAGGCTGGATACATATTTAACCCACAGTGAAGTTTTGTGGGAAGATTTATGTGTAGACAAGAAATTTAGTTTAAAAAAAATGTATTTTCTCTTATCTGGTACCAGGTACCAGATAACAGGTGGGAAAATATAAATTAAAGAGAAATGATTTCTGGAAGATTTTTCTTGTTTGGCACAGTCTCCTCATTCTTCTATTAGTGAGAATATTAAGAGCTGGATATTTTTTTAAGGGGCTTCCCTGGTGGCTCAATGAGAAAGAACCCACCTGCCAATGTAGGAGGCCCTGGTTCAATCCCTGGGTTGGGAAGATCCCCTAGAGGAGGAAGTGGCAACCCACTCCAGTATTCTTGCCTGGAGAATCCCATAGACAGAGGAGTTTGGTGGGCTACAGTCCGTGGGTCACAAAAGAGTCGAATGGCTGAGTGACTAAACAATAACAACCACAACAGCAATTCCTTTAAGGGGTTTAAAAATTAACTCTAGTGTTAATTTCTTATAATAGTTTTATGAGACAAATGTGAAAATCAGAATTGGCTAAATTCTCCTTCTACAGAGAAAGTATTTGAGGAAAAAGGCTCAAACAAAATGGCAACAGATCTGGAGTCAGAAATCCAACTTCCCACATTTTTTGACTTCTAAATGGTTGCTCCCCCACTCTCAGCCTTACACAAAGTTTTGTTAAGTCAAGAAAATCTCTTACCAGACACAACATACGAAATGCCAAACACGAGGCTGATGTGCACTGGGAAGAAGAAACACATGTTAGAAAAGCAAACAACACTTTCTCCAGGCTCAGTTTATGATCGCCGCTCTGAGTCTGGCATTCTTCCACTATGTGTATTACTATTGGACCAAGACTTTCTTGTGCTAAAGAAAAAGGGTCAAGTAAGTGGTTCTGGGCTTCCCAGGTGGTAAAGAATCTGCCTGCCAATGCAAGAGGCATAGGAGACATGGGTTTGATCGCTGGGTTGAGAAGACCCCCTGGAGTAGGAAATGGCACCCCACACCAGTATTCTTGCCTAAAAAATTCCATGGACAGAGGAGCCTGGAGGGTTACAGTCTGTGGGGGTCACAGAGTTGGATACAACTGAATGACTGAGCACGTAAAATGATCTTAAAGAGTTGATGGTATCAACAGTGCATCTTCTGAGGATGTTTTGTCCTGAGTGGATCCAAAACAAGCTGTTCGGGAACTGATACTAGTAAAGAGGATTGGCTGGCTGGTTGGGGAACCATCCTGAGAAGCAGTCATCCATCTGGAACAATTCTCAGAATGTGAATAAGCATGTTGCTAATTTAAAACTTCCAAGGCAAAGATATTTACTGAAGTCGGTGGAGGGAGAAAGGTCTTGGTGATGGGAAGTGGGGATTCTCATTTGTTTTCTGAGTGTGAGGGCAGGGTTGGCATTTTTCAGTAGGTGAGGCCCTATTGTCCTCACATACTTCCCAGTGCTTGACACTTCTTGGGGGAGAAGTGTCCCAACCATGGATCCCTTACTGATAAACTATAGAACAGATGACACAGTGATACTGAAACAGAACCAAAAGAAAGGTAAAGAGAAGGCACAAATGAATAGGACAATGGAAAAAAAATGATAAATGAAATGTGGAAACCAAAGTTTAGGGGTGACATTTTGGTTTTGTGATGAGGAGGGAGACAGGAGTTTTTTATTATTTAGTCATTAAGTCATGTCCGACTTTTTGTGACCCCATGGACAGTAGCCTGCCAGGCTCCTCTGTTGATGGGATCTTCCAGGCAACAATACTGGAGTGGGTTGCTATATCCTTCTCCAGGGGATCTATTCTAGGTGCAATTTTTTGTAGGGTTTGAGATATCTGAGGTTATTGATATTTCTCCCGGCAATCTTCATTCCAGCCTGTGCTTCCTCCAGCCCAGGGTTTCTCATGATGTACTCTGCATATAAGTTAAATAAGCAGGGTGACAATATACAGCCTTGATGTACTCCTTTCCCAATTTGGAACCAGTCTGTTGTTCCATGTCCAGTTCTAACTGTTGCTTTCTGACTTGCATACAGGTTTCTCGAGAGGCAGCTCAGGTGGTCTGGTATTCCCATTTCTTTCAGAATTTTCCACAGTTTGTTGTGATCCACACAGTCAAAGGCTTTGGCACAGGCAATAAAGCAGAAGTAGATGTTTTTCTGGAACTCTCTTGCTTTTTTGATGATCCAGTGGATGTTGGCAATTTGATCTCTGGTTCCTCTGCCTTTTCTAAAACCAGCTTGAACATCTGGAAGTTCACAGTTCATGTATTGCTGAAGCCTGGCTTGGAGAATTTTGAGCATTACTTTACTAGTGTGTGAGATGAGTGCAATTGTGTGGTAGTTTGAGCATTCTTTGGCACTGCCTTTCTTTGGGATTGAAATGAAAACTGATCTTTTCCAGTCCTGTGGCCACTGCTGACTTTTCCAAATTTGCTGGCATATTGAGTGCAGCACTTTCACGGCATTGTCTTTCAGGATTTGAAATAGCTCAACTGGAATTCCATCACCTCCACTAGCTTTGTTCGTAGTGATGCTTCCTAATGCCCATTTGACTTCACATTCCAGGATGTCTGGCTCTAGGTGAGTGATCACACCATCGTGATTATCTGGGTCGTGAAGATCTTTTTTGTACAGTTCTTCTGCGTATTCTTGCCACCTCTTAATATCTTCTGCTTCTGTTAGCTCCATACCATTTCTGTCCTTTATTGAGCCCATCTTTGCATGAAATGTTCCCTTGGTATCTCTAATTTTCCTGAAGAGATCTCTAGTCTTTCCCATTCAGCACAGGCTGGAATCAAGATTGGCGGGAGAAATATCAATAACCTCAGATATGCAGATGACATACCCTTATGGCAGAAAGTGAAGAACTAAAGAGCCTCTTGATGAAGGTGAAAGAGGTGAGTGAAAAAGTTGGCTTAAAGCTCAACATTCAGAAAACTAAGATCATGGCATTTGGTCCCATCACTTCATGGCAAATAGTTGGGGAAACAGTGGAAACAGTGGCTGACTTTATTTTTCTGGGCTCTAAAATCACTGCAGATGGTGATTGCAGCCATGAAATTAAAAGACACTTACTCCTTGGAAGGAAAGTTATGACCAACCTAGACAGCATATTAAAAAGCAGAGACATTACTTTGTCAACAAAGGTCTGTCTAGCCAAGGTTATGGTTTTTCCAGTAGTCATGTATGGATGTGAGAGTTGGACTATAAAGAAAGCTGAGCGCCAAAGAATTGATGCTTTTGAAATATGGTGTTGGAGAAGACTCCTGAGAGTCCCTTGGACTGCAAGGAGATCCAACCAGTCCATCTTAAAGGAGATCAGTCCTGGGTGTTCATTGGAAGGACTGATGTTGAAGCTGAAACTCCAATACTTTGGCCACCTGATGCGAACAGCTGACTCATTTGAAAAGACCCTGATGCTGGGAAAGATTGAGGGCAGGAGGAGAAGGGGATGACAGAGGATGAGATGGTTGGATGGCATCACCGACTCAATGGAAATGAGTTTGAGTAAACTCCGTGAGCTGGTGATGGACAGGGAGGCCTGGTGTGCTGCGGTTCATGGGGTCACAAAGAGTCGGATACGACTGAGTGACTGAACTGATTGAACTGAACTGAAATATATTCTCCTGATCTGTTATCTCATTATTACCCTTTGTTGAATAGAAAAACATTTAATTTTCATAGAAGACTTTTTTTGGTTTTGATGTGTGCTTTGTAAGCTTTAAGAAACCTTTCTTTACACTTAGGATACATAGATACTCTCCTACAGTTTGCCCGACCCAGGGATCGAACCAGCTCTCCTGCATTTGCAGGCAGATTCTTAACCACTGAGCTGCCAGGGAAGTCCCAGGGGTCTGGCCTCTTTCCAAATGTAGGAATGGAGTGATAAACTCTACCCTGGATTAGAATGAAAGTATTAAGGGAAATTCCTCTTCATATCACAATGAAGCTAGCTCCCTTCATTATTGAGCCTCACATCTATGATTGTTTGGTTGTTTTCCTAAAATACCAGCAGAACAGAAACCCATTGTAAATGAAACCATCAACACAGAATTCCTATCTACGTTCCACTCGGCTCTCGACATTGGGCAGCTCATACTGTGTCCTCAGGACTGGGAAATCAATTGGCTACTTCCTAACAGGGTCCCTGTACATGGAGCTGTGAGAAAAAGTAACACTCACCCACGGGATACAAATTCAGTGGTCCAGTCACCGACACATTCTGGCTCAAGAGCATTTTTATTATTTTATGTGTCCTTTCGTTACTTTCACATCTGAAAAGAAATCAACATTAGGGATCAGAATTGTGAAGTATCTAATTAAACTGCAAAGACAACAGACAAAGACAATCTGTATGCAGGTCAGGAAGCAAGAGTCAGAACTGGACATGGAACAACAGACTGGTTCCAAATTGGGAAAGGAGTACGTCAAGGCTCTATATTGTCACCCTGCTTATTTAACTTATATGCAGAGTACATCGTGAGAAACACTGGGCTGGAGGAAGCACAAGCTGGAATGAAGATTGCCGGGAGAAATATCAATAACCTCAGATATGCAGATGACACCACCTTTATGGCAGAAAGCGAAGAACTAAAGAGGAGAGGGGAAAAGTTGGCTTAAAACTCAACATTCAGAAAACTAAGATCATGGCATCTGGTCCCATCACTTCATGGCAAATAGATGGGGAAACAATGGAAACAGTGACAGACTTTATTTTTTTTTGGCTCCAAAATCACTGCAGATGGTGACTGCAGCCATGAAATTAAAAGACTCTTGCTTCTTGGAAGAAAAGCTATGACCAACCTAGGCAGCATATTAAAAAGCAGAGATATTACTTTGCTAACAAAGTTCTGTCTGGTCAAAGCTTTGGTTTTCCCATTAGTCGTGTATGGATGTAAGAGCTGGACCATGAAGAAAGCTGAGCACCAAAGAATTGATGCTTTTGAACTGTCGTGTTGAAGACTCTTGAGAGTCCCTTGGACTGCAAGGAGATCCAACCAGTCCATCCTAAAGGAAACCAGTCCTGAATATTCATTGGAAGGACTGATGCTGAAGCTGAAACTCCAATGCTTTGGCCACCTCATGCGAAGAACACATATGAGTGACTGAACTGAACTGGGTCTTAGCTGTGGCATCTACTTTGTTGCAGCAGAGACTCTCTCTTTGTGTCCGTTGGGTTCAGTAATTGACGTGTGTGGCTTAGTTGCCCTGTGCCATGTGGGATCTTAGTTCCCTGACCAGGGATTGAAACTGTGTCCCCTGAATTGCAAGGTGGATTCTTAACCACTGAGCCACCAGGGAAGTCCCCAGCAGGAAATTCCTGATTCCAGGTTTCCTCTCTGCCCTTCTGGGAGCTGGATCATTCACCCCATTTACACAAGGAGCTTTATCTCAGCTTGTGGGACCCATAGTCATTTGGTTCCAAAAATTTAAATATACGAAAAATCAAATTGTGAAGTGTCTTGCTCCCTTTGGAAAACTATTTTTATTTTTTGGGTTAGTCCTTCAGAATATCTTCATACATGTTGTTGTTCAGTCGCCTGGTCATGTCCAACTCTTTGAGACCCTGTGGACGGCAGCACGTCAGGCCTCCCTGCCCCTCGCTGTCTCCCGGAGTTTGCCCAAGTTCATGTTCACCTTCATGCATAAGCAAATACAAAAGTGTATTCTTATTCTCCCCACCCCTATTTTTCCAAACACAGAGATAGCGGGTGACGCTAGTGGTAGAGAACCTGCTTGCCAGTGTAGGAGACACAAGAGAGATCTTCTCGACCCAAGGGTAGAGGAGGACATGGAAACCCACTCCAGTATTCTTGCCTGGAAAACCCCAGGGATAGAGGAGCCTGGTGGGCTACTGTCCATGGGGTCAGAGTTGGACACAACTGAAACAACTTAGTACACACATGGCATATACATTCCCTGTTTAACTCCTGCTTTTTTCCACTTAAAAATAAATTTGGGAGCTCTCTCTATATCAACACCAAAGAGAATTTCTTTTTTTTTTAAATAGTTACATACAGTCTACTCTGTGGACATACCATGATTTATATGACCAGTCGCCACAAAGAACATTTGAGTGACTTCCAACTGTTTCTGCAATGGATTTTCTTGAAATGCCTCATTCTGAGCATGTCAAGTCTAAGTGTGAGAAAGCTTCCCAGAAATAGGACTGCTAGGCCAAAGTGGGGTTCAGTCAGGGTCCCAGCAGGTAAGAGCACATTCAACTCTGGCTAACTTGAAGAAGATTTTCATCAAGGGACTATTTAATACAAATGTGTGAGCTGGCTCCAGGCCAACCATAAGGACGAGGGTAGCATCTCAGAATAACAGCAGCGAGGGCTGTTATCATTGTGGGCTTGAGGTACAGAGGGAACGTCCCAAGCCCAGAATTAGAAGGGAGAGAGGAGCACAGATATTCCTCACTGTCTTCCTTCTCCTCTCCTGGGGCTCCCCATTGGCTGATTCCAATCGAAGCCACAGGACAAGGCAGCTGATGGCTGTACCCATGCAAGACAGGACCCCAGGGCACAGTAAAAGATGGGGAAGGTGGAGGCTTGTTTGCAGGGGCAGACAGAAGAGACCAGGCCCAAAGTGACCATGCATGTGTTTTTTTTTTTTTTTTTGGCTTCACTAAATGTGAGGCTTGTGAGACCTTAGTTCCCCGACCAGGGATAGAACCCTGGCCCTCTGCAATGAAAGCCTCTCTGCAATGAAATCACGGAGTCTTAACCACTGGACCACCAGGGACATCCTTGCATTTGCAGTTTTGATAGAGACAGCCACACTCTCGCCCTTGTGGCTGTAGTGGTTTACACAACCCGTTACAGTGTATGAGAATTTCTGCTTCCCCACAAAGGAAGAGCTTGTAGGGAATGACAATGATAACTAATGATTATGATAATGATAACCATCAAGCTCTTGGATTTCTGAAAATCAAATTCATAAATGCAAAGTTGTCTTCAGATTTATAGTAATTCTGTACTTCTCTTATTCTAAGTAAGACCGAGCATATATGGCAGAGGTGTTCCCTTTCGAATTAACTGTCTATCTTTGAGTCATTGCTTTTTTTTTTTTTTTTAATATTGGTTCTTAAAATTTTTTTTTTTTTTGGAATATAGTTGCTTTACAATGCTATGTTAGTTTCTGTTGTACAGTAAAGTGACTCAGTTATACGTATATATCCCCTCTTTTTAAGATTTCATTCTTCACATCGGTTAGAAGGAGCTTTTTAAGTGTGAGGCAAACTGGCCCTTTGTGATATGAGTCACATCTTTTTTATTTTCCTCTGCCGTTGTCACTTGTCCTTTGATTTGCCTGTGCGGCTTTTTTTCTTTTTTAACGAAAATTTCTGAGCTTTTAGACTTAAAGGTATTTTCTTTCTTAGCATCTGCATTTTGAGTTAGTTAGAAAGTCTTCTTCATTCCAAGGTGAGAAAGGAAGTCTTGAAACATTTTATGGAGCCCCCAGTCAGTCTCATTCCTTCGCTCCCCCAGATCTCTGTTTCCATCCAAACTACTGGGTGTTCTCCTGTCCCCGCAAACACTGGGGTAGCCCCAAGCCCCAAGTCAAAGTGAAAAATGACCACCACGTGGCAGACATGAATTCAAGCCCCCTCGACTATCATGCTATCAAGCCAAAAGATTCCAAGTCAAAATTGCCACCTACCACCCATGAGCTATCTGGGCACCTCAACTTTTCCCATAACAAGTGCATGCTCAGTCGTGTCTGACACTTCACAACCTCCTGGACTGTAGCCCACCAGGCTCCTGGGTCCATGGGATTTTCTAGGCATGATACTGGGGTGGGTTGCCATTTCCTCCTCTGGGGAATCATCCGCACCCAGGGATGGAACCCACGACCCCTGCATCTCCTGCATTGGTGGGCAGATTCTTTACCACTGGGCCACCTGGGAAGTGTACCATCATTAGCACATCCACAGAGGTGTCTTTATGACATGCGATGTTATCTGCCATCATCACTGCTCAGCAGAGGGCTTGCCTGGTCGTGGACGTTCTCTAGATGCTGGGAGCACCAAGACTGTGGAATGCCACCTTGGGGGTGACTCCCTCCTACCTGACCACTTGTCCTGTGGCCTCTGGTCTCTCTGTTGTGCTCTGATGACAGCCTGCGCAGAACCTTCCCTCTCCTCCGCGGTTGAAGGTACACACACCCAGCTACACAACTAGAGCCCCTCTCTCCTGCTCCGGGCCACAGGATGTGGCCTCCCTTTCTTTGTTCCTGGTGAGTCATACTCCACTTCCAATTAGATTTCTGATAGCAGATTCTTGCTTGCTTGGAAAATCTAATTTACCATCTTGGCATCCCGCCTGGAACTGTTCATGAAGCTCTTTAAAACTCTCCCTGACTCCAAGCAGCTCAGCCTCCCTAAAGGTTACTCCTCTGGTAACCTCCCTCTGGTCACTCTTCTCTCTGCAGCTGGGGCTGGCTTCAGTCACCCCAGGAGCCCTGAACACCAGCAGGGGCCCACTCTTGGTTTATTGCTCTCCTGTGGCCATCTTGAAATTCTTAATTGTTTTATCTTTGAACTTGTGTTTTGTTAGTGAAGTCTGATGGGACAAAATAGGAGATCAATTCGCACTTGGGTCTTGCTCCTCCAACCCCTGCAGGATGGGGGCCTGACCTGGCCCCTCTCTCTATGCCCCATGACTGCTTGATGTTCTTTTCGTGGGGGCAACAGCTGGGTCACAGGGTGGGAGAGCGATCATGGTGCATTGATGCCCTCCTGGCGTGTGTGCAGGGAGGCTGGAAGCTATCCCTGGCCCACCTTGCCACCCACTGGTGGCTACCTGGTCTGGCGGGAGTTAAATGTCAAGGTCAGTCTGGGTCGGGGTATACAGCAGGGCCAGGAGCAGAGGTTTAAGGACTCTTCACTGTCTGCCAGCATGCTGTGGGTTAGGATGGCAGATCCTTGGAGAAGGGAGACTCAGGGTTTGCCTTTTCCAGAGTCCATCTCAGGCTGGTGGCTAGCAGTTGAGGGTTCAAGTGCATGTATGCCCAGGGTTGCCAGGGCAGAAGAGCCCCCGGCGCCTGTGGGCAGTGGCAGTGGCCCTGGCTGTAGGCCTGTGGGAATCCTCTCTTCCTCTTTGCTCCCCTCCTGAGTCTGGGCTTGAGTTTACTGCTTTACCTACTTCCAGGAATTCTCCCAAGATGTGCTGCTGCTGCTGCTAAGTCACGTCAGTCATGTTCAATCTGTGTGACCCCATAGACGGCAGCCCACTGGGCTCCCGTCCCTGGGATTCTCCAGGCAAGAATACTGGAGTGGGCTGCCATTTCCTTCTCCAGTGCATGAAAGTGAAAAGTGAAAGTGAAGTTGCTCAGTCGTGTCCGACTCTTCGTGACCCCATGGACTGCAACCTACCAGGCTCCTCCGTCCGTGGGATTTTCCAGGCAAGAGTACTGGAGTGGGGTGCTAGGAAATGCCAACTCTGTATTATAATTTGGTGATTCACCATCGGGCTTAAATGCTCTTATATTTGCATTTAGATCTGGTTTCAGTTCAGTCACTCAGTCGTGTCCGACTCTTTGCGACCCCATGGACTGCAGCAAGCCAGGCCTCCCTGTCCATCACCAACTCCTGGAGTTTACTCAAACTCATGTGCATTGAGTCAGTGATGCCATTCAAGCATCTCATCCTCTGTCATCCCCTTCTCCTCCCTCCTTCAATCTTTCCCAGCATCAGGGTCTTTTCCAATGAGTCAGCTCTTCGCATCAGGTGGCCAAAGTATTGGAGTTTCAGCTTCAACATCAAGTCCTTCCAATGAACACCCAGGACTGATCTCCTTTAGGATGGACTGGTTGGATCTCCTTGCAGTCCAAGGGACTCTCAAGAGTCTTCTCCAACACCACAGTTCAAGTGGCCCACACAAGTGTCTCGCTCTGAACTCTGAGCCACAAATCACACCTGCTCTGAATCTCCTATCACCACCATCCCCTCTCCCTTCCTCCCTCCCCCAACAATCCTTGTCACTGATACCCAGACAAACACTACACATTTTCAAGGCCCGGCTCAAACAGATGCTACTGTGGCAAAGTGACTCTTCTCTGAGTTTCAACTCCTCCTAACAAAGACAGACAGACAACCCTCACAGAACTCGCTGCCCCCTGTTCTCCTGGGAGAGAGCAAAACTGTGTCGTTTCTTCTATCCGGTACAGCCTGACACCTGGCATATCTTTGCTCATCAGTGAATGAATGGATTCAGAAAAACTCTACAAATAAGATGACATATATTTCCCCCCCGGGAAATTTTAAAAAATACAGAAAAGCACAAAGAAGAAAGTAATAAGTATCTTTATTTTTACTACCGGGCATCAAGCATTGTTAATGTCTTGGCATATTTGTTTCTGGTTTATTTCTTGCTTTGGTAAGAATAGTTCAACTCATTCATTAAAAAAAATTTAAAAACAAGGCATAAAAGTAAAATCTCAGTATCCAGATAGTTCCATCATTAACATTAATGAACAACATAATCCCAGAGATCTTCCTATGCACACAGACAGCACACACACACACACACACACACACACACACACACACAGGGTATTTTTGTCTAAATTTAATTTTACTTGGAAAAAAACTGAAGCAAAGGCAGAAAAATTGTTGACATTTCAATTATTTCCATAAGAAAGAATAACTCCCTAAAATATCCCTCCAAAGTTAAAAAAATTACAAAGACATTGGAAGTTGGAATACGATAGTCACAGCACTAACTGTTCATCTCTGTTCACTGATCCACGCCTTCAAAGGTGAGAACTATACGGCCTACTCTCATATTTCCTTCCATCTTCCTCTTCCGCCCCTACCTGATTACTTTTTCTTTTTCTGTGTGTGCCCAGAGTTATATAATAATCACATTTTATTGCATAATTTCCAAAGATGTTTTATATTAATTCCACATTTAAATAAATAATCACCAGCAGTCCTTTCCTTTTCTTTTCTTTTTCTTTTTTTTTTGGCTATGCTGGGTCTTCATTATGGCACTTGGACTCTCTATTGTGGCCAACAGTCCTTTATATCATGAGTTCTTGATGCTTGAGTTCTTTACTTTGACTTCTCTCTTTATTTACTATGTGCTGAATTTTATTCTCCAACAGTTTTTTTTTTTTTTCCCATAAGGGCTCATGGGTGCTGCATTTCCTTTGTTCTTTCGTATTTGAAGAAGCCCCTTTCTGTTGACTTTCAACCTGAATGACATCTTCTAGCTGGATGACATATCCTCTTGGGAAAAAGTTTCTTTCCCTAAAACTTTTCCCTTGGAACCATTGTCCTCTGGCATCTAGCACAGCCCTGGAGACGTCTGAGAGCAACTTGATGTGATTTTCCTCTCCTTTATTTACTCTTTTTTCAATTCCTAAATAATGAGAATTCTTTTCCTTTGAATTTAAACTACTGAAGATATCGTGGTACTAAGCATTCCTATATGAAAATTTCCTGGAAAATGTCAAGCTCTTGGCCTACAGACCATTTTTCTTCATTTCAATAAAATTTATCTTATTTTTATTTGCATTTTCTGTCCCATTTGTTGGCTTCACTTCAGGAAATTCAAGTATCCTAATGCCTGACTGTGCTTTATCTGTCTCCCACATCTAATTCTTAATAAATGACTTCATCTTTGTCTCTGAATTTTTGGGGCTTAAGAGTCTTTCCTCTGTTAAAATATTTTTACTTTCAGCAGGATCTGTTCTAGTCTTTCCTCTTGTTTCTTCTGTAATTATGTTTCAATGATCTTCAGTGTATTCCTGTAAGTCTGCAATTTTCCTTTTCATCCCAATTAAATTTTTTTCTTACCTTTGAGTTTGTTTTATTGACAATAAACAGTTATTGATAATAACAATTTGTTAATTCATATTTTTAAGTCAATTTTTGAAGGATCTAAAGCTATTGTGGTCGTTCAGATGGTAAAGAATTTGTCTGCAAAGCAGGAGACCTGGGTTTGATCCCTGTGTTGGGAAGATTCCCCTGGAGTAGGACATGGCAACCCACTCCAGTATTCTTTCCTGGAGAATCCCATGGACAGAGGAGCCTGGCGGGCTTTAGTCCGTGGGGTCGCAGAAGAGTCAGGCACATCTAAGCAACTAAACAACAACAACAACAAAAAGCATGGCTTGTTGTTGTTGTTTGTAAAGAATGGCCTTCTGTCCCAAGAGTAATGTTTTCTTTTTAGTAAGATTCCTGCAAGCTATCACTGGTGGCTCAGGTGGTAAAGAATCTGCCTGCAGTGCATGAGACCGGGGTTCAATCCCTGGGTCAGGAAGATCGCCCGGAGAAGAGAATGGCTACCCACTTCAGTATTCTTGCCTGGAAAATTCCATGGACAGAGGAGCCTAGTGGGCTAGAGTCGCATGGGGTCACAAAGAGTCGGACACAACTGAGTGACTAATCCTGCAAGCCATCATGTTCTTTCTTTTTTTTCCGCACCATTTCTGCTTACCTCGTTCATACTTTGATTCCTTTGTCTCCTGCAATTGTGATAAAGTGAAGTGAAATCCTGACCTCCTTTTAAAAACTGTGCCTGATTCCAGTTTGTTCTGTGAAGACTGGGCAGTTTCTCTAGCCCAAAGCATTGGTGCTGGGATGTGGGCGCGCCTATCAAGGAAGAGCCTATCTGGGCTCTGCTTCTTCCTGGAACACCCGGTAAGTGTCCTGCAGGCAGGGTCAAGGAGGGGTGGGTCAACCGTGGGACTTTTGTGGGGTCCCCTGACTCTGGTGCTGGCTTCTCCAGTCCTGCACCCCCCCTCCCCCGCCCAGTATATTTCCCTCCCACCCAGAGCAGGAAGCGCCAGCTGCTCCTTTGTCTGAAAAGGAAACAGCTAAGTCATGCTAAAACTCATCTTTTCATTCTTTCTTATTTATTAGGAAGCACTTTTAGGATTTTTGTGGATCCCTACCATTTTTTTCTGGTGGTCGGATACACTCAAATTTTAAATATATTTTTTTAAAAACCTCAGAATTAAAACAACAGTGTTTCAGAAAAACAGGGTTTAAGAATAACTCTCCCATGTACCAGTTTGTTAAACCCTGGCTCGTGGGGATACCGAATGAATTCATTTTCTTGCTGGTTCTTGAAAAGATTCTCAATGGTTCTGAACTACTCCCTACCCAACATCCATCCATGTCTGTCTCTCCCTCTCTCTTTCCCTTTTTCGTATTCTCCTTACTCCACTACCCTTACGTCGGCCAACTGCTCTCCCAGCAACCTGTTTTCATTTATTCTTCCTGAACTGCACACCACCAGTTTCATTCTTTGAAGCAATGAGAAGTCCTCAGGGAAAAGTATCATCAAGCTCTGCCAAGAGATTCTATCTCACAAATTATAAAACATACACTTCCTTCTGACAACTGAACATCTGTGAAATCAGGGTGCTCTGTCTGGTGGCATGACATACCATAATTGACAGTGGTTTTTCCTACCCAGCGACATAAAAGTTTTTAAAGTACACCTTATATCCATCATTGTGTCTTACTTTTGGTAAAATATGATTGACCATCAAAGAATATATATGCTTCAGACTACAATAATTTGAAGATTTGTAAATGTCACAGGAAGTCCAACATGCTCTGTGTATGCAAGTGGAGGAGGATGGAAAATACATTTTAATAAAAGTTTCACTTTCAAGACAGTACCTCCAGGCAATGATTCTTCGTCTATTTTTTTTTTTAAGATAAATTACCAGTGTCAAATTTCAGGAACCAAATCTCAGGCAGATTGTCTTTAAGTTTGAAATAAATACATGAGAAACATTAGAAGAAACACAGGTAAGGATAAAAGAGTCACACAGATTTTTGATGATCCAAGGTTGAAAAGCAACTCATGAACTAGAGAACTCAGAAGTTCACTTTCTGCCACAAAGTGGTCAAATCTTATCAACTAAGGGCACACTGATAGATGTTTTCTTTAGAGCAAATTTTACTACAGTCTTGCTTTCACCCCTGTCCTCTCCAAGTCAGGACAGCAGGAGGCGGGTACTTTGAAACCTGGCCGAGATGCCCGGCAGGTGGCAGCCCAGTTGGTCTCGGGGTCAGTTTGCTCGAGGCCAGGATCGGGTGGTGGGGCTGTGACCCGCGACTCTTGCGGCACCTGCCTCCCCAACTGCTACCTCCTTCCACTCAGTTTCTAAGACTTTTTGCCAAACAAAAGCAAGGAGATCAAACAAATATTAAAAGAGAAAGACACAAAGAGAGACGGGATAGCTAGAGTTCCTCAAAGCTACCCTTCGCTAGGTTAAGTGGGTTGATGGATCCAACTCGTAACTGGGTTTAACTGGCTCCATCGGTCAGAGTCGAACGTGAAGCGTCGACGGGCACCCGGTTCCTCGCTCCCTCCAGGCCCCGGAAGCGGGTCCACTCCTGTCTCCGCCACGCTGTCCCATCGCCCTGTCCCCACTCCAGCTCCCAAGCGATGGGTCTGTAAGGACGTAGGACCAACCAGCTCCGATGGCCCCTTCGTACCCCTCTCCGGCATGGGGACAAACCATGCCTAACCTTGTGTTCTGCGGGAGGGCGGACGGAAGACCCGAGCCGGAGACCCGAGCCGGTAACCCAGTTTTGCAGGGCGCTGTGGACCCTAAGGAATTTGACTCTCACCTCGAAGCGGCCAGGGCCCTTGGGGGGTCAGCTGCAGGGCTGAATGTATAAACAAGGGGTCCCCGGGGGTGTGCGTGGGGGGCGATGAACGGAGGACGCCTGGACAGGGCCGAGGGCAGCGCGGCCGCAGGGGACAGTCAGTGGATGCCCCCCAAGGACCCTCCAGGGCCGCGGGGAGCTTGGAGAGGGGGTGCCCCCGGGCAAGGGTGCGGCGGCGCGCGCGGCAAAACCCTGCGATCCCGGGAGTAGGCGGGAGGAGGAGTTCCAGGCAGAGACAGGCTCCTGGAGAGGGATTCCGGGAAACGGCGGCGCAGAGGCGGCGTCGCCCGGTGCCCTCCCCACCCTCCCCCGCGCCGCGATCCCCGCCGCCCCCCCGGCCCGCGTTACCTTGGCAGTGTGGCCTCGCCGCTGCCCTCGGGGTGCCAGCCTCGGGCCCACCCGCTCTAGCCCGACTCCGCCGCCGCCCCTCCGCACCCCGGCTCGGCGCTCGCGACCTGGATGCCGGCTGCTGTTGGTCCCTTCGGCAGGGACCGCCAGCGCCGGGCAAAGGCGAGCAGAGGGGGAGTGGTGGTGGCCCGCAGCCTTCGCTCCCGGGGCGCCCCGGATGAATCTCGGGGTCTCCGCCCAGAGAGGTGGAGCAAGTCTCCGCTGGTGCGCGCGCCCGGCTGCTTTCGGATAGCGCGCGGGCGGGGCCACCAATTTACCCACGGCTGCTTTCGGATAGCGCGCGGGCGGGGCCACCAATTTACCCACGGGTACACCCTGGGGACAGAATGATCTCTGTTCGTTTCCAAGGAAAACCGTTCAACATCACAGTAACCCAAGTCTATGCCCCGACCAGTAATGCTAAAGAAGCTGAAGTTGAACGGTCCTATGAAGACCTACTAGACCTTCTAGAACTAACACCCCCAAAAGATGTCCTTTTCATCATAGGGGACTAGAATGTAAAGTAGGAAGTCAAGAGATACCTGGAGTGACAGGCATTTTTGGCCTTGCAGTACAAAATGAAGCAGGGCAAAGGCTAACAGAGTTTTCCCAAGAGAATGCACTGGTCATAGCAAACACCCTCTTCCACCAACACAAGAGAAGACTCTACACACGGACATCACCGATGGTTAATACCAAAATCAGATTGATTAGATTCTTTGTAACCAAAGATGGAGAAGCTCTATACAGTCAGCAAAAACAAGACCAGGAGCTGAGGTTGGCTCAGATCATGAACTCTTTATTGCCAAATTCAGACTTACATTGAAGAAAGTAGGGAAAACCACTGGACCATTCAGGTATGACCTAAATCAAATCCCTTATGATTATACAGTGGAAGTGACAAATAGATTCAAGGGATTAGATCTGATAGAGTGCCTGAAGAACTATGGATGGAGGTTCATGACATTGTACAGGAGGCAGGGATCAAGACCATCCCCAAGAAAAAGATATGCAAAAAAGCAAAATGACTGTCTGAAGAGGCCTTACAAATAGCTGAGAAAAGAAGAGTAACTAAAGGCAAAGGAGAAATTTGAGTGCAGAGTTCCAAAGGAGAGAGAAGAAAGCCTTCCTCAGTGATCAATGCAAAGAAATAGAGGAAAACAATAGAATGGGAAAGACTAGCGATCTCTTCAAGAAAATTAGAGATACCAAGGGACTATTTCATGCAAAGATGGGCACAATAAAGGACAGAAATGGTATGGACCTAACAGAAGCAGAAGATATTAAGGAGAGGTGGCAAAAATACATAGAAGAACTCTACAAAAAATATCTTTATGACCCAGATAACCACAATGGTGTGATCACTCACCTAGAGCCAGACATCCTGGAATGTGAAGTCAAGTGGGCCTTAGGAAGCATCACTCTGGACAAAGCTAGTGGAGGTGTGATGGAATTCCAGTTGAGCTATTTCAAATCCTGAAAGACGATGCTGTGAAAGTGCCGCATTCAATATGCCAGCAAATTTGGAAAAGTCAGCAGTGGCCACAGGACTGGAAAAGGTCAGTTTTCACTCTAATCCCAAAGAAAGGCAATGCCAAAGAATGCTCAAACTACCGTACAATTGCACTCATCTCACACGCTAGCAAAGTAATGCTCAAAATTCTCCAAGCCAGGCTTCAACAGTACGTGAACTTCCTGAACTGAACTGAACACTCTGGGATGGCTTAGCCATAAAGAATCTGCCTGAAATGCAGGAGCCACAGGAGACTTTCAATCCCTTCATCTGAAAGATCCCTTGGAGGAGGAAATGGCAACTGACTCCAGTATTCTCACCTGGAGAATCCAATGGACAGAAGAGCCTGTCAGGCTATCATCCAGAAGGTCGCAAAGTGTCCGACATGAATGAGGCAACTTAGCATTCAGGCACACTTTACTAAGACCACGCCTTCCACCACCCTCCCCCATCATGTACCACACTGGTGCAGGACATTAAAGATGGGGAAACTGTGTGGTGGGAAAGGGGACTGTGGGACATCTCTGTCCTATATGATCTGCGGACCAACGTTTTCTCCCATTTTTCTTTAAAGAGACAGCCTTCCCTGGGTATTTTGTTCGTTATTTCTGCTAACACGTCTGTGCTCAATTGCTCAGTCATGTCTGACTCTTTGTGACCCCATGGAGCCTGGCTCCTCTGTCCCTGGGATTCTCCAGGCAAGCATGCTGGAGTAGGTTGCCATTTCTTCCTCCAGGGGATCTTCCTAACCCAGGGATTGAACCCGAGTCTCCTGTGTCTCCTGCACTGGCAGGCAGATTCTTTACCTCTGAGATACCTGGGAATTCCAACTATATGCTCTATATTCCCATAAAGTCTACTATATGTTTAAAAATACACATTTGTTCATTTATTCAGGAATATTCATTGATGCCAAGCACTGTTGTAGGTTTCCGAGACAGCACAGAACAGTCAGTCCCCTACATACAAACCTTCAAGCTGTGAACTTTCAAAGACTCAAACGTGTGTTCACATGTCCAGTCACGTGTCTGGTATATGTTGCTGCATGACTGTTCTTTTGTGTGCTTCACTATACAGTACTGCATAGACTATAGTAATACACTATGTTTATGTCAAGCCCAGGATGTCTGGAAGCAATAGTGAAAGTAGTGGGGATATAGCCAGTACTTCTGTAGTTTTCAAGGTACTGTCAGTTCAGTTCAGTCACTCAGTCATGTCCAACTCTTTGGAGTTGCTGCGACCCCATGGACTGCAGCACGCCAGGCCTCCCTGTTCGCCAACTCCCGGAGCTTACTCAAACTCATGTCCATCGAGTCAGTGATGCCATCCAACCATCTCATCCTCTGTCATCCCCTTCTCTTCCCGCCTTCAATCTTTCCCAGCATCATGGTCTTTTCAAATGAGTCAGCTTTTTACATCAGGTGGCCAAAGGATTTGAGCTTTGGCTTCAGCATCAGTCCTTCCAATGAATATTCAGGACTGATTTCCTTTAGGATGGACTGGTGGGATCTCCTTGCAGTCCAAGGGACTCTCAAGAATCTTCTCTAACACCACAGTTCAAAAGCACCAATTCTTCTGTGCTCAGCTTTCTTTAGTCCAAGTCTCACGTCCATCCATGGCCACTGGAAAAACCATAGCCTTGACTAGACTGACCTGTGTTGGCAAAGTAATGTACTGTGAGATTACAAACGTTTTCTTTGTTTTTCTGTGTGTGTATTTTTTGTTTTTATGTACCTAGGCTAACTTTGCTGGACTTACCCAAGCAAGCTGACTTACGTATGTACTCTCAGAACAGGAGTCATCCCTATGTAGGGGACTTACTGTATATGACACGGGCCAAGTTCCTGCTGTCCTCTGGGCTTATGTTCCAGTGGGTGGGGAAGTTGGTGGTACAAACTGTGAACAAAGAAAATAACTGCAGTTCTAGACTTACAATAAGTCTCCTTCAAGCTGCAAGCTTTCGAAGATGTGAATGTGCGTCGCCACCTCCGATCACATGTTTGTTCACGTTTCTGGTGTGCATCCTCACACGTGTGCACCTCCTACAATGATTGTGCTTTTGTGTACTTTCCTGCACAGTATTGTGGAGAGCGGGCTTCCCTGGTGGACCAGTGGTAAAGAATCCTGCCCATGCAGGAGACACGGTTTGCATCCCTGGTCTGGGAAGATCCCCTGGAGAAGGTAATGGCAACCCACCTCATTATTCTTGCTGGGAAAACCCCACGGACAGAGGAGCCTGGCGGGCGGTGGTGCATGGCCTTGCAGAGTCAGATCCGACTGACAACTGAACAACAGCAGCGACTATATGCAGAGTCTTTATTTCCAGCCCAGGATGTCCAGAAGCAAGTGTAGAAGCCATGGTGATATATCGGGCACTACTGTACTTTTCAGGGTACCATACTGTAAGATTAAAATTTTTTCTTTATTTTTTGTGTTTGTTTTTTATGTATTATTTATGTGAAAAGCATCACAAACCTCTTATAGTACAGTACCTTAGAGCCAATGGTGTTAGTTGACTTCTGAACGAATTGGACTTAGGAACACACTCTGCAGAATGGAGCCTCTTATTTCCCCTCCCTCCAGTTTCCTCTGGTAACACCTTGTAACAATGTGGTACATGTGTTATAACTGGTGAGCCTATCATACATTGGTTGATACATTGTTATCAACTAAAGTCCCTGGTTTACATTAGGACTCACTGTTCACACTGTACATTTTTTCCCTGCTGCAGTTCTGTAGAGTTGTAACAAAGGTATGATATGTATTCACCATTACAGTATCACACAGAGTGGTTTCTAAAAGTGCCCTGTGTTCCATCTATCTGTTCATCATTTTTTCCTCCTTAGTCCCTGGCAACTGCTGATCTTTTTACTGTCTCCATAGTTTTGCTTTTTCTAGTATGACAGAATTGGGATCACATAGTTCATAGCATTTTCCAACTGGCTTCTTTCACTTAGCAATATCCATGTAAGGTTTCTCCATATCTTTTTGTGACTTGATAGTACCTTTTTTTAGAGCTGAGTAATATTCCACAGTTTGTACCACAATTTGTTTATCCATTCACCTATTCAAAGACATATTGATTGCTTCCAGATTTTGGCAGCTATGAATACAGCTGCTATTAACATCCATGTGTAGGTTTTGGTATGAAGATTTCTAACTCATGGATAAATGTCAAAGATTGCAATTGCTGGATCATATTTTAAGAGTTATGTTTAGTTTTGTAAGAAACTACCAAACAGTCTTCCAGTCTATTGAAAATGGTCCCATAGAGAGTGGTAAATCGATCGTGGGAAAGAGATAAAGAGTGAAATTGTTGAGATAGGAGGAACACTGGAGGTGGGAGACGCCTATCTTAGGTAGAAGGGACTTTCTGTCTTTTGTAACAGGAGAAAGGAAGGCAGAGTGGGTAGACTTGGTGGCAAAGGTGACAGAGAGTCTGACAACTTCTGCTTTTTACAGGAAGTTTATGCAGCAAAGTCATCTGCTGAAAACAAGATGTGTGAACAGGGTCATGAAGGTAGTTTGTAGAGAGAGAATTTCTAAACATGAAATACTCACAATGTATCAAAGGCTTCCGGATGGGAGGGGATCTGTGAAGAAATTCCTCTGGACTGAAAAGAATACTGATGTGGGTTTGATCCTTCCCTTCATAAAACCCCTCAGCCCTACACCTCTCTGCTCTCCTCGGTGTGGGGAGGAGTTCAGTGGAGAGAATGGCAAATCAGGGCGTCAGAGAATGGGATTCTGGTTTCAACCTCGGTCAAGTTGACTTGTGAGGTCAATGCTGAGTTCTAGCTTCTGCTTGGTGACTCCGGACTGTGAGTCTAGATGCTGTGCCCACAGCGCGCTTCAAGTACTCCCTCAAAGTTGCACGTGTGAAGGCGTCGGGGGTCAGTTCCTCCCCTGGGTCTCTGACCCAGAAACCCCAAGCCTGGGTAGTTTGACCACATTTAGCCTCTGTGTGCAGCTGCCCACTTTGCCCAGGCAGGTGGGGGAAGTGGGGTAGCGAGGGGCTTACTTCTTTCAACTCAGCTGCAAGTTGCCTCTGCTAATCGTTCAGAGCACTGCAGCCTTGACACCTCGGGGCCCTGTGTGACCCATGCAGAGTGGGTGGCCTCCGTCACCCAACCTCAGCTAGGGGACTAGACCATAAGCACGTGACCCTCTTTCCCCATGTCTGATTCTCAGAATGAGTCATTTCCTTCCTCCTTCACCCTCTTCTTAAGCCAGCATGACCCTCTAGGGCTTGGCTCTCCTCCCACGCACGCCCTTACACACCTGCGTGTGGTAGTATACCAGGGCCCTGTGGCCACTGCAGTTGAGTGGGGTCGAGATCGTCCCCCAGGCTTGCTTGGGAAATGGGAGCCACCAAGACTGGAAAGGAAAGAAAAAAAGAAAGCTGGGAATTTGAGACAACATGCTCATCTAGAACATGCTGATAGACCACGTGATTCCTAAAGTCTCCTGAGACTTTGTATTGTGGCAATGAATTAATTTTGCATATGCGTTACTAAATGTATCATTTAGTGAACTACTACATAAATGAAATGCAGATTGATTTTTTTTAAGAGCCTAAACCTCATTGTTTTCTCATATACCCTAACTCTCCCAGTGGCTCCTGACCATGTGTTGGGAGAACTTTGCACAGGAAGCTGATGGATATCCAGGAGACCCTGCCTTTCCAGGGGAGAAGCCCAGGAAGTCAGGGTGTTCATATGAGGCTGGCAGGTCAAGGTGCCTGGACTCAATCCTAGGTCTTGGTGGGTCATTGGGAAGCAACGACTCTGGGGAGAATTCCATCAGTGTTTGCAGAGGGAAGCTATAAGAAACTCCAAGATAGGGACCTCTTCCCTGGTAGTCCAGGGGCTAAGACTCTGCTCCCAAAGTAGGGGGCCCAGGATTGATCCCTGATCAACAAGCTAGATCCCATGTGCTGCAACTAAGAGTTTCCATGCTGCAACAAAGATGAAAGATCCCAAGTACCACAACTAAGACCCGGCACAGCTAAATAAATAAATAAGTAAATAGTAAAAAAGAAAAAAAGAGAAAGAAACTCCAAGACAAATGCTATGAGCCCTCTTGATGGGCTTAGTATCTTCTTGGGAAGAGGGAGGGTCTTCCCTGGTGACTCAGTGGTAAAGAATTCGCCTGTCAAAGCAGGAGACGTGGGTTTGATCCCTGGGTTGGGAAGATCCCCTGGAGAAGGAAATGGCATCCCACTCCAGTATTCTTGCCTGCGGAATCCCATGGACAGAGGGGCAGACATGGGGTTGCAAAAGAACTGGGCCTGACTTAGAGACTAAACAACAACAAGAAGAGGAAAAGACTTTCCCCAGCAACTGTACTGATCAGAACCTCGATCTTAGGCTGCCAGCTTCCAGAGCCATGAGAAATAAATACATGTTGTTTAAACCATTCGATCTATGGCATATTGTTATACCAGCCTGAGCAGACTTAGATGTATGGTTTTAATATAATTGAATTTCCCAGAAATGTAACTGCTGTGTAAATTGAGAGAAGCTTGGGCTTTGTTTTGTTCAGAACTTTACCATGAGTTCTTCTCCACTCTGCAAACTCACACACCAATAACACCACCTGTGATGTCTGAGTCAGTGAGAGATCACACCTGTTTCAACTTGTGTGACAGCCGTGGCCTTCGTGGTGAGTCCAGAGCAGGAAATTAGCACAATCCAGTTTCCAGACTAACAAGTTCTCTCCTTGCTGTGTCTACGACAGATCTGAAGAAGGAGAGGCTGGATGCAGAGTGCAGTGCAGAGGTTCTTGCTGGACCAGGATTTTGGCAGTAGGGATGGATTAGAAATATTCAGGAAGAAGAATAAATAGAACTAGGTGCTGTGTGGAGTGAGGGTTACATTAGAAGTCAAGGCAAACCTCCAGCATCCTGGGTTAGACATCTCTTGGATGGTGGTACCATTTTCTTTTCCTTTTTAAAAATTTATATTGGAGTATAGTTTATTTACAGTGTTGTATTAGTTTCAGGTATATAGTAAAGTGAATCAGTTAAACATATACACATATTCCCTCTTATTTACATATTTTCCCATATAGGTCATTATGGAATATTGAGCAGAATTCCCTATGTTAAGTCGTGTCTGACTTTTTGTGACCCCATGGACTATAGCTGGCTAGGCTCCTCTGTCCATGGGATTCTCCAGGCAAGAATAGTGGAGTGGGTTAAAATGCCATCCTCCAGTCTTCCCAACCTGAGGGGTTGAACCCAGGTCTCCCACTTTGTAGGCAGATTCTTTACCGTCTGAGCCCTAGGGAAGCCCTTGGGCTCTACAGCACATTCTTATTAGCTACCTATTCTGTATGGAGTAGTGAGTATATGTCGGTCTCCAACTTCCAGTCCATCCTTCCCCTCACGTGCCACCCTTGGGAACCATAGGTTTGTTTTCTGCATCTGTGATGTTGTTTCTGTTTTGTAGGTTCATTCATTTGTGCCATTTTTTAGATTCTACTTATATGCAGTATCACATGGCATTCATCTTTCTCTGACTTACTTCACTCGGTGTGACAATCTCTAGACTAGATCCATCCATGTTGGTGCAAATGACATTATTATTTTGTTCTTTTTTATGGTTGAGTAGTATTCCATTGTATGTATGGACCACATCTTCTTTATCTGTCCCTCTGTCAGTGGACATTTAGATTGCTTCCATGTTCTGGCTACTGTCATTAGTGCTTCAGTGGATATTGGAGTGGGTATATTTTTTCAAATTATGGTTCTCCCTGGATATGTGCCCAGGAGTGGGATTGCAGCATCATATGATAACTCTATTCTTAGTTTTGTAAGGAACTTCCAATACTCTTCTCCATAGCCACTGTACCAATTTACATTCGGTGGTAACATTTTCTAAGATGGTATGTGTGATGGTTAAGGTACCCAGGCTATGGTAGGTGATAAATAAATGTTCATGTATTGAGATATAGGGAGGTCATTCTGGCTTATTAATGAGTTAACTTGAATTTTATGCTGACCTAAACAATGTGTTTGTGGCCTATCAAACATACATTGTACATATACTTTAATTATTAGAGAAAAGGCCATCAGAAGTTAAAAAAAAAAAAAATCGATGTTAAGAATAAAGATGAAGTGCATCTCATCCTGGGATGCCAGTGCTGATGCTCCTTTGACGCTAAGATTCCCTTCCCAGGTGCCGAGGCCAGGCTGACTTGCCATGTGTGTGCTGATCTGTGTGTGTGTGTGTGTGTGTGTGTGTGTGTGTGTGTGTGTGTGTGTGTTTACCTTCAATAAATATATCCCTAATTTGTTTAATCTCCTTTGCTCAGACAAGATATAAAACTGTGCTGAAAAACCAGGCTTCTCTGGAGCAGCTTCTCAGATTAATCTGGGAAGATGGCTTCTGGGCTAGTCTTTGGTTTGACTCAGAAAACTCTTTTCTATTCTTATTGTAGATTGTTTTTTGATTGTTCATATAGGCCATGGTACCTAGCTTTTCATTAAATCTCAGTCTAGATATAGTGTGAGGGTATTTTTTGAGATGTGATTAATATTTAAATCAATAGACTTTGAGAAAAGCAGTCACCCTCCAGCACGAGGATGGTCCAATCCAGTCATTTGAAAGCCTTAAGAGAAAAGACTAAAAGTCCTTTGGGGGAAGAAGGGACTCTGCTTTCAGAATGCTTTCAGACTCAAGTGGCAGCATCATCTCTTCCCTAGATGTCCAGGACACCAGCCTCCACCATTGCTAGAACTAAATCAAACCAGTCCATACAAAAGGAAACCAATCCTGAATATTGATTGGAAGGACTGATGCTGAAGTTGAAGCTCCAATACTTGGGCCACCTGATGCGAAGAGCTGACTCGTTGGAAGAGACCCTGATGCTGGGAAAGATTGAGGGCAGGAGGAGAAGGGGACGACAGAGGATGAGATGGTTGCATGGCATCATTAAGTCAACAGACAGGAGATTGAGCAAACTCTGGGAGATAGTGGAGGACAGAGGAGCCTGGTGTGCTATAGTCCATGGAGTCTTAAAGAGTCAAACACGACTTATTGACTGAACAATAGCAACAGCAATGGTGTGCAAAAGGCAACTGATGCTCTGAGAGCAAATGAGCTACTCCAGAGAGGTGAGGGAGGAGGACCCGGGGACATGAAGACAGAGCCACAAGCAACATTTAACATGTAGGGGACAGCGGAGAAAGTTGAGCCTGTGGATGAGACAGGAGAGGAGAGTCAGGGAGATGACAAAAAAAGAAAAAAAGTAGGGTGCTGTCCCAGCTACCGGGGGAACAGGATCCAGAGTTAAAGGGCACCGAAGTGTCAGGAGAGTCAGGCGCTGAGCAGTCGTCTGTGACCTGCTGGAAGCACACGTGTTGCCCAGCGGAGGGTGAGAGTGTGGGCTGAGAACCGAGACCGAGAATGGAGGGGACTGGTTTGCGAGAAGTTTTGCTGGGAAGGCGTGGGATGGTGCTAGCGCTGCACATGTTGGGTGTAGGGAGGAGAGAGGTCCGGCTTCACTCTTAGCCTTTCTGTCCACCAGATGGGAGAGCCATAAGTGTATTTGAAGGTTGATGGAAAGGACCCAGAGGCAATGGAGAGGTGGAGGCAATACAAAACCAGGGAGCCTGAGGTCTGAGTGCGTGGAAGTGACAGCCAATCTCCCCAGACATGTTCAGACTAGGGGTTCCTATGCTGGTGGTAAAGAGCCCGCCTGCCAATGCTGTAGACTCAAGAGACTCAGGTTCAATCATTGGGTCGGGAAGATCCCTTGGAGGAGAGCATGGCAACCCACTCCAGTATTCTTAGCCTGGAGAATGCCATGGACAGAGCAGCTTTTCTAAGAACCAATGCTAATTTCCTCTTACATTTTGGAAGTTTTCCAGGGTGATGAGTTTGTCCTGAAGAAATCAGTCACTGCCTCTTTGGTGTTATCTGGAAACCAAGGGCTTCCCCTGCCCTGCTTTTTGATTCTGCATGTTCTTTCATTTAAAAAGTTTTCTTTCTTTCTTTTCTGCTTCATTTTTTATTAGATCCCAGGCACATTGAATGGGAATAAATAATCGTAATCCTTCAGTTCAATTCAGTCGCTCAGTCGTGTCCGACTCTTTGCGACCCTATGGAATATAGGCCGCCAGGCTCCTCTGTCCGTGGGATTCTCCAGGCAAGAATACTGGACTGGTTGCCATTTCTTTCTCCAGGGGATCTTCCTGACCCAGGGATTGAACCCAAGTCTCCTGCATTGGCAGACAGATTTTTTTTACCACCAGCACCACCTGGGAAGTCCCAAAGTGAAAGTGAAAGTCGCTCAGTCCTGTCTGACTCTTTGAGATCACATGGATTAGTTCTCCAGGCCAAAATACTGAAGTGGGTAGCTTTTTCCCTTCTCCAGCAGATCTTCCCAACCCAGGAATCAAACCGGGGTCTCCTGCATTGTAGGTGGATTCAATCTGCCTTCTCCTCCTGCCTTCAATCATTCCCAGCATCAGGGCATTTTCCAGTGAGTTGGCTCCTCGCATTAGGTGGCCAAAATATTGGAGCTTCAGCTTCAGTATCAGTCCAGTCCTTCTAATGAATATTCAGGGTTGATCTCCTTTAGGATTGACTGGCTTGATTTCTTTGCAGTCGAAGGGACTCCTGAGAGTCTTCTCCAGCACCATAATTCAAAAGCATCAATTCTTTGGTGCTTAATCTTCTTTATGATACAACTCTGATATCCATATATGACTACTGGAAAAAGCATAGCTTTGACTAGATGGACCTTTGTGAGCAAGGTGATGTCACTGCTTTTTAACACACTGTCTAGGTTTGTCATAGCTTATCTTCCAAGGAGTAAGCATCTTTTAATTTCATGACTGCAGTCACAATCCACAGCGATTTTAGAGTCCAAGAAAACAAAATCTGCCACTGTTTTCACTTTACCCCCGTCTATTTGCCAAGAAGTGATGAGATCAAATGCCATGATCTTAATTTTTTGAATGTTGAGTTTTAAGCCAGCTTTTTCACTCTCTTCTTTCACCTTCATCAAGGGGCTGTTTAGTTTCTTTTGCTTTCTGCCATAAGGGTGGTATCATCTGCATATCTGAGATTATTGATATTTCTCCCATCAATCTTGATTACAGCTGGTGAATCATCCAGCCCAGCATTTGGCATAATGTACTCTTGCATATAAGTTAAATAAGCAGGGTAACAACATTCAGTCTTGATTTACTCCTTTCCCATTTTAGAATCAATCAGTTGTTCTATGTACGATTCTAACTGTGGCTTTTTGATCGACATACAGGTTTCTCAGGAGGCAGGTAAAGTGGTCTGATACTCACATCTCTTTAAGAATTTTCCACAGTTTGTTGTGATCCACACAATCAAAGGCTTTGGTGTAGTCAATGAAGCAGAGGAAGATGTTTTCCAGGAATTTCTTTGCTTTCTCTATGATCAAATGAATGTTGGCAATTTGATCTCTGGTTCCTCTGTCTCTTCTAAATTCAAGTTGTACACCTGGAAATTCTTGGTTCACATACTGTTGAAGCCTAGCTTGAAGGATTTTGAGCAATACCTTGCTAACATGTGAAATGAGCGCAATTGTGTGGTAGTTTGAACATTCTTTGGCATTGTCTTTCTTTGGGATTGGAATGAAAACTGACCTTTTCCAGTCCTGTGGCCACTGCTGAGTTTTCCAAATTTGCTGACATATTGCAGCAAATTGTAGCATTTGTACATATTGTAGCAGTTTAACAGGTTCATATTTTAGGATTTGAAACAGCTCAGCTGGAATTCCATCACTTCCACTAGCTTTGTTAGTTGTAATGCTTCCTAAGGCCCCCTTGATTTCAAGTTCCAGGATGTCTGGCTCTAGGTAAGTGATAACACCATTGTGGTTGTTCAGGTCATTAAGACCTTTTTTGTACAGTTCTTCTGTGTATTCTTGCCACCTCGTCTTAATCTCTTCTGTTCCTGTTAGGTCCTTACTGTTTCTGACCTTTACTGTGCCCATCCTTGCATGAAATGTTCCCATGGTCTCTCCAAATTTCTTGAAGCGATCCCTTGTCTTTCTATTGTTTTCTTCTATTTCTTTGCATTGTTCACTTGAGCAGGCTTTCTTATCTCTCCTTGATATTCTCTGGAACTCTGCATTCAGATGGGTGTGTATATTTCCCTTTCTCCCTTGCCTTTCACTTCTCTTGTTTTCTCAGTTATTTGTAAAGCCTCCTCAGACAACCACTTTGCCATCTTGCTTTTCTTTTTCTTTGGGATGGTTTTGGTCACAGTCTCCTGTACAATGTTATGAACCTCTGTCCATAGTTCTGTAGGCACTGTGTCTATCAGATCTAATCCCTTGAATCTATTTGTCACTTCCACTGGATAATCAGAAGGGATTTGCTTTAGGTCATACCTGAAGATCTAGTGGTTTTCCCTGACAAAACATGGTCCACTGGAGAAGGGAATGGTCGACCATTCCAGTATTCTTACTTTGAGAACCCCATGAACAGTATGAAAAGGTAAAATGAGGATAGCAGGACAATTGAGAGAGGAGGCTGGGCCCTGCCCAGACCACATATTTCTCATTCTTGAAGCAGAAGACCTCTCTGACCACACATGCACAGAAGGGCTCCTTGGAGGTCAAAAAGGAAGGGATGTAAAGTGATGCTAAGCTATCCACAGGCTTTTGCAGTAGTATCCACTTTGGCTAAGAGAGGACTGCACACATCGATCATCTTGAGATAGCCCAAATATGGACTGTGAACAGGGCAAATAAAAAATGATTTGCCAAAGGAAATCTGGACGAAATGCCCCATAAAATAGTTCAAACGGCCATGAGGGTACAATTCAGTGACTCTCTCTTCGAGTCTGCCTGTGTGTCTATCCACACATACTGTAGTCTTTTTCCTGCTAATATTTACTTGCTTCCCTACTTTCTGTCATTGTAGACTTTTTCTCCTGCAGAACTGAGGGGCAAAGGCCCTTGTCATTGACCACAGGTTTCGGGGCTCTAACCACCAAGACTAGGCTTCAGTCTCTGGCTGGGAACCCAAGCCTGCTGCAAGCTATTTTGGACCGAGGCAACTGGAGATCAGTCCCAGAGGTCAGGGTGCCTGATGTGGGTAGGGACACTTCCCTCCCCAGGGAGAAGCTCTGTTATTTGTGAGATGCCATCCTGATGTGGGTCTCCTCACCCAGGGTGGGGACTTTGGTGAGACCATATCCTTGCCTCTCCCAGCTTCTTGATGTGCCTGGTTTACCCTTTGTTGTGGAGGAGTTGTTCAGCCAGTTTTCAGATTTTCTCCAAAGGGAATTGATTCATCTTCATCTGTAAATTTCTTGTGTCTGTGGAATGTGGGAAGTTTAGTATTTTCTTACACCTCCATCTTTAACTTCTCCTCATCCCTTATTTCTTGATAATTTATTTGTTCTTGTTCAGTTGTTCAGTCATGTCCAGCTCTTTGTGACCCCATGGACAGCGGCACGCCAGGCTCCTTCTTGTCCTTCACTATCTCCCTGTGTTTGCTCAAACTGATGTCCATTTGAGTCAGTGATGCCTTCCAAACCTAACTTCTTGGATTTTAACAACATCTTTGTTTCTGATGGAATCTGTAATCCAGTGTTTGTTTTGGAAATTGTTATGCTTATCAGATGTCTTTTGCTATTTTGACCTGTGAGCTCATTTTTCCATCGTGAGAGTGGAGGTCAGGGGGAGAGGGCTTGACAATTTTTGTTAGGCATCATCTACAGAAGAAAGCTGGACTCTAGTCCACTTGCCCCAGGGCGATAGGTAGAAACACATCAGTCCCAGAAACCATGTCAACCCAGTCAGAGTATCAGGAGTTCTCTAAGCATTGAGGGAAATTCCAGAGGTGGAATTCCTACGTGTTTTGAGCAGTGGCTGGCTGCCCGCACAGGCATCAAAGAGGAGCAAAGAATGACCTTGGCCTGTGGGCTTTTGAAGTGGCTCTGTGAAGCATGAATCATCCCATTGCTGTGAGCCCAGTTCTACTTAGGTCGGTTGGAAACAAGAGGAATTGAAACCGTTTACCTCAGATTGGGACTTCAACTCATGTGCGGGGACTCAAACCCAGCCAGAACTCAGTTTAGGACTCAAACCCACATGGTGAGGACCTGAAATCAGCCAAAACCCACAGTCTTCCAACTGAGATCACACACCAGGTTTCAGGGCTTAATGAAGCTCAGGTGCTTGATGTCTTACTACAGAAAGAATCCAGTGAGAGACAAAGAGATAGGCAAGAAGTGGATTTGTTTAGAGAGATGCACACCCCGCAGACGGGGTGGGGGACATCTCAGAAGGCAAGAGCGGCCTTGAAATATGGTGTGGTTAGCCGTTTACAGGCTGGGTAACCTCAGAGGCTCAGTGCTTCCCCCTCAGGGCTTCGCTGGTGGCTCAGTGGGAAAGAATTTACCTGCAATGCAGGAGACCTGCTTTTGACCCCTGGGTCGGAAGGATCCCCTGAAGAAGGGAATGGCAACCCACTCCAGTATTCTTGCCTGGGGAATCCATGGACAGAGGAGCCTGGCCTCCATGGGGTCGCAAAAGGTCAAACACTTCTGAGCGACTTGCACTACTTGCAACTTCATAGGCTAATGAGTGGGAGGATTATTCCAGCTCTTTTGGGGAAGCAGTGGGGATTTCCAGGAATTGGGTCACTGCCCATTTTTTGGTCTTTGATGGCTGACCTTGGAACTGTCGCGGTGCCTGTGGGTCTGTCATCCAGCTTGCTGATGTGTTACAGGGAGCATATACTGAGGCTCACGGTCTAGTGGAAGTTGACTCATCGGCCGTCTTGGACCCATTTGGTTCTAATTGGTTTATGTTAAGTCCTAAGGCTGTGTCGCTCTTTCAAAGGTTGTGCCTTGCCCGGTTCCCTCCTGTTTCAGAATCATCTGTTGGACTGAATATTTTCTAGGGAAAAAAAAATCATCCCAAGACCAGACTACTGTGGTCTCACTGAGTCATCATCTGGCAGATTTAGTTCCAGCTGTGGCTGTTGGATATTCCCTTTACTTTTCAGGCCGTAGTTTCCAGAGTTGCTCCACTCCATGTTTCTATGTCTGAATCACTGGATGTGAATGAATCTGTCTGTCTTGCATTTATAGCTTCACTTATTTAATAGCTGGCTTGAAGAAAAGTTATATTAATAGTAGAAACACCTCAAACCAGTCAGAACTTATCCTTACTATGTGGCAAATGTGCTATTCTGTTTCTTCTTTCTTACCGCCTGAGACTCACTAAAGTGATTTCATGATCCACTAATTGACTCCAGGCTGTAATGTGTAAAACATTGATTTGGAGGAAGGCAAAGGAAACCCACAGGCGTGTGTGCTAAGTCCCTCAGTCGTGTCCGACCCTTGCGACCCCATGGACTGTAGCCCGCCAGGCTCCTCTGTCCATGGGATTCTCCAGGCAGGAATACTGGAGTGGGTTGCCATTTTCCTCCTCCAGGGGATCTTCCCACCCAGGGATTGAACCCATGTCTCTTATGTCGCCCACACTGCAGGCAGATTCTTTAATTGCTGAGCCATAGGGGAACCCCCAAAGGAAACCCGCAGGCCGCTTCATGTGAGGGGGTGATTAAAAACAAAAATAGGAAAAAAAATAGGGGAGTTTACAGCTTAGGTTAAAATTAGCTGGTGAACATGATGAATGACCCCCCCACCAGCTGTCCTCAGCTGGGAGGCTCTGCCCCTGCCCGTTCTCGGCGGGGGCAGCCACGATGGGAATGGGGGTACCCCTGTGCCACAGCCGTGTCCCAGGCTGCGCTGGGAGCCCAGCCAGCCAGCAGATCGACGTTCACCTCACAGCAACCTGTGGGTTTCCTCTGCTTCCTTCCAAGTTTGTTTTTCTAAAGTCAGGTTCAGGACCTATTCGTGGGTTGTGAAATCAATTTAGTGAGTCTCAGATAACATCAGAAAAAAAAAAAAGAAATGGAGTGGAAAACATCAGAGTACATTGTATATAGTAAGGATAAGTATTGACCTGTTTGAAGTGTGCAGTGTATGCGTACATGTAGTGAATGGTGTGTGTGTGTGTGTGTGTGTGTGTGGTATATGGCATGTGGGAATATGTGTGTATGTGTATGTGGTGAATGTTGTGTGTGGTGTGTGTATTTTATGTGTGGTATGGTGTGTGTATATGTGGTGAATGGTGTGTGGTATGTGAGTATTTGTGGTGTATGTGGTAAATGGTGTGTGGGAGTATGTGTGTGTATGTATGTGTGGTGAATGGTGTGTGTGTGCGTAAATGGCATGTGGAAATATGTGGCTATGTATATGTGGTGAATGGTGTGTGTGGTGTATTTTATGTGTGGTGTGGTGTGTGTGTGGTATACGGTGTGTGGGAGTATATGTGTGTATGTATGTGGGGTGAATGGTGTGAATGTGTGTGGTATATGGTGTGTGGGAGTATGTGTGTACATGTATATGTGGTGAATGGTGTATGTGGTATGTGTATTTTATGTGTGTATGTATGTGGGGTGAATGGTGTGAGTGTGTGTGGTATATGGTGTGTGGGAGTATGTGTGTACATGTATATGGGGTGAATGGTGTGTGTGTGAGTGTGTGTGGTATATGGTGTGTGGCAGTATGTGTGTATGTATATGTGGTGAGTGGTGTATGTGGTATGTGTATTTTATGTGTGTATGTATGTGGGGTGAATGGTGTGAGTGTGTGTGGTATATGGTGTGTGGGAGTATGTGTGTACATGTATATGGGGTGAATGGTGTATGTGGTATGTGTATTTTATGTGTGTATGTATGTGTGGTAAGTGGTGTGGGGTGTGTGTGTGTATGTGTGTGTGTGTGTGTGTGTGCACAGTGTATGTGATAGGGATGTATTAGGATGTAATCAGAAGTGACTTTACCTCAAGGCTGATGGGGAAAATGTTCAAGTATTGGATTATGGGAAGTCATTCTGTCTTATACTAATATGTGGTTTGGCCTGAACTTTGTATGAACTAGAACAGCCTGACTCAAGGCCTGTCAAACATACACAGCACATCTCTAACCGTTAAGGTCAAGAATATCCAGTTTGGTGAGAAGATAAATGACTCCTTTCCTATGTGTCCATGTTAACACTCCCTTGAAGATAAGATTCCCTTCCCAGATGCTAGGGCCCAGCCAGCTCACTGTCTATGTAGTAAGCAGTCTCTTTTTTTAAAAAAATAAAAAATAAAAAATTTATAGTTTACACAAGACTTTTTCTTTATGCAAATAAGGATAATCTTTAAAAAATGTTATGGGGGATTTTTTCCATCAGCTCTTCAGACAGTGCAGTCCTTTTGTTGAACTAAAGTTATACTGGCAATGAGTGTTTATGGGTCCAAAGCAGACTTGAGTTTCTGATGTGAAAAATTTAACATTCATTCTAGTTCACCAATTAGTTGCAGAAACGAAACATCTGTCCAGATTTACACAATTCAGTAAAAAGTTGTCTCTTTTGAAACTGCAAAGGAATGTTCCTTGTCACATTGGATGTATGTTCTTTGTTCTGATAAGGCATGAATTTGCTGATGACCATGATTCTATGCATCAATTTCTCAGAGCTACCAAGAGGCTGCCTCCAGGGCTACCACCCTCAGTTTGGCTCAAATAAAACTTTCTTCCGTTCCTTATTAGAGATTGATTATTGATTATTTGCACCAATAAGGCAAATGAGCTTGAATTTCCAGGGCCCTAGCCACTTGTGTTTAGAATGCCCCATTATTTTTTAAAGAGGGGAAAGCTTTATTTTCCTCAAACCCTGGGCCTATTTCCAGTTGTGCAGTAGCAAGCTTTACTTCCTAGGTGTGCATGCTAAGTTGCTTCAGTCATCTCTGACTCTTTGTGAGCCCTCAGACTGTAGCCCACTAGGCTCCTCTGTCCATGGAATTCTCCAGGCAAGAATGCTAGAGTGGGTTGCCATGCCCTCCTCCAGGGGACCTTCCTGACCCAGGGATGGAACCAGCGTCTCCTGCTTTGCAGGCAGATTCTTTACTGCTGAGTCACTGGGGAATCCCAAATGAAACATAATTCTCAATTTTTAGGTTGTGCATTTGTTTTCAGTTGTAAAGCCCAGGGAATGCACTTCCAGGAACATAGCATGCTAACACCACATTGAGTATTGACTTGTCCCTATGCTGTGTGTCTGCCACATAGTGGTCTCCAGACACCCTTACTCCATGTGGGCCTTGCTGCACAAGCCTCTCATGTGCTAAGTCCTCTCCTCACGTCAAGCCAAAGAGTCAGGAACTGCTGGGGAGGGGGTGTAAGATAGGGTCAAAGATGTGTTATGTTTTATACAACACAGGAAATATACTGTGTAATAACTGTAAATGGAGAGTAATCTTAGACAATGGTCTAAAATGTTTAAAAATTTAAATAAAAAATGTAATTTAAAAGAAGAGTCAGATGCTGTTATCACCCTCCTCATTTTATAGATGAGAAACCAAAGGCCCAGAGAGGTTAAGTAACTGGCTCAAAATCACACAGTAAGTAGTCAAGCCAGGATTGTAACTTTAGGGTTTGGTTCCAGAGTCCCCTTTGTGACCACAGTGTAGAAGACATTTGATGGTTAAATGGGTTGTTAAGAGAACAGAACATGTAAAAGCCATATGTAACCTAAGCTGATCTTTAAAGAGAAGGTTTGAATGAGCCCCCTGGGGGCTTCCTTGGTGGCTCAGCTTGGAAAGAGTCCACCTGCAATGTGGGAGACCTGGGTTCGATCCCTGAGTTGGGAAGATCCCCTGGAGAAGGGAACGGCTTACCCACTCCAGCATTCTGGTCTGGAGAATTCTATAGGCTCTATAGTCCATGGGGTCGCAGAGTTGGACACGACTGAGTGACTTTCACTTAACTTCACTTGGGTGAGCCCCCAGATGGGGTGGGGAATGGGAGGTGGCCTGGGGGCCGGGGAGATCTGGCTTTCTCTGCAAGTGTCACTGTGGAGCTGGGTGGGCTTCGAGGTGGCCTGGAGGTGGGGGAGCTCCAGGATGGAAGATGGGGCTCCAGTGGGGTGTGAACAGTACGTGACAAGTGGGGAAAAAGGGCGCACTCAGACATCAGAGAGGAACCACCCCCCGGCCCGTCACTGGAGAATCAATATCTGAAAGCACATGCTATGAGGCTCTTTGCTATGGATTTTGTGATGGAACCATTGAGCTCTTCATCTTCTGCCATCATTCTTTCTGAAATGCTCACAGGGCTTTTTTTGTGTGAGCAGATTGCCCTGACAGAGCTCAGAGAAGCCTAAGGATGCAGGCCCAGTGGGCTGACCTCATGAGTCATGACAGTGACGGGCCTGAGCCCATCACATGTGGACCTGCAAAGGCACAGGGTCCTAGCTGACTTCTGGGGTCTAGAATGAATGGCTGAGGGAATCAGCCTTGATTCAGTGCTCCCCTCTCATTTCACTGGGACTGCCCCTCATCCCAGAGCCCTGAGGGTTTGGAAAGACTGCCCTGCCTCTGGACCCAGACTCTAGTTTTTCATCTTTTTTATTAATTAAGTTATTTATATTTTGGGCTACGTTGGGTCTTAGTTGCAGCACACGGGATCTTTGTTGTGGCCGGCGCGCTTAGCTGCCCTGTGGGATCCAGTTCACTGACCAGGAATGGAACCCTTGTCCCCTGCCTTGGAAGGTGGATTCTTAACCACTGAACCACCAGGGAAGTTCCCTAGCTTTTCATCTTTTATAAAAATTAAGCTCTACCTCCAATGTCCTGACATGCCCAGCAGGGACAAATAACCTTATGGTAAAGCAACTGCACTTTTAGCAAAGAACCCTAAGATCCCCTGCGGAAGGAGATGGCAACCCACTCTAGTATTCTTGTCTGAAAAATTGCTTGGGCAGAAGAACCTGCTGGGGTACAGTCCGTGGGGTCACAAAGAGCAAAATTGAGCACCACACCTACTTTTAGCAGAGGATTGCCCTTTTCTGGTCATATTTGGGGTATTAGTAGTGAAAGTGAAGTCGCTCAGTCCTGTCAGACTCTTTGCGACCCCATGGACTGTTAGCTTACCAGGTTCCTCCATCCATGGGATTTTCCAGGCAAGCATACTGGAGTGGGTTGCCATTTCCTTCTCCAGGGGATCTTCTCAACCTAGGGATTGAACCCGGGTCTCCTGCATTGCAGACAGACACTTTACCATCTGAGCCACCAGGGAAGCCCCTAGTAATGGTGTATTTTGCATAAAGTCTCTGATACATGGAGGCATAAACCTGTATATACAAAATCTTTCTAATGATGTTTGTTTGCAATGAACTGATTGCTTAGTAACATGACTTTGGAGGCATTTGTCATCCCTAAGATAACTCTTTAGACTGGGTAGACCACAGTTTAAGATGGCAGGGTGGGACCCAAGGTGGGTCTAGGAAGCAGTTAGCCTGACCACTCAGGACACCTGTCCCTGCCTTTGTTCCTTTGCAGAAGCTCTAAATTAAGGGTGTATTACTGGACAGGACTCCATTTGCCTGGGGAGCGAAGGTACTCCACAGTAGGCAGGTTGCTCTTGTCTAACTGCATGGTTAATGAGGCCACCCCAGGCTCAGTGAAGTTTCTTATGTCACCCCAGGCTAGCCAAGCAGCAGAACTGTTCCAGCCTTGGGGCTACGAGCAGGGGTGGGGAAGGGGGAATCAGGAGGGAGGACAGAGTCCCTGAGACTGGGCTTGAGGATGTTCAGAGTGGCGCTTACCATCCTGGCCTTACCATCTGCCACTCCCCATTTGGTGAGTCAGGAACCCGACTGGGCCTCTGCAGATGACTGCCAGCTGCCCTGCTGGTGTCCTGAACTCACTAACTTTCTTCCGTACGTCTAGATGCAGGAACTTGCGTGGTTTTCCTAAGAGTGACTGGGTCTGGGCTTTCTATTAATTTGAGCATACCATTGATGCTTGCCAATATGGTGGTGAGGTGAAGACCTTTGAACCACCGGTCCATCGTTATGGGAGTAAAAACACCATAGGTGATTTAATTTTTAGAAAGCTATGAAAATGTTTAATGTACATATTTATTTTTAATATATATTATGTGGGCTTCCCAGGTGGCCTTAATGGTAAAAAACCCACCTGCAAATGAAGTAGACTTAAGAGACGCAGGTTTGATCCCTGGGTCGGGAAAATCCCCTAGAGGAGGGCACGGCAACCCACTCCAGTATTCTTGGCTTGAGAATCCCATGGACAGAGGAGCCTGGTGGGCTACGGTTGATAAGAGTCGCACAGAGTCGACTGAAGCGACTTAGCATGCACGCATGCATATGTAATATACACAGAATGAATATATAATATGTAATATATATAACATGTGGTCTTCCCTGGTGGCTCAGCAGTGAAGAATCTGCCTGTAATGCAGGAGCTGCAGGAGATGCAGGTTTGATCTCTGGATGGGGAAGATCCTCCGGAGGAGGGCATGGTAACCCACTCCAGTATTCTTGTCTGGAGAATCTCATGGACAGAGGAGCCTGGTGGGCTACAGTCCATGGAGTCGCACAGAAGTGACTTAGCATGCATCCATATGTAATACATATGTAATGTATAAAGAGATATAGTTTATAATGTATTAGAATCATAAAAGTGTTTTCAGGGTTAAACAAACTGAAAGCAGGGCTGCTAGCTATTATGGGCTGAATTGTATCCCTTCCCCACCCCCTCCACCCTGCTACAAATTCATACATCCAAGTCCTAACCCCCAGGACGTCAGAATGTGACTGTATTTGGAAATAGGGCCTCTGAAAAGGCAATTAAGATAAAATGAAGTCAGTAGACTGGGCCCTAATCCAACACGACTGGCGCCCTGATGGGAGGAAATCAGGACTTGCACAGGGGAGCTCCTGTGAGGACACAGGCAGTAGACAGTCATCTATAAGCCAAGGAGAGATCAACCCTGCCAACACCTTCAATTCAGACTGCTGGCCTTCGGAACGGAACAAGTAGATGTCTGTTGTTTAGACCCCAGTCTGGTACGCCGTTCGGGCAGTCTGGCCGGCTAGGTAGCCATCTTGTTCGTGTCTGTAGCATCCTTTAAGCTAGGGAAGGGCTCCCTCTGCTGTGTCTTTATGTTAAACACCAAATGCCCTGAACACAATGCATTTCGTGCTTGGACACCACAGAATTAAGAACCAAGTACTTAGATGCTTCTTTACAGAATCCTTTATAGAATCAAGAATACAGAATCCTCATCAAATTCTATACAGATTCCTTCACCTGTAAGTTCAGTTCAGCTCAATTCAGTCGCTCAGTCATGTCCAACTCTTTGTGACCACATGGACTGCAGCACGCCAGGCCTCCCCGTCCATCACCAACTCCCGGAGTTTACCCAAACTCATGTCCATCGAGTCGATGATGCCATCCAGCCATCTCATCCTCTGTCGTCCCCTTCTCCAACCCCTCCAGCATCATGGTCTTTTCCAATGAGTCAGGTCTTCGCATCAGGTGGCCAAAATATTGGAGTTTCAGCTTCAACATCAGTCCTTCCAATGAACACCCAGGACTGATCTCCTTTAGGATGGACTGGTTGGATCTCCTTGCAGTCCAAGGGACTCTCAGGAGTCTTCTCCAACACCACAGTTCAAAAGTATCAATTCTTCTGTGCTCAGCTTTATTCACCGTCCAACTCTCACATCCATACATGACCATTGGAAAAATCAGAGCCTTGACTAGATGGACCTTTTTTGACAAAGTAATGTCTCTGCTTTTTAATATGCTATCTAGGTTGGCCATAACTTTCCTTCTAAGGAGCAAGCATCTTTTAATTTTGTGCCTGCAATCACCACCTGCAGTGATTTTGGAGCCCCCCAAATAAGTAGGGGTGCTATTAAAAATATTCAGCAACTGGGGGTGGGGTTTCTTCTATTGTGCCAGGTGTGGAGGAAGGGGTGGGGAGGCCCTGGGAGAGGGGCTGGGTGGCCTGGGCAGGCTCGGGAGGACGGAGTTGGAGAGAAAGACTACGCACCAACCCCTTATGGAAGATGTGGCCGTTCGGGGTATCCCGTTGCAGATCAGTTTGTAATCACATGAAATCTTTTTCTAGTGCTTCCTTTATGTAACTGCAAATCTTTAACCTAGTTAGTGCTCCTAGAAATAGCCCTCAAGCAAGTACTCTTTGCTATGCAGGAAATCACTGTCTAGCTATGGTTTGTGGTTGTTCAACACACGTTTCTTGTAAGTCAGATTCATGCTACTGACCTCACCCTCCTTCTCGTGGACAAGTTCTATGAATGATCCAGCAAGTCTGGAGACCAGGTCAGATGCATCACAGTTAGAGGGTGAAACTCTCCATCCCTTCCATCGCTACAAAACAGAGGGCAACCCAAGCAAATTGTGTTCCCCAAAGCTACCAAGAGAATGGAAAGATCAGCCCCTAGATTGGTAGCACACGGTAAGTGTCCAATTAATCATTTTAAAATAAGCAAATAGTGACCAGACACCATGAAATGGAAACACTTGGCAGCCTGTGTTCCAAATGTGGATGATCACTTGGCTGTTGCAGATTATTTCTGCAAAGTGAAAGTTGTCTTCTGTTGTCCAGAGAGCAGATGAGAAATAGAGGTTGAAAGCCCAGAACCTGTCCAGGCTCAGCCTCCATGACCCTGTCAGATACGTAGACTCAGCATTTCAAATAGGAACTTCCTGGCGTGTCCAGTCTGCTTGGAGTGAGGAGTGTGGTCAAGCTGTTCTCCTTAGAAGGATAAGGAAGCTTCTAATGAGTCCTGACTTGAGCCTCCCATCCGCTCCACCACCCACGGATTCAGGAAGTGTTACTGAGTGCAGGCCATGTGCAGGAGTTACCGCAGTGAGCATGACGGACACACATCCTTCTTTCTGCGAGCTTACATGCTCATGCGGAGGACAATCACACACACACGTGCTGTAATCGTGATGAGGTGAATTAGGGAGAAATACAGGGTGACATGAGCCTGGAAAAATGGGAGCAACTTCCAGCTGTGAGGGGCTGGGAGGGTTTACCAGGGCCAGTCATCTCTAAGGCGAGGCTTGGTGGGGGAGGCGGAGGGGGTGTGGGTGGGGAAGCCTTTCTCCTTGGGTAAGTGTCTAAAGCAGCAGCACCCTCACAGCAGACTTGGGGGCGGCACGCGGGGCTCGAGTCCACGTGTGGGGACGTGGGTTTGCTCAGTCCCCGAGAAGATGCCCATTCTTTGGTTGTCCTAGTCCAGAGGAAGATGTCTTTACCAAACTGGTACAAGGGGACATTTGGGCTGGCGGGACCTGAAGCCTGGCTCATTCAGGGAACTGAAAATATGATGGATCATGAAGAGCTAAAACCTCTTGGTCAGTTACCAGCTGCTCCTCATAGATGATGGTCCTCAGCTTTCCTGGACTCTCTGCTCAGGTAAAGCCCCTCTCCAACCACTGATCTTGCCCCTTAGGGAGGTTATCGCTTATTCCCCTGCATAAGCTCTCATCTCCTCTGGATACAACCAAATGCCTTATCTGCTTACATCCCATTAGAATCACCTGAGACCTGGGTTCGTTGCTGTCACCACCCTATGCCCAGCACAAAGCACATAGAAGGTGTTCAGCTAAATGTGTAGCTGAATGAATGGATCTGTTTCCAAACACACGGGGACCTCTCTACGGGAACAGCTGTGCCTGAATGCAGACTTCATTATAACACGCACTTAGTACTGACTTCCGTGCACACTATTCACAGCCATCAAAGGGGATACATGCTCTTAATTTCTAACATTCCACCTCTCTGGGACTTACATCAGCCATCCAGATGCCACCAAGAGCAAAATAAAGCCGTCTCAGAAAACAATGCCCTGACGACCATGCTCTGAATGCTGCAGAAACAACCGTCAGTATTCTCTGTCCTAGCTTATTAACCCTTATTTTACAAACAGTGATAACGGATATTCACTCTCTCTTGTCCTAGGCTCCTGAAGAATAGAAACTGTAAAAGGATAGCCTGGGTCATGGGCCGAAGAGCAGAAAGAAGGAAAAGAGGAAGCTAGCAGGGATAGACTCTTGGATGACATTGACAAAGAATTGCTAATCTACCATCATCGTCAATTGGGGCTTGAGAAAGATCTTACCTGGCTCAAAGCAGGGTTAGCTCAGACACAGCTGCTGCTGTTGGGGACCTCAGCACAACACTCTTTCAGAGATACATGTCTTGTACACAGTTCTGCTTTTCTGTCCTGGTCCATCCTCGGTGGTTGCCCCTTTGGCTTGACCATTAGCTGCCAGCCACCCTGGCTTCCTTCTGTTTCCTCCTCCTCAGCCCTTGCCTCCGAGACACCATGGAACCAACACATTCTGATTGTATGCAAAAAAAACCCCTGTATACCAACCATTAAGCTACCTGATGTGAAGAGCCCACTCACTGGGAAAGACCCTGATGCTGGAAAAGATTGAGGGCAGGAGGAAAAGGGGGTGACAGACAATGAGATGGTTGGATGGCATCATCGACTCAGTAGACATGAGTTTGAACAAACCCCAGGAGATGGTGAAGGACAAGGAAGCCTGGCATGCTGCAGTCCACGGGGCTGCAAAGAGTTGGACACAGCTGAACGACCGAACAACAACAGCAACAACCATCAAGCATCTGGTTCTCAATTTCTAATTAGCTGTAACTTGGTGATTACACAACCTTGAACAACACAATTTCCTCTGACTATAAGAAGAGATGCTTAAAACTGAGAAATTTTTTGCTTATGCCATTTTTCTTTTTCTGGCATCTGCCTGTGGTTCAGCTGCCATATTTTAACTTCTCCTTTCTCAAAGGGTCAACTCAACGCTGCTGCCTTGTTCCTTCTAAATGTGTTCCCACTTCTACCCACAATCCAAAGTTCACCGGTACTTCTCTTATCCCCCTCTCAGCCGGGCTCCTTCCTTGGGCTCTGTCCTAAAGTAACTTCATTGCTGTTTCAAAGATGCCAAATCACCCCAACTTGTATAATTTCCATTTTCTGCACATAGATCATACTTTTCTTTTTTAAATAATATTTGTTGTTGTTGTTCAGTTGCTCAGTTGAGTCCAACTCTTTGCCATCCCATGGACTGCAGCATGCTAGTCTTCTCTGGCCTTCACCATCTCCTGGAACTTGCTGAAGCTCACGTCCATTGAGTCGATGATGCCATCCAACCATCTCATCCTCTGTTGTCCTCTTCTCCTCCTGCCTTTTATCTTTCCCAGAATCAGCATCTTTTCTAATGAGTCAACTCTTTGCATCTGGTGGCCAAAGTATTGCAGCTTCAGCCTCAACCCTTCCAGTGAACATTCAAGTTTAATTTCCTTTAGGATTGACCGGTTTGATCTCCTTGGAGTCCAAGGGACTCTCAAGAATCTTCTGCAACATCAGAGTTTGAAAAAAAATACTTTGCTAATATTAGTAAAAATTCACATTTTTACTAATACATCAGAAAATATTTAGTTACTTTGTATTTATGTGCCCCGTATTCTGCAAAGCGTAGTCAGAGAGATAGACTGGAAAACCCAGTCTTGCCAACTAGAGTCATCTCAGCGGGTGTGAATACAGGAAAGCTTGAGATATGCAGCCTGGAGCACCTGGCCCTGGGTCAGGGCGCTGTACCTCTCTCCTCAGGGATGCAGGGGAACATGGTATTTCTAGCTATGATGCTTTTCCACAGCCTTGGGGGTGCTCTGCCCCTTTCCCCATCAAAAATATTTAGGGAATGATGGGATAATATCAAAGGGGCAATCATTAAAAAAAATCTTGATTTTATATTGGAGTATAGTTGATTAACAATGTTGTGTTCGTTTCAGGTATACAAGTGCAGAAAAGTGATTCAGTTCTACACATACACATACCCATTCTTTTAAAAATTCTTTTCCCATTTAGGTTATTACAGAGTACTGAGCAGACTTCCCTGTGCTGTCCACTAGGTCCCTGTTGGTTATTTATTTCAAATATAGCAGTGTGTCCATGTCTATCCCAAACTCGCAATCTATCCTTCCAACTACCCTTGCCCACAAGTTAACCATAAGTTCCTTTTCTAGGTCTGTGAGACTGTTTCTGTTTTGTATACAAGTTCCTTTGTATTATTTGCTTTTTAAGATTCTCATATGAGCAATATCATATATTAGTCTTTCTCTGTCTGGCTTATGTCACTTCGTGTGATAATTCCAGGTCCATGCATGTTGCTGCGAATGGCAGCATTTCATTCTTTTTAATGGTGAGTAATATTCCTTTGTGTATATATGTAGCATCTTCTTTATTCGTTCATCTGTCGATGGACATTTGAATCACGTCCACGTTTTGGCTATTGTGAACAGTACTGCTATGAACATTGGGGGAGTGGATGTATCCTTTCAAACCATGTTTTTTGCTGGATGTATGCCCAGGAGTGGGGTTGCTGGATTATATGGTAGTTCTACTTTTAGTGTTTTAAGGTGCTTCCACTCCATCCTCCATAGTGGCTGCACCAATTTACATTCCCATCAACAGTGTCGGAATGTTCAAAGGGACCGCTGTAAATATTCTGTCCTCCATTTCTCAGAGGAGTCATCGTTTTGAAATGGTGATGGTAACAAATCACCATATCACACCTTACACTGAGCTTCATTCCTGCAGCTTAGGGAGCTGTGACTGAGTATGACTGGCCAAGATAGGGCTGTTTTCTGAGTGCAGATCACACTTTAGAGAAATAAATTGAGTTCTTGAACTGCTTTTGCTTCCAAAAGCTGACTACACTTAGCAGGATGACGCTGCGCTGACAGATAAGCCTTGAAAAGGGGCGTTTGCCGTTGTGTTCGTGGTCGATTGTGGTCCCTCCTTACTCAGGAGGACTGTGTGAACATGAATGTTTGCTCCTTCAAGCTCGAAGGTTGGAACTGTCATTTCTCTGACTCTCTGAGTTCCATTTCCTTGGGCTGAGACACGGGGATCTTAATTCCCACCGCACAAGGGCTGTGGTAGAAATTCAATAAAAATAATTCTATGAGAGCCCTTAGCACTGGGCTGGCATTAAGTGGTGGCTTGATAAATATTCTGCTGAGTGGGGAAAAGATGGTGTTTGCTTAGGAGTCCACCACACAATGTTTCTTGATAAAAGTGCACAAGTGCTGTCTCCCAGTGACATCTTGCTAAAATAAGAGCAGGTGGAGACTGTCTAAAGTGGAATTGTGTTTAGAAAAGATGTGTCCATTATCATTGTTTTACAGGCTTTAGTTAATTCCTTGTGTTCCTTGTTTGCATTCTTTTCCAGGAATTGTTCGGTGGGTGAACTTTGTGAGCTGGGGGCTGTGATAATTAGACCAAGGTCATGCGTCTGTCCCCTGTGGGCCAGTTAGCTCAGCTAGGCTCCATGTCCACACACATTGATCTTAACCCAGCTGGCAGACTCGCAAACGTGTGACCATGTCCCCAAGGACACAGTGGGGTGGGTTTCTGAGGATCTGGTGAACAACTCTTGCCTGCGGGAGGAGCAACCCCCAGCAGCTCTCTGCTACGGCGATTGTGACGGGGAGGTGGCGCTGTTTCTCAAGGAAGGACGGCATGGGCTGCCTGCACCTTATTTTCCAGGCCAGTATGAAATGACAGACTCTCAGAGTTACTGCTAACGTAATTCGGTTCAATTCTCTCATTTTTCCAAGCAAGGAAATTGAGATCCAGAGATAGACAACTCTTGCCTGAAGCCAAACCACAGAAGCAAGGCTGGATACAGGTCTCCCAGGTGATACACTTTTGTAATTTTCACTAAGGGTTTCCTGGTCCGAATGATATTAAGCAATTAATAGTGCTTACAACAAAACAGAATGAATCACTGATACCTAAACTGGTGATGTTTCCAAAGAGTTATAATGTCATTGAATTTCAAATGTCTGTTATTTCTAATCACAGGCCAGGTTGGATCTATTTTGGTTTTTTATTATACAAGGTATTTGTATGTATCTGTGTTTCAATGGATGATTTATTTTTCTCTTCCACACAAATGAAAGAAGGAAAATGATTGGTATGGGTGAATTGTATTCTATACTGACTTGTTTGGGAAACGTAAACATGATTTCTGACATGTGGGTTTCTAAAAGGTGTTCATGAACAGAAGGCTGATAATGAAAATACTTCCCAGGTAGCTATTTTTAGCCCCTTTCCTAATTCATGGAAAGTGAAGCGCATCAGGGAGTGGATATAGTAGGAACATCCCCACAGGCACGCACAGAATCAAAATCCAATCTTTTAAAAGGTTTCCACTGTGGAAATCACTTTTTTTTTTTTCTTTTTAAGTAAGCTCTTGCTTACTTTCCAGGGAGACTGAGAACTGATGGAAGTGAGAGAGCCGAGTCCTCCAACCTCATGATGGGCCTTGTTACGTGCGACCAATGTGGTCCTTCAGGTGTTAGGAGCCCGTCTCACAGAATTCAAGGCAGGGCCTATGCCCCTGCTCTTGGCACCAGTTAAAACGTCTCTTGAGATCCTGAACGAATAGGAGACATTATCCCAGCGTGGGCGTGGGATGATCTGGGACGCTGGGATTCACATACACACACTATTGATGCAATGTGTAAAATAGACGACTGATGAGAGCCTGCTTTGCAGCTCAGAGAGCTCTACTCAGTGCTCTGTGGGGGACTAAACAGAAAGGAAGTCCCCCCAAAAGGAGGGGATATGTGCAAGTGTATAGCTGATTCACTTTTCCATACAGTAAAAATTAAGGCAATGTTATAAAGCAACTAAACTCCAATAAAAATTAATAAAAAAATAAATTGAAGAAAAGACAGCCTTCCAGTGAGAGTGGCATCTTTTCCCCCATTCACCTTGGAGAGATGGTGTTTACTAGTTCTGTATTTGTTTTTTCCTTCAGAAATAAGGTAATCTAATAAACTTTGCCAACAAAGGTCCATCTAGTCAAGGTTATGGTTTTTCCAGTGGTCATGTATGGATGTGAGACTTGGACTATAAAGAAAGCTGAGCACAGAAGAATTGATGCTTTTGAACTGTGGTGTTGGAGAAGACTCTTGAGAGTCCCTTGGACTGCAACGAGATCCAACCAGTCCATCCTAAAGGAGATCAGTCCTGGGTGTTCATTGGAAGGACTGATGCTGAAGCTGAAACTCCAATACTTTGGCCTCCTCATGCGAAGAGTTGACTCACTGGAAAAGACCCTGATGCTGGGGTTGACTAAAAGGGGGAGGAGAAGGGGATAACAGTGGATGAGATGGTTGGATGGCATCACTGACTCAATGGGCAAGAGTTTGGGTGGACTCTGGGAGTTGGTGATGGACAGGGAAGCCTGGCGTGCTGCAGTCCATGGGGTCGCAAAGAGTTGGACACGACTGAGCGACTTTCACATTCGTGTCATAGAATGATAAGCTATGGAAGACAAAAAGGCAGGGAAAGAGGGTGGGAGTGTGGGAATGAAGGGTCCAATGGCATATGGGATGATCAGGGAAGGACTCTCCCGTGAGCAGGGCCTCTGAGCAGAGAGCGGAGGGAGGTGAAGGCAGGAATGTGTTGGGGAGGGGCTGGGAAAACCCTCTGTGGCCCTCCTCTAAAGTCACTTCGTGGGTCACTGGGTGGGAGGGTTGCCAGATTTAGCAAATAAAAAGACAAGATGCCCTGCGTTTCTGAATTTGAATTTGAGGTTGAATTTCAGATCTATAACAACTTTTTGGTATAATATACCAACTTTTTATAATATATGTATATATAATTTAGTACCTGTGTTAGTACATCTTTGTCCTAAATTACAGTGTGTATATATTTAAGTATGTCCCATGCCATATTTGGGAAATATTCATACTAAAAATATTTTGCCATTTATCTGAAATAGTATATATAATATGCATAATAAATAATACATATTTATTTGAAATGTAGCATATACCCATCAAATTGGACTGGGTATCCTGTATTTTATCTGTGACCAGTGGGCCCAGAACAGGCCATGGCTGGAGGAGGTGGCTTTCCCTGCAGAATCACTATTTCCTTTCTCCATCAACCCACAGCTTGCTTCCCAGGCCTTGGCCAGAGGCACCCAGCGCAGTGGCTGTTCACAACCTTATTGTGTTACCCCCGCAGGTGACGCCTGGACAGGGCTCTCCTGAACCGGTCTTCTGCAGGCAGAAAAGAATTTTCTGAGCTAAATGCTCCTAAAAAGTCTTTCCTAGTAAAAAAAGAAAAGCGAAACAAAACACCCACACCTTACAATCCCTCTAGCTACACATAGCTTTGTGACTGTATCAGTCATCACCTACTGGAAAAAACTGCTCTTCGTTCCTTTGTCCATCTAGTATCTATGGGAGAATCTCTTGATTTATTTGCAGGCAACCTCTATACAATGTGTCATTTGCAGTTTTCCAAGTGCTGTTTTCAAGGGGGCGAGTGGGCCAGTGGCCCATCCCACTGCTTCCCAGAAGAATGTAGGGCATAACATCCCTCTCCCTGTGCTCAGAGTCAAGCCATAACCCTTCCACATTTTTAAAGATATTTATTTATTTAACTTTTATTGTGCTAGGTCTCTGTTGCTGTGTGGGCTTCAGCAGTTGCAACACTCGGGCTTGGTTGCTCCGCAGCATTTGAGATCTTCCCAGACCAGGGATTGAACCCTCATCTCCTGCATTGGCAGGCAGATTCCTTACCACTGAGCCTCCAGGGAAACCCCTTCCACATTTTAAAAATCAAAATTAAAGTCATTTGTTTAATCAACTGCTTATCTAACCTTTGAATATCTACTGCGTCCATGGTCAAAAGGATAAAGTGATGCTCTCTTACCCTAAGGATCATTGAGGCCAGGGGTCCCCAACCTCCGGTAGCCCCCGGTGGCTCAGATGGCAAAGAATCTGCCTGCAATCCAGGAGACCCGGGTTCACTCCCCGGGTTGGGAAGATCCTTTGGAGAAGGAAATGGCAAGCCACGCCAATACTCTTGCCTGGAGAATCCCATGGATAGAGGAGCCTGGCGGGCTACAGTCCATGGGGTCACACAGAGTTGGACGCGACTGAGCGACTAACACTTTCACTTTCCCCCCCCTGCAGCATCTAAGGCTGATGATGTGAGGTGGAACGGTAATAATAATAATAATGTCATCATCATCATAATACATGTAATAATGTAATATTACATGTGATAATAATAATAACAACAGACATAAAGTGCGCAGTGAATTAAATGTGCCTGAATCATCCTGGACCTAGTCTTAGGAAAACTGTCTCCACAAAACCAGAGCCTGGTGCCAAAAAAACGGGACTGCTGCTTTGGACCCTGCCTGCCTCCACATTTAAATAAGGGGAAGTCATCCTCTTGTTCTTTATTGATCTATTTTAAACCAAACCAACTGGCAGCCGCAGCAGTGCTGTGTCAGTCGGCTCAGCCACCCAGTCGTGTCTGACTCTTTGCGACCCCGTGGGCTGCAGCACGCCAGGCCTCCCTGTCCATCACCAGCTCCCGGAGCTATGTCACTTTTCAGTAAGTAGCTCTTACAGAGCCCGAGTTTGAGGAAAGACGGTTCTAGAACTAGAAGCTTCTGTGCTTTCTCACGAGGGGAAGGAAGACTAAACAGCCTACCTGGTTTAGCCAGGATAATCTGAGGGGCCACTTTGGTGTCTTCCCTTCTGTTTCTGATCACTTGCCGTCGCAAGTTGCAACCATTCATAACACCCAACGAAACAAATTTCAGTTGCATTTTGTAATAACAAGAGTTGTTTTTTATTTTAAACTATTTTGTATCAGGGCATAGCCAATTAACAAACCATGATGTCATAGTTGCAGGTGAACAGCTGAGGGACTCAGCCACACATACACATGTATCCATTTTCTCCCAAACTCCCCTCCAATTCAGGCTGCCACGGAACATGAGCAGAGTTCCCTGTGCTATCAGGTAGGTCCTTGTTGGTTATTCATGTTTAAATACAGCAGTGTGCACACGCCCACCCAAACTCCCCAGCTATCCCTTCCCTCCATCCTCCCACTATCCTCCCCGGCTCGCCACAACCACAAGCTCGTACAATAACAAGGGCTGCTTAAGAGAGGTCACAGCTGGTGTTAGAAATAGAACTGCCTCTCTTTCTCCTGACTCGGGACAGTGGCTGGCAGCAGGGACTCGGTGGCCTGTTGTAATGAATTTCTAGATCCTTCTCTGTATGTGTCACAGGTCCTGGGGTAGGCCTGGACTGAGCCAGACAACGGGATAACTTTGATTGAAGTGTTTTGTACAAGTAACACCAGCACTGTGAACTCAGCTTGAAAATAGTCGCAAAGACATCGATTCTAAAGTACCCCTGGAGGTGACAGTTTTTCCCATGTAATTAGGAATATACCTTGTCTTTGTTTCTTGTGCTCAGTTTTCAGTGAACATGAGAAGGCCTATCTGAAAAGAAATTAATTTGCTGTTTACATTAATTTGTGGCTTTATTGGAGGTGCAAGCAGATGTAGACACTGTTTGCTCTTGTTTGTTGTGCCAGAGTATTTCTGTTGGGTCAGCTGATTTGCAATTCTAAAAACTAGTTTCAAAATTTGGGATTGTGAATTAGATTAGCGTATGTGTTGCATTTGTATTTTTCACATTCTACAGGCTTTTCTACTCATTAGTTATGGACTTAAATTTGTGAAACTGATACTCTTTGATAGAAACTTCAGGATGAAAGTAGAACACTCTATAAAAATGGAAAACAGGAAAACTACCACCAAAGATCAAACAAAAGCAATTAACCAGCCAACCAATAAGTAAACAAGAAGAAGAAAGAACACTTACATTTTAATTACTCACATTTTAATTTTTATAACTCAGGTTATATCAGCATGAACTTGAAAAAAATTTAACTTGCAGGTGAATTTTTTAAACATAATATTTAAGCAGGAAGTTTGATAGCAGTATTGGGTTTTTTTTTGGTTGATGAATATAGTTTTCACATTAAGTAGCTTAGGAGAGAAATTTTATATACTTTGCACAGGAACTGTAGAAGTCATGCTACTTGTAGCAGTTATATATCTTAAAATATAATTCTTTGCTTAGTATAATATCGATGCATGTATATTGTGGGGAATTGAGGACATAGAGATAAGTAAAAAGAAGACAATAATAATCATACCAGACAGAGAGGAACTCTGTGAACTTTAGTGTACCTCTTTCCAGTTCTTTTATCTACATGTATTTTTTTTAAAATGGTATTGCCCACATTCTTTAAAAATTCTTATTTAATTCATATATTACATGAGGAAGGAAGGAGACTGGAATGGCGAGGAAGATAAATGAAATTTTGCAGTGACTCTGATAATAACACGCAACACAAAGGGCTTCTAGGCAGAGAAAAGCAGAGTGCTGGAGTTCTCTGTTGCTTTTATTTATGTCGAAGTAACAATCCATGGCACTCTGAAAATTTCATCATCAGAGTCATTTATATGTTTTGCTTCTTGGATTGAAAGTGTACACCTTCACAACCCAAGAATGAAGGATACATAGGATTAACTTTTCATTTTAGTTGCGACTCATTTCAGAAACATTTGAAATCTCCATCCTTGACATATTTAAAGCTTGCAATCCATGTATGTGCAAATCCACGTCATCTTAATTACGTGGATTTAGGCAAGACTAGCACATCTTCCACCCTGCTTTTAGCAAGAATGTCTAGCTTCAGGCTGCCTGTGCTAGACGCAGGCATGGACAGGGAGAAGCTGAGAGGGGCCAGCGCAGTCAGTTCACCCCCAGGCCAGAGGCCACCGGGAGACCCTGCTGCGTTAAAGACTCGTTACTGCGAAACGCGCAGCCAAAGAAATTGGAAAACTTCATGCATTTGCCCAACCCCTGAAAACAGTCGGGAAAGGAGACTCTGGGAAACAAATGGACTTAGGCTTCATCATCAGAAAGATCTGCTGTGTTTACACAGACAGAAGCCGACAGGAAAACAATCAGAACAAAAATAGCTGCTCGTGTCAGCTGGGTGTATCACCATATTGTACTCAACGTGAGGATATTAATTTCACAGTTTTTGTGGGTAAGTTTAAACATAGGAACATGTCACAAATAAGCAGCAAGCTCCGCGAGGCTATATCAGCTGGGATTTCACAGTCTGCAATTTTTAAATTCAGCCGGGTCCCCGAGGGCCAATCAATATTGGTGGCAATTATTCTTAGTACACAGTCCAAATGAAATGGGTGTGTTTTTTTTTTTTTTTTTTTCCTTTTTTGTCAAGGTGGGAGATGGTGATATAGAAATAAGCCAATCCCCTTGTGGATGGCAATTGGGCCGCCTAACAGCTGCAGCAAGTCGGCTGTGGGTCTCTTTCGGCCGTTTCTCGGGAATAGTCCAATAATGACCCCATTATTTTAACCCTTCAGCGTGAGCTGTGTTTGATAGCCAGCTTGGAAAAACCTGGCATGTGTAAAACAAAGAGAGAATGAAAACAAAACAAAACAACAACAACAACAACAACAAAACCCCAAACCAAAGCAGCAGCACCTCCCAAGGCAACTGCTTGCACGCAGCACTACCTTACATGCAGCTTTTATTTATGCCCTGGTTTCTAAGCCGCAGCCTCCAGAGGGCCAGTGCTTGGGACACAGGGATGTTTTCACCACGCAGAGTCAATTTTCATTCTAGAAAGAAAGCAGTTGAAAACCTTAAAAATTTTTTTGTTTTTCTTCCAAAAGGCCGATACTGAATTATGTACATCCCTAGATTTTACTCATTGAAAAGTTAGTTTTTATTTTTTCTTCTTTATCTTTTGGTCTATTTAGGGGGAGTTTAGGGAGGAGTTTGGGGGAGTAGGGGTAGAGATGGTGGGGAATGGGGAATAGAGAATCAGAGGAGAAGTGGGTCTCAGAATGACGGTCCAAGTTCCTTTTCCTGGTGGGGCCCAAGTTTGAGTCAGCTCTCACTGGGAGGGATTTGGCTGGCAAGAGTTACAAAACCCAGGTCACAGTGGGGCAGAGGAGCAACGGGAAAACGCACCCCTTACAACACAGCAGGGTCGTGTTCGAATTTCCTCATCCCTGGAGCGGGGCTTCATTTGTCTTCAGCCTCGTCTCAAATTGGGCCTTTTCATTTTGCTTTTTATCTAGTTAATCACTTAAGATATCAGAGTACTACTGTCATTTTATGTTAGCTGATAAAACAAACAAAACCCCAAACAAAACTGGACTCTGACCCTACCTGTGTTTTCAAACTGCCAGTTCCCTTAAAAAACATTACAAGAAATGAACATTCTGGAAAAGAGCCAAAGATATGAACAGGAAAAGGCCATAATAATAACAACCTGGTGGTTCTTTCTACAAACTCAGTAATCCATTAGCCGCTTTGAAATTAGCGATTCTTCTGATGGAATTTAGTTATTTTCCTCTCTTGATTTGAAATAGAAAACTAGAATGAAGGGGAAATTTTAGAGGAGTTTTAAGGTCATAAAATTCTTTGTGCCTTTTGAAAGTTCCAGGTGCAGGGAACTCCAGGAAGAAGGTAAGGATGAATAAACAAACAGAACTGGTGTTATTGAGTTTAAAATAGTATTTAATTTTTTCTTGCCAAAGAAAAAAAGTATGGAAGGGGTACTCATTCACTTATTCCATACTGCCTTTTCTGTAATCACGATTCTTTCAGTTTCTTTGAGTGAGTGGATCAAAGTCAACAGGAATTGGTGGTTAGAAGTCAATATTCTAAAGTTCAAAAATAACATTGTTTTCTTTCCCTCTTCCCCCACTTTGAAAATGTTTTAGAATAAAGACTCCCAATTGCAATGGTGATTTGTGGTTAATGTAATTAGACTTCTGGTTTGGTTTAATGCTGCTAATTAGTTTCTGTCCTTGACTTTTTCCAATTAAAGCATAGAGGCCTCGGTGCTAAACACCTGGGCAGATTACCTAATTAGACGATAGAAACATACACAGTCGTTCGTAGGTAATTATTTTAACTTTCACTGCTTCTGTGGTATTAAACTCACTGATGGAAAGGGCATACTTTGTACCCTACTCCTCAGAATATCAGTTCGTTGGCAAGGAAGCTGGTACTGGTGTTGCCTTCTAAATAGACGATGCGGAGTCCCTTTTGGGTGAATATGCTCAGAAGTGACAGATTTGAGTTTTTCTTTCCCAGACGCAGGAGAAAACACATACGTGAGTGGTTCCCACCCTGTCCCTCACGAGTTCCTTTGAGGAGGCAATTTCCTCCGATGGGTCAAGTAGAACGTGAACTCTCTCTGTGGGTGCACAACCATACTGGGCATTTTGGAAAGTGTGTTTTCAGCCCCAGTGCTGAGTAATTTGAGGGGAGCCTCTTCGCTCTAAAGGCAGGTTCGGTGGCTCAGGCGGTATAGAATCTGCCTGCAATGTGGGAGACCTGGGTTCGAGCCCCGGGTTAAGAAGATCCCCTGGAAAAAGAAATGGCAACCTACTCCAGCATTCTGGCCTGGAGAAGCCCATGGACAGAGGAGCCTGACAGGCTACAGTCTATGGAGTCACAAAGAGTCTAACATGACTGAGCGACTCACACTTTCATTGCTCTAAAGGTGGGATGTATTCTGTGGTTTAGAATTCAGAACTGAAAACCCAACTTCTGCTCTGTTTACATTCTTAAAAGTGGAAAAGACTAAAAGCTACTGGGATCTTTCCAGCTGTGGGCGTGGTGCCATGGATCGCTATTCCCAACTCTCACGTGCACACAGGAATGGTCAGGTCCAGACGGAGCCTGTGCTGGGACCCAGAGGACATTTCTACACTTTGGTGCACACGCACTGGGCGCTTGTGTCAAATCTCCACCCACTGTGGCAACTGGCCTCTGTGACCTCAGCCCCATCCAGTCCCTGAGGACCAGCCCGAGGACACCCCTGGCCATTTCCTAAGCCTTCTCTGGCCTTCCTTCCCTTGATTTCGGCTGTTACTAATTCCCCTTCCAGTCAGACCTCCTATCACATCTTCATCTCCTGGGACCCTCTTTCCCCTTTGGGACCCGCCTCCTGAAGATGCCCTTTCTCCAAAGCCTTTCCTAGAATGCTCAGTCAATGTGATTTATTTCTCTTGCCCTGGAAACCCTGTAGCTTATGTATCTCTCCTAAGAGCCTCCCTACATTCTCGGTTATTATTTATTTTTTAATTGAAGGATAATTGTTTTACAATATTGGTTGGTTTCTGCCATACATCAACAGGAATCAACCGTACATATTCACATCCCCTCCCTCCTGAGCCTCCCTCCCATCTCCCTCGCCATCCCACCCCTCTGGGTGGTCACGGAGCACCAGTTTGAGCTCCCCGAGTCATTCAGCAAATTCCCACTGGCTGTCTCTCTCACATAAGGTCATGGCTATGTCTCCACGCTACTCTCCCCGTCCACCCCACCTTCCTGGCCCCGCCCTGACTCCACTAGTCTGTTTGTATTCTGCTTTGTCTTAGTGCTATTTGAGGCTATTTTAACTATGATATTGTCAGCTTCGTGATTAATTTGCTCCACAAACGTTTACCAAGTGCTTGACATGTGCTGGGTGCTGAGGATTCAGTGAGGACGGAATAAACTTCCCGCCTGCGTTGACTGTACAGTCCAAGGAGGGCAGAGAGCAAACACGCAAAGGCATGAAAGTATATCACAAGGTCACACAGTGATAACAGCCACGAAGGAAAGCATGTCACTAAACAGAGCGATGGAGGAGACAGTTTACAAAATGATGACCCTCAGTGAGCAAGTGTGGCTGTCAGTTTGTATCCATTGGTCGGTCTAATCCTCACAACACCACTACAAACTGGGTATCAGACCTGGGTTCGACCCCTGGGTTGGTAAGATCCCTGGAGAAGGGAAAGGCAACCCACTCCAGTATTCTGGCCTGGAGAACTCCATGGACTATAAAGTCCATGGGGTCGCAAAGAGTCAGACACGACTGACCAACTCTCATTTCTCACTAGTAATCCCACTCTAGAGAAGAGACACTGAGACCAGAGTGGTTAGGAAACTTGGCTGAGGTCACACAGCTGGTCAGCAGCCGCCTGCTCACCCTCCCTTCTTCCTTGTCCGGCCGCAGCAGTGCCTGGAGCAGACCTTGGAGTGAAGGCCTGGATGACCTACGTGGGCCGTGCATCTGCGGGTTTCTTCCTACGTGACGGGGTGCTGGGTCAGGGGCAGACTTCCTGCAGCCCCGGGAGGACGCCTCAGCCAGCTGAGCCCAGCAGATGCCTGTCCTGAGAATGTGGTGCGGGGCTGAGGCAGGCCTTTGGGGTGGCTGGATCTGAACCTGGACATGGCTGCCAGAGGTGGTCATTTCCTGCAGAGGAAGCGTCTGAAGCAGCCCCAGGGCGGGAGACACGCCCACCCCCCATCTCCTCCCACAGCACCTGTTCTCTCCACCAACCACTCTTACCATCCACCTTGCACGTCAGAACCCCCACTCCCTGGAAACCCATCTAGTCCTATTTGCACAGCCTAGAGCTTACAGTTGGGAGTCGGTGGTTGAATAAATGGATGTGTGGATGACAGAATGTTGGGGAGAGAAGGCCTAAGTACATCAGGTAATCATCTAGAGAAAGGGTTAAAATGCTGGTTCTCCAGCCTCATGATGATTTAGTCAGTCCCAGGGAGAGTCTGAGAATCTGCTTAGCTACAAGCCCTCAGATGTTCCGATACAGGGGGTGTGAGAATCACAGAGGTCTATCAGCTATGGTCTCCTGGGTCTGCTAATAACACCAGTTCTCTAAGAGCATCACCCGTAGCACACTGACTTTGTGCCAGGCTCGTGCTCAGACTCTCACAAGTGTTTTGCACCCTGAGTGAGAGTCCTGTGAGGTGGTGGTCCTCTGGTTCGACAGTGTTGGATCACAGGCAGATTAAGTCCCTGGCCCTGGCCTCCGGGTGAGGTGTCCACAGGAGCACTCTGGCCCTTGGCTCCTTTGAGCATCCTTTCCTTGTTTAGAGATGTCTCCATCCCGAGTCTGCTCCTCATCCAGGAAGCACCCAGACATTTGCTTCCCCAGCCTCTCAGTGCCACCTGAGACCTGGCCCCACCAGTCAAACGTCCCAATTTGAAGTTTGGTTCAGAACCGGTCAACACCAAGAAGTGGGATCTGCATGGACCCTTCAGTCAGCTGGTGGCAGAGACATCCTGCCCTTGCGGGCAGCCCTGGCAGAATTTCCAGCACTGAATGCAGTGTCCAGTGTCCGTGATATGAACTTGGGGGTCTCTGCCCAGCAGGAGTGGCACAGGCCTTCACTGCAGCACCCCTGCAACGTCCCGTGTGCTATGTTCTTGTCTGTGGAGTTGTTGTTCTGGGCGTCTGCTCCTGTGTAAGCTACCACTCCAGAACCTAGAGGCTGAAAACAATGGCAATATTTATTTTACTTGTCAATCTGCAATTTGGGCAAGGCTCACAGGGACAATCATTTCTGTTCCACTCAGTATTGGTTTGAGTGACTTGAAGGCATGACTTTCTATTCAAATAACCAGGACAAGGCAAGCGGGCCGGATGGTGAGGCTGAGCAGCGGGAGCGTCTTCACCATGTAGGTAGGAGCTGCGCCTGGTGACACACCTGAGATGCTGGTGTAGGAATTCCCAGTGTGTGCAAAGTGGGTAAATGACCCAGGATGTAAGCGGTACAGTGTGATGATGCAGAACTGCTTTTTGGTCGTTTAGTCATTAAGTCATGTATGACTTTTCGTGACCACATGGACTGCAGCACGCCAGGCTCCTCTGTCCTCCACTATCTCCCCAAGTTTGCTCAGATCCATGTCCATTGAGTTGGTGATGTTACTTAATATCTAACCACCTCATCCTTATGAAGAATAATGACAGGCAATTCTTGGTCAGCTTGGGTTTCTATAACAAAACATCAAAGGCTGAGTAGTTTAAACAATATAAATGTATTTGTCATTATTCTAGAAACCGGGGAGTCCAAGACCAAGGTGCTGGCAAGATGGGTTTCACTCTAGGCTCTCTTTCCTTGACTTATAGGGACTACCATCTTGTTCCGTGCTCTCATGACCCGCTTCTTTGTGTGTGAGTCCAAGTGGGGAGAGAGAACAAGCTCTCTGGTGTCTCTTCCTTTTCTTAAAAGGGCACTAATTCCATCATGAGGGCCTCACCCTCATGACCTATTTAACCTCAGTTACCTTCCAAAGGTCCCACCTCCAAATACCATCACATCAGGGTTTAGGGCAACAACTTACAAATTCTGCAGGGGCAGCAGGGACACAAACACTGGTCCGCAGTAGCAGTGGATGCACAATGAAGTCGCTAACCTACCTAAAGATCAGCCCTGTTACTATCCCTTTTCACATCTGATCAATCATCTGAGAATTCGAGGAGATAAAGTGAAATGTAGGAGTATGTAGATTTTGCTTACTGAGTTCGAGAGGTTGGATGGGAAGTGAAGTGATGTGAAAGTCGCTCAGACATGTCCAACTCTTTGTGACCCTGTGGACTATGCAGTTCATGGAATTCTCCAGGCCAGAATACTAGAGTGGGTAGCCTTTCCTTTCTCCAGGGGATCTTCCCAACCCAGGGATTGAATCCTGGTCTCCTGCATTGCAGGCAGATTCTAGATTTTGCTTACTGAGTTCAAGGCGTTGGCTATATTTCATAATTACGTCTTACGGTCTTTGGTGTAGAGAGTTGAATTCAGAGATTGCAAATGAGATAACGAAAAAACAAGTTGGCATTTAAATATCACAAGATTTCACATAAACTTGTAGATTTATTACTTCTCTTGAAACCTTGCAAGACCTGGTTCAGTGATGACATGCTTGAAAAAGAGGCTCTCTCATCAAATAATTGAGCAGATCAATTAATTAATCAATTGTTGTTGCTCAAACAACAGGGAGGGGACACAGCCCTGACCATCAACAAAAAATTGGATTAAACACTCACTGAGCATGGCCCCGCCCATCAGAACAAGACCCAGTTTCCCCCACAGTCAGTCTCTCCCATCAGGAAGCTTCCATAAACCTTATCCTTTCAGAAGGCAGAGAGAATGAAAACCACAGTCACAGAAAACTAATCAAACTGATCACATGGACCACAGCCTTGTCTAACTCAATGAAATTATGAGCCATGCTGCGTAGGGCCACCTGAGAGAGACGGGTCACGGTGGAGAGGTCTGACAAAATATGGTCCACTGGAGAAGGGAATGTCAAACCACTTCATCATTCTTGCCTTGAGAACCCCAAGAACAGTATGAAAAGGCAAAAAGATATGACACTGAAAGATGATCTCAGGTTGGTAGGTTCCCAATATGCTCCTGGAGAAAAGTGGAGAAATAAAGCATGAAGATACAGAGCCAAAGCAAAAACAACCCCCAGCTGGGGATGTGACTGGTGATAGAAGTAAAATCTGATGCTGTAAAGAGCAATATTGCATAGGAATCTGGAATGTTAGGTCCATGAATCAAGGTAAGTTAGAAGTGACCAAGCAGGAGATGGCAAGAGTGAACGTCAACATTTTAGGAATCAGTGAACTAAAATGGACTGGAATGGGCAAATTTAATTCAGATGACCATTATATCTACTACTGTGGGCAAGAATCGCTTAGAAGAAATGGAGTAGCCATCATAGTCAACAAAAGAGTCCAAAATGCAGTACTTGGTTGCAATCTCAAAAACGACAGAATGATCTCTGTTCATTTCCAAGGCAAACCGTTCAATATCACGGTAATCTAAGTCTATGCCTCAACCAGTAAAGCTGAAGAAGATGAAATTGAATGGTTCTATGAAGACCTGCAAGACCTAGAACACCCAAAAAAGATGTCCTTTTCATCATAGGAGACTAGAATGCAAAAGTAGGAAGTCAAGAGATACCTGGAATAGTAGGCATTTTTGGCCTTAGAGTACAAAATGAAGCAGGGAAAGACTAACAGAGTTTTGCTAAGAGAATGCACCAGTCATAGCAAACACCCTATTCCAGCAACACAAGAGAAGACTCTACACATGGATGTCACCAGATGGTCAATACTGAAATCAGATTGGTTATACTCTTTGCAGCCAAAGGTGGAGAAGCTTTATACAGTCAGCAAAAACAAGACCGGGAGCTGACTGTGGCTCAGATCATGAATTTCTTATTGCCAAATTCAGACTTAAATTGAAGAAAGTAGGGAAAACCACTGGACCATTCAGGTATGACCTAAATCAAATCCCTTACAGTGGAAGTGACAAATAGATTCAAGGGATTAGACCTGATAGAGTGCCTGAAGAACTATGGATGGAGATTTTTGACATTGTACAGGAGGCAGGGATCAAGACCATCCCCAAGAAAAAGAAATGCAAAAAGGCAAGATGGTTGTCTGAGGAGGCCTTACAAATAGCTGAGAAAAGAAGAGAAGTGAAAAGCAAAGGAGAAAAGGAAAGATATACCCATTTGAATGTGGAGTTCCAAAGAATAGCGAGGACAGATAAGAAAGCCTTCCTCAGTGATCAGTGCAAAGAAATAGAGGAAAACAATAGAATGGGAAAGACTAGATATCTCTTCAAGAAAATTAGAGATATCAAGGGAATGTTTCATGCAAAGATGGGCACAATAAAGGACAGAAATGGTATGGACCTAACAGAAGCAGAAGATACTAAGAAGTGGCAAGAATACACAGAAGAACTGTACAAAAAAGATCTTCACGATCCAGATAATCACGATGGTGTGATCACTCACCTAGAGCCAGACATTCTGGAATGTGAAGTCAAGTGGGCCTTAGGAAGCATCACTATGAACAAAGCTAGTGGAGGTGATGGCATTCCAGTTGAGCTATTTCAAATCCTAAAAGATGATGCCATGAAAGTGCTGCACTCAATATGCCAGCAAATTTGGAAAACTCAGCCGTGGCCACAGGACTGGAAAAGGTCAGTTTTCACTCCAATCCCAAAGAAAGGCAATGCCAAAGAATGCTTCAACTACTGCACAATTGCGCTCATCTTACACGCTAGCAAAGTAATGCTCAAGATTCTCCAAGCCAGGCTTCAACAATACATGAGCCATGAACTTCCAGATGTTCAAGCTGGGTTTAGAAAAGGCAGAGGAACCAGAGATCAAATTGCTAGCATCCTCTGGATCATCGAAAAAGTAAGAAATTTCCAGAAAAACATCTACTTTTGCTTTATTGAGTACACCAAAGCCTTTGACTGTGTACATCACAACAAACTGTGGAAAATTCTTAAAGAGATAGGAATACCGGACCACTTTACCTGCCTCCTGAGAAATGTGTATGCAGGTCAAGAAGCAACGTTAGAAATGGACATGGAACAGCAGACTGGTTCCAAATTGGGAAAGGAGTACATCATGGCTGTATATTGTCACCCTGCTTATTTAACTTATATACAGAGTACATCATGTGGAATGCCAGGCTGGATGAAGCACAAGCTGGAATCAAGATTGCTGGGAGAAATATCAGTAACCTCAGATACGCCGATGATACCACCCTTATGGCAGAAAGTGAAGAGGAACTAAACAGCCTCTTGATGAAAGTGAAAGAGGAGAGTGAAAAAGCTGGCTTAAAGCTCAACATTAAAAAAATGAAGATCATGGCATCTGGTCCCATCACCTCATGGGAAATAGATGGGGAAACAATGGAAACAGTGACAGACTTTATTTTCTTGGGCTCCAAAATCAGTGCAGATGGTTACTGCAGCCATGAAATTAAAAGATGCTTGCTTCTTAGAAGGAAAGTTATGAACAACCTAGATAGCATATTAAAAAGCAGAGACATTACTTTGCCAACAAATGTCCAAAAGTCAAGGCTACGGTTTTTCCAGTGGTCATGTATGGATGTGAGAGGTGGACCATAAAGAAAACTGAGAACCAAAGAATTGATGCTTTTGAACTATGGTGTTGGAGAAGACTCTTGAGAGTCCCCTGGGCTGCAAGGAGATCCAACCAGTCCATCCTAAAAGAATCAGTTCTGAGTATTCATTGGAAGGACTGATGTTGAAGCTGAAACTGCAATACTTTGCCACCTGATGCAAAGAGCTGACTCATTGGAAAAGACCCTGATGTTGGGAAAGATTGAAGGCAGGAGGAGAACGGATGACAGAGGATGAAGTGGTTGGACGGCAACACAGACTCAATGGACATGAATTTTAACAAGCTCCAGGAGTTGGTGATGGATAGGGAGGCCTGGCATGCTACAGTCCATGTGGCTGCAAAAAGTTGGACATGACTGAGTGAATGAATTAAACTGAACTGATCAATTAATTTTGCTTAACATGAGACAGGAAATCCCCTTATAAACTTTAAAAGTATATTAATATGAAAGACTCTGAGAAGACTTAAAGGTGTTCGCTTAATCTTGTCTAACTGCTTGTTTCTCAAATATATTTGGAACCTCTTTTTACAGGGACTGATGGCTGAAGTCGATGAAAGCTGCCCACTTCTAGTCTTTCTAGTCCCCACCTGTCTTCAGTGGGACTCCCTAGGTAACCAACTTGGAGGGGGATTTGTAGTCAGGATTATTTTGGAGGGTGGTCTCAGGAACATGGGTGTCCCATGTGGCGCAGTGGTAAAGAATCCCCAGGCCAATGCAGGAGATGCAAGTTTGATCCCTGGTTCAGGAAGATCCCCTGAAGAGGGTAATGGCAACCCTCCAGTATTCTTGCCTGGAAATCCCACAGACAGAGGAACCTGGAGGGTTACCGTCCATAGGGTCACAAACAGTCAGACACGGCTTATTGACTAAATAACAATAACTCGGGATCATTACTGGTAATGGCATGAAGGAGGAAGGACTGGATGGAGAACCTGAATAACAGTGAGGTGAATCAGTCACAACCAAGTTCTCAGAGGAGGAGGTAAGGTGGTCTTTCAGGGCTGTCCTGTCTCAAGGGAATGGAGCCAGCACTTTATATCCCACTTTGACCATCCCCGGACATGGGCTGTCCCCAGGAAGGGGCGTGACCTTGGGCAAAATGGCTATTTTCAGCTGAGGACAGTTCCCAGAGAATGACCTTGCAGAGCGCCACCAGCGTCCACAGTCTGATCAGGGTGTCCATCCTGCAGGGCGTCTGGGCAGCATACCACAGTGTCCACTACACTACCACCCCGTTACCTCCCTGAGCCTGAAGCCAGGGTCACTGGTCGTTTGTAGTTGCCCTTGGGCTGTTGTTTGTCTGATGGGACAAATTGTTTCTCTTTTACTATGACTCTAGCAGAATTCGGGCTTCCCAGGTGAACTCAGTAGTAAAGAATCTGCTTGCAGTGCAGGAGACACAGATTTGATCCTTGGGTCAGGAAGATCCCCTGGAGGAGGAAACAGCAACGCACTCCAGTATTCTTGCCTGGGAAACCCCATGGACAGAGGAGCCTGGCAGGTTGCAGTCCAAGGGGTTGCAAAGAGTCGGACACAACTCAGTGACTGAGCATGTGTGCGGCTAGCAGAAGTGACAACAGAATACCCAGGGAAGGCTGTCTCTTTCAAGAAAAATGGGAGAAGACATTGGTCTTTTTGGAAGTGAAGAATATTCACTCCTCTGTAACTGATTTGCAAACACTCCACCCACTCCATTCATCCATATCATGTGCCAGTCGCCATAAATATTTGAGTGCATGCCTGGGGAATGCTTGGGCCTGGCTAGGAGTCCAAGGGGCCATTAGTTCAACCAGAACCAAGGTTCCTCTGACTGCACTGTTGTTCACATCTGTCCCTAAGATGGACCAGGCCTGACCGGAAAGGCTTTTTAGTGGGGTTCCTCTAGAGGCACTGATTCTGCAGGGTTTGCAATGGATTCTTTTAGCATCCTGTTGTCTCCAGTAGAACAAGAACATGTGACATATTTCTGTGTAGCACATCACTCCAAAATTTAGTGGCTGCCTTAAAACAAAAACAGTGTACTAGTTCTCAGGGTTCCATGACGGGACTTAGCCGGCTGCTCTGTTCCAGGCGATCAGATCGGATCATATATGTGGCTACATTCAGTTGAGGCTGAAATGTCCAAAGTACCCACTCATCCCCCAGTCCTCTCTCTGCACGGCCTCACCATGCGGGACTCCGTCTTATGAGACAGCAGATGGGCAGCGAGAGCCCAGGACCCGGAATGGGTACCAGGTAGCTAGCTCCCCCCCCGTGTTATTGGTAAATGCCACTCTTAAGGCCAGCTCAGAGTCAATGGGAGAGGCCGAAATAGATTCCACCACTCCATGGAGGTGCAGGAAGAGAGGATGGCCATCTTAAATGCACTATAGTGACAACCCTCTCATTCCTATAGATTTCTGATGAATCGCTATTAGAAGCAGATTTTTTTAAAGGGGGGCATATAGCCACCCCTTTCATGTGCCCTGGGTCTGGAAGCACACTTTTGGGAAACTCTTTCCAAAATACTCTGCTACAGACATAGAGAGATGGGCTGTCTCCTGGGAGGAGCTTTTCCATCCCATCCTTGGGAGGAGTCAGCAGCTGTGTGAATTTTAGCATCAGGAGGTTTTGCTGTCTAGCTTCACACATCCCGCATAACTCCATTCACTCGCTCCCAGCTGTGACCACCATCATCGCCATCCTGTCATCATTATTCATCATCAGGGCAGGGCCTTTACTAGGCACCCAATGGCTTGTCTGATGGTGCTGGGAGATGCAGAGCAAACACAGGAAGGCTCAGAGCAGGCCTGCCTGGGGTGATGCCCCAAGACTGAATCGGAGGTTCCAGAACCGCCTGGAGGCCACACAGGCTGGAGCATGAAGGATGAATAAAAGCCCCAATGAATGGCTAGGGGCTCACATCATATAAGCTCAACAGAGGCAATAGGGTCAGAGGACCACAGCATAGTACTTTTTTTTCTACTTCTGAAATTTAATTTTTATTTTATCTTGGAATATAGTTGATTTACAACGTCGTGCTCATTTCAGGTATATAGCAAAGTGATTCAATTATGCATATACATATATCCATTCTTTTTCAGGTTCATTTTCCATATAGGTCATTACAGAGTATTGAGTAGAGTTCCCTGGGCTACACAGTAGGTCCTTGTTGATTATTTTATATAGAGTAGTCTGTATATGTTAATTCCAAACTGCTAATTTATGCCCCACCCTCCACAACAAAGAGCATGGCACTTTGCCTTCAAGTTCTCTTGGTTCTGCTGGTTGCTGGGGCTGCAGTTGAGTTGGCAGAAAGTTAATTCACAGAAAAACCCTTTACAAAAACTGGTAAATAGATTCCTCAGGCTGGGTCTGAACAGATTTTGGCTTCTCCACCAAAGGCAGAGACAGACTAGTGGCAGGACGTACGTCTGCAGACAGAGAGGACGGTGAAACTCATACACAGGCTGAACTCATGCGTTCATATGTAAAAACGTGATGGGCAAGTGCTTGACCCCAGAAACGCGAAGCACCAGAAGGGCCAACATACAGCTGTGCTGGGCCAACAAATTTAGAGAAAATTAACTGCAGTGAAAAGACTGGAATGGAACTCTAGTGAATCCACAGGGAGATGAAGACTTCCATACATTATCTGTCAATTCAGCAAGATACTGAGTTGATCACTCAGCCGGTGCACGACATGGCTGGCAGCTTTTTGCAACTCAGCTTATTTCCACACGCCGCTTGAGACCGTGAGCACATTTTCTCATTGGAGATGACCAGTTGGTTGCTACCTCACAAGGTAAGGCAAGATAGGAGAAAGTACTTTGGAAAATGGAAAATATATGAAAATATTAGTCTCTACAAACAGGAACAGACTCACAGTTTTCAAGAACCACCTTATGGTTGCCAGGAGAGGAGAAGCCTGGGGGAGTGGGGGGAGGCGTAGTTAGGGAGTTTGGGATGGACATGTACACACTGCTATATTTAAAGTGGATAACCAACGAGGACCTGCTATGCAGCACAGGGAACTCTGCTCAATGTTATGTGACAGTCTGGATGGGAAAGGAGTTTGGGGAGAATGGATACCTATATATATATACGGCTTAGTCCCTTCACTGTTCCCCTGAAACTGTTAATATCCAACATTGTTTGTTAATCGGCTATACTCCAAAGCAAAATAGAAAAGTTTAAAAAAATTAGTCTTTAAGGAGAGGAGAAGGTGGTGACAGAGGATGAGATGATTAGATAGCATCACTGACTCAGTGGACATGAATCTGAGCAAACTCTGGGAGATAGTGGAGCATAGGGGAGCCTGGCACGCTGCAGTTCACGGGGTCACAAAGAGACGGGAAGGACTTAGCAGCTGGATAGCAACAACAACAAAAGAGGAATAAGTGCATTTTAGCAGAGGTCAGTGCAAAGAGAAGCTCACAAGAAAACTGGAGTGGATCACACTGACCCGGGAAGAGTGTGTGTGTGTGTGTGTGTGTGTGTGTGTGTGTGTTGGTCACTCAGTCATGTCCGACTCTATAGCCTGCAATGTTCCTCTGTCCATGGAATTCTCCAGGCAAGAAAATGGGAATGGGTAGCCATTCCCTTCTCCAGGTGATCTTGCTGACCCAGGGATCCAACCCAGACCTCCTGCATTGCAGGCAGGTTCTGTATCATCTGAGCCACCAGGGAAGCCTGGGGAGAGTGTGGAACCACCTCAAATGGCTCTCATCCTCTAGGTCTCTCTCTGCATCGGAAGCAGGTTCTGCTCCTCCGGGGGAGATTGCATGGTACAAATAGGCTTTCAGGAACTTCTTACTGTGATGTCTGGTTAAAAACAGGCCTCTGGGTTTCAGAAGCCAATCCTTGGTGAGGAATGGAACTGATGCAGCTGTAGTTGTCAGATCTAGGAGAGGGATAATGATGTAAGAACCCAGGCCCCTTCCTTCTGAATTAGAAAAGGATGCTCGTGGCTGTAGGGAAAGGATAATTGGAGAAGTGAGTGCATGAATATTTGTGGTCCCTGAGGAAAAAGGGGTCCTCTACCCCTCTTCCCCACTGGCTGAATCCAGATGGGTATTAAGAGAAAGGTCTATGGGCTAGAAGAGGACAGGGGATTGGTTTCATGCTCCAGATTCTAGCAGAGGCAGCAAGTGCCAGAGAGAAATGAGACTGTGGGTGTCAGCAGGCGTGTAGGTGGTCCCTGCTTTAGAAGCCTCACAGCGTCCCCTGGAAGGCCAAGGGCTATATGATCTGGCAGCTGAAGCAGAAGTGACGAAAGCCCAGATGCGTGCACCCTCCTTCCCTGTCACCTGGGGGCCCTGGGAACCTCCTCCTCCCCAGATAGGAATTACTCCTGGAGGAAATTTACCCAAGAAGTGGACTGAGGTGGCTTTCCACCAGCTGAATGGGGCCTTGAAAGAGAACTCAGGTGATAAGGGGCCTCCCTGGTAGCTCAGGTGACGAATACGCCTGCCAATGCAGATACCGGTTTGATACGGGGGTCAGGACGATCCCTTGGAGAAGGTAATGGCAACCCACTCCAGTATTCTTGCCTGGAGAATCCCATGGACAGAAGAGCCTGGTGATCTACAGTCTATTGTGTGGCAAAGAGTTGGTCACGACTTAGTGACTTAAACAACAACCCTGTTGTATAATAAAGTGTTTGGCTGGCTTTTATTTCTGCTTCGTGAGAAGGAGCCTCTAAATCTTTGAGTCTTTGTTACTCATGAGCCTCTTGGATCACACCTGAGTTTATACTAAGAGTTATGATGACCCAAGGATAGGACACAAGAAAGACCAATCACATGATGAGAGTTGGGGTCTGGCTGGTCTGACCTCGGCGGTGGAGGGGGTGGGAAGGGAGGGAGGGAGGGAGGGAGGTGGGAGATTGATTTCAACCACATGGACAATGAGTCAGTTGATCAGGCTGACGTAGTGAGATTCCAGTGAAAAACTCTGGACTTTGAGGCCAGATGGAGCTTGGCGGCTGGCCATCTCATTGATGTTCCAGGAGGATGACATGCCTGAGTCCACAGGGAGGACCACAGAAGCTCTGCATTTGGACTTCTCAGACTATGTGACCTCTTTGTGAAGTCACATAGACTTCTGTGACATAGACTTTTGTGACAAAGAAGTCACATAGGCTTCTTTGCCTATGTGACCATTCACTTGGCTGGGCCTGGCCTGGCTCTTTTATAATAAAACAGTGGCTGTAAGTAGAGTACCTTATTGGGTCCTGTGAGTCCTCCTGGGGAATTACTAAACCTGAGGGGTTGTGGGAAGCTCTGAATTTGTAGCCAGTCATCAGAAGTGTGGATGGCCTGGGACACCCCAGGAATGTGGCCACAGTGTGAGGGAAGGGCCGTCCGGTGGAGGACCCAGACTTTAACTTGGGGTGTGGGGGTGGGAGTGGGGAGGTAACTAGCTAGTTGTGCCGGAACTGTATTGCAGTTGGTGTCAGAAGAGTTACCAGAAACTAAAGTTGCACACTCACAAAAGGAGATGTGAGTACCTCCTAGGGTTGGGTTTCAAGAAGCAAGCAGAGTCAGGGAAACCTATTCTCATGGTGCCTGGGACATAGAAGATCTCAGTCACTGTCTACATTTATCGTTTACTGCTAATCTAATTTTTTGGGAAAAGTCCACTCTTTCCCCAGGTAGATTAGGATTCCTTCTTCTCCTATATCAACTATTTTTTTTTTCCCCCACGGTGAGAGGAGGTGGGGAGGGGAACTGGAAAGATTCTTGGCAGATTCCTCTTCAGTTCTTGTTTTGCTTTCATGTTCACTTATTAATTTTTTTTTCACAAATAATCCCTGATATCATAGGTAAGAAGGGCCGGGAGACCAGGGTGAGGCTACGGGAATAATCCAGACACCACACAGTGGTGGTTCGGATGGAGGTGTAAGAAGTGGTCATATTCTGGGTGTACTGTCTTTCTTTCTTTTTTTTTCTAGTCCTTTAAAAAATACTTTTATTTATGGCTGTGCTGGGGCTTTGTTGCTGTGCAGACTTTTCTCCAGGTGCTGCTAGGGGAGGTTACAGTCTAGTTGTGTGGAGGCTCCTCACTGTGGGAGCTTCTTTTGTTGTGAAGCACACACTCCAGGGTGTGCAGGCTTGTGGCAGGTGGGCTCAGTATTTGTAGGGCTTGGGCTTAGTAGCTCTGAGGCATCTTCCTGGCCCAGGGATCGAATCTGTGTCTCCTGCCTTGGCAGGCAAATTCTTTACCACTGAGCCACCTGGGAAGCTCCTTTCTTTCTAGTTTTATTGCTTGAATACAACAGACAAATTTATGCAATCAAGCCAAAGGCTGCAGATGACTCGTATTTCCAGTTGAGGGGAAAGACTTGTTTGGTCTTGTAATATCAAGCCCACCAGTGAATACGGCTCTCAGTCAGAATCAGACGCAATTGAGCATCTTTATCCTTTCTTTTCCTCTCAAGATGCTTTTGAAACAGCAACGGCTTTCTTAATTAAATGGTAGAGATCCTCAGGAAAATCAGGAGCAAGTCCTTTGGACTTAAGAATTCTCAAGATTTTACTGCCTGTCACAGAATGTACTGTGTAACAGCATGTGAGTCTCTGAGGACCACCCCCATTCGTGAGGGAGTCAGGCTCTTCTCAACCAGTTTGTAGGTCTGCTCCTTCGTGTCCTCAGATGTCAGCTTCAGCCAGGTAGAGACGTTGTGGTGGTGGGACAGGGCCAACTGGGACAGGCCTTTCCGGGGAGCATGCACGCAACCCATGATGTAGGCGGTCTGGTGCCAAAGGAGAGAGAGATGCTTTCAAGTTTAGGATTTGCCGACAGATTGGATGCAGGGTTAGAGAGAGAGAGGAAGATGCCTCCCAGGTTTTGGCCTAAGTCACCGCTGCCACTCACTGGGCTGGGAAAGGTTATGGTGACCTTTGGGGACCATCTGCCAGTCCTGCAAAGCGCAGCCCATCTGACCGCTCCCAGGCGGGCTCATCACGTTTTATTTTTTACCAGATTGAAGGCAGGAGGAGAAGGGGACGACGGAGGACGAGATGGTTGGATGGCATCACTGACTCAATGGATGTGAGTGTGAGCAAACTCTGGGAGATGGTGAAGGACAGGGAGGCCTGGCGTGCTGCAGTCTGTGGGGTCGCAAGGAGAGGGACATGACTGAGCGACTGAATAGCAACGATTTTTACCAAAATGGCCCGGTTTGTTCCAGCTTTTGGTGGAACTTTCCACGGAGAGCTCCGGCTTGAACTCTACAGACAAATCAACTGCTTTTGATGAGACTGATGTTCGGTTGGTCCAGGGTGCTCCGTCATAGTCTGTTTGACTGTTTATTTGGAAAGTGTGCATATGGATACATTTAATATGGTGGTGACTGAAGACAAATTGTAATTTTAGGTCCAGTCTTTGGAGTTGAGCTCTCTTTTTCACACGGCGTCTGTCTCAGTGATTTTTAAAAAAAAAATTACTTTGCGATTTTTTTCTTTCTTAATTGAAACATATTTGACATGTGACACTGTGTAAGTTTCAGTTGTGTAACAGGCTGATTTAATGCATTTATATATTTCAATATGATTGCCACTGTAGTTTGACTGCAATATGTTGACACCTCTGTAGCATCACATAGTTATCTCTTTTTTTGTGGTGAGAATATTTAAGATATAGTCTCTGAGCAAATTTGATGTTTCTAATAAAATATTTGTTGTCAGACATGACTGAACAATTAACATTGTTATCTATAATCATCATACTGTGCATTAGATCTCCAGGACTTACTTATATACTAGTTGCAAATTTGTATACTTTTTAAATTTTTTTGGCCACTCTAGGAGGCTTGTGGGATCTTAATTCCCCTACCAGGGATTCAACCTGGGCCCCCTGCAGTGAAAGTGCCAAGTCCTAACCACTGGAAAGTGAAAAAAAAAAGTGAAAGTGTCAGTCATTCAGTTGTGTCTGACTCTCTGCGACCCCAAGGGCTGTAGCCCGCAAGGCTCCTCTGTCCATAAGATTCTCCAGGCTAGAATACTGAAGTGGATTGCCATTCCCTTCTCCAGAAGATCTTCCTGACCCAGGGATCTAACCTGGGTCTCCTGCATCTCGGGCGGATTCTTTGCCATCTGAGCCAGCAGGGAAGCCCCCTAACCACTGGGCCACTGGGGAATTTCTGCAAATTTTGTATCCTTAAATAATATCTCTCTTATCTCCCCCACCCCCTTATCCTCAGGCCCTGGTAAGTATCTTTAAGTCTTTCCCCCAAACTCCCAAAATAATATATTCATTGCACTGAATTTCCAAGGTCATTCTGGAATGCGTTTGGAAATACAGTCTCAGCATTTGTGAAATGATTCTGCTTGTTCAAATCACAGGGTTAAGAAGAGTTTTGTGACTTTGCAGTGTGCTCCCTTTTGGAAATCTGCTCATAATCTGTCTGTTTAACAAGACCATTTGAATCATTCAGAGAGCATGTGGGAGCCCATTAAAATGCCCAAGCGTGCTGACTTATTTCACAGTTCATATGAATGGCACTTCTTTGAATATTTACATAGTCAATATTTAGGTACTTGTCTTTTCTTATTTAACTTTTTATTTTGTGTTAGAGTAGAGCTGATTACAGTGTTGTGATAGTCTCAGGTGGGCAGCAAAGGGACTCAGTCATTTATGTACGTGTGTCCATTCTTCCCCAAATCCCCCTCCCATCCAGACTGCCACAAAACATTGAGCAGAGTTCCCTGTGCTGTTCAGTCGGTCCTTGTGGGTTGTCCATTTTAAATATAACAGTGTGATACTTAATTGTCTTTTGAGATTATGATCAAGGTTTAAATTTCCAGGTACTTTAAAATTGTTTTCAAGAAATGAAAACAACTGCATGGAAAAGATACAGAATAAAACCCTTTACAAATGGTCAAAACTGAAAGCGCCCGCTAAACACAAATGCAGACACTAAAACAGTGCCATCAGAAGACAGAGTTTTCATGTTCACTGTCCTTGCTTCACGTTTTGTGCAAGACTTCTGGAAGTAATGGAACTTGGCTAGAAATGGGTGGTTTGTGTCTCCTGCCAGATTTGCTTGTTTTAGGAAAATCGGTTTTCCTAAAGGGTTTAATAGGGCTTCCCTGGTAGCTCAGTTGGTAAAGAATCCGCCTGCAATGCAGGAGACCCCAGTTCTATTCCTGGGTCAGGAAGATCCGCTGGAGAAGGGAAAGGCTACTCACTCTAGTATTCTGGCCTATAGAATTCTGGCCATGGACTGTATAGTCCATGGGGTAGCAAAGAGTTGGACATAATTGGGTCACTTTCGCTTTCAAAGGGTTGAATGATTTCCCGCAGTGCTGAGCCACAAGCCAAAACACTTTCTTTAGGATTGTTTGCTATTTTTTTTTTTTCTTTTTCATCGGTTGCCATTGAAGAAGTCACGAAGTAATAATTTATCATTGCTCATATTTAGTGGCTTAGAGTTTGCATTTGCAGGAGCATCAAGTGAGCACCAAAGAGCATCTTTGAATGCACATGCTATGAGCTTCACACTTCTTTGACTGAATTGAGGGGAGATGTGGGTGAGCGTCCGTGTTGAAAAAGGATGTGATACCAACCTTATGAGTTGTATGTGTCACTTTCCCTAAAATTTCTACTCTGTTTCAACTAAATTTTTCCTAGGATAGGGATCAAAAAAAAAATTTATTGTGGAAGAATTCAAACATATTTTTACTTTTTTCAAGTATATTTTAAAAATGTAATGTCCAAAGTAGAGAGAATGGTTTTTATCAATTCTAGGTATCCATCAGCCAGCTCCAGCAAGAATCTACACTCCTGGCTTGCGGGCTGGTGCTAATTCCAGCTTTATTTTGTTACTATTGACTTGCTACTTGCTTTCCTATTCAATAAAGGTGGCTATATTAGCTATTCTGTGTGTATATCCTGGGACTATATTTTGAAGGCTGATTTACTTATCCAATAAATTTTGACTAATCCTACTGTGAGCCAGGACTGGGTTAAGTACTGGGGGCTTAGAGGCAGAACAGCCGGCTCTGGGAAATCAGCCTGGATACAAAGATCTTGAAATACTTTTCTGGCAGAGGTGTGTATGGATCATTTTTGTGTCTGGGAGATATTTCTTTCTCTTGCTTACACTTTAGAAATGCACCTTGATCCCAGTTAAATGTCGCACACGGCTCATTAATTAATCAGGGATATGCAACTTACAGCCCGTTTGATCACAAACAAACAGACCAGAGATGCCTTCCTTGATGTGTGCAGCTCAGATGAAAAGGCTTGCACTGTTTCTTTCCAGCCTTGTCCCCATTACTTCTGGTTTGGTAGCAGAAACACCTAATATGAGTTCTATTCTTGGAAGAGGGGGAAGAGGAAGACAGGGAACATGGTGGGAATGTTGGGAGGAAGAGAAGGAAGGCAGATATCAGCAGGGCCCTCAGAGTGACCAAGTCCCCAGGGGCCTCCCCAAGTGGTGGGAGGTGGCAGCTGCTGCCTGGGTTGGAGATGAAGTGACTGAATAGCTGTCAAATGCCTGTCTCACACACATACACACACACACGCACACACACGCAGAGTCTCTCTGGAGCTCCGAGGGTCCCATTTTCATCACCTGCGTGCGGTGGGCCTAGCAGAGGTGGGTGGGGGAATAGCCCCCTTAGGATGGGGCTCCCTTACCCTCCACGCTGCCCACATCCCTCCCCTGGCGCCTTCTGAAGAAGATGGGATCTGTCCTGGAAGCTGCCGCTCCCTGGCCTGGGGAGTGTGGCCATGATCTCTTCCTGTTCCCTCCTTCTCCAGGGCCTGAGGTCTCAAAGCTGAACCCAGGGTTGGTGGGCTCCCTCCCGTGTGTGGCCATGTGTGCTCAGCACCCCCACCCACCCACCCACCAGGGCTGCAGGCAATATGCTTGGACCCAGGCCCCCAGCGACTGAGCTGGTTAGTGAGCGCTGGTGCATAGGAAGCCCCGTCTGCTCCCAGGACAATGTGCCCCTCCAATCCCCGAAGACCTCTGTCTCCCAGACCAGGTGGAACTCCAACCCTGACTGTGTCTCCCTAGAGATGGTCCCTCCCTAAGCACCTTGTGTGCTAAGCATGCGTACTAAGTCGCTTCAGTCATGTCCGACTTTTGGCGACCCTACGGACCACAAGGTCCTCTGTCCACGGGATTCTTCACGCAAAAATGCTGGAATGGGTTACCACTTCCTATTCCAGGCGATCTTCCTGACCCTAGGATTGAACCCACGTCTCTTATGTCTCCTGCATTGGCAGACAGGTTCTTTACCACGAGGACCACCTGGGAAGTGCCTTGTCACAGAGCCCCAAATCAATTGTCATGGCCTAGGTAAGCCTGGCTCTCTATCTGCTTGCAGGAGGGGTCGGGACAAGTAGGAGGCAGGACGACAGGGAGACACGGGAGAGGCAGTGCCCACCATGATTGCTGGACCCTCCTGCACTGCCCACACACCCTGGCGCACTGCCCTTTGTCACGTGTAGGCATAGCCCCCATGAAGACGGTGCATGGTGATCCTGACCTCTTAGTTGGGTTCTCCCAACGCAGAGCCTGAGACAAGGGTTTGGGTGTGGGTGCTTTATTTGGGGGACCCTCCAGGAAGCAGGGGTTAGGGAGAGGGGCTGGGAAACAGAGGGAGGAATCACCAAGGAGAGGTCCATGATGGAGATTGCTGCTGGAAGCCACAGGGATCTTACCAGTGAGAAAATGCCTTCAAGAGAGTTGCTTCCAGGATGGGTTTAGAACATGTGAAGTCTTTCCAGCTTCCCCCATCATTATCATCCAAGTGGGTAGGCAAGGTAAGTAGGGGGCCTGGGGGAGCCCTACATTGCCCTGAAATGTATTCTAATCCAGACAGTGGGGCTAGATTCTCCCTCCCACTTCAAGTGACTTAAACTCATCCACTATAGCAAATACTGGTTCAACACCTTCTCCTGGATTTAAAGGAATCTAAGACATTACTCCACCTGCCAAGCAAGAAATGTGGGTTTGATCCCTGGGTCGAGAAGATCCCCTGGAGAAGGAAATGGGAACCCACTCCAGTATTCTTGCCTGGAAAATACCATGGACAGAGAAGCCCGGGAAGGCTACGGTTCATGGGGTTGCAATAAACTCAGACACACCTGAGAGACTAACAACAAAAGACATCACTGGCTGTAAGGCATGCTGCTATTCTCAGAAGCGCTAAGGAAAATACTTGGAGTTATATTGTGATACACTATCCAATGTAAGACACTGTCCTAGTTCAGAGAGGAGAAAGTGTGAAAAGAATGCGAGTCTTGGGACAGTCACTGTGCCCGCCACACCCTAGTGGATGTTGTGGAGATGAGGAACATGCCTTTACTCCCTAGAGGGGAGAAACGCCGTGCACCATGCAGGGAGACGGCTGTGACAGCAAGATAAAATAGAATGACAATACAAACCAAGTGAGTGCCTTCACAGTACAGAGGAAGAAGGGATGAATTCTGATGGGGATGAGTTGAAGAGGCATTCCTGGAAGAGGGGGTGTTACTTGAGATGGGCTCAGAGGATGGCAGGGTTTGGATTATTGGACATGAAGGCAAAAGGTGCTCCATGCAATGGAAACAAGATGGGTAAAGTCTCCATTGTTGTTTGATCACTAAGTCTTGCCAGACTCAGGGACTGCAGCCCCTCAGGTTCCTCTGTCTTCCACTATCTCCCGGAGTTCGCTTAAACTCATGTCCACTGAGTCACTGATGCTATCTCACCAGCTCATCCACTGCCACCCCTTTCTCCTTTTGTCTTCAGTATTTCCCAGCATCAGGATCTCTTCCAACGAGTTGGCTCCTCGCATTGGGTGGCTAAAGTATTGAAGCTTCAGCTTTAGCATCAGTCCTTCCAATGAATATTCAGGGTTAATTTCCTTTAGGATTAACTGGTTTGATTTCCTTGCAGTCCAAGGGATTCTCAAAAGTCTTCTCCAGCACCACATCGAAAGCATCAATTATTCAGCACTCAGCCTTCTTTACGGTCCAACTCTCACATCCGTACATGACTACCGGAAAAACCATAGTTTTGACTCTATGCACCTTTGCCAGCAAAGTGATGTTCTCTGCTTTTTAAAACACCATCTAGGTTTGTCATAGCTTTTCTTCCAAGAAGCGAGAATCCTTTAATTTCATGGCTGCAGTCACCATCTGCAGTGATTTTGGAGCCCAAGAAAATAAAGTCTGTCACTGTTTCCATTGTTTCCCCATCTATTTGCCATGAACTGATGGGACCGAATACCATGATCTTAGTTTTTTGAAATTTGAGTTTCCAGCTAGTTTTTTCATTCTCCTCTTTCACCCTCATCAAGAGGCTCATTATTTCCTCTTCACTTTCTGTCATGTCATTAGATTTGTATCATCTGCATATCTGAGGTTGTTGATATTTCTCCTGGCAATCTTGATTCCAGCTTATGATCTATCCAGCCCAGTATTTTGCGTGATGTACTTTGCATATAAGTTAAATAAGCAGGGTGACAATATACATCCTTGACATACTCCTTTTCCCAATTTGGAACCAGTCAGTTGTTCCATGTCCAGTTCTAACTGCTGCTTCTTGACCTACACACAGGTTTCTCAGGAGACAGGTAAGGTGGTCTGGTATTCCTATCTCTTTAAGAATTTTCCACAGTTTTTGGTGGCCCACATAGTCAAAGGATTTAGCATAGTCAGTGAAGCAGAAGTAGATATTTTTCTGGAACCTAGCTTTTTCTATGATCTAGTGAATGTTGGAAATTTGATCTCTTGTTCCTCTGCCTTTTCTAAACCCAACTTGTACATCTGAAAGTTCTCAGTTCACATACTGCTGAAGCTTAGCTTGAAGGATTTTGAGCATTATCTTGCTGGCATGTGAAATGATTACAACTATATGGTAGTTTGAGCATTCTTTGGCATTACCCTTCTTTGGGAATGGAATGAAAACTGACCTTTTCCAGTCCTATGGCCACTGCTGAGTTTTCCAAATTTTCTGACATATTGAGTGTAGCACTTTAATAGCATCATCTTTTAGGATTTTAAATAGCTCAGCTGGAATTCCATCACCTCCTCTAGGTTTGTTAGTAGTAATGCTTCCTAGTGAAGTGAAAGTCGCTCAGTCGTGTTTGACTCTGTGATCCCATGAACTATATGGTCCATGGAATTCTACAGGCCAGAATACTAGAGTGGGTCACCATGCCCTTCTCCAGGGGATCTTCCCAACCCAGGGATCAAACCCAAGTCTCCACATTGCAGGTGGATTCTTTACCGGCTGAGCCCCAAGGGAAGCCCAGGAATACTGGAGGGGGGGGCCTATCGCTTCTCCAGCAGATCTTCCTGACCCAGGAATTGAACCAGGGTCTCCTGCATTGCAGGCAGATTCTTTACCAACTGAGCTCTGAGAGGAAATGCTTCTTAAGGCCCACTTAACTTCACACTCTAGGATGTCTGGATTCAGATGAGTGACCACACCATCCTGATTACCTGAATCATTAAGAGATTTCTTGCTCTGAGCTATCCCCAAAATGCAGAGATTACACTCATTTGGAACGTAGGGTTTGGAGATGAGCAGAAGAAAAAAAAGTTGAGGATTAGAAAAGCGGTGAACATACCCTTTGACCCCCAAATTCCACTCCTAAGTGTATTCTTAAGAAAAACTGCTGCACAAAAGGAACCAGGGGACAAACATATCAGTGTCTACAGCAGTAGAGTAGTAGTGTTTATATAGCAAAACATGGGGATGCTTGTCAGCAAGAGAAAGAGCAGAGAGACGCAGGGATAAATCCGGAGATTGGGGTTAACGTCCATATACTACTATTTATAAAGGGCATTCCTTGGTGGCACAGCAGTAAAGAATCCACCTGCAATGCAGGAGCCATAGGAGACATGGGTTCAGTTCCTGGGTGGGGAAGATCCCCTGGAGGAGAGCATGGCAACCCACTCCAGTATTCTTGCCTGGAGAACCCCATGGACAGAGGAGCCTGGGGGGATACAGTCCACAGGGGTGAAAAGAGTTGGACACGACTGAAGTGACTTGCACCATATGCAGTAGGTAACTAGTAAAGGCCTACTGTATAGCACAGGGAAACCTCAGGGCTCTGTGACGGCCTCTACGGGGAAATGACCTTAAGAAGAGTGGGTGGTGACTTCCCTGGCAGTGGTGTCTCCCCTGTGAAGTGAAGACGCAGCTTGCCTTCACTCCCCCTCATCACCCGGGCCCTCGTCTAGTCGACTCCTTTCTTCCTTTTTAAAATCATACCCTCTCTTCCCAGTACCCAAATCCGTATTAGTTTTATAGGGTTCCCATAACAAAACACTACCAAGCAAGTGTCTTAAAGAAAGAGAAATGTATTGCCTCACATTTCCGGAGCCCGCAAGTCCAGAGTCAAGTTGTCGGCAGGGACGTGCTGCCTCTGAAGACTCTAAGGAAGACCCTCCCCTGCCTCTCTCAGCTTCTGATGGGTGCCGGGAATCCTTGGGCTTCTTGGCTTGCAGTTTCATCATTCCAGTTCCTGCCTCTGTCCTTGGAGGATCATCTTCCAACCATGTGTCTCCAGATTTCCTTTTTACTTTTGACTGTGCTCCACATGACACGCAAGATCTTAGTTCCTTGACCAGGGGTTGAACCTATGCCCTCCACAATGAGGAGTGTGGAGTCCCAACCACTTCCCCAAATTTCCTTTTTCTTTTTGAGGACACCTGGCATTAGATTTAAGGCCCACCTTACTCCAGATTGCTGTTGTTACTCCCATCTTAACTCGATGACATCAGCAAGGACCCCATTTCCAAATGAGGTCACATTTAGGACTTCAATGTGTCTTTTTTAATGTAAGATGTGTTTATTTATTTTTGGCTGTGTTGAGTCTTTGTTGCTGTGTGACGGCTTCCTCTAGCTGCGGTGTGGGGGCTGCTCGTCTTTGTGGGGAGCAGCTTCTCATCACAGTGACTTCTCTGTTGTAGAGTTTGGGCTACAGGGCATGCAGCTTCAGTAGTTGAGGTGATGGGCTTAGTTGCCCTGGGCACGTGGGATCCTGCTGGAGCAGAGACTGAACCCGTGTTCCTCACATTGGCAGGCAGACCTCCACCACTGGGCCACCAGGAAAGCCCTCAACACATCGTTTTTAGGGGATGCAATTCAACCCCAAACAACTGCAATTCACTGGACACCTTCTATGTGTTCAGGATTGTGTTACGTGTGTTGACTGTAGAATCATATTTAATCACCCCCACAACCCTGCCAGCTAGGTCATACTATCACCCCAATTTCACATGCAGGGACCCTGATGCTCAGAGAGGCCCCACAGCTAGTTGAGAAATAAGACCACACTGTGGTGTACGTCATACATCGTCAGCTCTGTGGGCAATGTGGACCAGATGGTTTGGATGGGCAAACGGGAAAAAGTGGGCTTCCCTGGTGGCTCAGTGGTGAAGAATCTGCCTTCCATGCAGGAGCAGGGGACTCAGGCGTGATCCCTGGGTCAGGAATCCCCCCTGTCGGAGGACGTGGTAACCCACACCAGTGTTCTTGCTGCACATGTTCCATAGACAGAGGAGCCTGGCGGGCTGCAGTTCAGAGGGTTGCAGAGAGTCAGATGCTTCTGAGCACTCACCGCGTGGAAAAAAAGGAACCCTGGGCCTTATCTTCAGCAAACTGAAGTCCTGATGGTGGAGTCAGGACGAAACTACCCCAAGAAAAAGGAAGAATGTGTATAAGACAAATAGATATGCAATTACAAAACTTCTCAGAATCCGAGCTTGAGCAAGGCTGGGCTACTTTTGCTTCTGGAGCTCCTGACATATTAGGAGAACAAAGCAAGACCTGCTGAAAGAGACTTCTTTGAAGTACAAGTATTTTTTAAAGTCTTCATTGAATTTGTTACAATATTGCTTTTGTTTTATACATATATATATATATATATATATACATATTTTTTTTTTTCTTTTTGCCTGTGGGAACTTATCTCCCTGTTCAGGGATCAAACTGTCTGACCCTCTGCATTGGAAGGCAAAATCTTAACCACTGGACCACCAGGGAAGTTCTTAAAGGATAAGACATTTTAAACATTTACACTGAGCCACTGAACACTTTGTCAAAAATACAGTGTTAGAGTATTTAGTCTCGATTGGAGATAACACGGAAGCCTGAGAAGTGAAGCTTTCTGAGATGTGAGCCTCCGGTTCTGGATGGAGTGTGGACTGCAGAAAGGGCAGATGTGCTGGTCACGCAGTGAGAGAGGGGAGGCTCCGCTGGGCACCACGCTCCCGGGAGGATGGGCCATCTCCCGCTGCACAGGGGCCGTACCCGTGAGGGTCAGGAGGGGGTCGGGCCATCCAGAGCAGGCGAAAGAGCAGTTGGTGACCCCGTTTCACTAGCTTTCAGCCAAAGACACCCCAGATGTCCTGGGAGAGCTGTTGAAAGCTTCCAGCTTTGGGTTTTCATGTCTCCTCTGCCAGGCTGACACCAGAGAGCAGTCTCTGGCCAACAAATCTTTTAGAGAAAACTCTTTCCTGGGGGACTTAAAACTTGTGGCTTCAGAATTAATCCAGAAAAAGATCCCTTTTGTGAGGGGGAAGGGAGCTCCCAACCTCAACACAGCTCCTTGTAACAGGTATTTGAGGCTTTTAATTACTCACTCACTCACTCAGTCATGTCCGACTTTTTGCGACCCCATGGACTGCAGCCCACCAGGCTCCTCTGTCCATGGGATTTCCCAGGCAAGAATATTGGAGTGGGTTGCCATTTCTTTCTCCGGGGAATCTTCTCCATCCAGGGATCGAACCTGGGTCTCCTGCATTCCAGGTAGATTCTTTACTGTCTGAGCCACCAGGGAAGATTGAATTTGAGGCTTGGATTCGAGAAAAGCGGTTCCTTTCACCCTGCCTTCTGGTTTTCTTAGGTCTAGTCTCTCCACCTGCAATCAGACATACCTAGCTCCCATCAGAGCCTGCTCAGTCAGAATCTAGGTAGAGTACTTCCCTTGTGGTCCAGTGGTCCAACGCTCTCAATGCAGGGGGCCCAGGTTCAACCCCTGTCTGGGGAAGATTCCACATGCTGCATGGTGTGGCCAAAACAAAACCCAAAACCAAACACCTCCCAAGCCAAAAACAAGCAAACAAAAAATCTGGGTAGAGGCAGGGAGGGACAGAGGTATTTTCAGGTGCCTGTTACACACACAGGCCTGTGACCCATGACTTCAAGCTCTGGGGTGGAGGTAGGCTGGGGAAAATGGGGTAAGCTGCTGACTCTTGAGAAGCGGGGGACTAGTGTAAGTGACTGGAAAGGAGGAGGCCTACGTGCTGGGTGGGTGAAGGGTGTGCCATTGTGCTGCTGGCTCTTTAGGGAAGCGCCCCCTGAGCCTCAGATATCAGTTATCAGATCAGAGATCTCAGACATCAGTTCTCGCTGTCACCTTGCCACTTATCCTGGTTGCCACTGGTGTGCAGCCAACCACCCCAAAGCCTAGTGGTCTATTTATTAAAAACAATTTTTTTAAATTTATTTATCTGGTGGCATTGGGACCTAGTTGCATCATATGGAATCTTTGTTGTGGTGCACAGACCTTCTAGCTGTGGCTCACAGGCTTAGTTCCTCTGTGGCACGTGGAACCTTAGTTCCCTGACCTGGGATCGAACCCACGTCCCCTGCATGGCAAGGCGGATTCTTAACCTCTGAAACTACTACAATTTTGGGTTAAGCAGCAGTCCTTTTATTGTCTCTCACAGTTTCTGTGGGTCACAGATTCAGGAAAGGCTCAGCTGAGTAGTTTTGTTGGGGGTCTTTCATTTGGCTTCCCTGATAGCTCAGTTGGTAAAGAATCCGCCTGCAATGCAGGAGACCCCGGTTCGATTCCTGGGTCGGGAAGATCCGCTGCAGAAGGGATAAGCTACCCACTCCGGTATTCTTGGGCTTCCCTGGTGGCTCAGCGGGTAAAGAATCTGCCTGCAATGCGGGAGACCTGGGTTCAATCCCTGGGTTGGGACGATCCCCTGGAGAAGGGAAAGGCTACCCACTCCAGTGTTCTGGCGTGGAGAATTCCATGGACTGTATAGTCCATGGGGTCACAAAGAGTCGGACACGACTGAGTGACTTTCACTTTCACTTTCATCTGGCTGCAGCCAGACAGTGGTTAGAGCCCGAACATCGGGAATCGGGAGCAACTGACAGCTGACTTTCTCTCTCTTGGTGTGCTCCCACGTGCTTCCCCAAGAGGCCTTTCTGCGGGCATCATTTGGGCTTCCTTACAACCTGGCTGCTCATGGGCCCTTTTGAAGGTGTAGGGGCTTGGAGCTCTGCACAAGTGGTCCAGTGAACAAGGTGGAAGCTCCATCTCCTTTTATGACTCAGTCTAAAAAGTCACACAGTATCCCGTCTGACACATTCTGTTGGTTACAAGTGAGTTACAAGCCTGTCTAGATTCAAAGACAGTAGACACCACCTCTCAATGGAAGGACTGTCAGAGTGGTCATGGACTATAGAAGATCATGTGGGATGGTAGATGTTCTTGTAGCCCTCTTGGAACTTATATATGTATATGTGTATACGTATATGTTGGTGTGCTAAGTCGCTTCAGTCATACCCGACTCTTTGCAACCCCATGGACTGTAGTCTGCCAGGCTTCTCTGTCCATAGGATTCCCAGAGCAAGAATACTGGAGTGGGTTGCCATTCCCTTCCCTGGGGGATCTTCCCAACCCAGGGATTGAACCCGCATCTCTTATGTCTCCCGAATTGTCAGGCCTGTTCTTTACCATCAGTGCCGCCTGGAAAGCCTGTATGTATAAGTTTATATATAATATAAATATCAGAATATTTTATATTATATACAATGTGTATTCCAATATATATAATATATATTCCAATACATATATATTTGATTCAGGGTGTGAAAATATATATTATATTATGTTACATTCTGAATCAAAACATTGTCTTCAAAACAGAAAGTTCCCCTGCTGATCAGTCTGTTGGTGACAGGAAAGCCCCATGTCCTTGAACTGTTCTTAAAGAGTCGGAGCTTTTCATTTTGAAAGTGAGGAGGTGGGAGTCTTTGTTCTTCTGAAAATATGTCAAGTGCCTTTTGAGGCCAAAACCGTAAATAATGTGTCTTCAGGTATCACTTAAACTTACTTGCTCGATTATACTTGGACGGGTGTTTAAGAAACACCTCTTCCCATATAATTGATGAGTAAACTGAGATTCAGAGAAGAGACCCAAGTCCCAGCATCATAACAGAACTGGGACCAACTAGGGTTAAGAACTCCTGGTTTCCACATGAATACTAAACACTACTGAACTGTACAATTAAAAATGATTAAGATGGTCGCTTTCCTGTTGTGTGTTTTTCTACCACAGTTAAAAAGTAAATTCTGGATTCCATACTAGACACTCCACTAGGCGATCCCCCTCGGTGTGGAGAAGCCATTCACAGGTTCCAGGAGTCATGTTGCAATGTCCGGGAGCTGATGATGCAATGTCCAAGACTCAGGTAAAACCGAGAACAGTTTTTCTTTGCTCGGAGCTCTACCGCGGTTCCCGGCACACAGAGGATCAGTTCTAAACCTCTTTGCAGGATGTTCAGGGCTCCCCGGGTTCTGACGAGCTCCCTCAGTCTGCCTTCGAAGGCAGAGATCAGATGCTTTTTCTTCCCACAGCGTCAGTGTCACCAAGGGGATGAGACGACCTAGTTTCTTGTATGTGCATTCATGTTCAGTTGCTCAGTCGTGTCCGACTCTTTGAAACCCCGTGGACTGTAGCCCACCAGGCTCTTGTGTCCTGGGATTCTCCAGGCAAGAATACTGGAGTGGGTTGCCATTCCCTTCTCCAGGGGATCTTCCTGACCCAGGGATCGAACCTGTGTCTCCTGCATTGACAGGTGGTTTCTTATGTATATTATCCCTCAAAATCAATTCCTACTTGCTACAGGCATTTGGTGAAGATAACAGTTTCTGGAAAAGCTTCTCCATCGCGCTCCCCACCCCGACACCCACCCTCATTTTCCTGAAGAGCTCTTGTGGTTTTTAAACAAAGGAGAGAGACCCAAATGTGAAATTTCCTTTGTTCCATTTGAGGTGTGAAGCTGAAAGGGCATAGGTGTGCCGTCTACACTGACAGAGGAATGATGGGGAGGCGAGAGGAATCTCGGGGAAGTTTCCATATGCTGAGGAGTTTGTGGAAGAGCTTGAAGCCAACTGCGCCTTTTCGAGCAGAGCTTGTTCTGCACCGATCTGATGTGTCTCAAGAGGCCCATAAAATTTCCCCTACATTTTGTCCACCAGTGGATACTGCGACCTGATGTGACCCAAGCAGAGATCCGTCTTGGCAGTGCTTTCAGAGGGGACTGAGCGTCCAGGCTGGCTGAACTGACGGTGTTTGGTTTAGTCAGGGATGATGGCTTCTGGTGGGAGTGGGAGGCAGGCGGTGCGGGGAGCCGTGAACTTTGTCACAGAGCAGTGACTTCTGTAACATTCACAGCGGTTCCTTCCAGTCCTGTCGGAATGAGCCGGAGTGACTACAAATGTCTTATGGGCTCCAAGTAGCGATGCAAACCGAGTCTTATTTCGACCTCAAACTCGTGACAGGGGTACGGGTGGTGGGGGGGACCTGAAATGGACAAAATGTGAATTCTTTCCACTGTTTGAAAGTATTTTATCTCATTTATTTTACTAACTCAAATTAAATAAGTAGAAAGAGATGAAAAAAAAAATATGGACCCTGTTTTTTTTTGTTAATTAATTACAGTTCATCTATTCAGGGGATGTGTCTTCATTGTTGAAATCCCCATGGTTGGTTAAGAAGAGCCCAAGAAAAAGGCTTGTTTTACTTTGAAATCCCTGAAAGCCTGGAGGCTTTTCTTCGTGTTTCTAAACATGGGAGGGCAGCAATAAATCTCTCTGGTTTATTATATGTTCGATTCAACAACCGGATGCCTTTGAGTCAGCATTTTTTTGTTTGTTTCTGAGACTGTTCTGATGTTATCTCGTCAATGTGTTTGAACTTCACACTTCTCATTCTTTTCTATCAGAGGAGACCCAGGAATCACAGCCACTTTATCAATACTGTTTCCAGCAACAGTAACATCATCTTAGTGAATTCCGCCTGATTTTAGGAAAGTCTACCTGACCTTGAAAGAAATGGAAGCAAATAAAAAATTCTGTCATTTTGATGAAAATGTATTAGGTGCAAAACCTCCAAATGGGGAATTTCCTGGCAGTGGTTGGGACTCTGTGCTTTCATGGCTGAGGGCCTGGGTTCGATCCCTGGTTGGGGAAGTGAGATCCCATAAGCTGCAAGGCATGACAAAAAGACCTCAAAAGAAAACAGAACAGACCCCTCTGGTGTGTTAGCACTGCTCTGCAGACATAAGAGTATTTAAGCAGTAAGGAAATCACCACTCTGCCCACCACCACCATCATCAGAACCTGCGAGTCAAGGCCGTTGAGAAGTACTGATCCTGCAAGGAGCAAGGCCACCAGAGCACCTCTGGCCAGTTCAGTGGTGGCTTCTAGTTGCCCCTGATTTTACCATTTTTGCAGAGTGACGGTTTTAGCAAATATGGCTCTTTAAGACTGTCTCTTGGCTTCACTAAGTTTTCTTCGATGCTATAGGCAAAATAAAGGTGGTGATTGAATCAAAGCTCACAAAAATCAAAATCAAAATAGCCACCAGAAAGTTTCAATGCAAAGATTTAATAGGTGACATTTCCCCTTATTTCATCTTTTTATTTCATTAATTTACTTATTTTAATTGGAGGCTAATTACTTTACAATATTGTAGTGATTTTGCCATACATTGACATGAATCAGCCATGGGGGTACCTGTGTCCCCATCCTGAACCCCCCCTCCCACCTCCCTCCCATCCCATCCCTCAGGGTCATCCCAGTGCACCGGCCCCGAGCACCCTGTCTCATGCATCGAACCTGGACTGGAGATCTGTTTCACATGATAATATACATGTTTCAATGCTATTCTCTCAGATCATCCCACCCTCGCCTTCTCCCACAGAACATCACTCATTATCAGAGAAATGCAAATCAAAACCACAATGAGGTACCATCACACGCCAGTCAGGATGGCTGCTATCCAAAAGTCTACAAGCAATAAATGCTGGAGAGGGTGTGGAGAAAAGGGAACCCTCTTACACTGTTGGTGGGAATGCAAACTAGTACAGCCACTATGGATAACAGTGTGGAGATTTCTTAAAAAACTGGAAATAGAACTGCCATATGACCCAGCAATCCCACTTCTGGGCATACACACTGAGGAAACCAGAACTGAAAGAGACACACGTACCCCCCATGTTCATCACAGCACTGTTTATAGCCAGAACATGGAAGCAACCTAGATGCCCATTGGCAGAAAAATGGATAAGAAAGCTGTAGTACGTATATGCAATGGAATATTATTCAGCCATTAAAAAGAATGCATTTGAATCAATACTAATGAGGTGGATGAAACTGGAGCCTATTATACAGAGTGAAGTAAGTCAGATAGAAAAACAGCAATACAACATATTAATGCATATATATGAAATTTAGAAAGATGGTAACGATGACCCTCATTCTGTTTTTAAAAATAACTATTTGTTTGTTGACTTAGTTTTAGCTGTGCTGGGACTTTGCTGCTGCTCTGGCTTTTCTCTAGTTGCGGCGAGTGGGGGCTCCTCTCCAGTTGCGGTGCTCAGGCCTCTCATTGTGGTAGCTTCTCTTGCTGCAGAGCAGGGGCTCTAGGCACGCAGGCTTCAGTAGTTGCAGCTCACTGGCTCTAGAACACGGTCTCAGTAGTTGTGACATGTGGGCTTAGTTGCTCCAAGGCATGTGGGATCTTCTCAGACCAGGAACTGAATCTGTGTCTCCTGCTTTGGTAGGCAGAGTCTTTACCATTGAATCACCAGGGAAGTTCCCCCCACATTCAACCATTTCTAAAAGAGCTATATAAGATACACAAGTGTTTTTCAATTTGAGCAACACTGATGCAATTTTCTTATGAAAATATTTCACTGATTTTACTATGCTGTTTGAGGAATTTGGAGATGCTCTGGGTTTTATAAAGCCAAGGCTGGGAATGGCCGTTCCAGGTAGATCTGTCACTCTGTTTAGGCTCTTGTCACTGAACTTTCCCCAATTCCGGAGTGTGGGAAACAAGAAGGTAGACTTGCTGAGTTGTGATTGGCTGTAGTGAGCCAGATGGTGTGATTTGGATAGGGCTGAGCTGTAATGCGGCCCAGACATTTAATTTACTTTTTTTCATTATTAAACTTTTTATTTTGTATTGAAGTATAGCCGATTAATGGGGTTTCCCAGGTGATGCTAATGGTAAAGAACCTGCCTGCCAATGCAGGAGACATAAGAGACGTGGGTTCGATCCCTGGTTTGGGAAGATACCCTGGAGGAGGCAATGGCAACCCACTCCAGTATTCTTGCCTGGAGAATCCCATGGACAGAGGAGCCTGGAGGGCTACAGTCCATGGGGTCACAAAGAGTTGGACAGGACTGAGTGACTGAGCTCGCATGGATGCAGGTGGTCATGAGACTAATTTCTGGTCTGTTGGTCAGGGTGTAAATAGGAGACTAAGGCCATAGCTTTTAAGGACATTCCTTAAGAGGTGGCCTGGTTCTTTTCTAAAGAATGGACATGATAGCAGACATTTAAAAATTAATATTTTTCTTTCTCCCTCATACATCACTGACCCTTTTAGGCACCAACACATGCACAGTCAGTGTCTTTTGGGGAGTTTAGAATAAGATAGAAAAGATGAAAATCCTTATTTTACCACTTGTTAACAAGTTTGGGGCAAGTTGCTCGCTGTTTTTGCCTTTGCTTTCTCATCTATAAAAGTAAGAATAGTATTCCATGTGTTGTAGGGTTACCATGAGAATTAGAGTGGGATGCATGCTAGAGGGGGTTGCCATTCCCTTCTCCAGGGAATCTTCCTAACCCAGGGATTGAACCTGGGTTTTCTGCATTGGCTGGTGGATTCTTTACCCCTGAGCCGCCACACCCTAGAGCGGGAAGGGGGCTTAGAACCACAGGAGGTTCACAAAGATGTAATCTGTTCTTATTAAGGCTGAGGTGGGGGCTGGAAGAAGTGGGAGAAAAAGTTTTGTAAGTTGTTAATTTATAATAAATCCCCAAAGAGATGGTCTTTCAAATACATACTTACCTGAAACTTAGTCAACAGGGGAAATGTTCTTAGGAGAGAAAAGGATTTTTTTTTTTTTTTTTAGCATAAAGCTGGCTGACTTTCTAATATGGGCTTCCCTGGTAGCTCAGCTGGTAAAGAACCCACCTGCAATGTAGGAGACCCCGGTTTGATTCCTGGGTCAGGAAGATCCAGTGAAGAAGGGACAGGCTACCCACTCCAGAATTCTTGGGCTTCCCTTGTGGCTCAGCTGGTAAAGAATCCGCCTGCAATGCGGGAGACCTGGGTTTGAGCCCTGGGTTGAGAAGATCCCCTGGAGAAGGAAATGGCTACCCACTCCAGTATTCTGGCCTGGAGAATTCCATGGACTGTATAGTCCATGGGGTTGCAAAGAGTTGGACATGACTGAGCGACTTTCATTTTCACTTTCTGACTTTCTAATACTTGAGGAATGCTTAGAAGTGTGGCCAGCTGAAAATAGACCTTTGTCCCCGGGACTTCAAGAAGGCGGCACTATCTTGATGCAATTCAGTCTCATCACCTGTGAAATGAAGAGTATGTGGTACCAACTACTTCCTGACCTCACACACAGCTGGAGTCTGTGTCTTTTGTTATACCGCAAATGAAAACATTTTATCAGATGTTTGCCTAAGTATGGATTACAGTTAAGATACATATCTTTCTTTCTTGTCTGAAAGTCTTTGCAGTGAGAGCAGGCTGGAATTATGTCTAGGGTGAGGTAGTTTTCTTGGTAGGCTGGTTTTCTTGATCTTTAGATCAGAACTCTCTTTTCATATTTCAGTCTATCCCAAAAGTGTGGGAGGTGTCCTCGATGTTGAATTATAGACAGAGGGTCAATTTATCAACACCCAAGACCAACATCTCTGCCTTTGATAAGTGATAGAGGCAGAAGGGCAGAGAGAGAGAGAGAGGAGGAAAAACATGACTCATGATACATTCTGGGTTGTTTGTTTTTGCTTTTATTTTTGTTTTAGAAGGAGTGGGTGGGGCAACGTGCTGATTAGAGAAAGTCTAGAAAGAACAAGATTCTTAAAAATAAACCCACAGTGAAGCCCAGGGGGTGGGGATTTCCCACAGATTCTCAGGGCTTCTCTGTGTAGTCATGGGGATTAATTAGTCAATGTTTGGGTCTTATTTTGGAGTCACTATGAGTGAAGCATGTTCAAAGAGCTATGGCTCAGCTGCTAAACTATTTTCAAAAGGAAAAGTGTGTGTTACGGTTTCCGAGCAGTGGGGCCCTGGTACAGGTAATATCACACTCAAAAGCACTCTTTTGTGCTACATGAATGAATCCTGCCAAACCATGCAGATTAATTTTAGCTGAAATTTTTTAGGTTAAAATTAAGCTTGCAAAGTGACATCTGAGAAAAATATGTTGGAAATCTAAGGAGAACTAGAGTCAATGAGATCTTTAAGAAATTGAGTCTTTCCATTATCTTTCTTTTTTAACTTCCCCACAGCTGTTTTTCTTTTCTTACACTGAGTTTGTATAGGACTTGCCATGATATGAAGTCTTTACTGGTAGATTAAACAGCTCAAGTTTATTCAATTATTTACTCCATGTCTTTTCCATTAAAAACACTAGGTAAGCCTTATTTGTCATTCTAGTCAGCAGGGCAGCTAGAAATGCATGCATCCATTCATTCAACAAGCATTCAGGGAGCACCTTCTCTGTGCCAGGTCCTTGGGCATGGAGTGGTATCTTGTGGAAGTCTAATTCAAGGATCACATGTCACGGGGACCCCCTCAGCACCATTGCACTCATTTTCTTACGTAAATACCTGTATATATGATATGTAAGTTACCAGAAGCAACTGATGGTCGGAAGGGTCTACTTTGAGTTAATAAAAACATATGCATGGTTCTACTGCATATCTAAAAATTTAAGGATTTTACACTTCCTTTCAGTTCAGTTCAGTTCAGTCGCTCAGCAGTGTCTGACTCTTTGTGACCCCATCAACCGCAGCACTCCAGGCCTCCCTGTCCATCACCAACTCCCAGAGTTTACCCAAACTCATGTCCATTGAGTCAGTGATGCCATCCAACCATCTCATCCTCTGTCATCCCCTTCTCTTCCTGCCTTCAATCTTTCCCAGCATCAGGATCTTTTCCAATGAGTCAGTTCTTTGCATCAGGTGGCCAAAGTATTGGCGTTTCAGCTTCAACATCAGTCCTTCCAGTGAACACCCAGGAATGATTTCCTTTAGGATGGACTGGTGGGATCTCCTTGCAATCCAAGGGACTCTCAAGAGTCTTCTCAACACTACAGTTCAAAAACATCAATTCTTCAGTGCTCAGCTTTCTTTATAGTCCAACTCTCACATCCATACATGACTACTAGAAAAACCATAGCCTTGACTAGATGGACCTTTGTTGGCAAAGTAATGTCTCTGCTTTTTAATATGTTGTCTAGGTTGGTCATAACTTTCCTTCCAAGGAGTAAGCGTCTTTTAATTTCATGGCTGTAGTCACCATCTGCAGTGATTTTGGAGCCCAGAAAAATAAAGTCACTGTTTCCACTGTTTCCCCATTCATTTGCCATGAAGTGATGGGATCGGATGCCATGATCTTAGTTTTCTGAATGTTGAGCTTTAAGCCAACTTTTTCACTCTCCTCTTTCACTTTCATCAAGAGGCTCTTTAGTTCTTCTTCACTTTCTGCCGTAAGGGTGGTGTCATCTGTATATCTGAGGTTATTGATATTTCTACCGGAATCTTGATTCCAGCTTGTGCTTCTTCCAGCCCAGCGTTTCTCATAATGTACTCTGCGTGTAAGTGTAACCTGTAATGTGGCTAAACTCTGGTGCTTGGAACCTACCGCAATGTGTAATATCACTTCTTGGCAAAAACTCGTTCTAAAGTTCAGTGTTAGAAAGACCACGGGTCCAGTATGGAGGTTAGGGGGTGATGGAAAGGGTCTTTGGGGGGAGGGGAAGTGAGAAGAGGAAGTAAGTCCCAGGCATTTCCAATAGTAACACCGTGACCAAGGGGAAGACTTGCAGGTCCCATGATGAGGTTGTGTGTCCTTAGCAAAGACAACCATTGACATGTGAGGGACCACCATCCATTTGGGCATCAGAGGGAGCTGTCGGTGAAAACCCAGCTGTCTCCCTCTCTGACCTGACAGGTGGCATTTTGGGGGAGCCAGGGATTATATCCAGTCCATCCTAAAGGAAGTCAGCCCTGAATATTCATTGGAAGGACTGATACTGAAGCTCCAATTCTTTGGCCACCTGATGAGAAGAGCCAACTCATTGGCAAAGACTCTGATGTTGGGAAAGATGCTGGCGGGAGGAGAAGGGGACCCAGAGGACCAGATGGTTGGATGGCATCACCGACTCCACGGACATGAGTTTGAGCAAACTCGGGGAGATAGTGGAGGATAGAGGAGCCTGGCATGCTGCAGTCCATGGAGCTGCAAAGAGTCGGACACAACTTAGCGACTGAACAACACAAAAATGGCTGTATCTTCTCTGTTTGTGCTCCACGAGGTGGAGAGTCAATGGCTCCAGGGCTCCAGCCTGGCTTCCCCGGGGCTGCGGGGTAGGCAGTATAGGAGGCAGTGACTTTGCCCTGGAGATTGACAACCCTGTGTGACCAACTCAGCAAGTCATCAAGGGACCCTGACTTCCCTTCTGTGGAAGTCACATGCCTCAGGGTTAATGAGAGAAAAGGCAGAGGTGTATGTGTCGAGCGTGACTTACTTAAAATACTGGGCGTGTGTGTTAGTCAGTCAGATGTGTCCGACTCTTTACAACCCCATGGACTGTAGCCCACCAGGCTCCTCTGCCCACGGACTTCTCCAGGCAAGAATCCTGGAGTGGGTTGCCATGCCCTCCTCCAGGGGATCTTCCCAACCCAGGGATGGAACCTGGGTCTCCTGCCTTGCAGGCGGATTCTTTACCCACCGAGCCACCAGGGAAGCCCACTTAAAATACTAAACCCAAACCATTCTGAGAGCCTTTGAGAAATGACAGCTGACTGACTGCCTGCTTCGAACCTCTCGTTCTCCCCAGACTCCGGCTTCCAACCAACTTTGACTCAACAAGGTAAAGTGTGGGTTTTTCAAGTTGATCCTTTGGCGTGATCTTCTCACACAACCCCGGCGAAACTTAAAGGCAGAAGTCGATGGCACAACAGAACCAGGGCGCTGGCTATATCCTGGCCTGATCTTTGGACTAGCAGGCTGTCTGGTGTAGAGCAGGAATTGAAGTCTCCTGCTTAGGCTTTTCTTCCGCTTTATTCTATGGAATCAAAGTTTCAAAAGAGAAACACCCCTTCTGGTCATTTGAGGGGGTGCGTGGAGAGAGCCAGGGCTGGAGGGAAGAGTACTCTGAAAGACGAGATCGCGGAGACAGGTGAAGTCCAGTGATGGCGAGCGGCCCTGTCTCGCTGCCGTCGGGCAGAAGGCCGGGAGGAGGGCGTGTAAACAGAGGCATCTGGTCCCCCAGCATGGAGCGGCGGGCCCGTGAACCGTGACAGCTGCAGCCTCAGCTGTGCTGGGCCTGAGGCCCCGGTGTCCAGGCCCGGGTCAGGCGCGGCCCCGTTCACAGTGACAGTGCGGTGTCAACCTGCCACTCTCTTTCTCGGTGGTTTTGTTTTTTTTCTTTCCTCTGAAATCTGCCAGCTCTCGGAAGCCGCATAGCCTGGGCCCCTCGGGTTCGCAGGCTGGAGGAGGCGAGCAGGGAAAAGCAGTGAGTGACATCTAGAGAGGGATGATGGAGGGGGAGGGCCAGCGTGCCAGCAGCACGCCTAGAAGGATGAGATGGGGTCGGGGGCTGGCTTTGGCGTTGTCGTGGGCAGAATTCAGTGTAGTCCGGGCACTTAGTGAGTTACCTCGGAGGGCATTTTATTCTACTGACTGGTTTCATTGGAGGATGATTGCTTCGCGTCATGTTGGTTTCTGCCCTACAACGGGAATCGGGCACGATTCTCTGTTTCCCCTCCCCTGAGAGCCTCCCTCCCCACTCACACCCCACCTGCTAGGTCGTCACAGCACTCCAGGTCGGGCTTCCTGTGTTACACGCAACTTCCCACCAACTATTTCACGCTTGACAGCGTGTGTCTGTCAACGCTACTTTCTCAACTCATCCTACCAGGAGGACACGTTAAGGCTTTACTTCTGGGATGTAAATGCGGGCTCTGGGGGAGACTAGAAAAGTTCTTTATGGGAACTTACCAAGGAAGCCAGGGATGTCAGATCTCCTAAGAATCACTTGATCTATTCTAGAAGGAAACTAAAAGAACAGGTGTATTTGTGAGGAGCTCACAGTGTTCTGGCAAAAAGGCACGTTGTTCTCCCAGGTCTCCAGGGTGTTTCATGACTATAACTGCCCTCATCCCGATGTGTGGGGGCAATGGGATGGAATGGACTCCACTCGGCGTTGGCTGCCAAGAATTCTGAAGTCTCTGCTGGGAGCAACTTGAGATGCCTGGCCTTTTCGCACCTTGGATTCACTCAGCTTCCCTCTCTTTCTCTCTTCCTTATTATGAAGGCGGGAAGGATTTCCAGGATTTGGCTAAGTAAAAAAAAACCCACATTGCCAGGGCAGGTTTATACTTTCTGTTTGTTTCTGAAAGCCTGGATCTGGGGCTGAAATGAGACTTCAGTGGGGCTCAGACGAAGCTTTGTAGCAGCGGGCTGAGTCTGCTGGTGAAAAGCCGTGTGTCTCACTAACCTTTCCTTCCATAGTCCAGCTTTGGTGTTTGGACTTTCTCTTCTTTCTCTCTCTCTCTTTTTTTTTTTAGTGCCGTGTCCCCCTTGGGGTTCATTTCTTACTTCCTTTCCATCCCTCATCCATCATGGAGGGACTAATAAGTCAGAAATGACTCAGAAATCTCTAGGCAAAGAATACTTCCCACCTGTGGGTGGAGGGACCTGACAAATACCCTAGTGATGGGGCATCCTAGGCACCTCAGGCCCCCAAAGTCCAGGAAAGTGCATTGGGGTTGCGCTTACAGTTAGAAAACAAGCAAGCAAACACAAATCCTAATCATTTTACTTGCCATAGTCTGATTTCTGTTAAGCCCAGACTGATTCCTTAACGGATGTGGATTCCTGAGCTCCTAAATCCTGTAATCTTCCATAATGATCGAACCTTCCTTATTTCTTTTCTTCCTCGCTTTCTCCCTAGAGAGATGTGGTTCTCACATCACATGTCTCAGAATTTGCTTCCATCTCTCGTTAGTTACACATCCTGTGTTCTTCTTGTTGTTCGGTTGCTCAGTCATGCTTGGCTCTTTGTGACCTCACGGACTGCAGCACGCCAGGCTTCCCCATCCTTCATTACCTCCCGGAGCCTTGCTCAAACTCATGTCCAGTGAGCCGGTGATGCCATCCAGCCATCTCATGCTCCGTCGCCCTTCTCTTATACCGACAGCGAAGCCCCTCCAGACTCTGCAGCCTGACGCCGTTTCCCGTCTCTCTCCCATCTGCACACCTGTGTGCTTGACCACTCCCTTTGGGTCGTATGCCTCCTCCCCACCTTCCTTCTCCATCCCTAAGGGGCTGATCACATTTTGGTACTCACCTCTGCATTTTTTTCCGACTCAAAACTCTTTGGAGACTGGGTGTGGGGGGGTGCTGTGACACCCTAGACATCTCTTGGTCTCTGAATAGAAGCTGATCAAACGCATGGGCTCAGTGCTGGATGAGCGGCGCTGCTTCTAAATGACGTGCTGGCCGAGCATCTCAGCCCTCTTGTTGTCCACTCTCTGTCCACACGATGCCTTTCATTCGCCCGGCACGAAGTCTTCCCCAGAAGACCGTCGCCACACTGACCACACCGGAGAGTGCGCTGGGCAGCAAGTTTCCCCAGTGCTGTGGGTGAAGGTGCTTCCGCTGCAAACATCTGGCCCCTTGATAAGTCGTTGCCGTGCTCCCGGCCCAGTGCGGAGGCTGAGAGCGCTGCTCGGGGTCTGTTCTCAAGTTGTTGCAGGGACCCCGCCGTATGATGACAATTAGGAGCTGTTAGTGTGCAGATGAGGCCTGCGAGTGGCAGGTGGTGGGAACGGGCCTCAATTAACTAACAGGCCCCAAATCCCTTCCTAATGAGGCTGGGCCACCCAGATGAGCCAGGAGACATGTGTCAGTGACAGCAACAGAAGATCTGCCGTGGAGAGGGGGAGAGGCCGGTCAACAGGTACCTTGGCTGGGCCGCAGAGGCAGCCGTTCTGGAAGGGTTGTCGTGGCTCAGAAAGAACCCTGAGCCAGCCGGGCCGTGGACGGCCTGGAGGCGGGCAGCACGGGTGGGACTTGGTTTCAGTCCTTTGATCTTTCCAAGTGGCCGCCTCCTGGGTCAGTTCATCTCCTTGGTGTGTACGAGTGAAGCGTGAGACTGTCCCTCAGGATACGTGGTACATGGGACATGGCAGGCCAGCAGGCAATGTAATGATGTCAGACATGTAATAAAGGACGATTGTCTTGAGTGGAATTTGAATTCCAAATCAGACTCCGCAATAACCGCGGCAAGTGTCACGTCGGGCTCTGTAGTTAAGGGCCGGTTGCCATTTCCATTGCAAATCTTCGGGGGCTTTGTGTGGATTCATCTTCTGAGCAGATACGGGATGGAGATCTGTCTGGCTCCCCGTGAGAGCGCTTATGGATTAGAAAGGAGAGCAAAATGTTAAGAACGCACCCAGTGTTAGCAAGGGAGGTATCCCTGGTAGAATTCTGGGCTCCTCGCTTTGCTTCAATCCCTCACCTGAAACGGCTTGCTGGGAAGATTTGAGACTGGCCCTGGCGTGTGACTCTCCCCCGGGTTTGAAGAACTTGACATAAATCAGTTCTCTCACGCTTCTGCTGTGGGTGGGAGGGCACCGATTATACATGCGTTTTCCCTGGACCGCAGTTCATGCACCAGGGAGTCTCCAGAGGGGCCTCTGTGTGTGCACGGCTCTCTAATCACGAACCCATATTCCAGCATGTGGGTTAGAGCTGTGCTTGAAGCTGATTATTTATTATCCCTCCCTTCTTTCTTCTCTTGTAGCACCAAAATGGTGTTGAAGACAGTCCGACGCCGTAAGTGTAAGACAGAGCACCAGCGCTGGGGCTGTGACTGCCCCTTTGTCCACATGTGTGACGGTGTTTGGATAATATTATGAACCATATGTGCAGGCTGCGGAGCTCAGAGACAAAGGGGTAAACCAAGACCCCCCGGGGACCACCCCACCCTCCTCTCCTACGGTCGTTTCTGATCCAGAGTACGTAACTGAACATCTCTGTCCTTTCTCTAATGTTGTTGATGTAACAACGTATGTCTAGAAAGAGGAGTCTCCTCCTTTCGAAAGGGGGACTTTGCCAACTTTTGCTCATCCAGCTGATTTTATCTTAACGTGTTTCTAGCTCTGTGTCTTGGACGACTGGAGACGCTCTATTTAAATTCTGTGGCTCACATGTGTTTATGTGTTTAATGGTCTATTTATCTGCTCTTATTCTCAGCTGTGCTGGGTCTTCGTGGCTGCATGGGCCTTTCTCTGGTTGGGGGCGAGCAGGACCTGCTTTCAGTTGCGGTACCCAGGCTTCTCTTGCTGAGGAGCACCGGCTATAGGGTTCCCAGGCCAGCTGTCAAACACTGGCCCTAGGGCACAGGCTCATTAGTTGTAGCTCTCAGGCTTAGTCGCTCTGCGGCACGTGGGGGTCTTCCCGGACCAGGGACTGAACCTGTGTCCCCTGCATTGGCAGCTGGATTCTTGACCACTGAGCCACCAGGGAAGCCCCTATAAATTTATTTATTGCCCTGAGTATCCTGCCCCTAGTCTCCAGGTCCTTTTGGGACAGTCCAGAAACACCGGTGACTGTAGAGCTGTGAGATTAGAAAATGGTACACATCTTGTTTATTTCCTTCCTTCCTCCCCTCTTCCCTTCCTTCCTGGATACCTCGCTCTCATCCTTTCTTTTTGGGCAAGCCCAGATCCAAAACCACTTTAGATCAAACATGTCTTTGCTCCTCCAGAAACTACACAGAGAACTAAAATCCCTCTGTTACCCAGTTAAGTCGTATGAGCCCTGCTCAGGCCCTAGCCTGGCCTAGAGTTCCTTCGCAGGGCAGGGATACTTTCTCGGTTCAGGTTTGAGCGGCCGAGTGATGAGTTCAAAGCTGCGACCAAATCAGCACAAATTTTATTCAGTGGTCAAAGAATGGAGAAGTAGATCGCCTTCTCACCTGCCTGGTAAGGGGGATTTAATTTAATTTATTGTTATTTTTTAAACTCTTTATTTTGTACTGGGGTACAGCTGATTAGCAATGTTGTGACAGTGTCAGATGAACAGTGGCGGGACCCAGCCATCCATACACTTTTTACAGATGGAGCTCTGAGGACTGGGCTTCCCAGGTGGCTCAGGGTAGAGAAATCCACCTCTAGTGCAGCAGACACGAGTTTGATTCCTGGGTCAGGAAGATCTCTTGGAGGAGGGCATGGCAACTCACTCCAGTATTCCTGCCTGGAGAAGTCTACGAACAAGAGGAGCCCGGCGGGCTACAGTCCACAGGGTCACAAAGAGTTGGACGCGACTGAACCTCCAACCCCTTATATCCTTCTGTCCGTACCTCCAGGCTCCTCAACGACTGAGCCCAGGGGGATTTCCAGCCAAATGCCCAGTCGGCCCTTAGCTTTGCCTTCTTCTCCCCACCCTATGGAGAAAGAAATGGCAACCCACTCCAGTGTTCTTGCCTAGAAAATTTCATGGACAGAGGAGCCTGGAGGGCTGCTGTCCATAGGGTCGCACAGAGTTGGACACGACTGAAGCGCCTTAGCATGCATGCACGCATTGGAGAAGGAAATGGAAACCCACTCCAGTGTTCTTGCCTGGAGAATCCCAGGGACAGAGGAGCCTGGAGGGCTGCCGTCTATGGGGTCGCACAGAGTCAGACATGACTGAAGCGACTTAGCAGCAGCAGCAGCAGCTTCACCCTAGGTTCCTTGTTAACTCTCTTCTCTTGCCCTCTGAACCCTGACTTGATTAGTCTAAAACTCAACATCAAAGACCCTCCAAGATAAAAGTTCCTTCCCGCCGGTGGTGTGCAGTATAAAGATTTAACATCTAGCTCTCTGCAGTGGGGTGGAGAAAGCCCTGATGTTTAGCATTTACTAATTTTTGTGGTATAAATACTCCCGCAGTGGCTGTGTGTTGAACCTCCAAGAGAACATCACAAAACAGAGTTGTGAAGAGACACAGTCGGAGCCGGTTGCAGCCCAACTCCACAAACCACCACTCCAGTCTCCTGAGAGCTAGGATACCCATCTAACCGGGAGATCTCCCAGCTCCAAACACCTACAGGACCAAAGCCTGCCATCCGGATCTACTTGTCTGCGTCCTCACCATCCCCAGCCCCTCAGCACCCCTCCCCTCCCAGCTCTTCCAGATCAAGGCTTGGTCCTTTCAAAGTGTCCACGAAGGACAGCTGCCCCTTGGGGGTGGGGAGAGACGGCGGGTGTTCCTCCTCCCTCCCGCCACAGGTGACTGGTGGGTCTGTATATCAGGTTTGTCTCGTTCAGCCCATGAGACGTCTGCAGAGGCTCGGGCATCCATGCTTAGTTGCTCAGTCATGTCCGACTGTTTGCCACCCCATGGACTGTAGCCCACCAGGCTCCTCCGTCCACGGGATTCTCCAGGCAAAAATACTGGACTTGGTTGCCATGCCCTCCTCCAAGGGATTTTCCCAACCAGGGATTGAACCCAGGTCTTCCGTATTGCGGGCAGATTCTTTACCATCTGAGCCACCAGGGAAGCCTGCAGAGGTGCTGGACCTCCCTCCAAATCTTTCTGCAAGAAATATCTTTTTTGCTAGGACAGCACTGGGATGGGGTAGGATGTGAGGCTGATGCTGCTCGTGCTTTGCACTTAACTGAGTTCACAGCCAGGCCTGTGCACAGGACACCTCCTCCAGGAAGCTTTCTGAGATTTACCTCAGTATAGATTTCACTGGTGTTTCTGTTACAGACCTGCACTCTTTTCCATCAGAACCCTTTGCTCATCCTTTAAGGTGACTATTTGTCTCTATACATCAACTCAATGGACATGAGTGTGAGCACATTTTGGGAGGACAAGGAAGTGGACAAGTGGAGGACAAGGAAGCCTGGTGTGCTGCAGTTCATGGAGTTGCCAAGACTCAGCGACTGAACAGCAACATCCATCACTAAGCTCTGTGAGGACGGAGCTTGTGTCCATTTGGGCAACTGCCTCACCCGTAATGTCGATGGATATTTGTGTGATGAGTGAAAAAAAGCTCTGCAAAATGAATGAAAGACTTGGGGCACCACTGTTCTCCCCCTTGCAGGCTGCCCACTTGGCTCCCTCAGGCTTAAGCAATCCCACAATTTCTGAGGTTTCCCATCGGTTTCATTTCCAGCAGCTAGAAAAGATGTGGGATATGAAACACTATCTGATAATGCTTCTCAAGTTATGCCCTCAGGAGACCGAAATTCATTCATCCATTCATCAGTCAGTCAATCAACAAACATTAATTGAGTACCTACTAAGTGCTGGGTGCTCTGACAGTCACCAGGAGCAAATAGGGGACTTAGAACTCACTGATGCCTTCAGAGTACTTCCGTGCTGGTAGAAAACACGTCTCTTCCTTCAGAATTGACTCTCCCACTGAGCCTGGTATGAAGAGCACGTGTGTTAGTGACAGAGAATTCACCTCATTGCTGACTTCTGTTAATGTGAGCAGGTCACCTCATCTCTCTGAACCCAGCTTTCTCTTCTGTGATGCCAGGGATCTAGAACTTACCAGGCATTTTGCAAGCAGTTAAAAGCACTATGTGTGCACTTTTAACTTTAAGTCGCCAATGAGATTTTTCTCCTAAAGTTTTGAGAAAGACTAAGAACTGAGTCAATCCTTTTAAAGGCGCTGCCCCCTGAGTTTTTGCCAAAGAGGTTCATCACCCATGTATTCTTTCTTTCTACTCCTCTTCAACCCCCTCGTTTGGGTGCCTGACAGATTCCTAGGAAGACCACACTCACCACGATTTTTAAATATCTGCAAGGGACTTGTAAAATTCTTGGCACCAAAAACAGAGACATTGCACTTCATTGCTGGGCTCGCCCATGATTTTGACAGCTACCATACCTGGTTTCACGTTGCCACTAGCCAGAAGTCACCCGTTGAAACATGTTTTCTTAAACAGTGACTGATAAGTTGTTATCTTCCAGCTTCTCCTGCTAATTAGACATCATGAGTCAAAGTTAATTTGGTGGAAAACATTTCTCAACTTAATGACATTTATGGGCAATTAGGCACGTGTGGAAGGGGACGCAGATTTACATTTCAGCCTATTTCCAGGGCTTAACAAGAATCTCCTCTTTCCCGGTTGGAGATTTCTCATTCTCTAAGGAGTAAGTTCCATACAGACACCACGGGCCTCCTTGTTATGCTAGAAACAAGCTACCACACGGTAATGAGGTGCAGACGGAGATAAAATCAGGCTCTGCGGACGTTCCTATGTTGCACAGATCTGGGTCGCGTGGCAAGAAGTCCTGAGTTTCGTGTGCAGTGCAAACCTTAGCCACGGACTCATGTCACTGATAAATGCATGCCAAGCACATACTTTCAGCCCCTTGTCAGAAATGACTTCTGTTTTTCAGGCTAACTCATTTGAAAAATGAGCTAACCATGGAAAAAAATAGCATCCTTAAATTTCAAGTTTACAGGCCTTTGCTCTTAAGATGATGTTACTGTGATTTGGGGGAAGCAAAACATTCTCAAAGGGTCATTCTGTCACAATGAACTGATACATTCTCCTTGCCTGAGCGGTAGCTGAGAAGCAAAGGCGTGTATACTTGGGCACTGGGGTCCCGGCTCAGCTCCTGGACAGTGGTGTACCCACCTGCTTCCGTCTAAGTCAGCATCCTTCTCGCCTGACTCGCTTCTCTCTGAGAGATGCTTCAAAGTCACATGAATGTGATCGTTCTTTTCTTTTGGAAGTGGGGAATCATCTTTGTGTGTACATATACACACACACAGATATAAATGGTGATGACTCTTCCCCTCTTCCCACTGGTAGGCTGGTTTATGGATACAACAACGAAACTAAAGTAGTCCAATAACTCCAAAGCAATTCAATGGGCTACAGTGCTGAGTTGGGATTACAATTGACCAAAACCTTAATCTGACAGATGAGGGCCTTTCATATGATGCTATGAATTCGCAGTTCTGTAAAACTAGAATATGAGATACCCCTGGTGCCTCAAGATTCGCGAAGTTCTCATATCCTATGTAAGTATTTAAAACATTTAATTTTGTTTGATGTATGACACATGTACATATCATATATCCAAAAATTAAAAAAAATATTGTTCTGGGTGGTTGAGGGGTAAAATAAAACTTTACGTAACAACTAATAATAACTTTGCTCATTATTCTATGCTTTAGGAGTTAAGAACTGACGCTTCCTAAGGAGGAGGGGGTTGGGAGAGGGATGGAGTGGGACGCTGGGGTTGGCAGATGTAGGCTTTTATATGTGGAATGGATAAACAAGGTTCCTACCGTACAGCACAGAGAAGTACATTCAACATCCTATGATAAACCACAATGGAGAAGAATATTAAAAAAGAATGTGTATATATATGGATAACTGATCCCTTTGCTGGACAGCAGCAGTTAACACAGTATTCTACATCAACTATATTTCAATTAAAAAAACCAAAAGAAATCTTCTAAAATAATATTTAATATCTGGATATTTTATAGTAGGATACATAAGCACCTATGTAAGTTATAAAAAATATACATATTAAAATAAGAGGAATGTACAAACAAAATAATGATCATGTGAAAGCTAAAGTCAGCAAAATAAATAGCATTCTTTTTTTTTTTTTGAATCAAGCTTTTAATGAAAAGATCATAAAATAACAGTATCTCGTCACTGTACATTAAGACTGCATGCTCTGAATGGAGACATCAGTGACAGCACTTTCTTTTAATAAAACTCTCCAGGAGATAAATGCAGTTTTCTGAGGGGCTACACTGCAGTTCACTGAGACCCAAACGTCTCCCAAACTCATGCCGTGCTGAGACCTGCTCCATCTCGGGGGAAAGTCCACCCAAAAGCCCTGGGGCAGGTGTTGGTGGGCAGCTGCAGCCTGGAAATTGTGAAATGAGGGGAGAGGGGGCTGGCCTCCAGGTGCCCATTGGAGAAACCGCACGGGTCTGCTAGAAAAATTCCTCCCACCTTCAGTCTTTCCCAGCATCAGGGTCTTTTCTAATGAGTCAGTTCTTCGCAGCAGGTGGCCAAAGTATTGGAGTTTCAGCTTCAGCATCAGTCCTTCCAATGAATAACTCCTGTCTGTAAAATGGAGCTAACCATACCTGCCTTGTGGCTATTGGAAGCATCAACAAGACGGCACGCACTGTAAGCTGTGAGGTGCTGGCCGTGGATGGTGCTGGAGCAGCTGGTTTGGAGAGAAGCTTGGGCTTTTCCTCTGGACCTGGGAGCTGACCGTGGTCTCCATCTGGCCATCGCCTCTGGACCACATGCCGTTCTCCCGGCCTTTCCTCCTTGGCTCCCCCATCACAATATGCCTGACGGGCGTCCTTCTCTGCAGGATCCTACTTTCTGCCAGGTGACAGCCAGATAATCCAGCCACACACTCCTTGCTAATGGGGATTAGGGTACTAATGGGTTCCCCCTCTAGGTTAACATATGTCCTTCTACAGAGGGGCCTGCTGGAGACGAAGCTTTGGCCAGGGAAATGACTCTAGTGGACCGGCTTTGCAGGCAGTGGGAGGGACCCTTGCAGTGGGATCAGTCACATGGTCCATCCGCAGCCCCTGATTTACCTCTGCAACAAAAGTCTGGCCAAACCCGTCTGCATCCCTGTCCCTCCACTCAATTTCCCATCATATAAAACTCAGAAGGCTTTTCTTGAAGGAGAACAAAGTGTATCTCCTAATGGATCTATTGATTTATCCAGTATTTCCTAAGCATCTTATAAAACCATCATGACAGTCATCGTTTGTTAAGCACCTGTGCTGTGTGCTTAGTCACTCAGTCGTGTCCGACTCTTTGCGAACCCAAGGACTGCATAGACCGCCAGGCTCCTCTGTCCATGGGGATTCTCCAAGCGAGAATACTGGAGTGGGTGGCCATGCCCTCCTCCAGGGGATCTTCCCAACCCAGGGATCGAACCCAGGCTTCCCACATTGCAGGCAGATTCTTCACCTCTGAGCACCCATGATGTACCAAAACGCGTGCTTGGTGTTTGATGTATAATTATTTTGTTTAATTTGTACAGCCCCCTCCTCCCTACCCTACTGGTGAAGAGACAAGTTTTTTGTTTTCTAGCAAATTGTGGTAAAATACGTAACATACCATTTACCGTCTTGACTACTCTTTTTTTCCTGTTTTTTGGCCACACTATGCAGCTTATAGGACCTTACTTCCCTGATCAGGGATGGAATCCGGGCCCCCTGCAGTAGAAGCTCCATGTCTTAAGCCCTGGACCACCAGGGAAGCCACGTGACCATTTTTAATGGTATAGTTTGTGAGCACTAAGTGCATCCACATCCTTTGCAGCCATCACCACCGTACACCCATGGAGCACTTCCTGTTTTTTAAAACAGAAACTCTGCACCTATTAACGAGAACACCCCATCCTCTTCTCCCTCCAGCCCCCGACAACCACCATTCCACTTGCTGTCTCTATGAATCTGACTTTTCTAAGGTACCCTGTATTAGTGGAAGCATGCTGTGTTGGTCCTTTTGTGCCTGATTATTTCACTTAGCAAAGGTCCGTTTAGTCAAAGCTATGGTTTTTCCAGTGGTCATGTATGGATGTGAGAGGTGGGCCATAAAGAAAGCTGAGCACCAAAGAATTGATGCTTTTGAACTGTGGTGTTGGGGAAGACTCTTGAGAGTTCCTTGGACTGCCAGGAGATCAAGCCAGTCAATCCTAAAGGAAATCAGTTTGGGATATTCATTGGAAGGACTGATGGTGAAGCTGAAGCTCCAATACTTTGGCCACTTGATGGTGAAGAGCTGACTCACTGGAAAAGACCCTGATGCTGGGAAAGATTGAAGGTAGGAGGAGAAGGGGACCACAGAGGATGAGATGGTTGGATGGCATCACAGACTCAATGGACATGAGTTTGAGAAAGCTCTGGGAGATGGTGAAGGACAGGCAAGACTGGTGTGTTGCAGTCCATGGGGTCACAAAGAGTCAGACATGACTGAGTGACTCAACAGCAACAATTTCCTCAAGGTTCACATGTTGTAGCCTATGTCAGAATTTTCTTCCTTTTCATGGCTGAATAATATTCCACATTTTAGACAGACCACATTTTATTTATCCATTCATCTGTTGATGGGCCCTTGGGTTGCTTCCACCTTTTGGCTCTTGTGAACGATGCTATTACATGTAACATGGTGTACAAATATCTCTTTGAAACCCTGCTTTCAGTTGTTTTCAGCATATACCCAGAAGTTTAATTCCCAGATCATATGTTAATTCCATTTTTAGTTTTTTGAGAAGCCACTGACTGTTTTTCCTTTTGCACCAACAGTGAACCAGGATTCCAATTTCTCCACATCCTTGCCAACACTTGTTATTTTTCAAAAAAACTTCTGTCTATCTTTTTTGGCTGAGTCAGATCTTATGTGGCTCTGCACGGGTTCTTCCTTGCAGCACCAAGACTTCTCTCTGGTGGTAGGTTGTGGGGTCTGGAGTGCATGGGCTCTCTACTTGAGGCACAAGCTCTGTAGGTGTAGTGTGCAAGGGCCCAGTTGCCCCAAGGCAGGTGGGATCTTAGTTCCCTGACCAGGGATCTAACCCACGTCTCTTGCATTGGAAAGCAGATTCTTAACCACTGGACCACCAAGGAAGTCCTTGTCTTTTGGATAATATTCGTAGCCCTTCTAATGGTTGTGGAGGAGAATGGGCTTCAGGACTGTAAAGCTCTCTTATCCTCAGGACCTAGTGAAGCAAACTAATTCTTATGATGCAGAGAACAGTAAGTACCAGGACATGAATGAGGCCTTGGTGGGACATCCAGAATACCAGTAGCAGGGAACCAAAGGGAGCTCCTGGGGGTGATGGTGAAGACCTTGAATGGGCTTTGTGGAAAGGATGGGGCTGTAGCCTACTGGAAGGTCAGGGACATGGGCTCGTCAAACACACAACAATTCTGTAAATATGAGAAGCAACTTCCCCCAACTAGCCCTGTTTGCTAAAAAGCTAAGAACCTGAGGTCACTGCATTGGACACCCTTCTCCATCTGCACAAGGACGTGATCTCTTTATTTGATTTGAAGTCGTCTTCCAGGGATTCCAGGGTTCTTAACAAACTTTAAATTACCCAGGGGGATGGAATCCTTACAAGCAAGAAAGCAAAATAAAGTTCATCAACCAAAATAAACTCCCTCCACCTCTCTGTCTCTCTGTGTGACAACCCCCTTACCCAAAATAACCCAGGCCAGCTTCCCACCCCTCTGCCCCCACCACCAGCTGCTACTCTGCCAGGCTTTGTTGCTCTCCTGTGATCTGCTGACCCACTGTGTTTGGCTCATAAACCTTTTATCCAGAGGGTTTCTTTGGAGAACTTCAGCAAGGTGCCCGACCCTCTTTGGTTTTTAAAGACCGCCTGGTGGTTCAGCTGGTAAAGAATCCTCCTGTAATGTGGGAGACCTGGGCTCAATCCCTGGGTTGGGAAGATCCCCCCGAAGAAGGGAAAGGCTACCCACTCTAGGATTCTGGCCTGGAGAATTCCATGGGGTGGCAAAGAGCTGGACACAGACTGAGCGACTTTCACTTTCTCTGACTTCAACCACTTGCAGGCATCAGATTCTCCCGCCAGGATGTTTGATGTTGAAGGCTTCTTGACTCCTGGATCTGCTACAATCACACATAGTGTGTTTGTGGTTATTGGTCTCCGGGGAGAAGCAGCTCCCCTGATGATAAAACTCCCACAAATAACCTCGACTTTCCTGAGAACTGGAATTTCAAGAGCTGCGATTCCTCCTGTGCTCCAAATTCTATATGCAGAGTTGAAACAAATATGTCAATTTCCAGGTTGACAATCTAGACGAGCCTGGTGGGATACAGTCCATGGGTCGCAAAGAGTCGGACAGGACTGAGTGCATACACACACATGCGTGCACACATGTAGCCCCCCTACACACACACCCAGAGCCATGTGGCTTTACAACCCACTGGCCAGTAAGGGGCGCTGTTGATTGAGAGACTGTGGCTGGAAGCCTGGCAAAAGAAGTGACCAGCGGATATTTGTGTTCTCAGGTTCTTTGAGGCTTCCCTCTTTGTGGGTGGGGCGGTCTTCCTGGAGCTGAAAAACTCAAATAAGTGGCTTCAACTTCAGCAGTCTCACTGCTGCATGCTCTCTGAAGAGAGACCAATCCTGATGGCCGGTTTCTTTGCCAAGTCCTCCCTAGCCACCCCCTCTCCTGGTCCTGACACCTCTAGATACCTGTCAGCCTGGAGGACTCCAAACCACCCGGAGCAGACAAGCTCCGGGCTGCGACTGCTCCAGGCTGAAAACTGCAGCCTGCTTGTTCTTTTAACCGTTTCTATTGTCCTTTTGTTTATTTATCTTGGAGAGCTATGGCAGGCAAATCCCATCCCATTTTTTTTTTTTTTTCTTTTTTTTTGCACTCAGAGCACTAGTCGCCTAGGCTGAAATCTACCCAGCACTCAGCCGGACAGACTAGTGGAATGTCCCAGTGACATTTTCAAACGGGGAGAGGGTTAAAGCCAAGAAGAGAGAGGAAAGGATCCAAAGATATCGGCATCATGTATCCATCCTGCTTGTGATGGCGTCTATTCTTGTGATTGGAAAATATATATTATGCTGTGTTAGCTGCTCAGTCATGTCCGACTCTGTCCATGTAATACTCCAGTCAAGAATACTGCAGTTGGTTGGCAGTATTCCTTCTCCAGGGGATCTTCCCAACTCAGGGATCGAACCTGGGTCTCCAAGATTGCAGACAGATCCATTACCCTCTGAGCCACCAGGGAAGCCCAATATATATACCTTTTAAAAACTCTCCTGACCTCCTCTAGTCCAGGTTTGAAAGATAGTGTGCTGGGGTTCTGACCCAAGGCAGGAGGCTCATCCCCCTAGCCAGCTCCTTCCAGCGGCCCTGAGGCCTGTGTTCACTGGGAAAGCACTTAGAGACGCCCTCCAGAAAGGCCTATAGAAGTGCAAATTATTAATAGTCATTATGCCAGTGATGCTCACTTAAAACCCTGTTGGCAGCAGATAAAACAGAGGAGGCCTCTTGCCTTTAGCTTGGGCTTCTCTGGCCGTTCTCTCTCAACACAGGACAGCACCAAACATCAGATGTTTGAAAACTTAGGATACTGGCACTGGTTTTTGTTTGTTTTGTTTTGTTTTTATCAGTCAAGTGAGGCAAGCCAGGTTTTGAGAGAAAGGTGAGTTTTCTCTTGAGCTGGCAGCGAACCGGTTAAATGCATACCGTCCCCCTTTCTCGGTCTGAGGTTATATTTGAAGATAAATGTGCCCCTATTAACATGCAGATTGGGATATCCATTTGCAAAGAACAGAGTTATTTCAGATGCTGTATGGGAATCCTTTCTGTATTTGTGTCTTTGGGGGTAGAAAGTCCAGCTGCCTCTTCTAAGATTGCCCATAACTCTTCAGATGTCAACACATCATTGAAAGGTGTCAGAATGGGGGAAATGAAAGATAATTATTCCAGCCGTGGAGAGCTACTTTGAAAGTGAATAGAATCTGTCAGATCGTCTTTTGAAAACAGCAGTTGGCTGCTTGTCCTGGCCATATTAAATGGATATATCTAGAGCCCAGTGAGGTTGTTTGAGATGGCGGTAATCAGCTTAAGTTGGTTTTGGTGGAAGGGAAAAAAGGCACTAGAAACAGGGCAATTACTGAGTTGGCGTGGAACAGCCGCCCTGATATGGTGACGAGGGGGCTTCTATTCAGGTCTTAAAAAACGGATTCTTACATTCTTTGTGGATGAATAAAGGGCAAAGTCCGTAAGGACTTAGTAATTTCCAGATGGGGTGGGTGTGGGGCAGCAAGGAGACTCTAAGGGGACCCCAGTGGCCTGGAGCGTCCAGTTCCGTCTCCTCCCAGCAACTGAACCAGGAATGGGAGGACAGAGCGACCTTGAGGTCGGATAAGGAGGGTACCACGTGTTTACACCGAAAATGAAAATGAAGGCTCCTCAGACTTGGTTTATGACCGGAGATGCCAAAGCATCCAGCAAGTGGCTTTCGACAAATGTTCATAGGGTATCTCGCATCCCAAAACCAGACCTGGGGAACTTGAACATACCTGTTAACAGAGGAAACACCTGACCCAGTAGAGAGAGGGCCTGGAGAGGCATCTCCTGGGCCCACTTCTTCCAGACTTCAAGCTTAGACTTCGGGCTCTCTCTCTGAACAAGGCTGCTTGTAGATCTGGCCCCAGAAAGCCAACCTGCTGCATAAGACAACTGACTCTCAGCCCCAACACCGGCCCACACTGAAGCACTCGGTGAAAGAAGGTTTTTATGCAAACCCTGCCATTATTCTGTGGATAGTGGAACTGTTCGTGCATTGTGCTTCTAGGTGGAAAGTGAATCTATAGAGTGGAGACAATTTATCCCTGTTTCAGCATTCTTCATTTGCTAACATCCTGGGAGCCCCTGTTGGTCCAAGGGGTGTGCTGGTCTTTGGAATAGGGGTAAAGCAGGCTCTTGTGGTCACAGGACCAAGGCTGGGTGGCTCTGTGGTCTGTAGCACAGACCTCTGCCGTTCCCAGCCACAGACACTTATCTGCAACCAAAGCAAGGAGGCATTATTCTGCCCTACCTGGGGCAAGTCAGGGGAGGAGAGGCCCCCTATCCATAAACAATGCACCCTGGTCCGTTGGGGGTGCAAAGGTCTGTCCTGTATGGGTGTCCCCTTCCAGCCCCTCCCTGCCCTCCACCCAGCCCCTGACACCTGACATTTTTATATGTAGAAAGCCTGTCCCAAACAGGCAGCCCTTCAAGATGGGAGCCCCTGCAGGCTCCTAGAAAGAAAAGGGTATTCTGTCTCTCTGCTGTGTTTCTGCAGAAAATCATGCCATCCCAGGTACAGTGTTGGCCAGGGACTCTTAATCTTTTGCAATGACTGGTAAGCACTGTTGCACACAGAAGCACCTTCCAGAACTCCCGACGCCATGAAAGAGGTCTGGGTTTCCCTGGTGGCTCAGGCAGTAAAGAGTCTGCCCGTAAGCAGGAGACCCAAGATCAATCCCTGGGTCAGAAAGCCTCCCTGGAGCAGGGAATGGCTGCTCACTCCAGTATTCTTTGCCTGGAGAATTCCATGGACAGAGGCGCCTGGCGGCTACAGTCCGTGGGGTCACAGCGCTGGACACAATGAGCAACGAACACGTTCACTTTTGAAAGAGGCTTATCTGCTTCCCCTGGGCAGGGTCTTTCCAAGAGAATTCACCCGCTGCTCTCCTCCACCCTTAACCAAGGGCGTGGGGCATGCAACAGTCTTCTGATCCAGGAGATGTGGATTCAGGATGAATTCTCATGCACATGCTTTTAAGGCCCCTGACACCCTGACTTGATTCCCTTGTTTTGGGGATGGTTAGTGGGCACTCATTTGATTATCCACTCAGCAGGTGTTTCCCTGTGGGGCCCAGGCTTCAGAAGGAGCTCCGAAAAGGACTCTGCTGGGAGGAGGGATGGACGGGGAGTTGGGGGTTAGTAGATGCAAACTATTTCACATAGAATGGATAAGCAACAAGGTCCTACTGTAGGACACAGGGAACTATGCTTGACGGCCGGAGAAAAACCATAAAGGAAAAAATATACATAAATATATATGTGTATATATATATAAGATTGAAGGCGGGAGGAGAAGGGGACGACAGAGGATGAGACGGTTGGTTGGCATCACTGACTCAATGGACATGGGTTTGGGTGGACTCTGGGAGCTGGTGATGAACAGGGAGGCCTGGCGTCCATGGGGTCACAGCAAGTTGGACACGACTGAGTGACTGAACTGAACTGATATAGATACATATGTGTCTGAGTCACTTAGCTGTACCACAGAAACTAACACAATACTGTAAATCAACTACACTTTAATAAAAAGAAAAATAACGAAAAGGACTCTGAATGCTAGTGAGCAGTCTTGGAAAGGTGATAGGAGGGCCCTCTGACAACTTCTGCATCTCAGCTCTGCTTTACATTGCTTTAGGGTGAGTGAACCATTTGGCGTTGGCTCCAACTAGGCCCTGGGCTTTGTTTCAGTCTCCAGAGAAGCAGGTTCTATCTGGCCCAGCCCTTGCCAGCAGTTAGCTGTCTGTCCACAGGCAAGTCATTTGCCTTGAATGGCTTCAGGGTTATTCTGAGTAAGAAAATCTCCTTTCCTTTTACCACATTTCAGAAATGCAGGCCTATTGACATGCCTTTGGGCTTCCCAGGTGGCGGTAGTGGTAAAGAACCCGCCTGCTGATGGAGAAGACTTAAGAGACACAGGTTCGATCCCTGGGTTGAGAAGATCCCCTGGAGGAGGGCAAGGCAACCCACTCCAATATTCTTGCCTGGAGAACCCCATGGACAGAGGAGCCTGGCGGGCTACAGCCCATGGGGTCGTGAAGAGTCAGATACAACTGAAGTGACAGCACACACACACACACACATACACACCCATGCCTTTGCTTACATGGCAAGGCTGGCCCCACTCTTAGGCAAAGTACCACCCAGCAATGAGTCTCATAGCATAAAAATATGGCTGAATGCAAGAATGTGGGCTCAGACTCCCACTGAGGTCATCACACATGAGGTGTCCGAGTGTTTTGACTCCGTTTTGTTGTCTGTGGAGGAGGACAATGTCTGAGGCATCTTGGCCACCTATAGCTTGGGTCACCCACTTTGGCTCAGAGGCCAGAGAGGAGCAGATGTCTCCCACTAGGAAATGGGGCACAAGAGGGGAGCCCACAGCCTGGAGAGGAGGCAGGACAGGGTTCCCAGGACACTGAGACTTACGAACCCCTCCTCCCCTGCAGGGTCATGACTAGGCATCCTTCAACAAGGACAATTCCTGTGGGACACTTTACTCTGCCTGACAGCCTCAGCTAATGGGTTACTGTTTCACTGGTGAATCCTTATACCTGTTCTCCATTTTTCCCATTTATTAAAAAAAATTTGTTTTTTGTTTATTTTTTTTACTTGATCTTGATCCTTAAGGTAAAAAGACTTCCAAAATGGAAAACAGAGGGAGGGGAAAAGTGAGATCTAGTTCATTTAAGAAATATTTAGCGGGAATTTCTCTCTTGGTCCAGTGGCTAAGACTCCACGCTCCCCAGCACAGGGGGCATGGATTGGATCTCTGGTCAGGGAACTAGATTCCACACGCTACAACTAAGAGTTTGCAAGTTGCAATAAAGATCTTAGTGTGCTGCAAAACTAAGACCCAGTACAGCCAAATAAATAAACAAATAAATATTTTAAAAAAAAAACTTTAGAAGAAAAGGGATATTTTTTGGACTAGCCCACAAAATGTTCAAGAATATGTAAGGAAGAGTCTGAAAACTTGGATTCTAATTCCATGTCATTTTCTTGCTCTGTGAACTTAGGCTAATCCCTCAGTCTCTCTGAGCTACATTGGCTTTTATAGAATGCAAATAATAAGATATGCCTTACTTTGGATATGACTCAAACAAATAAACATATATGAAAACAGCTTGTAAGGTAAGAGCTGTACATAAAGCATTGGTATACATAAAGCTGAGCGCCGAAGAATTGATGCTTTTGAACTGTGGTGTTGGAGAAGTCTCTTGAGAGTCCCTTGGACTGCAAGAAGATCCAACCAGTCCATCCTAAAGGAGATCAGTCCTGGGTGTTCATTGGAAGGACTGATGCTGAAGCTGAAACTCCCATACTTTGGCTACCTGATGCGAAGAACTGACTCATTGGAAAAGACCCTGATGCTGGGAAAGGTTGAAGGTGGGAGGAGAAGGGGATGACAGAGGATGAGATGGTTGGATCCAATCGTGGACTCAATGGACATGAGTTTGAGCAAGCTCCGGGAGATGGTGATGGACAGGGAGGCCTGGCATGCTGTAGTCCATGGGGTCGCAAAGAGTCGGATGGGACTGAGCGACTGAACTGACTGATAGTGTAAAAACCAGACAATCTCATAAAAATGACTTGGATCATCTTTGTTATAAGTTCCATCTGTTGAGAAATTAGTTACGGAAGGAAGTCTAGATCACAGAAAAATACAATTGCATTTCAGTCACAGAAAAGACAGGGAAGATTTCTACCTGTCTCCTGGGCCCCCTGCATCTACTAATGTAACAATAGCAGCTAGTCAGTTCAGGGCCTCTAGATGTTGTGCTGACCAATGAGAAGGGAGCAGTGTCTCTTGCCTCGCTTTTATTGGTTACTGGAGATGTCAGTCACTGCCTGTTCACTCATAACCCGCTAATAGGCTTAAAGGCCCATTGTCTACACCACCTGACCTGATCAGGGCCACAGTGTCTGACTAGTTTTTCCAGCTTTTGAAACATGAGTGGGACCCTCTAATTGCTCTCGTGGGGATTGTAATTGGAAGAGTGAATTAGTCAAGTGAAATCAGGTGAAGCAGCAAAAAGGACAGGTGGAGTTTGAGGTTCAGACTTGGTGGCCCGCAGAAGGTCATGTGTAAGTTGGAGGGGTGAAGGCAGGAGAATGGAGTGAGTTTCCAGAAAGATGTAGAAACACCGTGAGGGGAAGGAAGGGTGGCTACCTGGGGCCCGCAGCATCCTGTGTCCGTTGTCTCAGTGTCTCCAGACCCTGAGTCCCCTTCTCCAGGTGACCTGAGTTTCTATTCCAAGAGGGTAGCTGTGAGGGTTATCTTAGGATTCAAACCCGAAGACTGGGGAGGGAGCAGCTGCCAAGGTGTCTGATCACCAAGACCAGCTCCAGCTTTGCCACAACACAGCTCCTGAGTTGGAAATCCTGTGTCCTTTGCAGGAGAAACCATCCCCTGGGTCAGGGTCACCTGGGAGCCTGGCTGTAGGCAGGGGAGGTGTTTTTCTTCTTCTGCAGATCGAATGACGTCTGGGTTAAACAACTGCCTGTTTCTGTCCTGATATTTACAAGTGAGCCTGCCTTTGTTTCAGGTCCAGACCCTCCCACCCCAATCTGCTGCCTTGAAAATGCAGATTACGGATGCAGATCAGCCTGGGGCTGGTTAAGCACGAATTCCTTTGTTGGTGGAGTGACTCAAAACCCATGTTTAACTAACGGTGGGTCAGGACATCCTCAGAATCATAGACTATATCACACTGTCCTTGTGTGTGAAGGGGATTAGATGACAGATAACCAAAATGGTTATAATGATAATAAAAATGAAAGAAAACAAAAGCGATAGTCACTCAGTTGTGTCTGACTCTTTGTGATCGTATGGACTGTAGCCCACCAGGCTTCTCTGTCCATGGGATTCTCCAGGCAAGAATACTGGAGTGGGTTGCCACTTCCTTCTCCAGAGGATCTTCCCAACCTAGGGATCAAACCCAGGTCTCCTGCATCGCAGGCAGATTCTTTACTGCTGAGCCACCAGAAAAGCCACCTCAGTCAGTTCAGTCACTCAGTCGTGTCCGACTCTTTGCGACCCCATGGACTGCAGCATGCCAGGTTTCCCTGTCCATCACCAACTTCTGGAGCTCACTCACACTAATGCCATTGAGTCGGTGATGCCATCCAACCATCTCATCCTCTGTCGTCCCTTTCTCCTCCTGCCTTCAATCTTTCCTAGCATCAGGATCTTTTCCAATGAGTCAATTCTTTGCATCAGGTGGCCAAAGTACTGGAGTTTCAGCTTCAGCATCAGTCCTTCTAATGAACATTCAGGACTGATTCCCTTTAGGATGGACTGGTTGGATCAACTTGCAGTCCAACGGACTCTCAAGAGCCTTCTCCAACACCACAGTTCAAAAGCATCAATTCTTCAGCACTCAGCTTTCCTTATAGTCCAGCTCTCACATCCATACATAACTACTGGAAAAACCATAGCTTTGACTAGAAGGGCCTTTGTTGGCAAAGTAATGTCTCTGCTTTTTAACATACTATCTAGATTGGTCATAACTTTTCTTCCAAGGAGCATGCTTCTTTCAGTTTCATGGCTGCAGTCATCATCTGCAGTGATTTTGGAGCCCCCAAAAATAAAGTCTCTCAGTTTCCATTGTTTCCCCATATATTTGCCATGAAGTGATGGGACCAGATGCCATGATCTTAGTTTTCTAATGTTGAGTTTTAAGCCAACTTTTTCCACTCTCCTCTTTCACTTTCATCAAGAGGCTCTTTAGTTTTTCTTCGCTTTCTGCCATAAGGGTGGTATCATCTGTTGATGTCATCTATTGATATTTCTCCCAGCAATCTTGATTCCAGCTTGTGCTTCATCCAGTCCAGGGTTTCTCATGATGTACTCTGCATATAAGTTAAATAAGCAGGGTGACAATATACAGCCTTGATGTACTCCTTTCCCAATTTGGAACCAGTCAGTTGTTCCATGTCCAGTTCTAACTGTTGCTTCTTGACCTGAAGACAGGTTTCTCAGGAGACAGGTAAGGTGGTCTGGTATTCCCATCTCTTGAAGAATTTTCCACAGTTTATTGTGATCCACACAGTCAAAGACTTTGGCATAGTCAATAGAGCAGAAGTAGATGTTTTTCTGGAACTTTCTCGCTTTTTTGATGATCCAACGGATGTTAGCAATTTGATCTCTGGTTCCTCTGCCTCTTCTAAATTCATCTGGAATTTCACGGTTCAGGTACTGTTTAAGCCTGGCTTGGAGAATTTTGCACATTACTTTGCTAGTGTGTTAGATGAGTGCAATTGTGTGGTAGTTTGAGCATTCTTTGGCATTGCCTTTCTTTGGAATTGGAATGAAAACTGATCTTTTCTAGTCCTTTGGCCACGGCTACGTTTTCCAAATTTGCTGGCATATTGAGTGCAGCACTTTCACAGCATCAGCTTTAGAAGCCACCTAGTACTTGATAGATACTAGGTTTTGCATGTAGTGCTTTACATTAATGTTGTGGGATAGATAATAAAATTATTCCCATTTTACAGAGAGGGAAATTGAGGCCCAGAGATACTGGGTACGTAGCTTGGGTAAGTAGCTTACCAAAGCCCTACAGCTAATAAGTGGCAGAGTTGGCCATACGCTGACCCCAGAGTCTGGACTCTTCAGAATTACTTTCCATGACCTGTGCTGTTGTCAACAGAATCGGTAATAGATAACCAAAAACAATTAAAACCCTACTGTTTGGATGAGTCAAATCATTGTTCATGTTACATTTTTTTAGCCACAGTAAGTCCCTTAGGGAAAGGGATTGTTCTTTTCTCTCTGGCTGTAACTCCCTCAGTCTTTGGCATTGACCTCTCTCCCAGTGGGCATCCAAGAAGTTTAGCTGGCCAACTGCCCCTTCCCCTCCCCCTTATGATGTTGATGTACCCCATGACAAGAGGTACCAGCATCTTGACAGGGGACTGCTACTGGGAAACATGCTGTTTTCAACCTCTTATTTCACACTGAAGCGCAGCCAATTAGCAATGTTGTGATAGTTTCAGGTGGACAGCAAAGGGACTCAGTCATATGTATATACTTGTATTCATAGTTAGGGAGTTTGGGATCGACAGGTACACACTGCTACATTTAAAATGCATAACCAATAAGGACATACTGTATAGCACAGGGAACTCTGCTCGATGCTATATAGCAACTTGGATGGGAGGGGAGATTGGGGGAGAATGGATCCATGTATGTGTGTGGCTGAGTCCTTTTGCTATTCACCTGAAAGTACTGCCACATTGTTAATTGGCTATGTTCCAATATAAACTAAAAGTAAAAAAAAATATAGCTATGTTCCCCTGTTACCAAAGGGTCCAGAGCTCAATCTATAGTTTGTTAAATATGGAATTTGTGGTCATTTTTCATGAAGAATTGTTCCCTAGGCTCTGAATCTGGATTGCATCCTTTCAACTAACTGGCTGTGAGAGAAGTCAGCTTTCATCATTTCAACCAAATGACTTCATTTCTAGAAATCAACCTGTCATAAGTGCAAAGATTACTGTTAAGTTATTTGCAATCACTTAAAATCTTGGGATTGACTAGAAGTAAAACAAAAGTAAATAGGATCATTTTATGATACTATGCCAGTAGCAAAGACTCTACACCTAAGGTGGCAATTGCGCATATGGTTTCTCATTATATTTTAAAATATGATTTTCACAAAAATAATGTAACATAAAGTTTTGGCCAGGTTAATGATGCATGAGGAAAGTTCTATCCAGAGATAGGGTGCAGGTTAAACCAACTAGTAGGACAGTAGACAATCAAACTTCGCCACATTATTCGGGTTTATGTCCCAGGTGGCTTAGTGGGAAAGAACCTACCTGCTAATTCAGGAGACCTGGGTTTGATCCATGGGTTGGGAAGATCCCTTGGAGAAGGAAATGGTAACCCACTCCAGTATTCTTGCCTAGAGAATCCCATGGACAGAGGTGCCTGCCAGGCTATAGTCCATGGGGTCGCAAAGAGTTGGACACGACTTAGTGACTAAACAGTGTGCTAAACAACAATGACAATAAATATCATTATGACAATAAATAGTCATTACTATTATCAAGGGTCATTATGCATTTAAATGGATGATTGGTACCCTGGAAACTATTTTCCTACTGAAACTAACCAGGAGTCAGAGAAACGATGTTACCATTATCTGTTATCATTATTGTCATAGCTTCCATTTAGTAAATAAACCCTTTACTACCTGCTAGGTGTTACGTTAAGCATGTGTCACACATTTTCCAAATGTAACTCCTGTGAAAAAGAGAATGTCATCTCTTCTTACAGATGAGGATAGGCACCAAGAGATTAAGTGATTTGCCCAAGGTGGCAGGGTTGGGAAATATCCATCTGAAATGACTTCAACCCTCCTCCCTTTATTCCCAGACATGGTGTTTCATCGATGGGCTGTGTGCGCCATCCCCTAGGTAAGTCTGCCTGCAAAATGATTTAATGCTGCCTCGAATTTGGAAAAATTTAGAGATCTTATCTTGTGAACCAGTTCATGTACAAAAGTTTCATGCCCAGAAATAGATCAGAGTTTCTTTCTTGAAAAAAAAAAAAAAAGCCAAACCAAACCAGCAGGGGTTGGAACAGGTGGAATGCTTAAGCCAGGCCAGCTTTTGGTCTGTTTTTCATCATGTCTCCATTTCTGTCGTGAACCTTTCCCACCCAGAGGCGACACAAATGTCTTGGTTGTGGAGAGTGAATTGGGTCTTTTCCGGAGAGGGACACTTCTTCCATTGACATGGCCCCTTTCTTGTATGGGGTGATGGGGGAATGAGTGTGTGTGTGTGTGTGTGTGTGCGCGCGCGCACTTGTTTGCCCAGTGAAGCGGGCATTCAGGTGGCGCAATGCTGCAAGTGACTTGTTCGGCTATTTGTGAAGAAGCCGGCAAACTTGGACCTCCTCTCTGGCAGGGAGGAAAAAGGACTGCTTGTTTCCGAAATATCAGAGAAAAGCCTGGTGCAGGTGGGGACTCCATCAGTGAAATGTTGTTGGAAGCCGTAGCTGCAGGTGCCGCCCCGGCCGCGAACGTGTACTTCCTGGGTCGGGCGCTGGAGAAAGAGGGCTGCCAATCCCCACATAGAACCGCACTGTTGTCCCAGGGGTGAATGAAAAAGATGTTTCAGTGCTGTGGATGGATCTGGGTGGTTTGCCACGGAGGACAAAAAGTCTCCTATAAAATTCCATTTACATAGTCCTATCTCACTTGGGCTTTTGGTGACCAGATTCAATTGTGCTGGTGCCCCCTGGGCTGTGTGATATCATAGCTTCAGAGGAAGGCTTTATTTAGAGGTCACACTAGTTTGTCCTGGGGATGTAGTCATTTTTTGTGTCGCAGACAATGTTTTACTGTGGAGATATGAGCCAGATGGCTCAGCCACTTGCAGTCCAGAGCTAAACAGTGTCTGTATTGTTGGTGAATAAACAGAATCTATTGTCTCCGGCTCATGAAACTCTAGTGCCCACCACTGTTGAGAGATGAAGTATTTAATAAATTGTTAGGTCTCGCTTAAAGAATCTGTGAAACAACATCTCAGAAGGATGCAGGCCTCCCCAAATATAAATCCCACGAGTTCTTAAAAACCACCAGCGCCAGCGCCACCTTTCCGAGGGCTTTCTTCCTGCCCTGCCCCCGCAGCCACTCCTGTAGAGTAGCCAAGGCCCGAGTGTTATTTCGTTCCCACCGCAGTCCGTATGCTAATATGAGCTGTAATCCTCGGCAGCAGCAGCGAGGTGGGGAAACAACACGAGGCTTGTGTCTGTGCTGGGGCTCAAACTTTCTCACCCCCTCCCAAGCCCCGCCACCTATTTGTCAGCCTCCGACAGCACAGCGGAGCCCGACGGGTGGGGAGAGAGCTCGCCGCGGAAATGCAGTTTCGGGATCTAGATCCTCCGTGTCTGGTAAGCGCCTTTCACACGTGGACTTGGCCTCACACCGCAGCGGGAAAGCGCCTCACTCGCTCCGAACAACAACAACCAGCCCAGCCCAGCCACACGGGCCGGTCGCAGCCTCTTTCCGTCCTTGTGAAGACGGCATTGAGAGCCTGGCTCTCTGGGCATGGACCACTACCTCCCACCTACACCGCACGGCCCCCGCCCCCGCGGTCCCCTCTCTTCTTTCCAGCCTGCATGTCGTCCATCTAAATGAAGCACACTCTTGGGCTGAGCTTCGCCCAGCTGTGGCTGGGTAGATTGCAATGTCAGAAGTATTCGTTTCCTGCTCTAATTGCAGCCCAAGCCAACCTTGACTGGCAAAGGAGAAAGCCCCTGACAGGTTTGGGCTGTGTCCAGACCTCCTCAGACTTTCTGTCAGCCAACTGTTTGACAGTCAATGCAAATGCATGCAAATGAGGGGACACTGGCCGAACACCTGCAGAAAGTGACCATCCGCGCCGGCCCGGGCCTCCCCGTAACTGGGGGGGTTGGAAACGCCGCCGCTCCGTCGCTCTCTGTCAGTTGATTATGCGGTTTGTCAGCAGAACGCCGGGCGGGATAAGAAAACGGTTCCTCTTTGTCCTGAGGAGGCGCAGAGCGCTCCATGTGGAACTGTGAGTGCCAGGAATCGGGGGATGGCTCCCGGCCAGCCCGTGCGAGTCCTCCCCTCTGTCTCCCGCGCGCTTGTGGGCTCGCCCGCCCGGAGGAAGGCCTTCTGTGTCCCCGGGTGTGGAAGGACGTGGTGTTGGTGGCCGGGCAGCAGAGCGGAAGGCCGGCTGTCTTTAAGCAGCTGGAACTTGGCGACTCGGCGCGGGTAGTGTGTCCTGGATTTTCAAAAGCCGGAGGAAAGGAAAAAAAAAAAAAAAAATCTGCCCGGCCTGTCAGGGCATTGGAAAGGGGGGAGAGGGCCCGCCACCTCGAGTGGGAACCAAACTGCCAGCCGCACAAACCACCTCCAGACTGCGGGATGGCTGCCAGGCGGGCCGGCTCCCACGTCCACTGGCTGCCCGGCCGGCTCAGCCCCATCTGCCCGGGCCTCCGCTGGCTCTGACAACCCCTCTCTGGAAGGGCTGCTGGGACCAGCCCGTCAGCTGTTAATGAAAAGGTGTGTGTGTGTGTGTGTGTGTAGGGGGGTGGGCTATGGAGTTTTTCAATTTGGCCTTTTTTGACGGTAAGGAAAGTGACCCACCCAGCAGGGCCCTTGCAACTGAGGGCTGGGGCACAAGCCCTGGGTCCCAGGACCGAGGGGTCAGGCAGGGAGACTGCACACCAGTACTCTATGTGATCCTTAAGCATTCCCTGCCAGAACGGGGGAGAACATTTTTCATTGTGTGTGTGTGTGTGTGTGTGTGTGTGTGTGTGTGCGCGCCCGCGCACGTGCGCAACTGGGCTTTGTCCTCGAAAGAACAGGTCATTTGGGGAGTGTCTGCACAAACTAGGACTTGTAAAGCCCCCTACCCTCTCTACTTGCAGGTTAGAAGGACCAGACCTTGACATAGATCAAGAGCACCTGAACATACATGACCTAAATATAGGACCCACGATGTCCTGTATGTAGGTTCATAACCAACTCAGGCAGGGTCTGGGGAGTAGGTGGGCAGTGCTCATAAAGAACAAATGACTGATGTCAGTGTAGATTGCTGACCCAAGTATTTTAGAGTCCAAAGTGGATTTGTTTTCCCCCCAAAGAATCATTTTGACATTCTCGCTACTTCAATCAAATCTTTGCCCACTCTTTCCCGTACAAAGAGAAGTAAAAAAATCAAAGTGAGGACTGTTAAGGTTTTGCCCATCCAGGCTTTTCCCTCTCTGGATGGAAGAAGCGCTTAACTGGGCTACCCAAAAGCTGCCGTTTGGGGACCTGGTAGAAAACTGGAGTGCATGGCTTTTAAAGCAGACGTGAGTTCCCTGCCCTGAGACCAGTGTGGGCCAACATCTGTTGAGCACCCCAGTCAGAACCCTGATGTATAACCAAGGGGCTGCCAGGCTGTGTAGAGCCAGGGCTGCGTACCTGGGAAACATCCTGGTATTGATAACAGCACGATGGTGCCGAGGGCTTGTGGGAACCGTGGTTTTCCAGATGTTGACTTATTGCAGAGGGAGAGAGGGCAAGCTAGCTCAGAAAGGTATATTAGGTGCCTGCGAAGTACCTAGCCTTGGATATTTGCTGCTGTGGACAAACTGAGGCACAAAAGCATCTATGAGAACTCAGTCAGGGTCAAACCATCATTAATGATAGGACCCGGAAGCCCAGTTCAAGTTCCCTCCACATCTCCTTTTAATTATGGGCTTCCCAAGTGGCACTAGTGGTAAAGAATCCACCTGCCAATGCAAGAGACTAAGAGATGCGGGTTCAATCCCTGGATCTGGAGGCTGGGATCCCCTGGAGGATGGCAAGGCAACCCACTCCAGTGTTCTTGCTTGGAATATTGGAATACACGGACAGAGGAGCCTGGCTGGTTACAGGACATAGGGTCACAAAGAGTCGGACACGACTGAAGTGACTTAGCACACACACTCCTTTCAATTCTATCACACAGTATGTACAATAAGGAAAACTCCTTTGGGGATGGGATAGTATAATCTTAATTTAATTTTACTTATTTCTGGTCACACTGCATAGCATATGGGATCTTAGTTCTCTGACCAGGGAATCAAACCCAAGCCCCCTGCAATGGAATCGCAGAGTCTTAAGCACTGGAGCACGAGGGAAGCCCAATCAGGAAAACTCTTGGTGGAACCAAATAATATTCATAGAGTCCAGGGGCATGTGCATATGAAGGTGGTTTAAACTGGAGAGATAGGAAGCTTCAAGAAGGGACGGAGACGTGAGGGGGAGGCCTCCCCTGAGGGTGCTTCCCAGGAGGCTCATGGTAAAGAACCCGCCTGCCAGTGAAGGAGATGCAGGAGACGCAGGTTCCATCCCTGGGTCAGGAAGATCCCCTGGAGTAGGGCATGGCAACCCACTCCAGTATTCTTGCCTGGAGAATCCCATGGACAGAGCAGCCTGGTGGGCTACAGTCTATGATGTCACAGAGAGTCGGACCCAACTAAGCACGCACACACTTGACCCATGAAGTTTTCAGCTGCTTTGAATACCTGTGAAACTGATTTTTTTTTTTTTTTTCCTTTTTGCGGTTGTCATAACATCAGCATGGAAGGAAAGCCAGAATGTCACAGGCTGGGAGGCTGTGGATGGATTTTCTCAGCCCCAGTGCCTGGCGGATAGGTGACAGGATCCTACTCCTCAGCGCCAAGGCAAGTTCCCTGGGTACCAGTGTTGTTTTACCAAGTGGAAAGAGTTTCATCACACCAGCTATAATTCAATGTACAGGCATCTCTTATTTAAATGAACCTGCTGTTTGCAACTCCCCTGCCCCGGGTTTGTTTTTTTTTTTTTAAAGGCCAGAAAGAAATAAAATGCCACCTAAATGAGACCATTTCGTTTCTCCCTTGCTCTCTCCCTCTTTTAAAGATAAACTTTAGAACCCAAGGTAGTTGTATTGAACCAGCTTTAATGTCTTTTCAGGACTGTGTGCAAGGCTGTGGTCACTCAGGCAGCAGTAACTTTGAAAAAATGACCCGTCTACACCCAAACAATAACAGAATCCCCCTTTTCATGTTGGAGACGCCCACAGCTTTCTGTGTATCTTCGGACTCCCCACGTAGACGCAACTGTTTGACCAGCCTTCTACTGAACAACTTAATTAAGCAAAAGAAAACGTGTCAGTTTCTGCCAACCTCACAAAAACAGAGCTGTGGGGGTAAAAAGGGTCGGCCGAATTAACCCACATTCCTGAACCGGTTCACTAAAGCGAAGCTGGTTTTGCAGCCATGCCAAGGGGAACCGTGCACTGGATGGCCATTCAGATTGATCAAGACATATTGTCCGGCAGATCATACTGAACACAATTAAAGCTGTAATACCTCGGGGCGGCTACAGCTCGGGTGTGAGTTTAGCTTAATTTAAAAAAAAAGAAAAAAATCTTGTCACGACACAGTGCCCACCGCTGACATTCTGCACAGTTAAGGAGACAAAACAGTTTCGCCCACCATATGAAAACAGCAAGTTGTTTTTAGTTTTTGCCCCCTCGTCAATATCCTGCCGTCCTTCCCTCCCCCTTCTCCCTCTCCCTGAAAGCACATGCAATATGCAAAGTAACTGTATGCCCTGCATGCAATTTGTACGTCCAGACCAAACCCGAATTTAATCCTTTTTTTTTTTATCCTGAGGGCGGGGAAGTGCCCCTGCCTAAATCCTTCTCTGGAAGCCGAGAAAGCAGAGGCCCCAGGAATCCTGTTTCCTGGCCAATTAAATTTAGGATTTTTTTTTCTCTCCAGGCTTGGGTTTTGATTTTGCTTCCTTTATGTGCAGCCAGGATGAAGCTTAAGGCGCAGCACTTCTCCCCACCCCCAGCCCTCTCCCCACCCCATCGGAGCCTCCTGCAGTCACGGAAAGGCAGAGGGCTTTCGTGGCAGCCAGAGTGAATTCAGAAGCATCGCCATTCATTTGGGGAGAAACTGGACCGGCACCAGTTTAGTGCTGGGGCCATGAGATGGTGGCATTTTTATACCCAATTATTCATTCTTCCCTTCCCTCTCTTTCTGTGTGTTTAGCAAGTACAGTGTCATATAGTATAGCGTGATTCTATGCAGAACACATCCCCTCATTAGAATTACATTATCTCACATTCTAGGACGGGAATCAAGACTTAGGCCAACTTCTAGTTCCCAATTTTGCAGGGAAGCTGAGACAGGACTGTTTAAAGGGTGGAGGCCTCAGCATCTGACATCAGAGACAAATGGGCCCTTCCAGATGAGCAGACTTGCCAGTGCTTTTCTGTGGGGACAACTGGTGGTCCTAACTTTCTGTGCCTCCTGTGTGATACAAGGAACTGTTTGATTAAGAGGCATTTATGGGACTTCCCTGGCATTCCAGTGGTTAAGATTCTGCCCTTCCCAACGCAGGGGGCACAGGTTCAATCCCTGGTTGGGGAAACTAGGATCCCACATGCCGCAGTGTGCTGCAGTCAGAAAAAATGGAAAAGAGAGAGAGACATTTATGATTGGTATCTACTGTAAGTGTTCTTTTGGTGTGGAGATGTTTCCAGTTAAAGATTCAAATGGGGCTGAATTATCAGAAGGCCATAGAGGCAGCTTTTGTTTGCTCTCCCGCTTGGAAGAAATCCACACAACTTTTGCAAGATAAGCAGGACAGAACCTTGCCAGTACCTTACTGAAAGATTGGGCAGACAGAAGACAGAGGAACGGGCGAAGTTTGGTGTAAGAGGACTAATTAATACAGCCCCGTGCGTAAGGCAGTAGCAGCCACGAGCATGTGCTCGTTACTGGTGTGCAGGGCACAGGACAACAGGCCAGTGTGGCTTCTTCCTCTGACTTTAAAACGGTTTCTCTCTTGAGCATGGCATTCCACAAAAAATGAAAAATGCTTCCCATGTGGAAATTTCTTCCCGACTGGTTGAAACACAAGCAAAATTATGCCGGTCAAGAAAAGCGGAGAACACCAGTGAAGAAATGTGATCAGGAGTTTCTATTAATATCTGACAATTATCCAGAGAGGTCATCACAAAACAATTATTTTGTCCTCAGAATACAAACATTTTAAGCAAAAGCCTTCAAAACTCAACACCCACGGCAAGGATGGCTTATTCTCTTAAAGATTCCAGAAAATAAGCCACAGGTCTCATTGGGGTGCTCTAAGATTTAACAGGGCTTCCCTGGTGGCTCAGATGCTAAAGAATCCACCTGCCAATGTAGGTGACCCTGGTTCAGTCCGTGGGTTGGGATGATTCTCTGGAGGATCCCGACCCAGGGATCGAACCTGCGACTCACAGCTCCTGCATTGGCAGGCGGGCTCTTTACCACAAGCGCCACCCAGGAAAGCCCCACAATGGTTCTTCTGGGGCCTGATGGAAAATCTGAGCTCAAGAGCGTGAAGCAGGCATCATGCCCCAAAGACACATCCTCTCCTGCAGGGCCAGGCAGCCTGCCCCTGGGGCCCCTTACCCTGCCTGCATCCCTGTCCCATCTTCCTGCTCTCGGGAACGCCTCACACACCTCACTCAGTCCCCAGAACAGGATGCGCCGTCTCTTCAGAGGGCCCAAGTCTGCTGTCTGTGCCTCTTACCTCTTAGAGCATGGCCTCTGGGGCTGGTTAGAAAGAAAAGAAAGTGAAGTCGCCCAGTCGTGTTCAACTCTTTGCGACCCCATGGCCTATAGCCTACCAGGCTCCTCTGTCCATGGAATTTTCCAGGCAAGAATATTGGGGCTGGTTACAGGGGTTCAAATCCCCTCCCTGCCTCTTCACTGCAGTCTGATTTTAGGGTACCATATTTGTGTGGTCTTTTTTTTTTTTAAACACATGGTTTTCTAATTTAAGTAGCAGTCAGCAACTATTTAAGTAGACTTTATAGGCAAGTAAACTTGGGTTTGAGACTTTACTCCAGCACTTTGCTGGCTATGAGAACCCGAGAAAGTGACCTCATTTTGCTGAACCATAATTCCCTATAAATTATCCACAATTCCATCACCCAGATTTCACCCTGTAAATATTTCAGTGTGTTAATTTTTTTCTAAGCATATATTAATTTTCCCCACCAACTTGGAATAATTCAACGTTTAAAAAAATTTGACTTCAAAACAGTGTTTTGCCAGATCATAAAAATCTTTTGGGAGAACAATTCTTTCTACTCCCCTCCTCAGAGTTCAGGCACCTCAGTTTACTCATCTGTAAAGTAGGCTAATAATAAAGTTTACCTCTGGGGCTGCTGTAAAGCTTGAGTTAATTTACCTAATGGGTCAGAACTGTGCCTGGTGTGTCAAAGCAGTTGTTATGATCACCCTGCAGGTCTTCAGATGCCTTCCGGGTTGGAGCACTACTTTATGGATGGAGCACTACTTTATGGATTGGAGCATTTGCATGAGGGGCTCAAGAAAAGTGCCAGGAGTGAATCTCTGAATTCCCCAGAACACCCTGGGGCTTTCCAGCTAAGCCAGAGCACCAGTCCCTGGATAGGGTTTCCTTGATCAGAGGACAGCAGGGCAGAGACTGAAGGTGATCTGACTGTTCCTTGCTGCCACAGAGGAGGGGGGCAAACCCCGAGGCTCTTAGATCACCAAGGGGACCCAGCCATCCCCCACCCACCCTCCAACTCGTTCACTTCACAGCTGGGAACAGAGATCAGAGACGGAAAGTGACTGGCCCAGCGTCACACAGCCAGGGCTGGGACCAGAAGCTGTCCTTAACTCTGGCTGTCTGTTTTAGCTGGGTACCATTAGCACATTCAGATGGCAAGATATGTAACACAGCACCCAACACATCATTAGTCTCATTCAAGAATGGTTCTTGTCCTGAACTCATAGTCTGAACTTTAGGCTTGAAACCATCCCCATAGAGTTTAACACACCTCTCCTGGGTCAGGACAGTCTCCACTACTGCCCTTCCACATGTGTGGAAAGAAAGGATCTAAGAAAGTCGGCCAGAGGCAGAGGGACACACACACCCCCCCACGATCCCGGCACTGGGCCCATGACCCACATCAGCTCTGTACCCTGGAGTCTCGGAGCTGAGCACAGGGGCCGAGCTGACTAGTGGCTGGGAGGTTTCCTAATGTCTGAGCTTGATCGGACCTCTTGTTGGGTGAAATTTATGACCCGGCACTTCCTCGGGGAGACTTCCCACGTCGAATTGTTGAACACTCCTGACCTTACCGCCCCAAACAAGAGAAGGGTGGGGAGGGGAGGGGCGGCAGGGCGGAGGAAGGAGGCGGAGGGAGGCACCGCTTGGCCAGATGTCGGGGTTGGAGGGGAGCGGGAGGTGGGATGTGCAGATAAGCGGGGACCAGGGCTCCCCGGGAACCCGGCTCTGTGCAGGGGGCTGCGAGCCGCCGGCTGATACGTGCAAAGCCCATGTCTCCCCCAATCCTAAGTGACCATCGGCGGCCCGAGGGGCCTCGTGGATGGACCGGAGCCTGGGCAGGGGTAGGGACCTGCCTGGGCCCAGCTTACGTGTTATCTGGAGATGCCCCCCTACCCCCACCCCAGCCAGGGCCGTCAGCGCAAAGAAAGAATTGATGAGCCTGGGAGAGACTTTGGTTGCGGCTTATTGGTCCTTGTATTTGTTTTGTCTTTAGCAAGAAGACAGTCCTGAATGCTGTCAGGGGATTGTCGCTGCTACTGTTTTTTCCTCCTAGTTAGGGGAAGGACAGACTCCTGGAGTTGAGACCCTTGGTACACAGCTTCTCAAACTGGGCTACACGATAGAATCACCTTCTACACAAATAACAAAAACTGATGCCAGGGTCCCACCTCGCAGAGAGTCTGGTTTCACTGGCCTGGGCATCTGGGTTTTCGAAGCCCCCCTGATCTTGAGGACCATGGACTCAGTTCCCCCAGTCAGCCCTGCCTGACACTAGGGTCTCAGCTACTCAACAGTGAGCTCCTGAAAAATGGACTTGACCTCGGACTTACTCTGGAGAAGGGCATGGCAACCCCCTCCAGTATTCTTGTCTGGAGAATCCCATGGACAAGGGAGCCTGGTGGGCTACAGTCCATGGGGGTTGCAAAGAGTCGGACACAACTGAGTGACTAACACTTTTACTTTTTCAGACTTGCACATACAGATTTGAAGATGAGAAGGAAAAGAAAAAAGGTTACTTACTGGGGGAGAGGGGTAGGTAGTAAATAAAATAGAATAACTTTTTAATTGAGATATAATTGATGCGTTAGTTTCAGGTGTACAACATAATGATTTGATATCTACATATATTACAACATGATTACAATAAGTCTAATTAACATCCATCACCACACAGTTACATATTTTTTTCCTTGTGATGAGAACTTTTAAATCTACTGTCTCAGCAACTTGCAAAGATGCAATATAGTATTTATTATTAACTATAGTCACATTGCATCCCCAGGACTTAATTATTTTATAACCGGAACTACACTTTTTGATCACCCTTACCCACTTTGCCCACCCCTTCCCCCAGCCTCTGGCAACTACCGACCTTTTCTCTGTATCTGTGAGTTCTGTTGTATTTTGTTTGTTTTTGTTTTCAGATTCCGCCTGTGAGTGAGGTTGTAAGGTATGTGTCCTTCTCGGTCTGATGGCTTCCTCTTAGCGAAATGCCTCAAGTTCCATCCCTGTTGTCACAAATGGAATAATGTTTGACGAGTGACTCATCTAAGCTGGGCAACCATTTACTAAAATAAAATTGAGCTAACCAATACGTAGTATTTGGGTGAGGAATGAGCTCCAGTTCCTGATGACCAGTGTACTCAGATGCCCCAATCTGCTCTGGCTTCACTGTGGCCCTGTTGCTTTTGGGTTAAAGACGCACATTCTTTTTTTCTTTTTTTAATATTTATTTATTTGGTTGCACTGGGTCTTAGTTGCAGCACACAGGATCTTTAGTCTTCACGGCAGCACATGGGATCTAGTTCCCTGACCAGGAATCAAACCCCAGGCCACCTGCACTGGGAGCTCAGTCTTAGCCACTGGGCCACAGGGAAGTCCCAAAGACGCACATTCTTAAGCAGGACTGTGACACACACTCCCTCACCAGCCTCCTCTTGGACCCCATGGGATTCTCAGCACTTCGTCCTGCCTCCAGGCTCTTCACAGCTGCTACGCTCTTCACGGAATACCCAAACATCCCCAACACCCGCACAACATATACACCTTATCTAGTTAAAACCTACTCTTTCTTCATTGTTTACATCAGATATAGCTTTTCTGGAGCACACCCCAGACCTCCCAGACCATATGAAATCTCCCTGTTATGTGTGCTCACTGTCTTGGCAGTTATCACATAGACATTCAGTAAAAGCTGTCTAGCTAGTTGCTTAATGTCTATCTCACTTGCTAAGATGTCAGCCCCATGAGACATAGAGCATGTGTTATTCCTTGCTGTGGTTCTAGAGCCATCGTAGGACTGTGATAAATATTGGTCAAATGATCATGATAGACCACCTTTATCACTTTAAAAATGGCCATCCTTGGGGTCCAGTCCTGCATTCACTTGACTTTTCCTGGTTCAGCCTGGCTTTACATGCAGCGGCTGGTGGTTCTGATGTTCTGGCAAAAGAGTTTGGCTCCCTGGATCTCTCAGCTGCTTTACTGTTAATGGCTGTGAACCTTTATATGTGACTTCATGCCTCAGTTTCCTCAACTGTGAAGCCAGCAGGGGGTTACATAAAACCCTTGGGACCTCAGAAGGGGCATGCTACAAATTTCTTATTTTATTCTTCCCTAGGAATGCTATTTAATCTATTATGTCATTTTCTACCTCAAAAAACTTTATTTTTTAAATTCAGTAATTATGATTTAATATTTGCAGAAATTATAATGGTCAGTTGGTTGTATCCTAAAAGGATGACAAGGCAGTCTGGGGCTGATGATGATTTAAGGGTTTTCCATAAATTATCTCCTCCTGTGAAATCAAGATCCAAGAAATGTCATAAATCCTGAGTCACTATGGAAAAGTAAGATAGGTCCTTGGATAATGGCTCTAACAGAATTCTTACCATGGAAATGCAAAGGATTTGATTAAAAATTCAAATCATATCCTATGCAGTTAGCTCTGAAATTTTCTTAAGCCTTGAGATACAACTGCATTCTTTCTACCCTTCAAAAACAAAGAAAAGGCTAATGAAACTTTAATGCAACAAAAAGATCGCTTTGAATTTGTTCCAGGTTGACTGAAGGAAGATTGTCACTTGTGTAGCCAGCTGGGTGGTGGTTCCATCCAGAGATGGGGAAAGGCAGGAAGAGCCTAGGTTTGTGAAAGGAAAGATCTCCAGCTTTCAGTGAGGTGGGGTACACCGTAGTGTCATGGGGGAAATGACAGACAGTGGTCCTTGTCCCCGACCCACTGAGATGATTGGGTGAATAAGCAGCCTTTTCTTGTACCGTTTTATGTTTCCAACGTCTGTTTCTTTTCTTAATTCTTTGCCTCATTTATATACTCAAATGTGGCCTTAATATGTATTGAATTTGACACTGAATATTAATAGTAGTTCCAGGTTTCATGAAATTGTGTTTCAAGTGAGTGAGTGAGTGTTAGTCACTCAGTCATGTCTGACTCTGCGACCCCATGAACTGTAGCCCGCCAGGCTCCTCTGTCCGTGGAATTCTCCAGGCCAGAATCCTGGAGTGGGTAGCCATTCCCTTCTCCAGGGGATCTTCCCAACCCAGGGATCAAACCCAGGTCTCCTGCATTGCAGATGGGTTCTTTATTGTCTGAGTCACCAAGGAAGCTGTTTCATGAGGTTCCCCAAAGAACACCCTGATTCCCCAGGTTCTGCTCCCCCCCACCCCGCCCCAGGAGGAAGGGTGGGGCCTCACGTCAGAGCTTTGAGTGTCCCTAGGGCTGGTGGTTTTGCCTCCTGTCACCTTGCAGGCCACCCTGCCACCTGCCCTGCCTGGGGAATGAGTGAAGAGATACCGGCAGAGTCTCTGAGACCTGAGGATCTGGTGGGCGCCCCACACCCCATGGGCTGCCCTCACATGGGAGGCCCTCCGGCTCCTCCCCCAGGCCACAGGCCGAGGTGGAGATCCCGCCCCTGGCCTGTGGTTTTCATGGTCACCGCCTTCTCAGTCCCCTCCGGGGCCCAGATGACGGGCCTCACTGACCTTTCACACGAGCACTTCAGGCCTTTGTGTGGAGTCATTGGTCTCCCTGTTCGTCCTCTGAAGGCACGGTTGACGTCGTGACAACTGTCAGCCGGCCCTGGGCCCAGTGGGGGGCAACGAGCCTGCAGGAGCTGCCAGCCTTGGGGGAGGCCAGGACGGTGGGCCCCTCCTTGCCAACCTCTGGGGTCACTGCGGTCCTTGTGAGTGTGAGTGTGTGAGTGTGTGTGTGTGAGTATGAGTGTGAGAGAGTGTGTGTGAGTGTGTGTGTGTGTGAGAGTGTGTGTGTGAGTGTGAGAGTGTGTGCATGTGTGAGAGTGTGTGTGTGACTGTGAGAGTGTGTGTGAGTGCGTGTGTGTGTGTGTGAGTGTGTGTGTGTGAGTGTGTGTGACTATGAGAGTGTGTGTGAGTGTGTGTGTGTGAGTGTATGTGTGTTTGAGTGTATGTGTGTGTGAGTGTGAGAGTGTGTGTGTGTGACTGGGAGAGTGTGAGTGTATGTGTGTGAGTGTGTGTGTGTGTGACTGTGAGAGTGTGAGTGTGTGTGTGTGTGAGTGCGTGTGAGTGTGAGAGAGTGTGTGTGAGTGTGAGAGTGTGTGTGTGTATGTGTGTGAGTGTGTGTGTGAGTGTGTGTTTGTGTGAGTGTGAGAGAGTGTGTGTGTGTGAATGTGTGTGTGACTGTGAGAGTGTGTGTGTGTGTGTGTGTGTGTGTGTTGCGTATTACCTGCCCGTGGCCAGAGAAACATCAGATTTCCCCAGGTGACTAGTCCCCAACAATGTAGTGGGAACTCAGGTCTCTTCCTGGTTATGACTTGATTGTGCGCCTCCAAGAAGTGATCCCTTCTCTTTAGCTGTGTATTTTTCCTTATCTCCAGGTCCATTAGGAGAGTAAGTTAAAAATACCTCCAGTTCCCTGGAGAAGAATCCTGTGTATAACCCAGACTGTAAAAAGTACAAACGACAACATGATTACTACCTATATTACAACTCTTATTGTTACCAGAATTTCTCAGCGCACTATATTTCCTTAAGCTTCCAAGACTATTAAAAGAAAGGAAATGAAATTATATGATTCTAGTTTTGTAAAAGGTGAAAGTATGTCTTCTAACTGTATATACATAGGAAAAAACCAGAGGGAAACATTTTGAGGTTGACAGTGGCTATCTCGGGGAAGTGGGATCACACATGCCGTGTATTTTCTTTCTATTTCAGCATTTCTTTCCTTTTAACATAAACCTGCAATTTTTGTCCCATCACTTCATGTCAAATAGAAGAGGAAAAAGTGGAAGTAGTGACAGATTTTATTTTCCTGAGCTCCAAAATCACTGAGGATGGTGACTGCTACCATGAAATTAAAAGACACTTGCTCTTTGGAAGGAAAGCTATGACAAACCTAGACAGTCATATACATATGTGAGAGTTGGTCCATAAAGAAGACAACATCGAAGAATTGCTGCTTTCGATCTATGGTGCTGGAGAAGACTCTTGAGAGTCCCTTGGACTGCAAGGAGATCAAACCAGTCCATCCTAAAAGAAATCAGACCTGAATATTCTTTGGAAGGACTGACGCTGAAGCTAAAGCTCTAATACTTTGGCCACCTGATGTGAAGAGCTGACTCATTGGAAAAGACCCTGATGCTGGGAATGACTGAGGGCAGGAGGAGAAGGGGGTGACAGAGGATGAGACGGTTGGATGGCATCACCAACTCAACGGACATAAGTTTGAGCAAACTCCAGGAGATAATGAAGGACAGGGAACCCTGGCAAGCTGCAGTCCACCGAGATTGCAAAAATCTGACACGACTTACCAACTGAACCACAACAGCAAGTATCTTTCTATAGTCAGAAAGAAACACTAAATATTGTTGTTGTTTTTAATGCTCATCTATATTCTGTGTGTCTAAAGACTAGAAATTTTCTCTACTCCTATTCCAGCTGGAAATGCAGCAGCTGCTTTTCTGGACACCCGGGGTGGGTTCGAGAGGGGGTTTCTGATCTGACTTCCACTCCACCTTCAAGAGATGACTTCAAAAAGGGCGGAGAAAAGGGTTTGCTGTCACACCACCTGAGCCATCGAGGGAGAGATGCCATGTTTTCCTTGACTCATCCTATCTGAATAATCTAGCGAGTTTGCCTGGATTTGCCAACTTTTTTTTCTGTTTGACTTGATGCTCTGTGCTCAAAAATGGGCAGAGGAAATCTCCAGGTGAGCGGTGATACTGAAACTTTTTGAGTTGTCATTCACTGGCGCTCCCATCCAGCTTGGTCCAACTGTACCAAGTCAGAGGACCCCTAGCCCAGAGGTGCTGGAGGAAGCACACACATGGGGAGGGAGAGGGGTTAGGGTCTGCTCCCATCTCTGGTAAATGAGTTATATCAGTCACAAGCAACCCTGGGAAACCCAAAGTGCATCTTGCTCATTCCCACCTTGTTTATTTTCCTCACTCTTCTAAGCAGAGTGGGCTTCTTGCAATTGGCTGGAACAGAGTTTGGTTGAAGGGTCAGAGTGAAGTGGCGCAAGCCGAGAAGACTATGGTTGGGATCATTTTCTCAGTCACACTTGCGGTTGGGCAAGCTCCCAGGGCTCAGTCACTTGGGTTTGCCCAGCCTCGGAGCACTGATTCAGTTATACATGTTGATCGTGTGTTGCTCCGATGACAGCCCTGCGAGGTTCCGAGATGCTTTCTCTGAAGGCGGACTTCATCCTTCCCCCTGCCTCTCCCTGCCTTTTCCTTAAATCTCATCAGATTGAAATCAGATTGTAACACACTCCAGACAATCAACCTATTCTTCCCAACGACAGCCAGTCAAACTCAGAAAATCTCTGTCAACATGAAGTTCAATGAAAACAGGAAGATAAATTCTCCAAAACCAAAATAAGACTTTTAAGGATAACAAGTTGGAGAACTCTGTGGTCCAGGCACCTGGGCTGAGTAGGGACCCAGGACTGCAAGGATCTGGTTGGTATTTTGTCTCATTTTAAAGGCAGAAAGGACTTCCCTGGTGGCTCAGATGGTAAAAGTGTCTGCCTACAATGCAGGAGACCCAGGTTCAATCCCTGGGTTGGGAGAATCCCCGGGAGAAGGAAATGGCAACCCACTCTAGTACTTTTGCCTGGAAAATCCCATGGACGGACCAAGGATCCTGTCAGGCTACAGTCCATGGGGTCGGCAAGAGTCAGACACAACTGAGCGACTTCACTTTCAAAGAGAGAAAATCTCATCTTCTGCCCTTAAAATCATTTCCAAGTGTTTACCAAATCCTCTCAAAGACATAATTCCGTTTCAAAAATAAATTTCTTTTTCTGAGGGTAAATATAACTCTTAATTGTTTAAAAAAAAAAAAAAAAAGATCCATGGAGAACTCCCTGGTGGTGCGGTGGTTAAGCATCTGCCTTCTGGTGCAGGGGACGTGGGCTCCCGCCCTGGTCCTGGAACTAAGATTCCATCTGCTCCAGAGCAGCTAAGCCCGGGTGCCTCGACTAGAGAGAAGCCCACGGAGCAGAAGATCCTGTGTGCTATAACTAAAACGCAATGCAGCCAAATAAATATTTTTTAAATGTTTATAAAAAATGATTAAATACCAAAAAGAGTAAAACTCAAACAAAATCCCACCCCTCAGACGTAAACACCAGTCACGCTTTCCTAAACGTTTCTCTAATAGACACACAGTTAGATGTAAACTCACACTAAACACAAATTCTACAACATGCAATATGTTATGACATCTTTCTCTAATTTATGTGTTTATTTATCTAATCAACTAAAGCTCCAGGTTATTATTTCAAATCATTTCAGGTTCAGGTTATTAAAATGTCTGCAAGGGATTTTACTGTAAATGCACAGCAACATTTCTTAACCTCATCCCTAAGGATTTTGGTCCACTCTGATTTGGTTTTAATATCAAAAGCAAGTTTGTGATGAATGCCCTCATACCTAAATCTTTGAGTCCTTAGGCTATGCCATATTAGAATAAATTCTTTGAAGGAAGATTGCTGGCTCAAAGGGTAGACTCTTTGCGACCCTGTGGACTGTAGCCCACCAGGCTCCTCCATCCATGGAATTCTCCAGGCAAGAATACTGGAGTGGGTTGTCATTTCCTTATCCAGGGGATCTTCCCGACCCAGGGATCGAGCCCAGGTCTCCTGCATTGCAGGCAGACACTTTAACCTCTGAGCCACCAGGGAAGCCCAAGTATACATTATTTAATGTATAATATAATATGATCATTATAATACATGTAATCACAAATTACAGTTATTTTATATAGGTATATATAATTATATATGCAACTATTTTATACATATAGATAAGATGATAATTATATATTACATATATGAAAACATTTACATGACAATTTTATGAACTCAAAAGCTTTTGACCTACTTGAGCATTGCATAGAGGTGACTGTGGCTTTAAAACACTATACTTGGACTTCCCTGGTGGTCCAGTGGTTAAGAATCTGCCTGACCAGGCAGGGGACACGGGTTCGATCCCTGGTCCAGAAAGATCCCACATACTGCAGAGCAACTAAGTCCGCACACCACCACTACTGAGCCCTCACGCCTGGAGCCTGCACTCGGCAATGAGAGGGGCCGCCGCAGCAAGCAGCCCAGGGACCACAAGGAAGAGTAAAACCCTCACTTGCCGCGATTGGCAAAACCCTGAACCCAGGAATGAAGACTCAGCATAGCCATAAAGAAATAAATACAACACTATACTTAACTTTTAAATTAAAGTCATGGGTGCTTGACATTTCATAGGGACCCACTAACAATTAGGGCCTCAATGCCTCTAAACCCTGAGACAGAATTATATCTCCCAAACCTCTTAAGAGAATTCTTTTGAACATGGGCGTGCAGAAGGAAGCAAGCCTTCAGTAGCAAAGAAGAAAGAAGGAAGGAGTCTGTACTGAAAATAACTCGCTTAAACATGAATGGACCTAGAGACTGTCATACTGAGTGAAATAAATGAGAGACTGACAAATACATGATATCACTTATATGCAGAATTTTAAAAAAGGGTACAAACAAACTTATCTGCAAAACAGGAATAGATGTAGAAAACACACTTGTGGCTCCTGACGGGTGAGAACAGAGGAGGATGAATGGAGAGACTGCGGCTGATCCACGCACAGCTGTGTATAAAGAGGGAACTAATAAGGGCGCACTGCACAGGGAACTCTGCTCAATGCTCTGCGATGGTCTATACGGGAAAAGAACCTACAGAAGAGTGGATGCATATAACTGATTCACTTCACCGTACACCTGAGACTAACACAGCATTGTAAATCTACTACACGCCAACAAAAGCGAAAAACAAAATTTAAAAAATCTTTAAAAAGAGAAGAAAAAGCAAGTAAAATTTAAAATTGTAAAGAAAAAGAAAAATAACTCCTTTGGATTCCATGATGGTTGCTCAAACCTGGACCTGAGTAGGGAAAAGCTTCGCTTCCCACGAGCTAAGTCTGGATCTCAAACGATGAATTCTAAGTCGAAGGCAGAGAAAAAAGTAAGACACTGGATCACTCTTTCAGAGATTTTCTTTTTTTTAAACTTTGTTTTGTTTTTGCTTCTTCTTCTTCATCTTATTGTCAGTTTGATCATAGCCACTCTGTTCTGTTGACCTTTTGCAAGTTTTTTTCCCCCATAATTTGAAAGAATTAAAAATTATAGTGTCCATGAATAAATAGAACTCTTAGCTCCTTCTTATTAACTAAACGCAATCGTGGAATAAATACAGTGAGTGTTCACAAAAAAAGTGAAGAATAGAAAATTGTTTAAGTGGCCAAAGAAACTTTATCCTATTGTGTGACAGGCCAAGCTATGCCAGCTATATGTAAATGTAAGCAGTGGCCTGTGTTCCTGTGTCCACTTTGAAGTTGCCATCTGAATTTAATTCTGCCTTTGTGATTAAATCAGGCCATTACGTTTAATCTCACTTAATAGTAAGGAACGTCCTTTGTTGTTTTCTATAGGCAACATATTCTGCCCCTAACATATACAGCTTGGTATTCACACTTTACTATTAATCCCCGATGGCTCATAATTGCTTCATCTCCAAGCCCTCTGTCCAATTCACAAGGGGCTGATTGCAACCATTCTTCCCTATACATTAATGCACTGTTTGGGTCTTGCTTCTTTGGCTCAGTGAACCCCATCAAGCTGTCCACATTTTCTGGGCATGTGGGCGTATTGTGAGATGTTAAATTAAATTCTGTGTTGACCCCCCCTAAACACCAGAATCTATTAGCCCCTGCAACTTAGCTGATTGACAAGTTGGGACTACTTTTCCACTCAAAATCCTGCAGTAAAAAACAACAGGCTGAATGTTTTGTTTCTAGGTGAAGTCTGGGGTCTTCTTACTGCTGTCTTTTGCTATTTACATTTTCACGACCACTGCAGGATCAATTGCAACTTTGCCAAGTTGTTACTTCATCTGTTTGTCTCGTCGTTTCTCTGGGAAAAAATTATTAGACCCCAGAGAGGTACGATTCATTGCTTGAAAGCTGGAAATTATTTTCTCCAAAAATTTTGCTTTTGAGGGTGAGTCTACAGGCTCTCTCCCTTATCTGTCTCATGAATTGCTCAAGTTTAGATCTCTGAGAGCAAAATACCAGTTGAATGAACAGCCTTCTTCTGTCTTTCCTTTTTGCAACTAAGGTAACAGATACGGCTAATTTTAGTGTTGAGCTTTAGAAAGAAAAGAGGCTTTTCTTTCGGCCACCCATTCATTAGATAGATGGGCAATAGTTGCTAAGCTTTTCATTGTGCTAATTTAGGAATACTATCATTACCAAGTTAACTTTGTGGTTCCAAAAGTATTATTAGCTGCTTGTGTCTAATTTGTATTAACCACGTAGATTACCTAGAGTTTGAACAGTAGCTGCGGCACACACATCACTGTCTGGGTCGGCCAATAAGTTTCACCCAGCTGTGTTCAATTTCAGCATTCCTGCTGCTTCTAGGGCTCTTGGGCAATCCACACGCCTATTTCTTTCTTTTTTTTTTTTTTTTCTGATTATGCAGAAACATCATAAAACTGATTTTATTTTATATATTATATAACTTTGATATGTATAGTTAAAAAAATAATCATCTAAAAGTATCATATTCGTTACAGAAAAATCTTAAAAGTTCAGAAAAACTAACCATTCCAAATCCCACAGATGTAGCTGAGGCTATCATTTTGGTATGTTTTCAAGGTATATTTCTCCTCTGTAACTTACATGTGAATAAACTCATAATCTACATAAAATGCAAACACATGACTTCTTGAATTTTTAAAGGTTTTATTATTTTAAATGCTAAATCATTGAGGCACCGAGAAAGGGGTGCCATAGAGTTACTAAGAAGCTCTCTTATTTCTTAATACATTTTTAATTTTGGAATAATTTTAGATTTAGAGAGAAGTTGAAAGATAGTGCCTTTGTCCCTCAGTTTGTTTCTCTGGGTGTTAAAATTTTATGTCACAGTGGCACATTTGTCACAACCGAGAAACACATATAATTTAGAAAAATACACATTTTTAGGGGCATACAGTTTTTTAACCTGCTTGGTCTGTCATTTAACTGTGTGTGTGCTTCGTCGCTCATTTATGTCCAACTCTTTGTGACCCCATGAACCCCATCGGGCCCGCTAGGCCCCTCTGTCGATGGGATTTTCCAGACAAGAATACTGTAGTGGGCAGCCATTATTCCATTCATTTGATAGCCACCCTTGTTACCTTAGTTCCATCTTTAAAAAATGACATTTTTACAGGAATACTGATGACATATGAGGATATTTATTAATGTGATGGGGCTTCCCTGGGGACTCAGAGGGTAAAGATTCCGCCTGCCAGTGCCGGAGACTCAGGTTCCATCCCTGGGTCCGGAAGATGCCCTGGAGGAAGCAACCTATCCAGTATTCCTGCCTGGGAAATCCCATGTTCAGAAGAGCTGGCAGGCTGCAGTCCATGAGGTTGCAAAGAGTTGGACACGACTGAGCGACTAAGTACACACACACTGTATATAATATAACATGTTTATATTATATCATTATAAGGGGCTTCCCTGGTGGCTCAGACGGTAAAGAATTCACTTGCAATGCAGGAGACCGGGGTTCGATCCCTGGGTTGGGAAGATCTCCTGGAGAAGGGAATGACAGCCCACTCCAGTATCCTTGTCTGGAGAATTCCACGAGCAGAGGAGCCTGGCAGGATACAGTCCGTGGGGTTGCAGAGAGTCGGACAAGACTGTAAAGGGTACAACTAAGTAACATGCCTTATTATTTCCTCAGAAAAAAACTTCAAAGGTAAGATTAATGGGTTAGATCCAGTTTACTCATTCATGCCTTTCCTGAGTGGTGTTTTCCAAGAGCTACAGAAAAAAAAATCAAATTTCACTGCAGGTGGAGGGGGAACCATGGTGGAAATGTGATTCTCAGAAGAAAAGACCAATCCTTCATCATGGCTTTGGTGATTCCCTGATTAGATGTTTCTGTTCAGTCAACCGTGCAGGTACCCAGGGGCTCCCACACAAGCAGATCAGTGTGTACACACTTTGGGGTTTGAACAGGAACACTACCCAAGGAGCCTCCCAGAACGTGGTTGAAAAAGGGGGTCAAAATAAAAATGAGGAGAAAAAAAGGGAGGCATCACAAATTGTCATTTGGTGGATCAAAATCTCTATAGCTCTAGCGACATCATGTTCAAAACTATAGATGAGATACAAGCAGTTATAACTAACACCAAACTACTATTTCTCACCCAGAACTGGGACTCAACACTGATGATCCTACTTCTGTGTTTCTGGGCTCTCAATTCCAGTAGACTTTTGAGCTTGATGCTGCTGTGAACTTGTTATAATGGATACATCTGGATTATCTATGAGTGATGACAGTACTGTTCTCTTAGTGGGAGCTGTTGTTTTATTTTTAGTTTATGTTACACTAAATAAGCTATGGGATTAAATATGTGATTTTTTTTTTTAAAGCTCTGAAAGCTTCTATCAGTTTTAAAAGAAGACATTTTTTAAAAACTGTGCAGGAAAATAAAAAAAAGAAGCTAAAAATATCTCAGTGCCCTATAAGCTTGTCCTAACAGCATGTCAATTAAAAATAAACTTTGCTTGTTAAATAAAACGCACATTTTGCATCCACCACCCTCTATACTTGGCGTTGATTTTATTTTATTTATTTATTTTTTTGGCGTTGATTTTAAATTGACTGAATGCTGCCAAGTCCCTAAGATCTCTAGTTAATACCTTTAATTTCTGGAGGAGAGAAACCAAACAGTGAAGGTTCTAACAGGAGTAAATGAAAACAAGGGTCAGGAAAGCAGAACAATGAATGACATGGTCATAAAATATGGAGAAGAAGAGAACTACCTTGGGTGCCCACGTGGCCCTGTGGAATCAGCCCATCCTGTGTTGGAAGCGTGAATGCCCTTCTGTATTTTGTAGCCCTGGGAATTCCTAAGCAACATCCTACCATCATTTCTTTATTTCAGAGCTTAAATTTGGTAGCCAGAGGAGCTATCAATATTGTGTTCAACAGGTAAATTCCCTGATAGAGGTTCTTTAGAAATCTGGGACATCATTTAATTTTAGAGTGATTTTGGTTTCTCTGTGAACAGGCTGTCAGAGAGCTCGATGAGGATTGTAGGTCGGTCCTTGGGTCCTTGACTCTACGAGCTTCCCTTCTTCTCTTTCTCAGCCCGCCCCTTCCCCACTTTCTCCCTTTCACAAGCATCCAGGGCGCACATTGGAGGGGAGAAGGTGAAGTTAGATCTGACTCCAGTGTGGGAGGAATTGCAACGGAGGAGGAGGGTGCTGAGTGATGAAGTGAAGTGTGAAGGCATAAAGAGCACTGTGGCCTCCTCTTGAAGGGCTTGGAGGCCTGTGACAGGGACACCGAGGTTGACAGGACAGAGGAGGGGACGGGACAGAGGAGGGGATGGCGGAGGCGGGAGACCCCAGAGTGCAGGTGTGCGGGAGGGGAGGAAGCGCAGGTGGAGCTGGCCAGGGGGAGCTGAAGGTGACTGAAAGAGGGGGAGAGTGCACCAAGGAGGTGAAAATTACCGTTCTCCGGGGACTCTGCCGTGCAGGGCTTTAGCTCATCAGCCTGAGAAATGGTCATGAAAAGCTCTCAACAGAATGCAACACATGTATTGGGCAGAATATTTGCCTTTTGGCTCCCAAGCTTCCTACGGAAGATGGATAAACTACTGGCTAGGTGTGTGTGTTCCCCACATATTTCACCCCAACACAGTCTTAAAGGACACCCCGAGGGAACATTTCCTTTCTACTGAGCTGGAAGATTATTTTGAGTCTTTCAAGAGCCTGTTTGTATCATTGAAGTGACATTGCGTGATCTAGTCTGCTTATATGATATAAATAATACTTGCTTCCCTAAAGTAACCAACCCTGGGCCCACAGGGAACCTAGGAGTCTCAGAGGAGATGCAAGACTAGAACCCCACGTGGTAGCCTGAGATGAAATCAGAAAGGTCCTGGCAGCCTTAGGGTGAGCTGTGTGTGTGTGTGTGTGTGGCGGGGGGAGCTGTGTGGGGGGGGAGGAGCTGTGCAGGGTTCAGGGGACCCACACCTGCCAGAAGAGAGGCTATCAGGCTTCAGGATAAACGTGTGTGTATCTATCTGGGGATACCGCCAAGGCCAACAGGCTATAAGCCAAGTCAGAGGTTTGAGGTCAGTTGGGTTTTGAAGCCCAGGTATCTTTCACACAAGTTCAGTTCAGTCACTCAGTCATGTCCTACTCTTTGTAACCCCATGAACCGCAGCACGCCAGGCCTTCCTGTCCACCACCAACTCCCGGAGTTCACTCAAACTCATGTCCATCGAGTCGGTGATGCCATCCAACCATCTCATCCTCTGTTGTCCCCTTCTCCTCCTGCCCTCAATCTTTCCCAGTGTCAGGGTCTTTTCCAATGAGTCAGCTGTTCGCATCAGGTGGCCAAAGTATTGGAGTTTCAGCTTCAGCATCAGTCCTTCCAATGAACACCCAGGGCTGATCTCCCGTAGGATGGACTGGTTGGATCTTCTTGCAGTCCAAGGGACTCGCAAGAGTCTTCTCCAGCACCACAGTTCAAAAGCATCAATTCTTCAGCGCTCAGCTTTCTTTATAGTCCAACTCTCACATCCATACATCACCACTGGAAAAACCATAATCTTGACTAGACGGACCTTTGTTGGCAAAGTAATGTCTCTGCTTTTCAAAAGGAGCTCTTTATAAAAAATAAAATAAGCTGCAAAGGTACATTGTGCAGCGCAGGGAAAGCAGACAGCATTTTATTGTAACTGTAAATGGAGTGTAAGTTTCATTAAAACTGTGAATCACTATATTGTATACCTGTAACTTACATAATATGGTACATAAACTATACTTCAATTTTAAAAAGTGCTGCTGCTGCTGCTAAGTCGCATCAGTCATGTCCAACTCTGTGCTAAAGTCTCAAAAAAAGGGAGACAGCTGAAATATAAAAATTAGAACTTCCTTGCTGCCACCTCCTTCCCTCCCTTTTCTCCTTCTTTTATCATCTATCAGCCCTACGATGAGTCAGAGTGGTTCCCGACCCCACCCGGGAGGATTTCAGCTATTGTCAGCCAAACCTGTTTTAGATATTCCCAGGGCAATTCCTTGAACACAGGCTCCCAAATCAGAAGAGCTTCTTTCTATTCTTACCCTTCTTCATGGAGCTGAGATCACTGTGTAGGGGGTTGGGAGAGGCCAAGTTTTGCTTTATGAAAAAAAAAAAAAAAGAGGACCCATAATTTCTATGTCTCTCTCTCAGCCAAACCCCAACCTGCCTCTCTTTCTGCAGGCCACGGGAAATCTGTGTATTCCAGGTTACTCTGACACGGAAGCCTTGGTAACTAAGATCCAAGGTTGACTTGCTGCATGTGGAAGAGTGTTTTAAAAAAAATTTAAGCAGAGGTTAAGTGTTGGAGAGCGAGCCTGAGTTTATAGTTTAACAAAACAGCATGTCCCAGAAAATGAGTAAGAAAGTTAACGAGGATGGAGCTTTAGGTATCTGTCAATATCACCTTGGCTTATGTAACTAATGCTGCCTATTTATCTACCTGTCAACAGGGGGATGATTTCATAAGCTGTTTGAAGACAGAGTCTGAAGGGATTGGCTTTCTCAACACTGGTCGGCTTGCTGGTTTAGAGTGTGGGTCGAAGCTGAAAGACTTAGAAGACCGGCTGAGGAGCTGGGGTAGACAGCAGGGCGTGGTGGCGACCGTGGCTTAGAGGCGTCATCCTTGCATGGCTCCAACTCTCTGGGCCTGCAGAAGCTGGGCTCATGTACGGCTGTGCCTTCCAACTTTCCCAGGGGAAGTCAAGTTATGGATTTTTACATAAAATGTCCTGATTCTCAAATGCTAACAACTGTTTGTTTTTATTGTCTTTTATTTTATTCTCATTTTCAAAAGTGTATTTGCTTTTGGTTGTGCTGGGATGTTGTGGCTGTGCGCACTCTCTATTTGCCGTGAGTGGGGGCCACTCTCTAGCTGTGGTGCACAGGCTTCTTGTTGTGGTGGCTTCTCCTGTTTTGGAGCCCAGGCTCTCGGGCATTCCAGCTTCAGCAGCTGCGGTGCACAGGCTTAGTTGCTCCATGGCACATAGGATCTTTCTGGACCAGGGACTGAAACCTTGTCATCTGCGATGGACGCAGATTATTGAACCCTTTGAATTCTTCATCGCCTACCTTCCCCTAGTCATTCGAAATCAAGTGTGTTCCCCTGTAGAATTGTAAAAGCCACATACACTCCAGGCCTCCACCCTCGACTAAGCTTCTTCGGGAGAGGAAATCAGTCGTGTATCTGCTTTCTTAACAATTATTTTTTATCATGGTAAAATATCCATAACAAAATTTACTAACTGGACCACTTTTAAGAGTACAGTTCAGTGACTTTAAGTACATTCATGTCGGTGTGTAGCCGTCACCATCATCTATGTTGACTTTTTCATCTTCCCAAACTGAAATCGACCCTTGATGTGGTCGGCAGAATCATGGCTAAGAAAAAGGAGAGGAAATGATCTTCAAGCATCAAAGCATAAATAGCGGTCTATCATATGGTGTGTGTCCATATGTGGTTATACATACATATGTATGCATACCTGCCTAAATAAGGATAATAAAATACCTCTGCATGCGTGCCAAGTCAAAAAAAAAAAAAAAAGAAAAGAAAACAACTACCCCATTCCCACCTCCCACCAGCCCCTGGCAACTACCATGCTACTTTCTGTCTCTATGAAAGCGAAAGCGAAAGCCGTTCATCCATTTTCGACTCTTTGTAACCGCATGGACTATAGGGTCCATGGAATTCTCCAGGCCAGAATACTGGAGTGGGTAGCGGTTCCCTTCTCCAGGGGATCTTCCTAACCCAGGGATCGAACCCAAGTCTCCCGCATTGCTGGTGGATTCTTTACCATCTGAGTGACCATGGAAGCCCCAAAATACTGGAATGTGTAGCCTATCTCTTCTCCAGCAGATCTTCCCAACCCAGGAATTGAATCGGGGTCTCCTGCATTGCAGGCGGATTCTTTACCAGCTGAGCCGTCAGGGAAGCCCTCTGTCTCTATAAATTTGACTAACTCCAGGGACCTCATATAAGTGGAATTATACAGTGTTGTGTCTGGCTTCTTTTACTAAGCAGAATGCTTTTAAGATTCATCCAAGTTGTTGTATGTATCAGAATTTCCTTCCTTTTTATGGCTGAATACTATTCGTCTTTCTCTCTCTCTGTGCCCACTCCCCCCGTGTGTTTGTGTAAATACATAACATATTTTGTTTATGCATTCACCCATCAGTGGACATTTGGGTTACTTCCACCTTTTGGCTCCTGTGAACAGTGCTGCTATGAGCCTGAAGTGTACACATATCTGCTTATTAAGTCTGCTTTAGTTCCAAACCGGTCTGCTTTCAAAGGTTCACTGATGATTCAAACAAGCACCCCTCTTTCAGAACTACTCCTACCTGGTGGCAACCAGTCTGCTGTCTGCTCTGCATTTCAGCCTCATCACCTGTTCTCTCACACCACCTGATGGTTATAGGTAAACAGCGAGCTCCTCACTGGCTAACCCAGTAGGCAAGGAATTAACGCAGGGAGACTGGCCAGCTCGTTGCATCCGTGAGAAAGCGGATTCCGGGGCGGCGGGGACAAGCAGGGTCCTGCGTCAGGGACAGTCGGCTTCGGATGCCGTGCTGTCACCACTGCAGGTGGACACTTCCTGCGGCGCGGCTGGTTCCCCCGCTGGACTCTGGCCTAGGCAGCGTTTAACCACACCAAGCTCCCTACCACTGAAGGTGAGTCAGTTGTGGCCAGCGCAGACACACTCCAGCAAGCCCCTGCCTCTCTGTCTCAGCCCCAAATTCATCATCCTATGCAGGGGGTCTGACTGACTTCTAGATCACAAGCCTGAGCTCTTGGTGCCTACGACTGGGGAGAGGGAATATATTCGACTTTTGGCTTCCTGAGTGGCAGTGGACGCCCTACCTTCCACGTGGCTGGAGATTCAGCCCCAACAGGAAGAGAATGTGTAAGCACTGGTGCACTGGCACTTACGGCACCTGCTCACCAAAACACACGTGCACGGACTCCTCCACATTCCAGGGTGTCACATCAGTAGCTTGGAACTGACCGCGGATGATGGGAGTACAGACACCAGGAAAGTGAAGTGAAAGTGAAAGTTGCTCAGTCATGTCCCACTCTTTGCAACCCCATGAACTATACAGCCCATGGAATTCTCCAGGCCAGAATACTGGAGTGGGTAGCCTTTCCCTTCTCCAGGGGATCTTTCCAACCCAGGGATCGAACCCAGGTCTCCCGCATTACAAGCAGATTCTTTACCAACTGCTACAGATCAGGGCTTTGTTTTTCCCTTAAAGTGTCAGTTTACGAGCATGCCAATGATTCATACACCAGATAACCCAAGTGACAGAGGTCAATTCTCCAGGAAAAAAAAAAAATCAGTGATTTCTGCAAATGAACTTATTGAACAGAGTTGAAGGAAGAAAGGAGAGAGAACAAGAGAAAAAGAGACCATCCACAAACTCTGGGTATGTTTCTGTAGGTATAAAGACAGCTTAGAACAGTGCCATCCAATAGAAATATAATTTGAACCACAGGTGCTTTATTTACTTATTTGGAAGGAAGAGGTTCATGGCTGACAAAACAGAAAAAAGCAAAAACTCACAAGCATATAACTTGTGCTCATTAATTTCAGTTTCTAAGTATCTCCTTGCATTCAAACTAAACATCGTCTTTTAATGCCCAGATCTAAACTGGTACTTTTTATATTTTTGAATACCCAAACTTTAATCTTATACTTTCTACTTTCTCCGCTACACACATAGATACATGTAATTTGAAATTTTCTAGTGGCCATTTTAAAAGAAGAGAAACAGGTGAGATTAATTTTAGCGGTGTATTTTATTTAACTGGTGTGTCCAGAATATTATCCTTTTGGCAGTAATCAAAATTTTAAAAATATTAAAGAGATGGTTTACATTCTTTTCTTCATATTAAGTCTTCAAATTCAGTGTTTAGTCTATACTTACAGCACACCTCAGTTCAGAGTAACCACATTTCAAGAGCTCAGTAGCTATATGTGTCCAGCCGCTGCCATACTGAACAATGCAGGCTTAGAGCCGTTCAAGAATAGCATGGGCTTCAAACCATCTCCCAGTGGTGCGTTGCGAGGAATAACTTATATTCTTTTCTTACAGGTGTGGAAAATCAGAAATCCCAAGGTTGCACAACTGTGAGTTACGTATTTGCCATTTGAATTTGTTGATTTGGGTAGAGAGTGGGTCAGTTCATATGGATCTTTCTTATGCATCAACTATAAATATTGCTGAAAATATCAATATAACCTTGAAAATGTATGCACACATGGACTGAGATAGGAGGGGGTTGGAAGACAGGACATGTAAAGACCCCCATGTGAGCAAAGGTGTCAAAGGGGTCCCATGGCTCTACCAGACTGGTTCTCACCTCTTTCCAGAAAATACACCTGCAAAACACACCTGCCAAATGAAGGACTAGACCCTGTTTATCTCATAGAGACAAGCACTCACATATATTGTTGGCAGAGTGTTAGCTTTGGAGGAGTCATTTGACAACAGTTATTAACATTTTAAAAGTGCAAGCCCTTTGGCACAAATGTTTCTCTAAGAATAACCTTAGGAAGGTCCTACCCACATGCAGAGATATATGAGCAAAGATATTCAAATATTGAAAACAACTAAAGCATTCATCCCCAAGGACTGGGGCCATGAACTATAGCATGTCCAGCTTGCGGAACACTTGGCAACCACTGAAAATGAGACCTGTATTTATTTATTTGTAAATAAATAAATTACTGATAACTGACAAAGAAAAGAAGTCACAATATACACAAAAACACAGAAAGAAAAAAGCCAGTTGCAAAAAGAATCTGAATTGAAAATATCTGAATAATAAACCATTTTTGTAAGAAAGAAAAAATTTTTTTTCTGTGGAGGTATTGAAAAGAAATTTTGGATTGGGAGTTTGGGATTAGCAGATGCAAACTATTACATATGGGGCGGATAGACAACAACGTCCTAGAATATAGCACAGGGAACTATATTCAATATCCTCTAATAAACCATAATGGAAAAGATTATGAAAAAGAATACATATAACTGAGTCACTTTGCTGCTCAGCAGAAATTAAACACAACCTTGTCAATCAAGAATACTTCAATTTTTTTTTAAAAAAGGGTAAACAAAGAAACTTTGGGAAAAATACAGTCAGGCTATATGAGGGTGTAGAGTGGTAATAGGAGGCTTTAGGTCCAGAGCTTTCCTTTTAAACTTTATATAAGTTTATAATATTTGAAATTTTACAATGATCTTGTATTGTTTGTATAACCACAAAAAGATACAAAATGCAAAGAGACACATGAACATATTTCAAAAGAAAAATACCCAGTGAGTTCGAGGCTATGAGATCACATTTTCTCAGGGCCTGACGGTGGGAGTGTGCATCAGTCCTGCCTTCCCGGAGGGACCTACTTGTCAAGTGCAGTTAAAATCTTACCAACATGATAACTTTTTCTCTCTCTCTCTTTAAAAAAAAAAAAACCCACTGTATTGAAATAAAATACATGCTGCATACAATACATTCTTTTGTCATGTGGCTGGTTCTTGGAGGCCTTCTTATTTTACTTTATTTTTTAGCTGCAGCAGGTCTTAGTTGCTGCACGAAGGATCTTTAGTTTCAGCTTGTGAGACCTTTTGTTTTTAGTTGCAGCATTCAAACTTTTAGTTTCAGCATAAGGGATCCAGTTCCTCCAAGAGGGATCAAACCTGGGCCCCCTGTTTTTGGAGTGCAAAGCCTGAACCACTGGACCACTAGGGAACTCCCTGGTAACTTTCAATATGATTGACTTCACCTCTAGAAATTTATGCTAGGATGAGCTGTTAGAGGGCACATAAGTGTATGCATAAGATCATTACGGTGTGACTCACAGTGGTAACACTGAGGGGAGAATGAGACGTTCATATACAGGGAGTGACTTCGATAAATTACAGAACAGCATATGGTAGAATCCAGGTTAAAATGGTGACATGGGAACATATTTATCGGCATAGAAAGCTGTCTGCGATCTACTGTTGAAGGAATAAAGCAGGTTACAAGACAGGTCTGTCTCGTTTAACTCTGATCTGTTTTGCATATCTGACTCTATGTTTAGAGATGAACATTTGTAACCGTCTATACCGGGGATTGTTAGCAGTGGTTTTCTTAGAGCAGTGAGACGATAGATAATTTCTATTTTCTTCTGTATGCTTTTTGAAACGGTCTGATTTATTTACCATGGGTACATCTAGTGGCTTTGCTTATTTCAGAAAGTAATGAAGAATCCTCTTTAAAAAACTGCCATAGATGAGAGCACATCAAGGCTTAAAGAGCTTACCTATGAATATAAATCTGTGCAAGGTGACAGAGCTCAGAGAGGGGAGCTGGTCGGGAACACTCTGATGCCAGGCAGGCTGCCCAGAGCTGCTGCTTACGCCCCTGGGATGCCCCTGGAATCGGTGGGCAGGGAGCTGCCTTCAGCACTGGAAGCGTTTCCCTCTAGCCTCCTCCACCTGGCCAGAGCAGGGGCGGTGGGGGGGCAACAGCGGGGAGGGACGCAGAGACACCGGCTGCGTCGTCGGTGGCGCAGGAAGGGCCCCTCCAAACTGCCTGCGCTGCTCTATGGAGCCTGGGAAGGTGTCAGTGACACCCGTCCTCTCTGTATTTAAACTTCTGCTATTTTGCTCATCGTGGATTTTTGCCTCGATTTTTAAAAAAATATTGCATTAGAATTTCATCACAGTGACTGATCTCTTGGGGCTCTGTTAAACTGTGCTTCCAAAGAAGTGCCTCACTGGCCTCACCCTAGTCCTGACCCTCTTCGCCTCTTGACACCCTATTTCCTCCTGAGACCCAAGTAGCAAAAACCCGGTCTTAGCTATCTTATTTTACTTTGGGAGACAAGCTTAATTCACCAGAATAGTTTTTTTCTGGCTGTGTCCCGTTGAGCACTGTAAGACGATCATTTAATTCATGAGTTTGAACAAAAACGTAGTGATGATTTAAAATTTAATATGAATAAAGCCTTCCCCCTTCCTTCCCTCTCTCCTTCCTCTCTCCCTCTGTCCCTCCCTTCCTTCCTTCTTTCTTTCCTGCCTTTCCTCCTTCCTTTCTCATTTAACAAGTATTTCTGATGAGGCAGGCTCCTGAACGCAGGCAGAAACTAGCTCTGGGCCACACTACTCGGAAATAAGGAAGAAGACCTGCGCCAAGCAGGAAGGCGCTCCCCGGGTGAACAGAGGCGTGATGGTTGGGTGTGCTGGGCTCACTCGCTGGGGAGGAGACCCAGCACCTCCCTGGAGCCCCGGCCGGCCTGAGTGTCCTTTGGCGCCCACGTACAGAGATGACTCAGGCAGTGACTTCATTCAAGAAGCCTGGTGTTTATGCCCCTCGCCACAAACCAGTTGATACTGTTTGGAGCTGCCCTGAGCTGACGTGACCCTGGGACAGAATGACATCCACTCAGCTTGTGGCCATTGTGCCCAAAACAGCTGAAATGTTGTGGCTTCTGAAGAACCCATTGTCTGCCAGTCGATCGGCAGGGGAAGGAGAATCCCAGAGCACTGCCCCCTCTACCTTGGAGAAACATTTTGGCTCCACAGTCGTTGTGGGTAATAGCTGGGCTCTGAGAGCCAGCTTGGGAAGACAGACCCCAGTGGAGGGCTCCCTAGGAGAAGCCCCTGGAAAGCCACCTTTGGGCTTGAGCTAGTGCCAGGAGGAGCTGGAGACTGCAGAAGGCAGCTTTACTCATCCAAGATGGATTTTTCCTTGGCACCATCCAATGCGGTCATGAGCCCTAGTCATGAATTTGCAAGAGAAGATGGGAATGACCGAGGGGACAGCATTGCTTTCCAAAACAACCATCATCAGTATAATAATCACGTCAACGGTGGATTTCTAGCCCGTGGAAGAAACCGAGTGGCAGTAGGAAAAACCACCATTACAATAGGCACTGTGCCAACGGTGGACAAGCACAGCCTCACTGAACCCCCAGTGAGGTGGCTCCTGGTTAGACCTTAGATTTGAAGAGACCGAGTGTCAAGCATCCACGCAGCCTCTCCAAGGTCACGCGGCCAGTGAGTAAAGTAACCGATGGTGAGGCACGACCAGTGGGCAGTGCACGGACCCTGCAGGAGGGAAAGAGCCCCGGGGCAGAAAGAAGATGGGAGAGGAGGTTGGCATTTGATTGGAACACAGCATGGGTTTCGGGGATGGAGGAGCTGGTCTCTGTTCCCCCCGCGGGCACGGGTCTGCCCTGCCAGCCCCCTGCAGCACACACCTCCCTCACACACTTCCAGGGGACGGTTTGTATTTCAGAGCCGCCAACTCTCTCTTTATGTTACGTTGGGTCTTTGTGAGTATCAAATACATAAAGGCATCTTCTGATATGCTCACGGACCCTGGAACCATGGATTACACAGTCATGAGTGAATTCAAAAGTTGTCTATCAAATGAGATGCTGTGATGTCCAGTTTTATTTTTTTCCCCTCCACCGGTGATATGAAAATTGTTGGTTTTGCCTCCTGACCATAACTGTCTCTGATAAAGTAAAAAAACAAAAAACAAAAAACTATGAAGAGCCAGGACTGCACAGGGAATGATGTAACAAATTGCCAGAAGCAAGCAAATGAAACCAAATGATCGCAATAGCAACAACCAAATATTCCCTTTGAATGGTAAGGGAAGTAGAGAAAACGTTATCACATCATCTTGAAAAGTTTTCTGTATGGATTCTGTTAATACATCAGCTCAACTCTGGATTTGAAGATCTGAATTGGTGATCACTACCTTTCAAAGCTTTTGTCCTGCTTTTGGTTTTTGCCTGGACGCTACTAGCCCTGGCAAGGACCAGGGCCACTTAAGGTCTTGGAGATGCGGGCTGCGTCAGGTCTGCCTTCTGCCCCCGCTGTAGTCTCTAAAACCTCACAAGTGGGAAGTTGCCATACGGGGAGCTCAGCCTGGTACCCTGTGACAACCTAGAGGGGCGGCATGGGGTGGGGGTGGGAGGGAGGCTCAGGAGGGAGACATATGTACGCTTAGGGCTGATTCATGTTGTACAGCAGAATCCAACGCAATGTTGTAAAGCAGTTATCCTCCAATTTAAAAAAATCCTTTGAAAAATATGCATGTTATAGAATGTAAATATAAAAATTCTAAACAGAGAAGATGACTTTGTCTCAACTGTGATTTTATTACAATTAAAACATCACTACTAAAAAATAAAAGCTACAAGTGAGATACCCAAAACAACCACACTGATCTCAGGGCATTTCTAACTCAAGAAAGAGGAGGAGTTAGATGGAGCATCTTTTCACTATGTGCTGGGAATCTCAACATCGCATATATTAGATGCGTTAGCAGAGTATCAACCACAGCCAGACCTGTGCCCAGAGGGAGGGAGGTGGGTGAGAATGCCGACCTTGAGAGCTGAAGACCAGGAAGGAAATCAGGAGGGTTCTCCCTCCCCCAGGCAAAGCCTCCGTATCTTTCAGTGTCTGCTTCTATGACTTTCCTTAATGGGCTTCAGCCTCTTTAGCTCCTACCTTTTCATGCTTCTGCTTTCTCAGCTGTAAAATGGGATAATAGCATATAGCATGTACAAAATGAAGTCACTCACATAAAACGCTTAGAATACTGCTTGGCACCCAATAAACCCCACACTAGCTCTTTCAGCTTCCCTGCTGGCTCAGAGGTAAAGAATTTGCTTTTCAATGCGAGACACCCGGGTTTGATCCCTGGGTCAGGAAGATCCCCTGGAGAAGGGCATGGCAACCCTCTCCAGTATTCTTGCCTGGAGAATCCTCATGGACAGAGGAGCCTGGTGGGGTCCATGGAGTCGCAAAGAGTCAGACACGACCGAGTGACTCACACACACACACACAGAGCTCTTGTCAATGCCACGATCGCTTTCATCACTGCTCTGCCATTCCCACTAGGAGCTACTTCGCTTTCCCGCCTGCCTGCCCACAGTGAGGCACCTTTCTCTCTCTCACTTTCCCCACAGATGCGTTCTCATCTGATCTCGTTCTTCTCGAGTCTCCCGGTTGGATGACTCTGGCATTCTCCAAGGAGTTACCTGCATTACTTCGAAGGTTCTGGGGACCCAGTACCCCTTCTGGGTCCCACTGCTGGGGCCTGTGGGGAGCCCTGTTCTCCCAGTCCCATCACCTACCTCTGGCTGGAGCTGCACGTGCAGGTCCCCTGTCCGCGTGCCTGTCCTCCACCCCGGGCTTTGCTGGCAGCAGGCACTAACTACAGAACAGCCTTTTGGAGAAACATCCACGCTCAGGAAAAACACTCTGCCAAAAGGATGCCCACGCTGTTGAGAAAATCACGGGCCATCATTATCAGAACATCGCGTGTCGCCATGGAAACACGAAGGTGGAAGCCCCTAAAACTCGCTTTCCCCTCCACCTTGCCACCCTTGCCTGTTCGCTGTCTATTCCCTCCTCTTCTGAACACTGCTTTCTGAAGCCCTAATGACAAGCCTGTAACTATCGGAGCATCTCTCAAAGGGTTTGCTTTGCCCCCTGCCACTCCCTGTCACCAACCCTGGCCTCCCTCGGGGCTCCCGGGCAAGACTGCTGGAGAAAGTTCAGGTGGCTAAAACCACAGCCAGCTCACCTGGCAGGGACTGACCTTGCGTCTGTCCCTCCTGGATGCAGCGTGCGGGGGCAGACGGGGTGCTGAGCAGAGAGGCTAATGGGGCCAGAGGTTTTCTGTGGGGAGCAAGAAGGATGGGCTCACTCCCCACCAGGACTCCTGTTTCCATGGGACTCCAGGCCCCCCGTGACAAACCGAGGAAGCAGTTTTTGTCTCTGCAAAGCAGGTACTGGATCCTGGCATCCCCACCTCTGACCACCTGTGTGGCCTCGGGCATGTCTCATGAGCTTCCTGCGCCGCAGTGGCCTTACTCCGCAGGGAGGAGGGTGGGCTGATAACCCTGAGGGTCTCCTGCCCATTGGCACTCTGCGGGACTCAGCGATGATCTGGTACCTGTGGCCTTTGTCCCGGCTCAGTGGTCCGCTGTCCTCTGTGGCCATCGAGGAAAGCCAAGTGCCCAGGAGCTTTCAATCCAGGCGTCGCCTTGCTCCCGGGCCTCAGGCAGCCTGTAATGTTTAAGGACTTGGTTGTCCTGATCTCAGAGTCTGAGCTCTGGCCTGTCAGCTTCAGCTGGAGGCCACGGGGAAAGTTTTCTAATGGTGGGGCCAGTTCCACACAAACAGAAAGAACTTGGCTTGATTTCAGATCAGGCATTTCAGCTTTATGCCAGGCTTAGTTAAAAAAAGGACAAAATGGAAACTGCCTGAAGAAGTCATTTGCAATATCCCCATAGAAAAAGAAGCCAGTTTAGGTCTTGAGAATTAACTTGCTAACTCTTGTGTTCATATCCTGCATTTGGTAGGAGAAGATGGACTTTGCTTGGAAACAATGCTTCCCTGAAACTAAAATCTGCTTGATAAAAGCGAATCTGTGTTTTAGAAAAACATGACATTTTCCAATCTGTGGCTTCTTGAGCCTACATCAGGGAAGGTGGTAATCTTATTGATATTTGTGAGTGTGCAGAAGAAGGGAGGGGTAGGAAGCTAGCGAGAAAACGCCTCCTGAAAGAAAGGCATTTTCCCAATAGATGTGTTATGTGACAAGGTGAGAAAAAGCTCTTCCTAACCAGCACTTCGTTCTTGGCAAGTTCATAGTGTACCCTTGTGTGGCAGCCTCCTTCTGGCTGGCTTCCTCTATGGCTTACAAGGTCCAGCTAGCAGGCAGAATCTTTACTGACTGTCAGCTTGGACCCGGCCTCACCTGCACTCCTGGGGAGTCAGCAAAGACTAGATGGGTGACCCTTAACTAGACCCATATCATGGAAGCACCATTGTTAATCACCTGGACTTTGGTAAAGTGCAATACTTTCCATGCTTGGGGTGGGGCCTCTTTCTTGATGGGAACGTTTGCCTTCTGAGTGATATATTTTACAAGGTTGTATTTTCGTGCCTGGTATAATCAGTCTCCCTGCCAGGAGAACACCTGTAAATAGGCCATCACTACGGGTTGGGGAAACCCCACAGCGACTGACTGTGTCCTCTGTTTACTGATTGCTCACCTGGGCTCCTGCACATAGAACAACGTAATTTCTCAGGGTCTTGTGTCTTTTCCCCTTGGGTCCTGTTCACTCTCATCGCTGGGATCACAAGTTGGTGGTTGACTGGATGCAGTGACCTTCTGGGGGGCATCGAGCCACATGTTCCTTTCTATCATGTTTATGAATCCTGGTGAACCTTTCTCAAGGAGCCTGTCTTACATGCTCTTTGCTTTCCCAAGCCCTTCCAAGACCAGCTTCAACTTGTTCCTTCTGCCAAAAGCCGGCCTGCAGATTTCAAAAAGCAACTCCTTGCTCTACAACATACATATCCATTTTTAAATATGGTGCCTACAGAATACACTGCCCTCCCATAGACATATGTCTTAACTTTGCAGAGGTCTAACTTTGCATTTGGGGCACTGTATATTGTTATCTTTTATTCCTCAGGACTCCTGAGTGCCCGCTGCTGCTATTTTTCAGGATGCAAATTCCTTTAAAATGTGACCCTGCTCAATGGAGACACAGACAGAGAGAACAGACTTATGGACATGGTGGGTAAGGGAAGCGGGCAGGGAGGAAGGAGCAAGGTGAGATATATGGAGAAAGTAACATGGAAAGTTACATTATTGTATGTAAAATAGAGAGCCAATAGGAATTTGCTGCATGACTCAGGGAACTCAAACAGGGGCTCTGTATCAACCTAGGGGGGGTGGGATGGGGAGGGAGACGGGAGGGAGGCTCAAGGGGAGGGGACATGTGTATCAGTCAATTCAGTTCAGTGGGTTCTGACTCTTTGCAACCCCATGGACTGCAGCACACCAGGCCTCCCTGTCCATCACCAACTCCCGGACTTTGCTCAAACTCATGTCCGTCCAGTCGGTGATGCCATCCAACCATATCATCCTCTGTCATCCCTTTTGCCTCCTGCCTTCAATCTTTCCCAGCATCAGGGTCTTTTCTAAGGAGCCAGTTCTTTGCATCAGGTGGCCAGAGTATTGGAGCTTCAGCTTCAGCATTTGTCCTTCCAATGAATATTCAGGACTGATTTCCTTTAGGATTGACCTATGTATACTTGTGGCTGATTCATGTTGATGTCTGGCAGAAACCAACAAAATTCTGTAAAGCAATTATCCTTCAATTAAAAAATAAATACATTTTTAAAAGTGAGTCTGTTAATCTTCCTTGGCGCACTAAGATGCTACATGCAGGCAGATAAATAATTTGATGGTATTCAAAACAGCCCCGCTTATCCTTGTGAAATTCATTCACAATCTTTGGCTCTGGAAACCATGATAGGGTTTGATTTTCTGATAAATAAAAACTCACATGTAGTGTTATCTTTCTTATCTTTCCCTATAAAGCTTCAATTTATAAGTAGAGACAGGAGGGAGACCACACACCCCTTTCTGCCCTGTGGCTCTCTGCTTCTCTTAGAGATGGTTTCAAAGTGAGGATAGCATCTAGGTGATATAGTTGGGACGATGGGAGGAACTGTTTATTTCTAATATCCTAGAAATATTTTTTTAGGGAGGGGGACCTGATTTAGTTTTGATTTAGTTGTTCATTTTCTTTCTGTCCATCGTCAAGATGCAAAGTAAGCAAAGACAGCCATTAAATACACAGAAGGTCACAATTCAAATTTAGTTATAATAGAAGCCTGTGACTTTTCTGGTTGCAGAGTCGGGAGGAATGAGAAATTCTTCCCCAAATGGATTGGAACCATAGAGCTACTTTCCCTCACATCCTCTCTTGCCCATCCTCCCTGAGTAAACAGACACTTAGAGAGGATGGTAGGGAAGAAAATTCCATCCTTCTGGTACACCCTCCCACCAACCCCTTTTGTGTTCCCAAAATGAATGCTTATTTTTCCTAAATGTATACATGCTTCAGACTAGCCAGTGTGAATAAAATTGAGTAAATCACCTTCTCTGGCCTTTCTTTAATTTCCTGCAGGTTAAAGGGGACACTACTTCATCCCTACAGTCCCCTACCTTTAAATGTGGTTGGATTTCATTAGTAACTATGAATATTTAAATACTACATGTGAGCGAGTTCACATTCCAATTTCTTTATCACATCTTCAGACAGAAGAGCTTTCTTCACCTGTTAGAATAAAATTATTTCCAAGGTCACAATTTCCTAGGAAACAACTCCAACCTGATTGAAATGATGGGGGGAAAGCTCACAGCTTTGAGTTTCTGTCCACTAAGACAGAAATGGTAGATTTCTGAGAAAGATGATGAGATGTAAAGTAAGTTTATCATAAATACATTTCATAACCCATTTTTCAGAGGCTGAAGTTGTAGTGTGAAAAGACCCATGCCCACCAAGTTTGGCTAAGAACTGATTCCCAGAATTCCTCCCTCTCTTCTCATTCACCCATTTACCTGCCTGCCCCTTCAGATGCCTCTCAACTTGGCCTAGAGTTGACTTCATCGGATTAGTTTTTACATATCAGGAAGTTAGGTTTAAACCTTTTGACCGGAGGCATTTAATTATTTATTACCCTTCATTCTGAGGTTCTCAATCCATCAGGCACGGGGACTTTTTTCTTAACAAATCAGACAAAAAATGTAAGGCCCTTACATGTTTATTTTGTTGATTCTTCACAGCGCAGGGAAACAAAGTTAGAGGGGAAAAAAAAAAATGCCAGTTAAATTCGGCAACTATCAACAACCCCGAAACCTTAAAATCCAAAGCAAGCTGCTGAAAGATCATGAAGTCATCTTGGATGAAGTAATTTGCTAACGCCTTAACAAATCAACGTAGTTTTTCCATCCCGAAGTGGCCAGAAGACCTGGCCCACGCGCTGGTCCAAGACCCTCCCCCCGAACGCGAAGGGACCTCGCAGAAAACGCCACCCCGCCGTGGCCACCACAGCAGGGTCCCTGGTCCCCCTCCGTGTTTAACGAGGCAGAACGTTAATTAGAGATCATGCCTTCTGCCAAGCCGGCAACCGCGAAACGCATTGTTCCCTATTTTCTTTTAGTACGCCCGGAAGCCGGTCTGCGGAGGAAAGGTGGTTGTTTTCAAGCAAGCTCAAATGTTGCCTACGCTACCCCTGCGGGAAGGGGAGACAAAAGGAGGAATCTCGAGGTCCAAACAGCCCTTCTCAGAAGATTTCAGATTTAAGAGTGCATCATCGCGACCAAACACCCGCTCTGCGATTCTGAAAAAACTGCACTCTCATAGACGGGGTATGAAAGCGGGTTTTCCAATCCAGCACACTCATCGACCCGGGAATTGTCACCGGCCCTCCCGCGGCACCGCGATGCCAACCGTCTGGCCGCCGAGGGTCTGTCTGTCCGTCTGCTATGCGCGAAGCCGTCTGCACTGACGGCGTGGTCTTTCTCGGCTTCCTGGGGGTCGGCCAGCCTCCTCTAACCGGGACTGGCTGCTGGTGAACAAGGGCGCCTGTGACCTCTGGCCGAGAAGAAGGAAACACCTCCAAGTCTACCTGCAGCCCCCCGCCCTCCGAGAGCAGCCCCTTGGTTCCCTGGCTCGGCAGGTGTCGGCCCACCGCCGCACCCGGGCTAGCCCGGCGCCGTAAAGTCCGCATCGCCCTTGAGAAACGCACGACTCCAGGAACCGGGAGACACGGGCGCGGGATGACGGTGAGAGCGCGCACGTGAGCGCAAAGCAGCTGGAAGCCACCCAAGACCCCAGTGCCCCGACATTCTGTCGAACATCCGCTCGGGTCACTTTAATTTCCCCGGAATGGGGGCGCGAAAGGGGACGCCCAGCAGTCCCTGTCTCTGGGCGAGGAGGTCCGCAGTGCCCTCCTGGCTCTGCCCGGCTTGGGCGGCGGGAGGCCGGGCCGAGGTGGCGCCCGAACCGGCCCTCACTTGGAGAACTGCGCCGGCACAGCGGCCAGGCCCAGGCCGGCCGGGACCAGGTGCGGGAACTTGCAGACGGCGCAGGTGCAGAGGCCAGGGCCGCCCGCGCCGCCGCCCGGACCGCCGCCGGGGAGCGCGAACTGGCCGCACGGCGGCTCCTCGAGCGCCAGAGACAGGTACTTGGCCGGGCGCAGCGCGTCGGGCGGCCCCACGGCGCCGGGCGCCAGCAGCACCGAGCCCGGCGCGGCGGCGAGCAGCGGCAGGCCAGCCAGGAGCAGGCGCGGCGCGGCGGGCCCTGCGCCCTCGCCGAGCGCGCGGCGCAGCTCCTGCAGCGAGCTCCCCAGCAGCAGGATGTAGTTGCGGGCGAGCAGCAGCGTGGCGATCTTGGAGAGCTTGCGGCCCGGCGCGCCCTGGCAGTGCGCCGCCGAGTAGGGCAGGATGACCTCGCGCAGCGCGTCCATGGCCAGGTTCAGGTCGTGCATCCGCTTCCGCTCTCTGCTGTTGATCTTGCGCCGCAGCTGCTGTTGCTGCTCGTCTTTGGCATCGGCCCGGGGCCCGCCGCCCGCGTGCGCCCCAGTCCCGGCTCCCGTGCCCGGCGTGTCGGCGGGCGCCTCCGGCTTCTCGCGCGCCGCCTTGGGGAGGAGCGCAGCCCCCGTCGGGGACGAAGAAGAGGAGGACGAGGAGGGCGGCTGCCGGTAGCCCACCAACTCGTACAAGGAGGCCCCGACCGGCACGTCTCCCGGCCTCGGCGGCCGCAGCATAGTCGCGGGGGCCGCGTTCACGCGCGCCTGGGAAACCGCATAATACATCTGGGGGAACGGCGGGGGCGGCCGAGGCGCCCTTCAGGAACGCCCCAGGGTGGGCCTTTCGGCAGGCCGCCCCGCCCCGCAGACCTGCGCGCGGGGGAGCTGATGGCGAAGCAGGAGCCCGCGCGCGACCGCTTTAAACCCGGCTTGGGAACCTGCGGGGTCGCGGGCTGCCGGGCTCAGCCAATGCGGGCGCGAGGTCCGGCTCCGGCGCGTGCTCATTGGCCGCCCGCTCCCCGAGGGCGGGCGCCGAGGTACCGCTGGCGCGGCTTAAGGAGATTATTGTGAGCGCACGGTGGAGAATCACACGACACTCCACCCCCTACCCCACTGCCCCCGCCCCCACCGCGGGATGGAGGGAGGCAGGGACGCGCCTTTTCGGGTGGAGCGGGGCTCTCGGAGGACTGGTGGTGGGATGGTGAGACTGAAGCTCCTCTGCCCTCCTGTCTCTCCTTTTTTGTAGACGTATGCATATTGTTCAGTCGCTCAGTCGTGTCCGACTCTTGCACGCCAGGCCTCCCTGTCCATCACCAACTCCCGGAGCTTGCTCAAACTCAAGTCCGTTGAGTCAATGATGCCATCCTAACATCTCGTCCACTGTCGTCCCCTTCTCCTCTGACCTTCCGTCTTTCCCAGCATCAGGAGCTTTTCTAATGTGTCGGTCTTTGCATTAGGTGGCCAAAGTATTGGAGCTGCAGCTTCCTCATCGGTCCTTCCAATGAATATTCAGGATACACAAAGGTTTGTTTTAAATTGTGGTCAAATACACATAACCTCTAATTTAGCTTCTTAACCAAGTGTAAGCGTACAGTTGCGTGCAGGCACGTTGTTGTACATCCACTCCGCAGAACTCTTCGTCTTTAAAAGCTGGAACTCTATATTTACTTAGCAGTCCCCCATCCTCCCCGAAACTCCTGGCAACCATTATTCCTCTATGAATCCGACTACTCTAGGTACCTCCTACTGGGGATCACACCGTTTTTATCTTCTAATGATGCTTGTTTCCTGTAGTATAATGTCTTCACTGTTCATCCCAGCTTTAGTGTCAGGGTTTCGTTTCTTTTTAAGTCTGGGTAACAGTCCATTGTATGTATACACCACGTTTTATCCAGTTCTCTGTAGATGGACATTTCCGTTGCTTCCATGTTTTTGGCCATTGCAAATAATGCTGCTATAAGAATGGTTGAAACAGGTTTTTTTAATAAATATGTGATTTTCTTCAAGGCTTTGAGGACCAAATTTCTGGGCTCAAGGATCAGTAGCATTAGAATATTTACTTCCAGCCTCCTTCTCTCTTCTCTTTCTGATTAAAAGGTCTTTAGGGACTAAGGAGCTTCTTTCCTCCCCCAAAGGGACATGTATTCACTTTATCAGTGACTCGACTCTTGGTTAAACAAAAACACAGAAATCTGCCTTTTATCAGAAAGAAAAAAAAATAATAAACAGCCAAAATAGCAAAACAGCAACTCAGCCACACACTCGTATCTGTTGAGGGTGGAACTGAACCTTTCTCTTCCCTAAATGAAAGAGCATCGCTTGGTGGCTGTGGGTGCTCTCTACCCCAGCACCAGGGCATACTACTGCAGCGTGTCATCATCACACGGAGAGTAGCATAGGCTGAGTGCCTTTTGATACCTGAACCTCCACCATCCACTATGGTAGCTGCTAGCACCTGTGCCTGTTACAATTTAATTTACTAAAATAAGATCAAGCTAGAATTTAGTTGCTTGGTTGCACTAGCTTTGCTTCAAGTGGCTGTCATGGCCATCTGTTGGACAGTCCAGAGAACATTTCATCATCACAGAGAGTTCTACTGGGTAGCACTGATGTTGATGCTAACTTCAAGGAAATGAGTTTCTCCACCGTGGTCCCCTTTCATGTAAGAAGAAGGATGCTGTTGAAGGACCTGTCATTGCAGGGACTGATTTCAGCTCTTGTGGTCCATTGGCCGTGCCTGCTGATTTCGGGGCTGTTTTGTTCCGTTTTCTTCCATTAACATTCTCCCCATAGGCTCACTCTGAGCTTTTTTACTGTTGTTAATTTCTATCACAGTATAGTTACTCTACAATGTCGTGTTAGTTTCTGCTGTAGAGCAAAATGAATCAGCCGTACACATATCCCCTTCCTTTTGGGTTTCCCTCCCACTGAGGTCACAGCAGTGCCTAAAGTAAAGTGCCCTGCACTATACAGTATGTTCCCACCAGTTATCTCTTTTGTACATAGTATCAGTAGTGTGCGTGTCAGTCCCAATATCCCACTTTAATCTTTGCTTCTGACCTCCAGTTCAGTACAGTTCAGTTGCTCAGTTGTGTTTGACTCTTTGCAGTCCCATGGACTGCAGCACACCAGACTTCCCTGTCTATCACCAGCTCCCAGAGCTTACTCAAACTAATGTCTGTCGAGTCAGTGATGCCATCCAACCATCTCATCCTCTGTTGTCCCCTTCTCTTCCTGCCTTCAATCTTTCCCAGCATCAGGGTCTTTTCCAATGAGTTAGTTCTTCACATCAGGTGGCCAGTGTATTGGAGCTTCAGTGTCAGCATCAGTCCTTCCAATGAATATCCAGGACTGATTTCCTTTAGGATGGACTGGTTGGATCTCCTTGCAGAACAAGGGACTCTCAAGAGTCTGACCTCCAGTTTTGCTATAACATCCTGCCCAGGCTTTGGGTTCAGCTCCAGTTTACTTTCTTCTCAAAGTCTTGGTGATATCTCATCTTCTTCCCCTCATCACTCTTGGCAAACCATTGGTGGCTTTCCCCTGTAGCCTGGATTGTGTTATGTGGAGGTTATCTTTGCACTTACTTCTGATTGTTTTGAGGGTGGGAACCACTTGTTCATTTCTTTATCTTCCCAGAGCTTTGCAACGACAGTGTGTCCTGGGGGTGTCTGAGTATTGGTTTGAAATCTCCACCAGCTCACAGGTTCCTCCTTGAAATGTGTGAACTCCCAATGGAGCTTTAATCCAAGAGTTTCCCCTAGGTTTCATAGAGAGGCAAGGGTCTTGGTAGGATCCCCTAGCACACTTGACAGACTAACTTAGGGAGAGAGGAAGAGGCCTCAGGAAGGATCTGAGTCCCCTGCAGAATTGTATGGACAAGAAGGAGAGAGATCAAGGAAACCACCTTGAAAGTAAACTCCGGGAGTTGGTGCTGGACAGGGAGGCCTGGCATGCTGCAGTCCATGGGGTCGCAAAGAGTTGGACATGACGGAGCAACTGAACTGAACTGGACTGACATGCTTGAAACTTTCAAGGTGATTTCATTGATCTCTCTCCTTCTTGTCCATACAGTTCTGCAGGGGACTCAGATCCTTCCTGCTGAGGCCTCTTCCTCTCTCCCTAAGTGAGTCCCTCAGTGTGCTAGGGGATCCTACCAAGACCCTTCAAGCAGGTAAGTGTGAGTGTAATCATTCGCCCTTATGCTAAGGCATCCTGTTTCCCAAAGTATTTTAACAGACACTTGCATTTGACTCTCAGGGGAACCCTAGGAGCTGAGCACTCTTAAAATCCCTGCTGTGGATGGTGAAACTGAGGTTCCCAGAGGGTGATGAGTTTCTGGAGTTGAGGATTTGCCTTCAGACAAGACAGGCAGAGCTGCCCCATCAGTGACCAGCTTCCAGAATTCCCTCCAGCTGAACCAGGCCTCCAGGAAGCTGGAGGGGGCCATGATGAGGAGGGTTGGTGATGGGGTGAAAGGCTGGAGGAGACAGCCTGGGCCAAGCCAGTATGGGGGAGTTGATGGGTTCAGGCATGTCCTAGAAGAGAGGGCTCCCGGGATCCCACCTGCATGAACCTGGCACTGGCCTCCTCTGGCAAAGCTTGCCCTCACCCTGAGGACCCCGCTGTCCTGTAGCTGAGGGCCCTCTGGCTTCCTCCTCTGCCCACATCCTAGGTGAGGACCCTGGGGCTTTCCCCTGCCGGCAGAAAGAGGAAGTGAATGAGAAAGTCAAGCTCAGCCTAGGAAAGTGAACGTGAAATTGCTCAGTCATGTCCAACTCTTTGCGACCCCATGGACTGTAGCCTCCCAGGCTCCTCCAACCATGGGATTTTCCAGGCAAGAATATTGGAGTGGGTTACCATGTCCTTCTCCAGGGGGTCTTCCTGACCCAGGGATCGAACCCGGGTCTCCTGCATTGTAGACAGATGCTTTACCATCTGAGCCACCAGGGAAGTTCAACCTAGGACAGTGGCTTAAAAAAATCCCCCTCCACAGGCAGGGGTGCCCAGGGATCAGAGATGGAAGCACACACATTGCTCTTCCCCACAAAGGGCCCCTCTTTCCTGGAGGTGTCCCTGGTGGTTCTCTTTAGCGCCCCCCGCCTTTTTTTGTCAGTTGCTGAGTTGTGTCTGGCTCTACGACTCCATGGACCGCAGCACGCCAGGCTCCTCTGTCCATCACCATCTCCCAGAGTTTACTCAAACTCATATCCATTGAGTTGGTGATGCCATCCAACCATCTCACCCTCTGTCGTCCCCCTCTCCTCCTGCCCTCAGTCTTTCCCAGCATCAGGGTCTTTTCCAATGAGTCAGCTTTTCACAGCAGGTGGCCAAAATATTGGAACTTCCACTTCAGCGTGAGTCCTTCCAATAAATATTCAGGATTGATTTCCTTTAGGATGGACTGGTTTGATCTCCTTGCAGTCCAAGGGATTCTCAAGGGTCTTCTTCAGGACCACAATTCAAAAGCATCAATTCTTCAGCCCTCAGCCTTCTTTATGGTCCAGCTCTCACATACATACATGACTGCTGGAGCCCTGAACCTCCCCAGATCTCTGTCCTGAGGAAGGAGGGCTCCCTTCTCTGGTCCAGGACACCATCAGTAGGACCTGCGGGTCAATGTATACTAAAGTGCTCTCACCCGAGCCGTGGGAGAGGGCTCCGGGTGGCCGTGCGGGCCCAGCGTGGGCACCGGACTTGGCGCTTGTTGAAGCTGGTCACTTGGACGCCCCTTCTGCTGGAGCAGAGCTCCAGCGGCATGCAGAGTGCGACAGCTGGCAACGGCCAGCAGGCCATCGCAGCCCCTGGCAGGAGCGCTGTGGGCCGGCTCCAGGGAGCCAGCTGCTGTGGCCTCCCACATTCAGGACATGCTTGGGGAGCAGCTCGCATCCGCCATAACAACCACTCTTGTCTTTGCCTAGAGGGTGTGTGTGTGTGTGTGTGTGTGTGTGTTAGTGACTCCTTTCAGCCCAAGGAGATATGTGTGATGTGTGGCACGCTTCCTTTTTCTTGCGTAGAAACTTAAGACTGTTCCCCCAAACCTGCCTCCCACCCTTGCTTTGGGTGGAGAAGCTGAAGTTTTTGCAGTGGCAGACGATGGGACCCCAGAGCCTCAATGTGTGTGTGGTACCAGCCACCCCCTCTGTAAGCACAGACAGGCTGCAAAGTCCCCCTGACTTCCCTGGAGAGAGTGCCTTCTCGAAGAAGGCTAGCTAAGTGTAAAAAGTCGTCTTTGCTGAAACGTGCTGTTGAAAGCGGCTGGAGCTTAACTTGTAATGGGAACAGGGTTCACTTTAAAGTGCTGCATTCTTCTACAAAGGGCAGAATTCTCTGGAAAGCTTCCATTACCCAAGAGGTGTTGAGGTGTACACATAACCATAACATGTGGTTATGAGACATAACCGGCACATCTCTGCCCTGTTATCAGCCTCCCCATCCTGTCCATGCAGAGCTCTGCCTGGAACACAGGAGACAAGGAAGGAGCCGCAGAAACGGGGGTCACCAAGCTTCTTTCTGGACTGAGGAGAGGAGCAGAGAGAGAAGACGGGGAGGAGTCGGCTTACCTTTGGCAGGTTTTCTTGATGGAGCAGAGATCCCTGGACACATTTGAACACCTCTCAGTTGGGGACCATCTCGATAGACTCTAAGTCATGCTTAGCAACAGTTCAGATTAAATAAAGATTCCTACTGGGAAAATAAGAAAGAATAGGCATTTTGTTCATTTTCAAAAGGGAGTGCAAGTTGATCCAGTTGTTATGACCCGATACATTGTTAATGTGTGCCGTGTGTGTGTGTGTGTGTGTGTGTGTGTGTGTGTATTTGTGTGTGTTAATTGCTCAAGCATGTCTGACTCTTTGCAACTACATGGACTGTACCCTGCCAGGTTCCCCTCTCCATGGGATTCTCCAGGCCAGAATACTGGAGTGGGTTGCCATTCCCTTCTCCAGGGGATCTTCCCAACCCAGGGATCCAACCCGGTCTCCTGCATTGCAGGCAGATTCTTTACCGACTGAACCACCAGGGAAATCCATACAGTGTCACTAGTCACATACGATGTTCTTGAACGCTCCGTGATGGTCACAAGTGTCCCCCTCCCAGGGAGGAGGGGTACAGGCCACAGTGCGGGGTCTCTGTTGTGGCTCAGACATCGTAGATCTATAGCTGAATCACTTCACTGTACAGCAGGAAGTAACACAATGTTATAAGTCACCCATACTCCAATAAAAATGGATCATCAAATGTAACGGGTGTGTTTTACACATACTGTAAGAAGGTTTATTCTATTTTATTTTTGATAAATGAACTCAATTTTAATAAAGTTTGCTACTTCAAAATTATTTTTAAGTCCAAATTTGTCCCCTGCTGTCTTCTCTGTGGGAAAAGTTAAATGAAAAGAAAAGACATGAGATAGCATCTGAGCATTTTTTTTTTCCAGATTTCCTTTTAATAGCAAACACTTGATCTGGCTGTTGGTGACAGAGCTCAAGTGGGTGGGTAGATGTTTTCTTTTTTTAAAAAAAAACACAGGGTGATTTAACAGAAATAGAAATTTTCATTGCTTTTGTGAGTAATGAATGCTGAAATTCTATATGTCACCTAGAGCAACGTAATAACACATTTTAATAACTCTCCCTGGAGTTCTGAAAAGAACTCTCCCTTCAAAGAAACTTTCAATAATCATTGTGAAAAGCCTAGGAAAAGAGAAGTACACCTTTTTGTTTCAAAGGAGATGGTTCCTGCTACATCTAAACTGAGAAGCCCATTAACCGAATTTTAGGCAGAGAAATGGAATATAACCAACAGGAATCTTCTGAGTAAGTGTGGTAAAGAGAACTGTCAACTAAGATACATATATTAGCCCGTGCAGCTTGGTGTCTGAAGGGCTGGTTTGGGGCCAAACAAAAATATTCTCTGAGTCTCCCCAAAGTCAGTAGCTGGAGCCAAACGTTCCAAAGGCTTACACTGACACAATGAAAAGAGACAATTTGCTCGGAAGGCTGTGGCTAATTTATAACACAATGTCCAATGTCATGGTTAGTTTTGTTGCAAAAATTTGGCAGTTTCACCCAGTCTCAGGCAGCCTGAAAAGATGTGAGCGATTCTGGCCACAGCATCTCCCGCTCGCGAGATGTTCCAAATGGTTCAAACAAGCCCTTTCATAGAGACGCGGGGGCCAAGTGTGCTCAAAGGAATGAGAAAAACAAAGGTGGCTCTGAAGTCATTTCCCCGCACTGGGTCCAGCCATCCGGTTTCACTCTTTCCCCATTGAACGGGCAGAATGCGACAGGAAGAGCCCGGATGAAAGGGAACAAACAAGCTGATGTGTTTGGGGAGAGAATGGAGAGAGGCCGGGGCTCTGAGCTGCTAAACTTTCATTCTAGGTTTTCAGAAGGGACTGAATGATGAATTATAGAAACCTGAAAGGTAATAAAATATGGGTCACTGAAGCGCTGAGGCCAAGTTCCTAAAACACCTGCAGAGACAGAAGGTTCTAGAAGTCAGCGGGGCCCTGCGGTCGCCGGGCAGACACCCTGTCCAAGGCACAGAAGGGGACTGTTTGGAGGCTCACCTGTTGTTTTCCCGTTGGCTGGCAGTCCTTCCCCATCTGCAAGAGCCAGTGGCTGGATCTGACTCCAGATTAGACCACCAGGAGGGGAGAAAGAAAGGCAGTGTGCAGACTTCCCAGGGTGCAGTTAAGGAGACCGGAGCTGGGGGGCCACCTCCTTCCTCTCCCGAAGGCGCTCTGACCTGGAAATATTTACTCCGGTGAAGACATCCGCGTTGAGCATGCAAATCTCCTCCGCTGAAATATTCTAAGGCTTTTCTGCTCAAAGCCTTAGCCTGTTTATGTGTGACAGTGTCCTGATGCCTGGCTGGTGGATAGCAGCTAGCCTGTAGCCTCAGCAGGACTTATTTGAGCCTGTGTCCTCATCAGTAAAATGGGAATAACAGTGTTTGTCTCCTAGGGCTGTTATAAAGGTTAGGAGAAAATATGAGGAAGGTGCCTTGCCCAGAGTCTGGCACATAGTAGCTGCTTAGTAAAATCATAACAAGGGCTTCCCAGGTGGCACTAGTGGTAAAAAAAAACCCATCTGCCAACGCGACAGACATAGGAGACACGTGTTTGATTCCTGGGTCAGCAAGATCCCCTGGAGGAGGACATGGCAACCCACTCCAGCATTCTTGCCTGGAGAATCCCATGGACAGAGAAGCCTAGGGGGCTACAGTCCATGGCGTTGCAAACAGTCAGACACAAATGAAGCAACTTAGCATGCAACAGGCAAAATGATAACAGTAGCTAATATTATTGAGTTTCCGCCATATGCCAGGTACCACGGAAAGACTTACTTTATGGTTTTCATTCAGACTGAGGTGGTGTTCCAGTTGTGTTTGCTTTAAGTTCATGCTTTCTCTGCACCACAGATATGGAGTTTTTATTATTTATTTATTTTTGGTTGCTCTGGGTCTTCATTGCCGCATGCGAGCTTTCTCTAGTTGTGGCAAGCAGGGGCTAGTCTCAAGTTGCAATGCAAGGGCTTCTCATTGCAGTGGCTTCTTTTGTTGCAGATCATGGGCTCTAGGTACACGGCCTCAGTAGCTGTGCCTGGCAGGCTTGGTTGACCCTCGGCAAGTGGGATCTTCCTGGATCAGGGATCAAACCCGTGTCCCCTGCATTGGCAGGCAGATTCTTAACCGCTGGACCACCAGGGAAGTCCTTGCCCACATATGTACATGTGCCTGTTTGCTCCCCCTCTAGTTCGGAGGCTCCACAGGAGTGGTGTTCTGCTCTGTACCCGGTGCCCTGAGCAGGGCTGACCCCTCCCTATTAGGTGCTTAATAAATGAATGAGTGTGCTCCCTGCCTTCCAGTAAGTTCTAATCTACTTGAGGGTGCGGGGCAGACACATCTGAACCCCTGACTGGGGTATGGCTGAGCTGGGAGGGAATCGGAGCTGCTATGGACCAGAGCACATGGCGCATCAGAATTCTGGGCTTCCCTGGTGGCTCAGATGGAAAAGAATCTGCCTGCAGTCCTGGAGGCCTGGGTTCAATCCCTGAGTCAGGAAGATTCCCCTGGAGAAGGAAATGGCAACCCACTCTGGTATTCTTGCCTGGAAAAATTCATGGACGGAGGAGCCTAGCGGGCTACAGTCCATGGGTCGCAAGAGTTGGACTCGACTGAGCAGCTAACTTAACTTACAGAGTCTGGGGCAGGGAGCCGCGGCGCCGAGATGCTGAGATGCCTCCGCGCAGTGAGTGCACAGGTGGTGGGGACGGTGCGGGTCTGAGAATCAAGGCTCGGAGGGGGCCAGGGCGTTAAGAGTTCCGAAGAGGGAGCTCACGGTTGAGGTCTCTTGGAGGAGAGTTTGGTAAGCAGGAGCACCTGAAGGACCGGTGGTTGAGAAGGGGACAGGAGGGCGGGGACCGGCCCTAGGGGCAGGAATGGAGAACGGGAACAGGATGGAAGGACAAGCCGGGAGGGCGGCAGGGAAAGGGGAGCAGAGAGGGACAACCGCCGGCCACAGCCGTGGTGATACACACCGTCTCTCTGCCGTCTTCCGTCTTCAAAAGCAGCTCATGGGCGCATTGACATGCCGCACGCTGCCTTCCTCTGGCCTGTCAGCTAGTCCAAAACAGGTTTTCAGAGATGTCACAACCCAGGGTTGCCCCACAGGGCGTGGTGGAGGGGACAGAGCGAGCTCTGAGCTGCTGAAGCTGAGGGTGTGCAGGCAGACGTCCTGCCGGGGTGGCCGCCTGGCCGGTTCTCACCACCGGGAAGGGATGGCTGTGCAACCTGCCCATGAACCCTCTTGCTCTTTTTTTTTTTTTTAATTTATTTTAAAAAATGCTTTGGCTGTGCATGGGCTTTCTGTAGTTGCAGCAAGTGGGAGTGGCTGTCTGGTTGCGGTGGGCAGGCTTCTCACTGTGATGCTTCTCTTGTTGTGGTCCATGGGCTTGTTTGCCCCGCAACATGTGGGACTCATTGGGAAAGACCCTGATGCTGAGAAAGATTGAGGGCAGGAGGAGAAGGGGACAACAGAGGATGAGATGGTTGGATGGCATCACCAACTCAACAGACATGAGTCTGAGCAAGCTCTGGGAGTTGGTGATGGACAGGGAGGCCTGGTGTGCTGCAGTCCATGGGGTCGCAGAGAGTCGAACACAACTGAGTGACTGAACTGAACTGATGTGGGATCTTCCCACACCAGGGATTGAACCCACGTCCCCTGTATTGCAAGGCAGATTCTTAACTACTAGACCACGAGGGACACCCTTGCCCTTATTTTTTTGCTAACCGTTTTCACATCCGTCATCTCCTGTGAGCCTTACGGTATTCCTGTGAGGTTGAGAGGGCAGCTGCCCATTTTTCAGGAAATGCAAAAGGAAACCAAGGCCCAGAGAGCGGAGGCCCGTTTAGTCTCACTTGGGTGCAGAATCCAGACCAAGACAGACAGGGAGGGATTCCACTTCTTTCACATGGTGAGTCTTGCCTCGATGTGCATACACGTTAGCATGCGGACAGGGTGGAGACCAGGAGACCAGCAGTTCTTCCTGGGAAAAGCCTTCCAGGAAGCGTGTGGAATGATGAGTTCTTAGTCACCAGGATGGGACCCCATCCAGGCTCCCGGTCGCTGGAATGCCAGAATGTTCTAGAATCTCCCCTGGGTGGAGTTGGGGGAAGGAAGGGCTTGCAGCTGTGGCAACTGGCACTGCTTCCCACATTGCCTGTAGGCTGAGGTCAGGGCCAATTTCATGCTCCTTCATCCCTTTTTATGACCCTTATTTCCCTGGCACATGGCAGCTGCTTGAGTCCAAATGAGGAGACAGGAAGTATTATATTGCATTAATAACACCCGGGGAGAGCAGCGAGGCCATTTATTAGCTCGCTTGATGCTTCCCGATTTTAACGGTGGATCCATTTAAAGCGATGGAGGGCGATTAGGGCAAGGTTTCACTTGCTTTCGTAAAACATGGACTCACTAGCCTGCATTTTCCGGTTCTTGCCCGCTCATCCATAAAGCTGGATTCCTGGGCCCTTTGTCCCGGGGAAGAAGTGAGGCAGCTAGCAGTCATCAGGTGTAAAATCCTGGGGTGCTGAGAGGAGCAGGGACCAGGCAAGCAGTGTTGTGGGGATCAGCATAGATCGAGACAGGAGCTTCGTTCCGTCTCCTGTACCCGGCGTGGCCCAAGGCAGAAGGCTGCTCCCCCTGCCCCTGCCTGCTTCTTCCTGGTCTCCTCCGCTGCTGGTCCGCTTGCTCTGAGCCAGAGTCACAGAGAGGGCGCAGAGGGGTTTGCTGCTGCTCTAGAGGCCTCAGCGTGCCCTCTGGGGTGCAACTGTTCTCGGTCACCCCCTCCGTGTCTCCTGCTTTCAGGCCACCACACTAGCGTGGCCTCATGGCCTCTGAGTTGGCACCGCACACATCGCCCTCAATCGTACGCAGCCCAGACTGTCCACCAACCACTTCTCAGTAACATCTACTGTGTGCTCAGTTGCTCAGTCGTATCCAACTCTTTGCGACCCCACGGACTGCAGCCCACGAGGCTCCTCCATCCATGGGGATTCTCCAGGTAAGACAGCTGGAGTGGGTTGCCATCCCCTTCTGCAAGGGATCTTCCCAACCCAGGGATCAAACCCAGATCTCCCACTCTACAGGCAGATTCTTTACCACCTAAGCCACCAAAAAAGCCCAAACAAATGACCCCGAAGGGACACGTTATCCCTTAGGCTATGCGGCCAGCATCTACTACCAGTTTTAATTTTTGTTCCTTTTCTTTCCTGTCCCCCTTTCTGGCTCCTCACCTCATCACACACAGTCACTCAGCACAAAGCCAGCCCCAGGCCCTACACATGTTTGCCCAAACCCACCCCTCGGCCACCGCCCCTGCCATCCCGGTAACAGAATTCACCCTCTTCCGATACACTTTTCACCTGAGTGTATCTTTGCCAATGATCACTCTGTATTTTCTAGGCACATTCCCCAAAGGACTTCCAGGGAATAAAATTGTTTATTTTATTGCACTAACAAGAGAGAACCCACTGCCAGTGCAGGACACATAAGAGATGTGGGTTTGATCCCTGGGTCAGGATCCCCTGGAGAAGGGCGTGGTAACTCACTCCAGTATTCTTGCCTGGAGAGTCCCATGGACAGAGGAGCCTGGCAGGTGCTGCTGACGCAGGGGGTGCAGGTTCGAGCCCCAGGGAGTTAAGATCCGACATGTCATGTGGCCCCAGTGAGGAGAGTGTAAGCAGGTCAGGTCGGTCCTTCCCACTCAAAAGCTCGTGGAGGCTTTCCAAGACACTTAGGATGGAATCCAAGGGCCCAATGGCTCCACTCAATTCTGCCCTTGCATTTTTGGTGTTTGGGGAACCAACTGCCACTTTCGGAGTCTGACACCTGTGCCAAAGGGGCCCCGGGAGACAGAGGCCTGCCTCTTGACCCCTGGTCCTGCCTCTCCTGCATGACCGGCATCCCTGCCTGCAGGCGCTGTGGACCTTTCTGCGACACCCAGCCCCATCCCTGCCTCGGCTCCACTGTTCCCCTGGTCTCCTCTCCTGCAGCCCCTTCCTGGCAGAGCTTCTGGGTGTTCACCCTTCTGCCAATTTCTTCTTCCATCATCTTATCCCTGCTCCCTTCCCTGACCCTGGAAACATGTGGTGACCATCACGCCTCTGCCCTTGAGCTTTGTTTTCTTTCTTATTCCAAAGTGCATGCATGCTCCATCGTGTCTGCCTCTTTGTGACCCCCTGGACTATAGCCCGCCAGGCTCCTCTGTCCATGGGATTTTTCCAGGCAAAATTACTGACATAGGTTGCCGTCTCCTACTCCAGGAGATCTTCCCAACCCAGGGATGGAACCAGTGTCTCCACATTGGCAGGCAGATGCTTTACCACTGTGCCACCTGGGAAGCCCTTCCTATTCCAAATTATATTATACATACTTTTGTTCTCGAAGCCTAGGATGGTGCCTGGAACATATAAACTCCTGGATAAGTACTTGTTGAATGAATAAATAAGTGGATCCAGCCATCATGTTCCTTTATCACCTTCAGACTGTTTTGCTGACTAAATTAGAGACTTAAATACTTTTGTGACTTTAGGGAACTTAATATCCACAGTGGATTTGGTGCATGTGTGCTAAGTCACTTCAGTCATGTCTGACTCTTTGTGACCCCATTGACTGTAGCCCACCAGGCTCCTCTGTCCGTGGGATCATCCAGGCAAGAATGCTGGAGTGGATTGCCATGCCCTCTTCCAGGGGGTATTCCTGACCCAGGGATGGAACCAGCGTCTCCTGCATCTCCTGCATGGGCAGGCAGTTTCTTTACCATTAGCACCATCTGGGAAGCCCCAGTGGATTTGGTAACTGACCCCTATTCTCTCTCTTCCCAGTTTCCTGGGTTACTGCACAGCCTCAGACAGCCAGTGCCCATCTGCCGCCAGCCTCCGATTAGCATTGGATGCCAAGTTGTGTGGGAGGTCAACTCCAGCCTGCAGTGAAAGCAGCCAAACCTTCCCTTCTCCTCTGCTGGCCCTGTGTAAGTCCCACTGAGAGGGGGACACCAGACAGCCTCCCATTTCTCCTTTTGGACTTCCTCCTGGGCTGTTAGCAGGATTGCGCAATTGCTTTCATGCTGCAAGCTGCTTTTGTTCACTTTTGCCCTGGGGAGCATTTTCCTTCCTTGCTTGGATGTGGCATCAGTATGTGTCCATTGCCAGCGCTCCTGGGTGGCTGGGAACAATGGCTAATCCTCAAGATCTTGGGGCTTCCCTGGTGGCTCAGCTGGTAAAGAATCCGCCTGCAATGCGGGAGACCTGAGTTCAATCCCGGGGTTGGGAAGATCCCCTGAAGAAGGGAACAGCTACCCACGCCAGTATTCTGGCCTGGAGAATTCCATGGACTGTATAATCCATGGGGTCATAAAGAGTCAGACGTGACTGAGCAACTTTCACTTTCAGGATCTTGAGAAATAATAAAAGGGTGGTTTCAAGCCACTACATTTGGAGGTAATTTTTCTACCCCAATATATAATTGAAACAGCCCCAACCCTTATTGGTGCATAACTCTTATCTGCATTTCCTAACTAGGAAATATGTTTCCAGGGGCTTGCCCCACCTCTGACCACATGCAGTGTGACCACGTGCATCTCCTTTTGCCAGGGTATGTGGATTTGGCTAGGTGTATCAATATTAGGGTCACCTGCATAAAATAGAAAACACAAGATGACAGTAGCTGAAACAAGATAATTTTTCTCCCTCTCTTGTAAAGGAAATCTGAGGATAGGTGATGCCAGGGCTGCTCTGGTGAGTCCTCTAGCTTTTTGCTCTATTTTAATTTGGCTTCCACCCTCAAGATCACCTCACTTTCCAGGATGGCTGCTGGAGATCCAGCCATTAGGCCTATATTCCAAGTGATAGGAAAAATGAATGACAGAAGATAAAAAAAATGAATACCTCCCAGCATCCTTTACATAATTTTCTCTAAAGGCTCACTTAATAGTTCACGTTGGTCTTATTAACCAATGTTTATTAATCACATGGCTGAATCTAGCTTCAAGGGACACTGGGAGGGACCCCTCTGACACTATTGGTGGGATGTAAATTGGTCAACCACTATGGAGAACAGTATGGAGCATCCTTGAAAAGCTAAAAATAGAACTACCGTATGATCCAGCAGTCCCACTCCTGGGCATGTATCCACAGAAAACCATAATTTGAGAGGACACATGCACCCCTGAGTTCATATCCAAGACATGGAAACAGCGTAAATGCCCATTAACAGAGGAATGGGTAAAGAAGGCACAGTACCTGCATACAGTGGAACATTACTCAGCCACAGAAAAGAAGGAAATAACGCCACTTGCAGCTCCACGGCTGGGCCTAGAAGTGATCACACTAAGAGAACTCAGGCAGAGAAGACCAGCACTTCCTGTGCTGAGTCTGATTCTAAAAGTGGTACAAACGAACTTATTTACAAAACAGAAAGAGACTTACAAACACACTTGCGGTTACTAAAGGGGAATCACACATACACCACTGCAGTGTGTACGTGAGATAACCAACGCACGGGGAGCTGTCCTCAACTTTCTGTGACAATCTGTATGAGAAAAGAATCTGAAAAAAAATGAGTATGCGTGCGTATGTGTAGCTGAGTCACTTTGTTGTACACCTGAAGCTGACACAACACTGGAAATCAATTACACTCTACAATAATTTTTTTAAAAGGAATACTGGGGGATGTGGGCTTCCCGGGTAGTACTAGTGGCAAAAAATCTGCTTGCCAAGGCAGGAGACCTGAGAAATGTGGGTTTGATCCCTGGGCGGGGAAGATTCCCTGGAGGAAGGCATGGCAACCCACACCAGTATTCTTGCCTGGAGAATCCCACGGACAGAGGAGCCTGGGCCTTCAGTCCTTGAGGTCACACAGACTGGGTCACGCCTGAAGCGACTTAGCACACATGCTCTGGGGAATGTACTCGTGTGTCTCAGCCCATTGTGATTCCTCATAAAACCTGATGCTAAAGAAGAAAGACAGGTAATTGGTGACTAAGCGAGGCTGAAGTTCTGATCGAGCAGGGAAGGCAAGGGAGAGGGAGCCTTCCAAGCTTAGGGCAGAGGGGGTGGCTGCAGGCTCCATGTCCCAGACAGCCGCAGACGTTAGCGGCCACCTCTCTGCTCCCTCCAGCCCATGGGCTCCCAAAGCCTGCTTCCGTAGCCTCCTCCTTTCTCAGCTCTGCTGCCTGGAAACTCCTGCCACCCCACCTGCCCTCAGGGAAGCAGTGAAGCCTTGCAGGGCTCTTGCCCCACTGGGGTCAGGCTCCCTCAAGAGGAGAAGGGCGACAGAGGATGAGACGGTTGGATGGCATCACTGACACAACGGACATGAGTTTGAGTAAACTCCGGTAGTTGGAGATGGACAGGGAGGCCTGGCGGGCTGCGGTCCATGGGGTCACAAAGACTCAGAAACGACTGAGCGACTGAACAACAAAATCAGCCTCTCAGCTGCACTCAGCCGGGAAAGGGGGTCCAGTCCTGCGGCGTGAGTTTGATTAAACTTTTCTAGGTCAGCGTTGGGCTCCTTCTGTCATATTCTGTTGTGCTTGTCTTGTGGAAACCAGAGGGCAGGACCACAACCCTGGCGGGATTCCCCGCTTAAGCCCTCACCCGCCCATTCTCGGTCATCTGGGGAAGTGGCCTCCTGGACCGGACGCTAGGACCCGGAAGCCTCTTTGGACAGGCCGGCAGGACAGCTGACCTCCCCCATTCCCTTAGGTGTTGAGGGATCTTAGTGTGTGGAAGGGGCTCCTGGAAGGAGAAGGAAGGTGGCCTTCACTGCCAGGGCCGCCGGGATGGCACCATGTCATGGAACCCGAGCTGTATGTGATTGACTCTATTTTCTCTTCTCCTCCTGCGGTCCTTGGGCTTCGCATGTAAGTCCAGCTTGCTTTTCTGCTTTCTTAGTCGCTCTGTGGTGTCCGACTCTTTGCAGATCCATGAACTGTAGCCCACCAGGCTCCTCTGTCCATGGGATTTCCCAGGCAAGAATACAGGAGTGGGCTGCCATTCCCTTCTCCAGGGGCTCTTCCTGACCCAGGGATTGAACCCGTGTCTCCTGCATTGCAGGCAGATTCTTTGCTAGTAGTCTGGCTTACATGTTTTAAATAGGTCTCTACTGCTGGGTGGGGATGAGGAGAAGGCTCGTGAGTACCTTCAGGCCGCCCACACTGGGACAGAGGAAGGAAATGGGGCCTGTGCTATTGCTCCTAGCTTCTCTGTAGGGGGTGGAGCTGTGGGAAGGGAAGGCAGGTCTCTGCTCTCAGCACCCAGGGCCTGTCTCTGCAAAGACACTCCATCCCCCGAGCCTTGTCCACCAGGGCTCAGCCTCATGCCAGTCTCTCACTCCGCAGGAGTGTGGAGGGCCTGCCCCAGGCTCGAAGGCCCATGGTTCTGAGTGCAGAGAGAGGGACCAGGCAGCTGAACCCTCCCAGCAGTGGAGAGGGAGACAGAGTGGCCCAGGGGCAGAGCTGCAGCTGCAGGGGGTCACCCATCCAGCCTGGGGGCCAAGGGCAGTGGGAACCCTTAGAGAAGCTGGCGCTGGACCTCAGTGTTCCGTTTTGTGTCTGTTTTAGGGGAGCTAGCATCTCAGGCCGTGCACATGGCCAGTCAGGCTCCTCTACGCTGTGAGTGTTTATTTCACCTGATGATCGTTGGTTGTTCCGAGAAGACAGGAGTGCTGTGTGCTTGGTCACTCAGTCGTGTCCGACTCTTTGCAACCCTCTGGACTATAGTCCAGCAGGCTCCTCTGTCCATGGGAGTTTTCAGGCAAGGATACTGGAGTGGGTTGTCATTTCCTTCTCCTGGGGATCTTGCTGACCCAGGGACTGAACCTGCATCTCCTGTGTCTCGTGCATTGCAAGGGGACTCTTTTACCTGCTGAGCCATCGAGGAAGCCCCAATAAGACAGTAGACAGAGCTCCAGTTCACTTTTGTCTAAGTTACCTACTGTCTATCACAATCAAATCTGTCCCCTACCTAATAATCTGAGCTCTAACAGGCTTCTGTGTGTACCAGTGTAGCTGAACCAAAGGTGCTGTGATTCATGGGGGCTGTTGTTTACATCACAAAATAAAAGACCTACGAATAACACTTTTTGCATCTTGCTTTTCTTACCCTGTTAGAATCCCTGGGACAGATTTGGAACTCACAGACTTGAGTCCTGTGGTAGTTGGTCACCTGAAAAGGTGGGGAAAAAATTCAGGGAGGGATGGTTCTTCCAGTGGGGAAACAGATTATTACCAAAGGCGGCACCCTCATGGAGAGAATGACCTGGGAGCTTGTTGATCTCCAGTGGCCTTGTCTGATCCGCAGTGGCCTTGGCCTGTAGTGGCTTGAAGCAGAGTCTGGGTTCCCAGCCAGAGACTGAGGCCAGGTCACAGCAGCGAAAGCATCAGATCCTAGCCACTAGACAAGGGATCAGTGACAAGTGTGGCCCTTCAGCTTTACAGAAAAGAATTTCCATAAAGCTGGAAAGTAGCGAAGAAAGTAAAGTATTTACTAAGAGGAAAAGGGTACAATATGAGTGGATAGACACACAGGCAGAATCAGAGACCAAGTCCCTGAGTTGTACCCTCATGGCAGTTTAAAATCACTTAAAATGGGCATCTCTTCCAGTTTTCCTTTGGCCAACCATTTTGATTTGCCTGGGTCACTGTCCATATTTGGTATATCTCAGGATCCTTCCGTGGATGGGCACGCATCTCTTGGCGTAGCTAGATCCTACCGCAAAGGCCTGTGGGTAGCTTAGCATCACTCCCCTTTGCCTTCCAAGGAGTCTTTCTGCACACGCGTGGTCAGGGAGGTCTCCTGACTCCGATAATGAGAAATCTGTGGTCTGGGCGGGGCCCAGCCATCTCCCTTAATTGTCCTGCTATTTTTGTCTTGCTGTTTCAGTCCTCAGGGAATGAATCACCAATTGCTTCAAACTGGGGGTGGGAGGCACATCTACCTCCTGCCTCCAATCCTTAAAGGGAAAGGGGCAGGGGCTGTGACAGGGAGCTGGGGAGAGGGCTGGAGGCAGCCGCTGGCCAGACTGCGAGCTGTTCAGGAAACCAAGGACAGCACCATCTTCACAGACTTATCTGGCTGCCGATGGCCCACAGAACAGCCCCTTTTCCCGGAGCTGCCAGGACCATCGCTTTCCCAGGGGAACAGGGCCAGACCCCCAGGGTGGCCAGGACCTCTGGGGGTAATGGCGGCCGCTGCCCAGACATGAATGGATGGGGAGGGATCAGCTGGGAGAAGAAAATCTTCCCCTTTTTGCTGTGAATTATTTTGGGGAAGCCAAGTGTCTGAGAATATCATTTAACGTAGGTGAAAACTCGGAGTCAGGTGGGTGGTTGGAGGGCGCGATTGAACGTGTCTGCTGGGTGGTTGTGGCCCGCCAGGCTCTGTTCCAAGCTTTTGACTCAGACAGCCTCATTTCATCCCAAAGCCCTATGAGGTCAGTGAGTATTTTTGGTTTGTTTTTGGCTCTTCAATTTTTACTTTTTTTGGCCATGCCGTGCAGGATGTGGGATCTTGGTTCCCCGACCAGGGATTGAACCCGCGCCCCCTGCTTTGGAAGTGTGGTCTTCACCGCTGGACCTCCAGGGCAGTCCTGGTCGGTGGTGGTGTTATGTTTCCTTCCTTCTCAGGTGGGGAAACTGAGGCGGAGAAGTGACTTGCTCCCAGCTGGTCCTGCGCACAGGCAGACTCACTCTGCCAGCCTTGGGGACACAGCTGTCCTGGGGCTCTGTGTCCTGGGCCTGTTCATAGAAAGAGGCCCGGGAGGAACCCCATTTTCTGGAAATGGCACCAAAGTCAAAGTGAAGAGACTGTCCCTGGCTCCATCCTGCCCACGGCCACTCTGGGCCTCCGTTTTTCCATCTGGGAAATGAGGGGCTGCACTGTGACCTCTGTGGGACCTTTCTCCCTTACACATCTCTAATCAGCTCGCTCACACAGAAGGACATTAATGACGGATGAGGCTCCTTGTGTTTTTTTTTTTCTATAAACGTTTGCGTTCGGCTCTATGGCTATTTGAGACAAAAGAGGAAATAAGAAGCTGGGGAGTTATTATTTTGGAGATGAGTAGATGGAGGACCTTCAGGTAGCTCTGTAATAACCTCATGCAGGGGACCACCCAGCTTTCTTGTGTTTAAGAGATCTGGAGACGTTAATGAGGTTAAAAATGGTCAGAGGGAGGTCACCCTCATTAATAGCAAAGATGAAATGGCTCAACCAATCTCTCAGACGTTTGGAGTATGCTTGAAAATAGCAAGTCATTCAAGTTTCCCTGCTTTGGGTCCCAAGATACAATCAGACAGTGTGTAACACTGTAGAACTGTGTGGAATAGTGTTGAACAGTCTGGAACCATCTAGAACAGTGCATGTATGCTAAGTTGCTTCAGTTATGTCCAATTCTCTGCGACCCCATGGACTGTAGCCTGCCAGGCTCCTCTGTCCATGGGCTTCTCCAGGCAAGAACACTGGAGTTGGGTGCCTTGCTTTGTCTAGAACAGTGGAGAGGACTATTCTTGGTCTTGACCCTGGCTTTGTCCTGTAATCCTGAGACTCTCCTGACTCAGTCCGCCTTGATTTCTTCCCCTGCCGTATTGAAGCGATGGTAACCCACTCTGCTGACCTCATGGAGGTAACAATTATGGGAAACGGAAACTGAAACATTCAGTGGGACCTGCCCCCTTGAAAGAAGTTCACTGAAATGCAACACCAGATCCTCATGACACACTGGGCTTTCCTTTAGGCTAATGGTTTGGGAAAGACCCTGATGCTGGGAAAGATTGAAGGCAGGAGGAGAAGATGACCAAGACGGTTGGATGGCATCACTGACTCAATGGACATGAGTTTGGGCAAGCTCCAGGAGATGGTGAAGGACAGGGAAACCTGGTGTGCTGCAGTCCATGGGGTCTCAAAGAGTCAGACATGACTGAGCGACTGAGCAACAGCAATGATTTAGCTTGCCAGAACCTTCTCAGTAGAAATAGGCTCTTGTCTTGACATTCCATCTGTTTTCCTCTGACCTAGGAGAGCAGCTCTTGATGATTGATGAAGCTGAGGAGCTGACTGGAGTCACTATAGCTGGCTTCTTAAATTTTTCTTGCTGACAAACTCTGACTTATAACCTATAGGAGAGGAATAAAGTGATACCTTGGGGAAGGAAGACATATCTTCCACACAGCTCTCTCGCTCTGAAAGAATTCTGGATAAGATGAAAATAAAGTTGTATTCTAATTTCTGTTAAAATCAGGGCTGGTGCACTGGGAAGACCCATAGGGATGGGATGGGGAGGGAGGCGGGAGGGGGGATCGGGATGGGGAACACATGTAAATCCATGGCTGATTCATGTCAATATATGGCAAAAACCACTACAATATTGTAAAGTAATTAGCCTCCAACTAATAAAAACAAATGAAACAATAAAAGATTAAAAAAATAAATAAATAAAATCAATGTCCTATCCCTGAATCCATCTTGCAACCACTCTGTTTCTGTCCAAGAGCACTAACTAAATGAGAAGAACCCTTTCCAAGGTCAGTTCTGTGTTGGTTTGTTATCCAGGATATGCATGATCAATGTTGATCTTTATGGTGACTTGGAGAGGTAGGAATTTTCCAGAAGAAATTAAAGTTAAGGAGTGAGTGCCAGGCATACAACACATAGATGGTGCTGGGATTTGAACCAGGGTATACCTGACTCTAAGAGCTCAGCTATTCCCTATGCTATTAACTTGGCTTCCCAGGTGGCTCAGTGGTAAAGAATCCACCTGCAATGCAGAAGACGCGGATTCAATCCCCGGGTTGGGAAGATCCTCTGGAGAAGGAAATGGCAACCCACTCCAGTATCCTTGCCTGGGAAATCGCATGGACAGAGGAGCCTGGCGGGCTACCATCCATGAGGTCGCAAGAGAGTCAGACATGACTTAGTGACTAAACAATAATAAAACAGCAGAAACTTGGAGCTAGAGCATCAACTCTCAGCTGATGGAGGCATTCTCTCTCTCCTGGCACCTTAATTCTGCAGCTGTCTAGTTTTTGGAAGCCTTGGCATGTTGCTCATTGATAATGTGCCTTTCTTTAGAGATCCAGACTGGACTCCTAGACTCCCCGAGACCCTCTCCCCAAAGAGGGGCATCATCCTGCCAAAGTTGACCAGGAAGGTGCTCCCCAGCCTCCAGGGGGCTCAACTGAAGACTGGCCCTCACAGGTTGGCGTGAAGTCACGTTGCCGCCGCTCTGTGGGGCCATCGGAGGAGGTGATGCCCCTCCACCCTGTCCCCTCACTAATGGACTGGGCTGGCCTTTAGGCCCCGGGTTGCAGACTTCATTCTACCACCACTGGCTGGGTCACCTTTGGCCATCACATCTCTGGGACCCACTCACATAGGGGTTCAACTCCTTCATTAGGACTTTTCAAGTTCTGACTCCACAATAGAATTGCCATGTTCTTAGAGAACATGTCAGGTTCCACCACTTTGGCCCCTATGGAAGAGTAGGGAATGAAAACAGAGGGTGCCCTTTTCTGTTGGAAACTGATTTATTTCACAATCACACTAGCAGTCTCTAAGGATACCTGGCCAGGCACCTACCTGGTCATCTCTCCATTGTGGCTGTTCTTTGACAACTGAAGGGAAATCAGAGTTTTGTATTTTCATGGTGTCCACAAACTCCAGTATCTCATCATTCTGGAAGTGGGTGTTGGAGGAAATGGTGCTTTATTGTTATGTCCCTTAAACTGTGTGTTATGATTGAACTGCATCTGCCAAAAAAAGATAAATGGAAGTCCTAACCCCCAGTACCTCAGAATGTGACTTTATCTGGAGACAGGGTCTTTACAGAGGTCTGTCACTGTTTCACTCAGTCGTGTCTGACTTTTGTGACCCCATGGACTGTAGCCCACCAGGCTTCTCTGTCCATGGAATTCTCCAGGCAAGATACTAGAGTGGGTTGCCCTTCCCTTCTCCAAGGGATCTTCCACCCAGAGATGGAACCCAGGTCTCCTGCATTGCAAGCAGATTCTTAAGCATTTTACAGAGCTAATCATGTTGAAATAGGGTCATTACAATGGGCCCAATTCTATGTGACGGTGTCCTCACAGAAAGGTGGACTCAGAGATAGACAAACATAGAGGGAAGGCGATGTGAAGATACAGGGAGGAGACGACCGTCTCCAATCAGATGCTCCCACACAGCCTCAGAAGGAATCAGCCTGGTGGACACCTTGGTCTCAGACCTCCAGCCTCCAGGTCTGTGAGGAAGTAAATCTCTCTGCATTGTTTAAGCCACGCAGTTTCTGGGGCTTTGCTGTGGCAGCCCTGGGAAGCTGATGTGCAGGGTAAGATGGCTTTCCCGCTGACAGAAACTGGATTTGGTTCTGAGAAGGCAGTAAGGGCCCCCTATCCATCCACATGATGGATACAGGAGACAAACACCATGGGGACCCAGGGACGTTCCGGCTTCTGTCCCTCATTGCCATTTTCTACCTTTCCAAAGAGAAGGTGAGACACGGGCTGACTTTCCTCCACGTGGTACTGCCCCCATCCATGTTAATTTGAAGGGATATATATTTTTTTTTCCTCTTTGAAGTGATATATATATATATATCACCTTTTCTTCTTTTTTTGAACCATAGTTAATTTACAGTATTATGTAAATCAGGTGTACAGAAAATTGGCTCATTTACATATTATAATACATTCAGGATATAGATATTCTTTTCCATTACAGATTATTATAAGCTATTGAACATGGTTCCCTTTGATATATAGTAAATCCTTATTGCTTATCTATTTCATATATAGCAGTGTGTATCTTGGAGAAGGCAATGGCAACCCACTCCAGTACTCTTGCCTGGAAAATCCCATGGACGGAGGAGCCTGGTAGGCTGCAGTCCGTGGGGTCTTGAAGAGTCGGACACAACTGAGTGACTTCACTTTCACTTTTCACTTTCATGCATTGGGGAAGGAAACGGCAACCCACTCCAGTGTTCTTGCCTGGAGAATCCCAGGGATGGGGGAGCCTGGTGGGCTGCCGTCATTGGGGTCGCACAGAGTCAGACACGACTGAAGTGACTTAGCAGCAGCAGGATTGTGTATCTATGAATCCGGTACTCCGAATTTATTCCTCACCCTCTTTTCCCCTTTGCTAACCTTAAGTTTGTTTTCTATATCAGTGAGTCTATTTCCATTTTATAAATAAGTTCATTTGCATTGTTTTTTAGACTCCACATCTAAGTGATAGCATGTCCTATTTGTCTCTCTCAGCCTGACTTTCTTCACTTAGTATGATCATCTCTAAGTCCAATTTTGTAATGATATATTTAAACATGGTTGTTGTTTAGTCATTCATGCCAGTGTCCTACTGGCATCCCTGTCCATCACCATCACCCAGAGCCTGCTCAAACTCACGCCCACTGAGTCAATGATGCCATCCAACCATCTCATCCTCTGTTGTCCCCTTCTCCTCTTGCCTTCAACCTTTCCCAGCATCAGGGTCTTTTCAAATGAGTCAGCTCTTTGCATCAGGTGGCCAAAGGATTGGAGTTTCAGCTTCAGCATCAATCCTTCCAATGAATATTCAGGACTGATTTCCTTTAGGATGGACTGGTTGGATCTCCTTGCAGTCCAAGAGACTCTCAAGAGCCATCTCCAACACCACAGTTCAAAAACGTCAGTTCTTCAGCACTCAGCCTTATTTACGGTTGAACTCTCACTGGAGAAGTCATAGCTTTGACTAGATGGACCTTTGTCGGCAAAGTAATGTCTCTGCTTTTTAATTTGATGTAGGGACTTAAGTTGCTTTAAAATTCACCAAGTCTAGGTGAGCTCAGACTTGCTGGTTCCCCATGGGGTGGACTTTGCAGCTGGAACTGCCTCCTGGTGGATCTGCTTTTTCACGTTTGACGTGAAAAATGAATGACGTTTGCACATCGTTCATTGTGTGGAAAACCACGGTGCGTCTGGCACAGCACACCCGGACCCGCCCAGTTTCCCAGGAGCAGAGAGGCGGCTCTGGGCCTAGCAGTTGCAGGTGACAGTCCTGACTGGTCCGGGAGCCGATGAGAAGTTCATAGGCTGTTAATAAACTGGAACCAATCGGTGAATGCGGGCCGGGCGTGCAGGGGGCCGGCTGGGCCCACGGGTCCTTGGGAGAGCTGACACTTGTGTTGCCTTTATCTGCATATAGCAGGAGCCTGAAAGCGCCCGCCTCACTCAGAGTTTGTCACAGTGAATAGACATATGTCCCTCACACTAGCACAGGGAATATCTAATTAAGCTGCACAATGATTGCTTATGCCCGGGGCTGTCACAAACAAGGCTCTGTCAGTCTCTGCTGAGAACCACAAAATGGGAATTCGCTTTCAGGGCATGGTAATGAATATATTTGACATATATTAGAATTGATTTAGATCCCACACCCCTTAAAGAAACACAGCAAATGCCATTTTCACAGAAATAGTTTCGATCCCATTTAAATATTTATTTTTTAATATTTTAACTCCTATTTTAACTGGGAATAAGATCGTGGGCTGGGGGTGGCGGGGTAGAAAGCTCTTGGTATATATTGATGGGTTAATTACAATGTTCAGTGTAACTTGCAATGATTGTTTTTCATGAATAAGTTAGGACCTTAAGGGTGGGAGTTGTATTTTGCTCAATATTAACAGAAATGCTTGCATGTGTTCCATGGGAGCCAAAATCTTTGAGCTTAAGGAGTGACTATGTTTTTCTTAAGTTGGTCTTCTATTACTTTAGTATTTGTGGGACCCACAAGGAAATTTTCTTTTCTTTAAAGTCAAATCATTTTAGTAGATCAAACCAAAGTCCTATACCCCCTACTTAGGACTTGTGTTGCCACTTTAAGATGGAGCGTAATTTTTAACAGGGAGAAAAGCCCTTGTCTTGGTTTTGTTGTTGCTGTTTAGTCGTGTCCGACTCTTTTTTCAGCCCCGTGGACTGTAGCCCACCAGGCTCCTCTGTCCATGGGATTTTCCAGGCAAGAATATTGGACCGGGTTGCTGTTTCCTCCTCCAGGGGATCTTCCTAACCCAGGGATGGAACCCCTGTCTCCTGCATTGGCAGGCGGATTCTTTACTGCTGAGCCACCTAAGAAGCCCCTTTTCTTGGTTTCGGACCTAAAAAATTACCTTTTCTTCTACTGTCATGGCCAAGAAGGAACTCTGATGGAAGTGGGGACACTGTGATAAGTTGCTTGGCTGGGGTATGAGAAACTGTGAAAACCACCTCAAAGAGTTTTTCATCAAGAGAAGGACTGGCTACTTAATTTGCAGGGTCCAGTGCAAAATGAAAATATGGGCTCCCTCATTTAAAAATCATTAGGGATGTCTCACTTAAAAATCATTAGGGACTTCTAGAGGGTGACAGCAGAACATTAAACCAACCACAGAGCTCTACTGAGCATCGGAACTTGGCTGACAGACTGCAGGGGTCCCACACCCATGAAACTGGCCCTGCCAAGAGCCCTTTTTGTCCTCTATAAGGAAGAGAGGAAAAGAGGACAAGGAGAGAGGAGGTGACATTAAATCCAAATTTTATACAGCCCATGAGCCCAGAGATACTCAGTCAAGATGAAATGAAGTGAAAAACTATTTCAAATTTATTTTGCCCGTCCTGGCCAGGTGAACTTGAAGAGAACGTGCATGCTCGGTTACTCAGTCGGGTCCAACTCTTTTATGGACCCCGTGGGCTGGAGCCTGCCAGGTTCCTCTGTCCATGGACTTCTCCAGGCAAGCATGCTGGAGTGGGTTGTCGTTTCCTTCTCCAGGGGACCCTCCCAACCCAGGGATGGAACTCAAGTCTCCCGCATTGGCAGGTGGATTCTTTACCACTGTGCCACCTGGGAAGCCCGTTTAAAGAGCAGATCAGGCCGCCAACACTAGCAGTTGGGTTCTAAAGGCATTTTTCTGCTTTTGTCTTTCCAAGTGTAAAGCTGCTTTTTTCTTTCCCTTTTCACTCATGATTCTATCAGTTCAGAGAACGAGCTCTGTAAAGAACTATGCATTTGATGAAACGGTCAGAATTCTGGAGAGAAAGCAGAGATGGAAAATTCCTGCCCGCTCCAGAAAAATGAGAAATAGAAGCCTTGAGTAGCATTCGCCCAGATGTTGGGCACCCTGGCTGCCATTGGGTTTTGCCTGGCAGAGCAGGTGGGGTGTGACAACTTGTGGCTTGTCTGTCCCTCATTTGCTGTGTCCCTACAACCCAACACAGATGAAGATGCCTCCTCATTCTTGGACCCTGGTCTGCCCCCACCCTCACCATGAGTCTCTCTTGCAGGGCAATGGTCTCATCTGGTCCTGCCCAGAAACCACTGTCCGTGGGGAAATGGCTAGTTTTCCTCAGGGGCAGGATATTGCAAGAGATGTCAGGTTTTTTTGTTTTGTTTTGTTTTTAATTTTGCTAGAAAAACACCAAATATAAGATCTAAACCATTTTTAGGTGTACAGCTCAGTGGCATTAATGATATATATATACATATTGTTGTCAGCTGATTGCCAGAACATTTTCGCACCTGTTCAGCAAAGGCAAAGAGAAAGGCAGGCAGCAGAGGGTGAGGTGGTTGGATGGCATCGTGGACATGAAATGAACAAACTCTGGGAGATAGTGAAGGACGGGGAGCCCGGTGTGCTGCAGTCTGTGGGGTTGCAAAGAGCTGGAGCAACCTAGTGACTGAACCACAGCAGCAACCACAACTCCACAGTCACAGTTGTGGGCATCTGAAGAGGAAAGATCATCAAACTCAGGAGGTCCTTAATAAATGTCATTAAATGAATGGGACCACACTAAGCTGTGTAACTAAGACCTTGTGTATGACCCAACCAAGTCCCTGGGCCCCACACAAATTTTGTGACATGTTTTTCGCTGTCTCCTGATACCTATCCATTTAAAAAAAGAAAAGGAGGGGGGAGGGGGAAAGACTTTTGAATCACTTGGATTCTTTGATCTATTTCTTCTTCTTCTTTTTTTTCTTTTTGCTAGCACATGTGGAATCTTAGTTCACTAAACAGGAATTGAACTCTTGCCCCCTGCAATGGAAATAGAGTTTTAATCACTGGACCACCAGGGAAGGGCAACTCTGGATTTGGTTGCTAAATAATCTCTAAGCCTTTGTACTGAACAGCATCTTTGTAGTCTCAGCTATCCCAGAGCTTAGTTCAGTGCCTGATATACAGCAGGTGCTTCATAAATATTTGGTGAACAAATGAGTCACTGAAAGTCTTTTCAGTATTAATGAGGAGGGGCAAAAATAAATGAAATCATGTAATCCCTAAACCCCACTTATGCCAGTGGCCTCAGTCCCCTGCCAGAGAGCATCCTTCAAAGCAAAGCTGATGGGGTGTCGGGGCAGTGTGCAGAGGACGGGGAGGGCTGAGGGTGTGCACAGCGCCAGAAACCCCTACCCTGGGAGGACCCGTCTTTGGAAGGAGAGCTAAAAGACTCTCTTGGGAAACAGAAAAACCCGGGGAGGACTGAAGTGGAGGGTGGGGCATCTAGCAAAAAGGTCAGAGAGGTTTAAAAGCAGCTGAGGGTTGGTCTGAGTGCTGCCCCTAGGGTGCTAGATGAGGAAGATGGTTGGGCAACAGATTGGGCAGGGCTGGCAGGAGCTGCAAAGCCTCATGGGAGGAAGTGTTGCAGGAGGACAGAACCTGACAGTGGTCTGGCTTAGGGATTCAGAGACATCTGGAAGGAAATCTGGAGGTGGGGTCAGATGGTAAATTATGAGGGAAGTGGGGAAATGCACGATCATTTAAGAACATGAACCTATTTGTTTTCTCTAAGACAGAACAGGACTTGCATGCTCATTCACATCCTTTTTTAAAAATGAGAAAAGAGCCTAAAAGCCTTTGCAAGGAAACCTCCAGGATGACAGTCTGGAAGGAATGAGGTTTGGGCTGAGGGGCCAGAGAGCACGCTTACTTACTCAGAGATGGTGTGTCTGCAGCTGGGGCAGCATCTGAGATTGAGGTCAAAGGCAAAGCCAAAAAAAAAAAAAAAGCAACATCAGCAATTTTTTTTCCATTTATTTTTATTAGTTGGAGGCTAATTACTTTACAATATTGTTTTTACCCTCCCCCAGCTCTCTAGGGACAAGTGGTCCAATTCCAGAGGTGGATCAAGAAGCTGCTTCTTTTTCCTCCAGGTGAGTGGGTTGTTAGCCAAGAAGCAACTGCAAGGTACAGAAGCTTCAATATACAGACCCTCTGGCACCCAGTGGGGCGTCAGGACCTGGCCCAGAAGATGTTAGGGTCACACTTGCTTGCCACCGTAGTGGGGTTTCCAAGCACAGCACTAGGATAGAAGGGCCAGGTGAGAATGCTTGGAAATTCACCTGTCAAAGGAATTCACTCTATGGGTCCTGTGGGCCAATTCCCTCCTTTGTCTGGGCCTCAGTTTCTTGTCTTTGAGGTAGGTTCATTGGAATAGCTCACTGAGTCAGAATCACCTGGTGATTACAAACACACACATCCCTGGCACCCGCCCCCAAAGATGCTGACTCAGTAGGTTTGGGGTCAAAGCCTGCTGTGGATGTTGCACGTGTGCATGCTAAGTCGCTTCAGTCCTGTCCGACTCTTTGCCACCCTATGGACTGCAGCCTGCCAGGCTCCTCTGTCCATGGGGTTCTTCAGGCAAGAGTACTGGAGTGGATCACCATGCCCTCCTCCAGGGGATCTTCCTGACTCAGGGATGGAACTTGCCCCTCTTGTATTGCAGGCAGATTCTTTACCACTTAGACACTGGGGAAGCCCACGGTGGATGTTTTAAGAATGAACAAACAAAACACCCACTTGGTTTTGCTCTAGTTTGTGAGCCATGACCCAAGAGTGGAGGTCTTACTCTTTACTACAAGTTGATGTCACTCCCTCCATAGTTGGAAGGATGCCAGAGTTCTCTTGGCAGAACAAACCCAAGGGTGTACTAACTTTTAACATCCCCCAATCCCATGCTCAAGTTGGATCCACCTTTCAGGGCCAGTTTAAGTCCCTCGTCCTTCCTGAAGTCTTCCCCACCTTTCAGATCCCTGGCCTGTTCTTGCTTTCTCCACCTCCACAATTACCCGTGATGCATCAGGGGTCTAGGAACACGTGGAACAACATGACTTGTTGCAATCATGCAGCCCATTCTCCCGCTAGCTGGCCTTCCCGGAAGGGCGTGCTCCTCGTTGGGCGGTCCTTGTCTCCCAGCCGCCCTGACACTGTGGTTACTGACTTCAGCTGGACCACTCAGGTGTGTTGGCCGGGTCAGGGAGCCATCACAGAGCAGCTAATCATCACTTTGCTTATTGTCAGTTCAGCTAAGTTAGCATCTGCTCTTTGATCTTTCCAGTGGGGTGTGTTCGAATTTATTCATTTTAGTCACCTACATGCAAATCTCCTGTACATTTATTCCTTGTGATTTCCATTAGCCTAAAGGGATAGGTTTGTTCCACAGCTTGTTAAATTTCTCCAGTGATATGTGTTCTTGGCACCTCTCTGTCCTGATTTGGAAAAAACTGTGACATCCATTCTCCTGGTAAGAGTCACGCTTTTCTTACCCATTGTTAAGTAGACTCTTCCATCTCGGAAAAAAAAAAAAAAAAAAGGAATGAATACTCCAGATTAGGAACTTACATATGGAGAAAGGCAGAGATAGAGTTGGGAGTGTTGGGGGTGAGGGGAGGACTCGAGGGTGGGGGCCAGGGGGCAGAGCAGTGCCAGATGGAGAAAGTCTGCTTCCAGTGTATCATGTTTCCTTGTTTTTCAATCTCCTGATCTCTCTCCTCTTCTCCGATATCGTTTCATGGTCCTTAAAAAATCACAGTAATGCCAGTTTTAATGTTGATGTGGTGGGGACAGGTGGATGCCTGCTTGAGCAGTGTGCAGAGAGACCTAAGCTGTATGTCCTCTTGCGTGTCTCTAAATCCAGTGCTTGTTCCTTATTTTCTAGCAGAAATCTTACTGAACTTCTCAGTGATTCAGCTAGGTGCACTGGTGGTGCCTTTAAGTAAAGGTTCCTTATCCAGTGCCTCTGATAAAGTGGAGTCGGGATGTTTACGGTGCAGATTTGGTGTAAAAGCAACCAGGCTCCCTCTAATTACAGAAGTGAGGCCTTGTTGGCAGCTCTGAAGTAGGCGTGATTCTTTTGCGGCATCTACACACATCCACGCATAGACTCCTATCTCTGTTTTCTCCTCTCTCGTTTCCCCTGGTAAACGCCATCACTCAGCAGCATTAGTCAGAGTGGAAATTAGACTCTTGCTAAGAAGACTTTAAGAGGGAAATCCTCTCTGGTTTATATCGCACACACTGCGGTATAGCGCAGGGAGGTCAGGCTGCTGCTCTGTGATGACCTAGAGGTGTTGGGGGGCGGGCCAGGAGGAAGGGGACACAGGTACGCGTGTGGCAGATGTGCTTCGGTATACAGCAAAAACCAGCACGACTTTGTAAAGCAACTATCCGTGCGTCGGTCCCTCAGTCATGTCCAACTCTTTGTGACCCCATGGACTGTGGCTTGCCAGGCTCCTCTATCCCCAGGCCAGAATACTGGCTGGAGTGGGTTGCCCTTCCCTTCTCCAGGGGATCTTCCCGACCCAGGGATTGAACCTAGGTCTCCTGAATTGCAGACAGATTCTTTACCATCTGAACCACCATGGAAGCCCAAAAGCAGCTATCAGTTCAATTCAGTTCAATTGCTCAGTCATGTCTGATTCTTTGTGACCCCCATGGTCACAACTGTACCCCAATTTTAAAAATGGGTAACCAACAAGGTTATAGAACAGGGAACGTCACTCAGTACTCTGTAATAACCTAAATGGGAAAAGAATTTGAAAAAGAATCATACATATATATGTATGACTGAATCTCTTTGCTGTACCATAACCATCACAACATTGTTGATCAACCATACTCCAACATAAAATAAGAAGTTGTTTTTAAAAAAAGAGGGAGAGTCTCTCCTCGCTTTGCAAAATGGAGCCTTCTCTGCTCTGAGCAGTCTTTGTGGCACTTCTTTTTCCTTGCACCCTTTTTTTTTGTTTTTCCAGGGGAATCGTTATCTATTGTGCTTTAATTATGTGGTCCCTTAGGATGGTTCAGTCCTTTTCCACTCTCAGTGATTCTAATACTTCCTCCCAGCATACCATGCTCACCCGATTTCCCCTTAATCTCATAAATCTCCTTCCACCAAAACTTAATCCAAAGATCATTAGCTTTCTCTGGGTCCATTTTTCACAATAGTGGATTTTTTGTGTCACATGTTCTATAGGAGCAATACCTAGAATTACATTGAGTGAGTCTTTGTTCAACATTGTTAAATATAAAGATGAACTCAATGCAATGAGTTATCATAGATTGTATACCCTCCACTCTTCTCTGGAACCAACAAGAGATGCTAATGGAAAAATTGGTGAAATCTAACCAGAATCTGTAGGTCAGCAAATATCAGGCTAACAGTGTTAATTTCGTAGTTGTGCCACATGCTCCAAGGTTATGTCAGATATTATAGGGGAAGCTGCCAGAAGGGTATATGGGAGTCCTCTGTGCTACCTCATGGCAGCTTCCCAGGTGGCTTGGTGGTTAAAGAATCCATCTGCAGTGCAGGAGACCCAGGTTTGATCCCTGCATCCGGAAGATGCCCTGAAGAAGGAAACAGCAACCCACTCCAGTATTCTTGCCTGGAGAATTCCATGGACAGAGGAGCCTGGTAGACTACAGTAGTCCATGGGGTCACAGAGAGTTGGACACGACTGAGAGATTAATGCTTTCACTTCTTTCATTTTCATATCATGGCAACTTTTCTGAGTTAAAACACATTCCAAAGTGAAAAGTTAATTTGAAAACGGACAATTTTAAATATGGTGAGAAAAAAGAGAGAAAAAGAAGAAAAGAAACAATAGGAAAGCAAAAGACTTAGCATGCATGTACAGTTGTTTTGAAGCGCTGTGTTAGTTTCTGCTGTACCACGAAGTGGATCAGCTATATGCATACCTATGTCCCCTCCCTCTTGGCCCTCCCTCCCATATCCCCCCCACCCCACCCCTCTAGGTCATCAGAGCACTGAGCTGAGCTCCCTGCACTACACAGCAGCCTCCCACTAGCTGTCTATTTCACACGTGGTCGTGTATATACATCAGTGCTAATCTCTTAACTCGCCCCAGTAGTCTACCCTCTCCTTCCCTCCTCCCGTGTCCTCCACGTGTGTCTGTGTCTCTATTCCTGCCCTGCAAATAGGTTCATCTGACCGACCTCTGCTCACAGCTTGCCCTGTCTTCCCTCCAGGCAATGGGCGTTTTTATAGGGCTTCCCAGAGACACCACACTTACTCAGACATTGGCAGTAGCAGGAGGAATGCTGAGTGCCACTGGTAGCTGGTAGGGAGAGGCTGGGGTGCTTGCCAGCTCCTCAGGGCTCCCCCCATGAACACTATGAAGCTTAGACCGACTTTGAAGACCAAATGGCAAGGGTAAGCCTGCCTGTCTGTTTCAGAGAGTCAGAGGAGAGCGGTTCAGAGTCCTTTCTGGCTCTTTCTGTCCCTGGGGGTGCTTCTCAGCCCCTGTGTAGAGCTGGGGTGAATCTGAGATACTGACTCCATGGGCTGCTTTCAGGCTTCCCAGGTGGCTTAGTGATAAAGAACCCACCTGCCAATGCAAGAGGCATAAGAGGCGTGGGTTCAACCCCTGGGTCGGGAAGACCCCTGGAGGGAGACATGGCACCCCAGTCCGGTATTCTCGCCTGGGGATCCCACGGACAGAGGAGCCTGGCGGGCTGCAGCCCATGGGGTCGCAAAGAGTCAGACACGACTGAAGCGAATTAGCACAGTACTGCCTCCATCTCGGGAGGCTTGGCCCAGGGTGAGTCCCGGTGCCCAGCCCTGGGGACACGGGCAGGAGAGGGGGGCAGTGTTGGCTGAACCGCTCGGCCTGGCTCCACGGATGGGGAGACAAAAGCAGTCAGTGAGGGCCCTGCCTCCTCTCCTGAAAACCGTGAGCCTCAAGACGAAGGCGCAGCCCAAAGTACTCAAGCCTTCACTTCAAGGTCAGGATGGAAAGAGTGAACGTGGTAGCTTCTGTGGGTTTCCTTCTCAAGGACAGAGAGGCGGGTATGGAATTAGAGGAGGCTGGGTGCCCCCCACTTAGCTATGTTTCCAGAGGGATTTCTTTGGACCCCTCTGTGTAGTTGCAAGAAAAGTGAAAGTGTTGGCTGCTCAGTTGTGTCTGACTCTTTGTGACCCCCAAGGACTGTAGTGCATCAGGCTCCTCTGTCCATGGAATTCTCCAGGCAAGAGTACTGGAGTGGGTTGCCATTCTCTTCTCCAGAGGGTCTTCCCAACCCAGGGATCAAACCCAGGTCTCCTGTATCACAGGCAGATTCTTTACCATCTGAGCCACCAGGGAAGCCCAGTTGCAAGAAAGCTGGGTTTTATCTGCTGAATTTGAAGCTCCAATACTTTGGCCACCTGATGCGAAGAACTGACTCATTGGAAAAGACCCTGATGCTGGGAAAGACTGAAGGCAGGAGGTGAAGGGGACAACAGAGGATGAGATGGTTGGATGGCATCACCGACTCAATGGACATGAGTTTGAGTAAAGTCTGGGAGTTGGTGATGGACAGGGAGGCCTGGCGTGCTGCAGTCCATGGGGTCAGACACGACTGAACGACTGAACTGGCTTTTGTTTTTGTTTTAGGAAGTGGGTTACTCTCTTTCCTCAGTGGTTTACCAAGATGTGGGATAGGAGGGAAGACAGACTTCTCAGATGGAAGGGGAGAAAAATTAGAACTATACCTCAAACGCCAAATCCTGGGTGTAGAAGAAGACGAGAAATGTGAGCAGTACCCATGAGCTAACATGTTGGAACAATACAGCATGTGTCTCCCTTCTTCTGACTATCAATCGTATGAAAATACTTTTCCAATCTACAACATGGTTCACACAAACCAACAACACCCCGCCCCCCCAACAATGATTCCTTTGCATCTTTGCTCTCCCATCAAGCTCTGCATTGCAGAAGGGGCCCAGCCTGGCTCCGGTGGACAGCCATCATCTCTCCAAAGAGGAGCAGTGTTTTGTAACCGGACAGAACTGGGAAGCAGGCTCTGGGCACTGCGTCCTGACCCGGGCAGGCGCCGCCCGGGCGTGCTCACAGCCATCTGTTGCGGCCTGTAATGTATGAGCACATTAGCACATGGCCCGCCAGCAGACTGGACATTGTTCTCTGGGACGAGTTGGTTCAGCCGACCTCAACAAAGGGGACGGTTTTTGCATTCGGGATAAATACAACCACTGAGAAGTTTTGTTTTGTTTCCCCCCCACCCCCCGCCCCCGCCCTTGGGACATGTAATGTGAAGGTTTACACTGACTGTCTGAATTGAAAAGCTGTGGCCACTCCCTCCTACCCTTGGATGTGGATGGTTTCGGGAGCTGCTAAGGTACCAGGAAATATTTTTCCTCCTTCAGATATGCATCAAACTGAATCTTTGGCCTTTTTTTTATAACTTCTTTTTAACCCAAGGAGTTTGTCTCCCAAAGGATTAGGATAACTGTCTAACTATGAATCCACTTAATTTAAAGGTCAGTCTGAGGCTTCAGGGCTTCCCTGGTGGCTTAGCTGGTTAAGAAGCCACCTGCAATGCAAGAGACCCCGTTTAACTCCTGGATCAGGAAGATCACCTGGAGAAGGGATAGGCCACACACTCCAGTATTCATGGGCTTCCCTGGTGTCTCAGCTGGTAAAGAATCCACTTGCAATGCAGTTGCAATGGATTTGATCCCTCGGTTGGGAAGATCCCCTGGAGGTGGAAATGGCAACCCACTCCAGTATTCTTGCCTGGAGAATCCCCATGGACAGAGGAGCCTGGTGGGCCCAGTCTATGGAGTTGCAAAGAGTCGGACACGACTGAGTCTGGATCCTAATTATGCTCAAAAACTAACCAAGGGACTCAAGGAAGAAGAGGAGAATGGTACAGTTTTGTTAAGTTTGTTAAGTGTTACAGCTTTAGTAAGTTTTTAAGATGCTATAGCTTTACTTGTTGATCCTGACTGATAGGTTACGTCAGGAAACTCCTTATTTACCTCTCATCCCAAGACCAATACAAGACTAGCCTCCAGGACTTGGTTGATGTTTTAAGAAGCACTTAGGGGAGGGCAGAGTTCAAGCATGCACTTTCCGAAGCATCAGGTTCTGCCGGTGATTCCTCATGTGGGAGCCCCAGCGAAGCTTCCGCTCCGCTCAGGAAAGGGCTTGGTGGCAGAGACCCTCCGCGGGTGCCCATCACGTGTGCACTCATTCAATACACACGTGTGTGCCCACGTGTGCATTCATTCATTTCTCCATGCAGCCACTGCCCACTGACTTCTCACTGTGTGCTGGGCACCGCTCCGTATCAGTGCTCAGGACGGAAAACATCCTTGCCTCATGAAGCTTATGTTCTGTTGGGGAAGACAGACAATAAACAACAAAATTAAGACATTTTTTAAAATATAGCAAGAAGGAAAGAAAAGTGAGCCAAGTAAGGGGGTTGAAAGTGCCCAGGGAAGGCTGGAGTATTAAAAAGGAAGGAGGTGATATTTCTATCTCAATGGACAGAGCTTCCATATTCCCATGAGAAATGTAGAGCATCCTCAGATAATGGTACCTCCCCTACATTATATCCCCCTGCTCCTCCAAGTTCAATTCTAATTAGAAAAAGTCAGTTGACCAACCAACTGGAATCAGTTGACTCCAATCAAATAGGTCTCAAAGCTCTGAAATGCTAAGAAAGACCATGTTTCTTAACTCTTGTTTCTGTATGTTTCCAACTTACCCAAAGCAGGAGATGGGGTGAAGGGTGGTGAATGTGTGTTGAATGAAAGATGGGGATTACAGGAGTCAGGATATCAATTTGTACACTCCCCTGATTTATGTTGAATCCTCATGATCTAGTTCAATGTCCACTTCTTAAAATGTGACTCTTATCCATATCACAACGAGGTCCTGTACATACAACAAGTAAGCTGGCCGTCTCATCACCAAGTCACAACTTGCTCTAGGTGACCTGACACATGCAATAGGGTGGATAAACCTCAAAATCATTATGCTGAGTGAAAAACAAAACAGATGCAAAAGTGACATATTGCACGTTTCCATTTATATGAAATGTCTTGTGTAGGTAAACTGATGAGAGTCTGGCTAGATGTTTAAAAAGGGAATGACTCACAAAACACTGCCCACTTCAGCCAGGCTTCTCACTAAGATTTGGCCCTTTAAGACCCAAAGTTACCAACTTGTTAGGGGGACCTGATCCACTGGGGGTGCCTGTCAAATCCCAGGGCTTTCTTTTGAATGGGATCCTTGACACAGGGTTGTGGCTGGCAGGAAAGACACGGGGCTTCTTTGTACAACTGGCAGGGAGAATGTCAGAGCTGTGGAAACTCAAAGAGGACCTTACCTTGGAATGGGCCTTGCCAAACTTTTCAATTTCTGTTTTGCAATAGATGAGTAGATTGAAGTCCAGAAAGGTCAAGCAACTTGTCTTAGGATGCCCAGCCTGCTCTAGATTTTTAACTCCTAGCCCAGGTTTCTTTTCACTATGGAAGGTCACATGCAATGACCTGGGGCATTACTCAGGAGTAAATGCAACTATTAACAGATGAATGAAAAAGAAAGAAAAGTGAAAGTGAAGTCACTCAGTCGTGTCTTTGCAACCCATGGACTGTAGCCTGCCAGGCTCCTCCGTCCTGGGATTTTCCAGGCAAGAATACCGGAGTGGGTTTCCATTTTCTTCTCCAGGAGATCTTCCCGACCCAGGGATTGAACCCAGGTCTCCTGCATTGTAGGCAGACAGTTTACTGTCTGAGCCACCAGGGAAGGTCTAACAGATGAATGGGTTAGCAAAATGCAGTCCATCTATACAATGGAATATTGTCATTGTTTAGTTGCCAAATCATGTTCGATTCTTTTGCGACCCCTGGGACTGTAGTCTGCCAGACTCTTCTGTCCACGGGATTTCCCAGGCAAGAATACTGGAGTAGGTTGCCATTTCCTTCTCCAGGGGACCTTCCCAACCCAGGGACTGAACCCACGTCTCCTGCAATGGCAGGCAGGTTCTTTACCACTGAGCCACCAGGGAAGCCCACAGTGGAATATTATTCAGCTTTGAAAAGGAGTGAAGCACATGTAATAGGATGGATAAACCTCAAAATCATTATACTGAGTGAAAAACAAAACAGAAGCAAAAGTGACATATTGCATGTTTCCACATATATGAAATGTCCTGAGTAGGTAAATCCATAGAGACAGAAAGCAGATTAGTGGTTACCAGAGGCTGGAGGGAAAGGAAGTGGTTAATGAGCATGATTTTACTCTGGCGGTGATTAAAAAAAAAAGTTTTGGCACTGGAGAGAAATGGTGAGTGTATGACATTGTAATGCCCCTGAATTGTTCAGTTGAAAATGGCTCATCTCATGTTATGGAAATTTCACTTCAATTAAAACAAAAAAAAGAAGTGACTGAAACCAACAAGGACCTGCTGTATAGCCAGACAAGGAACTCAATATCTTGTGATAAGCTATAATGGAAAAGGACCTGAAAAAGAATATATATATATATGTGTGTGTGTGTGTGTGTGTGTGTGTATGTATATATCTGAATCACTTTGCTGTACATTTGGAACTAATGCATTGTAAATCAATTATATCTCGATAACAATTTTTAAAAATTAAAAAAAGAAGTATCTGAGTAAGAGGAACTGATGGTTGAAACAGCAAACGTGGGGTAAAGACAAGCAGGTCTGCCCGTGGGTGGGTGGGGCCTGATGGAAGAGAGACTGGGAAGGAGGGGCAGACAGCCTAAGCCCGGGGTGGAGGTGTCTTCCTGGCTTTTTTGGTTCCACAGTTCCCTGACTTCCCTGCCACTGCAGCAACCTTTGCCGGCGTCCGGGCTGCACTAGGTCACTTTCTTCCTCTCTGGCCAAGCCACACAGAACTCGGGTGTCTTCACTAGCTGGACTGGCTTGAATAGCAGGACGAGCTCAGAAGCGGGGTGATGGGGAGCTCCTCGTTCCACTCTCCAGAGTCCCACTCACCAGAGCTCACCCTGTGGCTCCCAGCTGCAATCCTAGAGAGGGAAGGATCCTCCACTGTCCAGCTGCCCCCTTGCACTGGGCATCCCAGGAGCACGGATAGAGGCCGGGCCCTGAGAGGGGGGCGGGGGGCAGAGAACTGTGAGGGTGGGGCCTCAGCTTCACAGGTAAATTTCCCTTCAATTAGTCCTCCCTGATCCTAACTCCTGCCCTTGTGAAAGTCACTCAGTCGTGTCCAACTCTTTGCAACCCCATGGACCATACAGTCCATGGAATTCTCCAGGCCAGAATACTGGAGTGGGTAGCCTTTCCCTTCTCCAGGAGATCTTCCCAACCCAGGGATCGAACCCAGGGATCGAACCCAGGTCTCCCGCACTTACAAGAACTCTATTCTGGTTTCTGGGCATCACAGGTGATACTAGTGGTAAAGAACCTGCCTGTCAATGTAGGAGATGTAAGAGACACGGGTTCCATCTTGGAGGAGGGCGTAGCAACCGACTTCAGTATTCTTGCCTGGGAATTCCCATGGACAGAGGAGCCTGCTGGGCTACAGTCCATAGGGTCACACAAAGTCAGACATAACCTGAAGTGACTTAGCGCACACGCACATTTTGTTTTCTATGCAGCATGTGGGCCCTGCTCCAGTGCAAGGCAGTTAGGCAATGCAAGGGCTACGAACGTATCAAGGCCTGTATCAGGTACCCTGGGGCATGCAGAGGTGATGCGCTTTGCCCTGTGTGGGGCGGGGGTGACTCGACTCTGTATATCGTGCTCAGGGGACTTCTGGGCCTTTCCTGGGGTCCTGGGTCAAACAGGCCCCCTCCAGATGCTGCAGGGCAGGTCATGTGACAGTAACAGGGACCCTGCCCCACAGGACCTCCCAGAGGATTCAGTGAGATGACATCCCACCAGGTGGGTAGACTCCTCTGCTTATTGGACTCGCCCTGTATGCTAGGCCCAGGGCCCAGTTGTCCCTTTCAATCCTGACGCCCTGTGGAAATGGTATTAGTATCACATCCATTTTACAGATAAAGAAGCTGAGGTTCAAAAAGCCCAGGTCTCTCGTTCCAGGTCACACAGCTGGTGGAGCCCGGCCAAAGCAGCATAACATGGCCCCACACCCAACTGCAAAACATGGTCTTCATGGTGCTTGATCCACACCCCGCAACCCCCACCCACTCCTGACCTTCCCAACACATGACCTACATATTGCTGGCTGCACTCTGGCCAGACGCCTGGGCTCAGGGCATCCATTCACAGCTAGAACCAGGCAGGAAGCCATTTCATTTATTCTTGGCAGTAACACAGTTGTGAGGTGCTATTAGTAACGATTCTATTTACATAAAAAGAGACAGGCACTCTGGGAGGTCTGATAGCCTGGCTCTCTGTCGCTTGGGAGGTCTGGGTAGAATCAAAGTTGCCCTCTAGCCTCTAGGCCCCAGTGGCACGTATCTGTGCATGATTTCCTGGCCTCTCACACTCGTGTTTCCCCCACACTCTGGAAACCTCTTCGTTCCCTGAGTCCTCCATTTACCATCCACATTCATTCATTTACATCAAGCAGGCAAGTCCAGATAGAAGTCTAGATACAAAGGTATCTAAGCCAGTTTCTACCTGGGGAGCTGAAAAGTCAAGGACAAATAGTAGTTGTTTCTGGAATTGTCTACACTCCCCCTTAGTGGAGCCTGTGAATTTCATTTGCCCCTATGTGCTTGCGTGCTCAGTAGCTCAGTTGTGTCTGACTCTAGGCCACCCCCACAGACTGCAGCCCACCAGGCTCCTCTGTCCACGGGATTCTCCAGGCAAGGATACTGGAGTGGGTTGCCATTTCCTCCTCCAGGAGATCTTCCCCAGGCAGGCATTGAACCTACATCTCTTGAGTCTCCTGCATTGGCAGGCAGGTTCTTTACCACTGTGCCACCTGGGAAGCACTGGTCCCTGCCTACACAGGATGCTAAGGGGAACTGTTTTCACCCATCACACTCTCCCTGCCAACCAGGGGCTCTGGGAACCTCTGCCCAAAGGTGGACCAGGGCACCCAGAGCCAAGCCTCATCCTCCCACAGAGCTTGGGTGATCACCCAACCTGGCTCCATTCTACAGGTGTGGAAACTGAGGTCAGAGAGCGCCCACCGGGCTTCTGAGGGGCCACTCCAGCTCTGCTGTGCCAGGCCAGCCTCCACTGCCCAGAAGATCCGAGGATGAAGAGGGAGCCAACTGCTCATCGTCCTGTTCTTCCACAGACTCTCGCTGGAGATCCAAGATTTTAGCCTGGAAAGCTGAGGTCTCACAGAGCGGGTTGGGACTGGGGGTGGGGGTGGGGGTGTCGCAGAGGGAAGGGCGGTGGTGGGCCAGCCCACAAAGCCTAGAAGGAGGCAGGGAGAGGATAGATTCCCAGGCTCCCGAGGATAGTCTAGGAAGGGGAAGATAAACCGAGCTGTCCCCTGCCAACCATCGCTGTCTCACGGGACCTCAAGGGCTTCCAGACCAAGGCCAAGGCTTCGAGGTTCCAGACTCGCCAGTGTGCGTGTGGACCCCGGGAGGCGTGCTCGGGTGCCTGAGTCCTTGTGCGTGAGCGCGGATCAGGGTGTCTGACCCCCAGTGGGGTCAGGGATGCTATTTGGTCTCCACATGAACGTAGGCGCTTCCGGAGAAATCCGCTCGTTTCCCTCTCGGGGCGGGGTGGAGGGTGGGGGACTCTCAACCCCTCCCGCAGCTAGTGGACTCAGAGGCCCTGCGGGCGCGGGACGCAAAGCTCTGCAAAGGAAAGCCGCGCGCCGCCTCAGGCAGCTGCTTCAACCCGAGCCCAAGCGGGACGCGCTGGGGCTCCAGCAGGCGGGCGGACCGGGCGTGCCTGCGAGGCCGGGGCCCCCGCGGCCTGCGTTCTGCCTGCTCGCGATCCGGGAAGCCAGGGGACCGCGGCGCCCAGCTCGGCAGGAGATCGCGCAGTTACTGGGTTCTCGGAGGCTTCGCGGCCTGAGATCCCCGGCAGCGCCAACGACCCAAATCTGCCGTCCTGATCAGCCGCATCACTTTCAGGGGTTGCAGCCTGGAAGCCCGCCGGCCAATTCGTGCCACACCGCCCCTCCCCCAGTGTCCGGGGGGCCCTTAGTGTGTGGTAAAGTGGGGCCCAAGGTCCCTGGGGAGGACACTGCTCTCTCCCAGCTCGCGCGCCCCCACCGTTTGCACGGACGACCCGCGTCCCGACCGCGCGCGTGTCCTGCGGGCCCCTGCAGGCGTTTCAGTTTGCGATTCCTTCCCAAGTTGTTGTGGCACGCGGTGTGGACTGCGCCACTGGGCAGGAGATGCGGTCCGCGGGCCGGCGGGGGGCGGCAGCTGTCCCGCCACGAACGCCGGTCCATCTCAGCGTCGCCGGCCGCCTCATTAGCGGTCGCCCGCGCCGCGCGCACCGCCCGCTGCCCAGATGGGGGCGTCGGGGCCAGATGGGGTCCAGGCGCACAGGGAGAATGCTAGGAGTGTCACCTAAGGGGGCTGGGGGCTTGGGGCTGGGGCCTGGGTGGGGTTGGGGGTGGGGGTGAGGGGGGGCAGCAGTGTGGGAGCTTCAAGGATTCCCCAGAATCTAGAGACTAGATTGGAGCAGAGGAGAGACTGCTAGGGCGGCCTGGGTATGGATGGTGCGACTTTCCCAAGGTTGGATTTGGAGCCAGACCCCAGGATCCCGACGTTGCTGCCTCCATTTATTGTGTCTTCCCTTGAGCAAGCCACTTACCCTCGCTGAGCCTCAATTTCGTCACCTGTAAAATCATAATTAAATAAATATAATAAATAATAGCACCATCCTCAAAGGGCTACCAGGAGAATTGAATGAATGATTAACAACCAAAGCTCTCAGGGTGATGCCCTATACAGACTCAGTTCAGTTCAGTTCAGTTGCTCAGTCGTGTCCGACTCTTTGCGACCCCATGAATCGCAGACTAGCCTTCTGTAAATGTTGGTGCCTCCTCTTCCAGCCTCTTCCGCTTATTATTGGCATCCTGACCTTCCTGGGTACAGCTGGGCACCGCCTGCAGGCTCCAGGATCTGCCACAACTGTTGGTCACTGGAGTGTCCCCTCACCCCATTAACCCACAATGCATGTGGCCCTGTAGCAACAAGGCAGCCCCTGAGGGTAGGAGAAATTGATGAGGGGTGAGCCCCGTCTCTGCCCTGCTGGCCCATTACTCTGACCAGGAATGGAAGGTTTCGCCCCAGGGGTCACACTGCCTGCCCCCTCCAAGCTGAGCTGTGTGATGCTGACCTCTCCCCAGCCAGGGAAGGACTCAGTGTAGCAGCCACTTACCCTGAAAACAGCCAGGCCTGATTCTGGCCTCTCTTGCAAGTGCGCAGAGACTTAGGGGGCCTGTCAAGAGACTTTGGGTGTAGGGCTGCTGTCAGAGACCCCCAAGAGTCTTACTGGCACTGTAAGGCCCTTGTGCGGAGGCCCAGATTTGGCCCAAAGTCTGTACTAAAAGAGGGCCTTAAAATGAAAGGTAGGCCTGTATAGCGGGTATCTTCTGCCTTCGATGAACTTCTAGGGGGCATCAAGGTATTTACTTGATAGGAGTTCAGACTCTTTGTTAGCTAGGTTCTATCCTAAAGGGAGGCAGACAGATGGCTCTCCAGCACTGAGAGTGTCTAGGGGGCTTTTAAAAATCCAATGTCCTGGCCTGGGGGCTCCTCCCCCTCTCCTGCCTTCCCATCTGGGATTGAGGAGGCCCCAGCCCCAGCCCCTTGCATCTCCCTGGTACTTGAGTCTTTCTCCAGCCGTCCTTGCTGGGAGTGTGACCTCCCTGGGGCCTCAGCAGCACATTCTCCAATCGAGATGCACTTTACATGTGAGGGTTTGCTTTGCTCATTGGCGGACTTCCAGTTGCCAGAATTCAGAGTTTCAACTTTCTGGGCGCGGGAGGCTTGGGCCAAGCGCCGCCCTGGGGGTTCCCGTGTGCCCTCCAACACAGGATCAAACCAGAGGTTCCTCGTTCCTCTGCCCAGGGAGTGAGTGGGGAGGGAAGACCGTGCCCTGGAGGAAAGAGACCACAGAGGAGGAGGCCCCCTCAACCTCAAATCAGTCAGTTTTTATGCAGAGGAGACGGTGGGGGAGAATCTGGAAGACCTTGGGAGCTGGTGACAGAAGCCTGGGCGCCCAGCTGAGAGCTGAGACACTTTCAGGGCCACGTGCGGGGATGGGGAAGCTGTGTTGTGGACCAGCGTCCCACAGAACCCAATGCGGCAGCGAAGGGGGTCCTAGGAGCCAGTGCCCCGAGGATTGAGTCACTGCCCAGCGCCCAACTGTTTGGACACCGCCTTCTACCTGCCCGCCTCTCTCAGTGTAGGGGCGGGGTTGCGGAGGTTGTCCTTGGAAGTCAGTGTGGGAGCCTAACTTCCTTTCTCGCTCTACTTCGAAGCCCAACCGCTGACCTGAGTCCCTCACCCAGGCCCCCCGCCACGCAAGGGCCAGTTTCTGCAAGGAGCCATCTGCCCAGAGCGGCCCTGCTTGCCGTGTGCGGCTTCTCCGCGGCGTCGAGCACGCTAGGCTCTCACACGTGGTGGCCCAGATCCCTGGCTGGGTTTAGGCGGGTGGCTCTGGGGAGCATCCGGAGCCTGGCTGAATCCAGGCCCTCCTTCCTTGGGGGCCAAGGTCTAGTCTGACTGGTGGCTGGACACGAACCGACAGCTTGGACATGGGGGACGGGAAGGGGGTGGGGAGACTTGATTTCTTTCAACAACTGCCCCTCCATGGATACACTGCGCCTCGGGCAGCCCCGCCTGCATCTGCCAAGTCTTGGGGTGGGTGTAGGAAGCCGAGACTGCGACAGGGAGGCCCCCCCAGCCCAATCTGCACCGCGGGGTCCTCTGTGTGGTTTGTTGGCTGGAGAAGGACCCAGTTTTAAATCCTTGACAAATTCCGTTTCAAATGGAATTTGTAGCAGAATCTACTAGATCCTGCCCTACCCTCTTCTGGGATTCCGGTGGCGCGGTTTGGGCCGGACCCCTTTATTCCACTCTCTGCAGCCCCCCGGCCTTCATCCCCGCCGTGGGTGAGAGGTGAAGCCCAGTAGGAGGCATCTGATGCCCGGGGGCGCCCGCTCGTTTAGGCCAGTCGCCTGACAGTACCTGCTGGCGGACCCAGAAACTACCTGTCCAGGAGCCAGGAGATGGAACCAACCTCCCTCCCCTGAAGGACCAGTCATCATGGGCCCGGCTGGGGGGCGATCAGGGGCGATCTCAGGAAACGGGGCACGGGGAGGGGGGTGGTGGTCCAACCAGGGAAACCTCCGCCCCAGGTGCTCTAGGCGCTGGGACCTTCCACCGGTGGCTACCAAAGGTATCGTGAGCGAGTGGGCCCAGGGCCGGGGACCATCCACCACGTCTGCACTTCGCAGCGTTCACGGATTCTCTGCTGTGAGCCGGAGAACAGGAAGATGGCAAAACGTTCTCTCCTCTTCCTTGATCCGGACAGGCCGAAGCCTTTTTAACTTTTATCCCCAAATCTCTCTTAAGAGCCACGTCCTAAATTTGCCTTGCAGTTTTGGATTGTGAGGAACCCGATAGCAGCGAGAAAATGTAGGCGGGAGTCAGGGTTAGGAAGCGAGAGACCAAAGCGCGGCTGGAGACAGCCTGGCTCCAGGCGGGCGGTTCCCAGCACCTGACTTTTTGCGGTTCAAGGCCGGTGGGGGACCCGGGGGAAGGCAGTGCGTAGCGCAGGGAAGGGGGCGAAGGGTGAGTGGAACCCGCGCCACAAGCGCCCGCAGCGCTCTGCCGGGAACCACGTGGCGATGCCCGCCGAGAGGGCCTCGCGTCGCTGGTCCGCAGACGGGTGCGGGTGGACAACCGCCTCTCAGCAGAGAGAAAATGGAATCGCTTCAGAACACGGGGACCTAAGCGCCCGGACTCCCAGCCAGAGGCACGGGTCTCACCCGGGAGGCCCAAAGTTCGGCGCTGCACTGAGGAATATTTTTCCCTTTCAATGAACCTAATTCTCAACCCAGTAGAAAAGGAGTTCCAGGTTAGGCGTCAGAAAATAAAAATAAAAACAAGTGAGGAGCACGCCGAGGAGGTGCTCAGAACGTATTTTAAAGAGAATGTTAGGGGGGAGAAAAATGGGCCAACAACCATCTTAATCTTTCTCCGGGACGAAACCAGCGGAGCGGTCCCCAAATCCAGCCCAGAAGGATGGAGTCCCGCCGCCCGCTTTTCCCAGGCGGCTCCCCACACCTCCTTCCACCCCCAAGGCTGGAAAACACCCGACTTACTCTAAATTTTATTTAAAATCTCAACAGTCATTTATTTCATTTTTTTTGCAACCAAACAAGTAATAAATATTATTTAGCACTTTTATCTTTTTACAAAAATAAAACAGATGATACACTCTCTGCAAGGGGCAGCGATCGGAGACGGGATGTTACGTGGCCGACGCTGTGAAGCCCATATTGCAACTCTGCAAGCCGAGGCGATTCGCGCGGAGGGAGGAAGCACGTGGAAAGAGTTTGTCATTCGTGTTAAGCTAGCAAAAAGAAACCAATATAGAAGAAACCCGGCTTGGGCTGGGGGGGGAAGGGGGGAGTGGCAGTCACGTGAGCAATCAGCTTAGCAGCACGCACTTACCTCATTATTGACCTATTTATACATTCCAAAGAGAAAAAAAAAAACTAAAAAATCAACAGAACTCCCAAATAACCCAAACTATAGTCACAGCAACATCCTTTGATTTCTGTCAAATCCTCGGGTACCCAAATGACTCCCCAGCCAGGTAGGAAACCAAACCACTTTGTGCTCCGAGACGGAAAGAAGGGGGAGGGAGGGAAATTCTATTTTAAAATAACTAAAACAAAACAACAACAACAAAAAAACACCCGCACCCAAAGTCGACAGTTGTAGGTTTTAACAATCCACAAGTGGTTCTATTCTGACTGTCTATAAAGCTTGATCGCACGATTGAAAAAGAACAAACCTTTGAAAATCACAAACCCCCAAACCAATTAGGAGCGACAGGGAGGAACAGTCCGAGACCGCTGTGGGTTTATCCAGATACGGAGACTGGACACGACCGTAAGTCCCTGGGCCGGGGACGACCCTTGAGGGCGAGTCCGGACGGCCGCTTCTGGACTGCGGCTCCAGAGTCTCCTACCCGCCCGGAGAGGCGAGGTAGTCCCCAACGCTCCCCTCCTTGCCTTCCTCCTCGCTGCTACGAAGTGCTGCCCGGGCCGAATGAGGCCGAGTTCGTAGGGAAAGCAGTTTTTAGAATCACCTCTTTCCTAGGGTTCTGGGGGGTGGGCAGGAGAGGGAGGGTTGAAAGACAGGATGCGGATAGCTGCGCCTTCTTATAAAAGGATGTCCAAGGGAGTAGCGCTGCTGTTTAAAGCCAGAGAGGGTTGAACCAAGTCCCAGAGCAAATGCAACCTCTCACTGCCCACGGTTCAGCGCACGCCTCCTCTGCTGCATCGGATGCCGGGTACTGGAGTCCTCACCTTTGCCCCCCACCCCCAGCTCACGGAACGGCGCTCCTCCTTGAGACTGAGTTCCCAGGCCCCAGCGCCGGCCGGTCCCGGCTTCCCCCCACCCCCGCCCCCACGCAGCCTCGGGGCTCCCACCCTCCCGGCTCGCCAGAACTCGTCTGCCCCCGGGCCCGCTCACTTGGCGTCGGAGGTGAGGCGTGGCAGGCTGCCGGCGCCCATGGCCGACACGTGGTGGTGCGGCGGGGGCACCTGGCACATGCTGCAGGGGCAAGGCATGCCGCCCCAGTGCTGGAAGCCGCCAGTGCCCGCGCCGCCGCCGCCGCCGCCCCCAAGCGGGGCCGCCGCCGCCGCCGCCGCCGGAGACTTGAGCAGGCCGTGAGGGGGCCGGATGGAGCCGACCGACGACAGCCCGGAGCCGGGCAGGGAGGCGCTGGACACCGCGGCGGCGGCCGCGGCGGCCGCGGCAGCCGCGGCGGCCGGAGGCAGAATGGGATGATGCACGGCCGGGTGGTGTGCCGCGTGCGCCGCGGCCGCCGGATGAGCCGTGGCTGCGGGCAGGGGCGCTGAGTGCGCCAGGCCGCCGCAGGCCGACGGGTGGAAGCCGGCGTGGTGGCCTCCGTAGATCTCGCTCACCAGTCGCTTCATCTCCTCCAGCGAGTTGGTGAGCATGAGGATGTAGTTGCGCGCCAGCAGCAGCGTGGCGATCTTGGAGAGCTTGCGCACCGACGGGCCGTGCGCGTAAGGCATGACCTCGCGCAGCCCGTCCATGGCGATGTTGAGGTCGTGCATCCGCTTGCGTTCGCGGCTGTTGATCTTGAGGCGCAGCTGCTGCAGCTCGGGCTCCGTCATCTGTTTCTTGTCCTTCTTGGTGGACGACGCGGCCGCCGACGACGTGGACGAAGAGGTGCTGGACGAGGAGGACTTGAAGCCGCCACCGCCGCCGCCAAGCTTGTCCCCCGGGTGCGCGCCCGCCGCGCCCATGGCGCCGCGCAGCTCGGCGCTCAGATCCGGCGGGCAGTCGCTCGGCGTGGACGACGACACGGTGCCCCCCGTGAAGGCGCCGCCCCCGCTGCCCTTGCTTCTGGCCGGCAGGAAAAGGTCATCGGGCTCCGGCGACGACGGCCGGCTAGACACCAGACTGGCGTCCGAGTCCATGGCCCCGAGGGATCGTTGCAGCCTTCGCGGGGTCCTCCCCTCCCTGGGTCCTCAGAGCTTCCAGGACGCCTACTGCGAAGAGAGGAGGAGAGAAACACAAAAGAGACAGAAGATCGAAATCGAGATCGAGCGGCCCTGGGGTCAGTGAGAGAGAGAACCTGCTCCCGCCGGCACCGCAGCGCGGGGTTCAGGCGCTGGTGGCCGTTCGCTTCGGGTCCACCTCGCTGTCTCTGGCCTTGGCATGCAGGTAAGCTTAAGTTACCTCTCTTTCCCACCCTACCGCCTCCCCGCCGCTCTCATCCACAGGTTGTTTAATCCAGGGAGGATGGAGCGCTCCTCTGGGAGGGTGGCATTCTACGGTTTTTATGCCTTCTGGTAGGAACGAGGTCTTCCCTGGTGGCTCAGACGGGAAGATGTCTTGGAGAAGGCGATGGTAACCCACTCCAGTATTCTCGCCTGGAAAATGCCACGGACAGAGGAGCTTGGCAGGCTACAGTCCATAGGGTCGCAATGAGTCGGACACGACTGAGCGACTAACACACTAAGAATGAGGAGGCTGGATCTCCAGGGCTGGAATAAAAGTGTCAAGTGAGGGCTTTTCTTTGGGAAGGGTGGAGATCTAAATAGAGAAGTATTTGGTTCCTCAAACGCATCCACCTTATCTCCATCGACACCGCTCGGCAAACACACGTTCACAGACCTGCGCACCCAGCGCCCGCCACGGAGCCCAGACTCCACGCGCTGAGCCTGGGGCGGGCCGGGGGCTCGCCCAGATGACTGGTGCTGGGACAGAAGACCGCTATTGTGGCCCCGATTTCTCGCTTTGGAGCAAAAGGGGTGGTGCGGTGAGCGTGGGGAGGGTCAGGGCAGCGAAGCCGCTCAGGAGAACTGGCTGGTAGGGGAGGGATCTGGATCCACTTTAGCGGAGCTCCCCCGGTAGCAGCCGAAGTGAGGGGCCTCTGTCCCTGGGGTGTAGGCTGGAGTTACTTGGGACGGGGGGTTGGGAGGGGCGGGCATACTTACTGCGGATGCGGTTAGAGGAGCTCGGTCCCCAAGGCTGCCGCCGAGAACCGGGTCCGGGCGCCGATGTCGCGTCGGTCTATAATGAGCATCCGCACCTTTCCCCGCTCGGAGGGTTTTTATAGCCGGGTGGCGGCGGCGACGGCGACGGTGGCCGCGGCGGGGGCGGGGAACAATGTGCGGGTCTTGGAGGGGCCGCCGCGCCAATGAGCTGGGCAGGCCCGGGGTGGGGGTGGGTGGGGGGAGTGGGAAGCTGATGTCATCCGGGCTAATTCCGCTCAATGAAACTCGCCGGGCCGGCACACGCCTCCTCCCAGCGCTCAGCCAATGGGCGCCCGCGGCAGGGAGAGTCTTACCGGAGGGACTGCAGCGTGGACCCCGAGAGGGCGAGTGAGAGGCAAAGCCGGAGGAGGAGGGCGGGCTGGCGGGGGAAATGCAGAGCGCCGCGGTTGGGACCGAGGGAGAGAGGGGACACTGTCAAATTTCTAATAAAATACGGGAACGAAGAGTCGGGCTGGGGGAGGAGGTGCGCGGGGGTGCTGCGCGCACAAATTAGCCTGATGCCCAAGGCGTTGGGACCTTGGGGATCTTCGCAGATAACCCTGGCTACTCGGGAGCTGGGCTGGAGTCTCCTCCCTCCCCACACCCGTGTGTGTGTGTGTGTGTGTGTGTGTGTGTTCTCGCCACCTGTTCCCACTTCGTGGGTTTCATCAGCACGTGGGCATTTTGAGCCCTAAATGTGCACGGTAACCAGGCACGAAACTCCTACTTTCTTTGCCCTCGAAGCGCGCCTCTGAGAGGTGGCGGCGGCTGAAGCTCGGCCGGCGGCCAGGAGCGCCCCCAGCTGGGCGCCGGGCCTGGCGAGGAGGAAGGCGGGGAAGGCAACAGGGGACCCGCTACCAAGACGGGGCTTTGAAAGAAATCGCCTTCTTCATGAAGCTGACGATGGCGCAGACGCCAGGACGAGGCGTTTGCACTGAGAAACCGCGCTAACGCAGGCGGAGAGTTGAGCCCAGGGTCAGGCATCCTTTCGCAGCACCGGGAACCAGAGGACGGTATTTTCTGCACCATCTTTGTGGCGGTCACCACGCCGTGGCGTAGAGGGGCAAAGTTGGCTTGTCTGCAGAAAGAAGTCTCAAACCTGGGCCAAGACTTCTCCATACCGCGGGCCAGACCGCGGGATCCAACCCGTTGTGGCCGAGATCCATTGCGTTTTACCAATCACGGCCTGGCTCCCAAACCTGGAAATCCTTGACCTCCGAGGAACTAAATCCGATCTGGGAAAGCGCCCAACTGAAGTAGTTCTGTGGTACCGACGCCTCCGCCCATTTTACAGATGGGAAAATCGAGAGACTGTGTCTGTAGCAAGCCTACAGGGGAAAAACAAACAAACAAACAAACAAACAAACTCAACCCTTTACTGCGCACCTCTGCCTGAACTGCAGATGGGGGGCTCTGGTGGTTACTTTATAGTAGGGGCCCGTCTCCCTACCCTCAGACATTTTCTCGTGGTTGAATTTCTCACAGCCATACATTTTGAGCACAGAGGTTTGTTTCTTCAAATCCAGGACCCTACTAGTGCTTTTTACACTGCAGCCGCAGAGACTCAGCCCCAGCCCTCTCTCCAAGGGGGTGTTATCAGCCTCTTGGTTATCTACATTGTTTGGGAGCTTTTAATTTGTATGCACGGTTTTAAAAACACAACAACAGACAAACTTGGCTAGTAGTAATTCACCTTCAAACAGCAAAGTTACTAAATAAACCAACAAAACCCCAGGTTACTGCTCCCAGTTTGGGGGTAAGTCTTACAGTCCCGTCTACACCAGAAAGCCAGGCGGGCTCTCCCCCTTGCCCCCAGCTCGTGCCTTCTGGGGCGTTATTTTTCAATCCGCCTGTTTCCCAGCTGGCTCTGCAGCCATCCGTTAAATATGTATTTAAAACATGAAGAACTGAAGCGTGGAGATGTGTCGTCCAACGGTTCCAGAGGATGACCCACAACGGTTCAATTAGGCGAATCTGTCACTTGTAAGAACGCAGGGAGTGGGGATGGGGAGCTGGGGATGGCAGGGCTGGGGTATTTGAGTACCATTCCTTTGGGCATCCTGGGCCACCGGCAATGAGGACATTCGTGGGGGGTGTGTGCTACGGCCCCCAGCCGGGGCGTGGTCTTGTGAGCGCGCCAGTTTGTATCTCACACACGCCAGCAGGCGCAAAGAGTGCGCGCCTGGGTCGCAGCCGCTGAGATTAGTCCAGCCGGTGGCACGTGTCCTGGAGCCCCAGTTCCTTCTTTCGTGGCTTGCGACTGGCGACAGTCCTTGCGCCCGGGTCCGCGCGAGTCCGCGGTTCTTTACGCGCTGTTTCAGAGCCTGGAGTCGGAAGCAGGGGCGAAACTCGAGGGGCCCATCCTGGCACTGCGCGAGTTTAGAGCCTGGGAAGGCACAGTCCGGAGTCAGGAGAGCTGGCTTATTCGCCAGATTCCCGCGTGGAGGCGCGTAAGGATGCTCTGGGCTCTGGTCCCGCGCCACCGACCTGAGGCAGTGGTGGCCATTCCGGGGCGGTGCAGCGGCGCCTCGCGGTCCTCACTGCGCACTCCCGGAGCTCGGGCTGGCAGGTCAGCGCTGCGGACCCTTTCCCCAACATCTCCATGGAGGACCCCATCCTCCAGTTGCCAGTTGCTCGAGGTGGGGGGCGGTCTGTGTGCCCTGGGCTTCTTTAGCCCTGGGGCTGGTCTGTAGCCAAACTCTTCCGAGTGTGTCTCCGGGTCCTCCCATCCCCTCCAGGGATAATCTGAAACTAGAGTCCGCCACCGGCGCTTGCTCTCCCGTGGGCCCTAGGGCGTCCCGGCCCTTGTCCAGGTCTTGCGCCCGGCGCCTGGTGTGCGCATCCTGGGAGTGTCCCTGGCACCGCGGTTCCCACCCGCGCGCACACAGCCCCTTCCCGCGAAATGGAGTGCTCCTTTGCTGGGGCTAATGGGCCGGGCTCCGGGGGTTCCTGGCTAGCCCAGGAGTCCTGGCGCTGTTGGCCTCCTCCGTCGAAACGGAAGACGTATTTTTTTCCCTCTCTTTTGTGTTTCGCTCCCACAAAAGACCGGGTGCGTGGCGGGGCCGGCCTTTGCTCAGCCGCCTGGCGTCCCGGGAGGCGCTTGTGCCAGACGGGCCGGGGCGGGCTGGCGCGGGGGCTGCAAAGGCTTAGACCTCCCACGGCTTCCCGGGTTCCTCCGGGGCCTTTCTGGCCTGTCCTCGCCTTGCCCATCTCTCTGAGTTCCTGCGCACATTCAGGCAGCGAACCCGCCCGGCTGCCACGGAGAGCGGCGCCCTTGCGCCGGGCAGACTGCGGCTGGCGGTGGAAGGCCAGGCTCCCGGAAAGAAAAGAAAAAAGCATTTCAGCCATCCTGGTCCGGAAACCAGAAGGGATGCGCAATGCCAGCGTTTGGGTTCCAGACGTGAGCGACCAGACCGCTTAGGAGGCAGAACTCTGCAAACAAATCCTGTCTTCCCTGCAAGACTCTGGGCGTCCCTGGTGGCTCAGAGGGTAAAGAATCTGCCTGCAGGGCAGGAGACCCGGGCTCGACCCCTGGGTTGGGAAGATCCCCTGGAGGAGAGCGTGGCAATCCACTTTAGTATTCTTGCTTGGAGAATCCCCATGAACAGAGGAGTCTGGAGGGCTACATCCTTGGGGTCGCAAAGAGTCGGACACGACTGAGCAATTGAGACTCAGCTACAGGAGTCGTCCAAGGTCACCTCTGGGTCCCAGGCCCCAGCCCCCAGCCCAAAGCCTGACACATGGAGCGGGCTTGGTAAATACTTTGGAATGCACTCACATGCAGATATGCAGGTGGACTGGTGTGAAACCAAGCTGGTAACATTCTTGTAAATGTGGTGGGCGGTGCCTGTGTATATCTTCGGTTTACACAGTAAACCAGGAGGTCTGTAATCTGGATTGCAGGGGATATGGGAGCATTTAGAATGACAGGTGGAATGACTTCCACCTAATGACCAATTGTGAATGTGAAAGTCACTCAGTCGCGTCTAACTCTTTGCGACCCCATGGACTATATACAGTCCGTGGAATTCTCCAGGCCAGAACACTGGAGTGGATAGCCTTTCCCTTCTCCAGGGAATGTTCCCAACCCTGGGACCGAACCCAGGTCTCCTGCATTGCAGGCGGATTCTTTACCAGTTGAGCCACAAGGGATGACCACTTAGAGGTGACCAAAGCTGTGCCTAGCGGGTCTTGAGTAGACTTCATCTCATTTAATCTCTCCCTGACCCTAGGAGGGAGGATTAGTTACTCCCATATTACAGACAAGGAAACTGACCCTCAGAGGGATGTGGGCATTTGTTCAAGATCCCTTGAGCAGAGAGGCAGGTCCAGGAAGACAGCATGGTGATGGAGAACGTGGTGGTGGGCATCTGAAACTTAGGGATCTGAGGCTGTGGGACCTCGGGTTGTCTTCTCTTGGCCTCAGGTTCTCGTTCCTAAAATGGGTTTCTAGACGCTACCTGTGGTCTCTAAGGGTGTGTATCTGCTGTAAGATTTGAGGAGGGACTGGGAGGGTTGGACGATACCTTCCCTTTGTGATTTCTCTATTCTGCTGATACTGTTTGAGGGAATGTGCGGGTTTGAGAAATGAAGGACCCCTGCCCAGGCCTGGCTCACCCTTGGGTGTCAGCTAAAGGGAAACAACAACAAACAAAAAACTGTCAAACAAAACCCCAAACTAAAAACCTTTTCCTTCCAGTCAGTCCCTCCATCTGGAGCACCCCCTTCCCATCAAGTCTGTGACCATCACCTGCTCCTGAGGAGCCCTGCCATTGATGTCAACATGCCTCCCCAATCTACAGGGGAGTAAAGCTGGAATCGGAACTGAGAGGTGACCCGGAGCCAGCTTTCACAGATCTTAGTTTACAAACTTCACCCAAGCTCTGCCAGCAGCCCTTCGGTGTTTAGAAGAGGGCGCCTTGTTCCCACTTTACAAATGAAGAGACTGAAGACTGAAGTCAGGGCAGGGGCTGAGTTCAGCCCCTGGCCCCCCAGGTCCCCAGTCCCGGGGGCCTCCGTGGCTTGGTCCTACCCCTCCAGCCACTCTCTCCTGCCGTCCTTGAGACACTAGGCATCTCCCCCTCTCCACACTGAGATTCATCTGGAAGGTGGGGGTGGGCTGAACAGAGAGATTAATCCAGAAAGCCAGTCCTGAGGTGGGGTATGCTCCACGCGGGTACAGAGTGACATGGACAAAGGGCCCCAGGAAGCCCCTGACCCTGCCTGGGGCCCAGACCTGACATTAGTGGGTTTCTGAGTGTGGGAGAAGTTCTTTCAGGCTACAGGTGACAAGTCTGCAAAGCCAGGTTCCAGAAATGGGACAGAAAGTGCATGCACTCCCCCACTCCTGCATAGCTTGAGTGTGGTCTGGGTGAGCTCCAAGTGCAAAGGGGTGGGGGTGGGGGGCGGGGGCTAAGCCCTACTCTGAGCACCGGATGGATGGCCTGCCTTGTTATCATGGAAGATGTAGCAGAATTGTATCTCCCCACTGCCTTCAGGATCCTCCGGTTGGTAGTTCAAGGCCAAGTGCCCAGTAGACTTGGCCTCCACTGGCCGCTCCTCCTTCCCTTCCCACCCTCTCAGGACCTGGAGTGCCTGGGGGGCTCTGCTCTCCCCTCATCTTCCCCTGCATCCCTGTCCATCCCATCCTGTGCCACCCTTCCAGGGGGTCACCCCCTTCTTGAGCCCCTAGAGCAGAGCTCACTCCCTGCTCCCAGTCAGGGTCCACTCTACTGTGGTGAGGGTCTGGCTTCCTCGCAGCAGGACAAGTCCCTGTGGGTCCTCACTGTGCCCCAACTCTCTTTGCACCCCGGGGGACCCAGAGCAAGGGGCAGCCCCAGACGGGCTCAGTAGATCCAAGTCAATGTTGGTGTTAGGACAGTTACACCCAGAGAATTTCCCTGGAGTTTCCACATACCACAAAAGACAAAAATAACCTAGCATCAGAGGTACAAGATTTCCCCCTTGTCAAACCCAATTCAAAACCGCAGGATGCGGACAATGCTGGGTCACTCCTTGTCACGTGGGGAGAGGGTCACAGATTCTCCCCCACCCCCCCAAGGCAAACGGGTTATCTTATCAAGTGCGAGGTCCCGGAGGTGGGCTCGGGGGGCGAGAGGCCTCGCGGGGGGCCAGCATCGCTCCGGGGATCCCAACAGGGCGCCGCGCCCTTCCCCCGGCTTCTCCGGAACGCCCAGCCGGCGTGGGTCTCCCTAGCCGCGTCTCCTCGCCGCGATGCCCCAGTCGTTCTGTGGAGCGCAGAGAGAAGCGGGGGACCCAGCAAACTGGCCATCGCGTGGGGCCGGCCGTCCGCAACCTCCGCCGGGTGGGGACCAGCGGGCGGCGCCTAGGGAGAGCCCGGGGCCCTCCGCGGCGCGCTCACGGCCGTGGGCTTGGGCTTGAAGAAGGCGGCGGCACAGGAGCTGGGCATGATCTCCTGCGTCTCCCGGTCTTCTTTCCATTCCAGCTCGCGCCCTCTTCTCTTCTGTGAGTCTCCCTTCCTGTCCTTTATCTTTTTTTTCCTCATTCCCCTCACGCATACAGTGCGCCCGTGCAAGCTTGTATCCACCGACTCACCCCCGCCCCCCGACACATACACAGACACGTTATTGAAATGACTCTTGCCGAGCTGGGAAGAGCCGGAACCATCGGCTGGACTACATGGGCCCACACCCGCCCCTCTCCAGATTCTGGTGGTCTGGGGCCCACAGAATCAGCGTTGGGAGGAAGCTCGTTAGAAGTCTCAGGCGCTTCCGGACCAGTGAGACAGCATCGAAATTAACCAAGGTCCCCACGCACGTGATTCACGAGCAGAGTCTTCCGTCTTTCGAAGGCGCAAGTATGCTCCTCTCCCCAGGGTCCCTGGGACTTCCAGATACAGACACAGATCCTTTCTGGGGCTGAAAAAATGCTGTTTTCTGGAGATTCCACGGTCTCTCCCCAGTATTTGAATGGTTTTTCTCACTCCCTTAACCATCTATCAAATAAAATTCGATAAGCATTAAAAGATTAAAAAGAAGGATGCATGCCCAATTGTAAAAAATAAAACAAGACCTTTTAAACCATACAGAAGCGGAAGGCACCATTTGATAAACTCCCCTCCCCCACAAGTCACAGTGGATTTTAGTGAACTCCTTCCAGGCTTTGCAACCTGCTTCTTTCATTTCTTAGCGTCTTGTGAACATCTTCCTACATCACTGTAAGATCCACCTGATCCCTTTAACAAGTTAAGGCCGCATCAATCTATCCCCTTTGGATCCTTCCCTCCTTTGCTTGTCCAGCCCTGAAAAGCACATCAAAGCCAGAAACCCTGAAAAGAGTTTTCTTGTATGTGTGCCCTGGTGGTGGGAGGACCATGGGGTCAGGGTTGCTGCCTGGCAAACCCAAAGGCTAGCTCCCCTCCTTGCTGGATCATCTTGGAGAAGTCCCTTCTGGCAGATACAGTAAGAAAGACTGGCCCCCTTTTCGCCTGCATTCAGATGTACAGGAAACGCTAACCCATCTGTCTGTGGCTCCCGCTGGCTCGGGGAGAATGATTGAAATGTAAACAGAACACCCATGGCCTGGGACTGAGACCAGGGCAGAAACTCTGTCGTTTTTGGAAGATGCCAACGTTTTAAACATGCTATTTCCTTTTTCTTTCCACATTTCCAACAGCAACCAGAAAAGGTCATCCATTTCTGGGTTGATCTTAATGCTAAGTGTAAGCAAAGAGGTTGGTCTGTCCAGGTAGAATTTACAGTCTCCATTGAAAGAAGGAGAAGGGGAGCAGGAAAAGGGGGGCGGGGGAGGTGGGAATAGAAAGAAACTATATCATATAAACTGGATTTTCTCTTTTTTACATGTTTTGAATAGATGCTACATCAGTCAGTTCAGTTGAGTTTAGTCGCTCAGTCGTGTCTGACTCTGCGACCCCATGGACTACAGCACGCCAGGCCTCCCTGTCCATCACCAACTCCTAGAGTTTGCTCAAACTCATGTCCATTGAGTCTGTGATACCATCCAACCATCTCATCCTCTATCATCCCCTTCTCCTCCTGCCTTCAGTCTTTCCCAGCATCAGGGTCTTTTCCAGTGAGTCAGTTCTTCACATCAGGTGGCCAAAGATGCTATATAGCACATACTTAAAATAAAACTCAAATATCACAAAGAGTATTTGGTTAAAAGTTAGTCTCCCTGGTACAACTGACCTCCCCACAAAGGCAACTGTTGTTCCAGTTTCTTGTGTATTCCAGAAATATTCTTTGATAGTACAAATTATATATTTAAAGATCTCTCTCTTTTCTTTTTTGAACCCAAGTGGTAACATACTCTGTATACTGTTCTCTATTTTAATTTTTTCCCCCTGAATAGAGAACACTCTACCTTACAGCATGCACACACACATATTTACAATAATACACCTGCTCCTTAAATGCTCACCAGAGCAGTCAGAGAGGGTAAGAAAATTCTCCTTATTCTTATACCCCCACCTCAAAATGGAGCATTATAGCATCGGAGTCTGGGCACACAGGATCCTGATGGTATATTTCTGCTTCTCTCGGTCACAGAGAAGCTAGGACACTCTGAACCAAAGATAACAAGAGATCAAGGGAGTGATCCCTGTACTGAGCAGTGGAGCTTCTTCACCATGTCCCCAGGATGGTACTTTTAGCCACTGCCAAAAACTTGCAGGGGTGTCCACTTTTTCTCCTTCTAATTGCAAAAGCAATCATTTGTCCTGTCTGAAGGACCGTCAATCAGAAAGATACAGGAAGACATACTTTAAAAAATACGTATAAGACCATGAGATGAACGCTTCCCAGGTGGTACAGTGGTAAAGAATCTACCTGCCAATGCAGGAGATGCAAGAGATACAGGTTTGATCCCTGGGTTGAGAAGATCTCCTGAAGTAGGAAATGGCAAACCACTCCAATATTCTTATCTGGAAAATTCCTTGGAAAGAGGAGCCTGGCGGGCTACAGTCCATGAGGCCTCGAAGAGTCTGACTCAACTGAGCATACACGCAATGCAACAATGCAACATGTGAGATGAAACTAGTTATTATTTGTTGAATGAATGATGTATTCACATAGTTCAAAACTCTTAAGTTCAGTTCAGTTGCTCAGTCGTGTCAGACTCTTTGTGACCCCATGGACTGTAGCATACCAGGCTTCCCTGTCCATCACCAACTCCTGGAGCTTGCTCAAACTCATGTCCATTGAGTTGGTGATGCCATCCAACCATCTCATCCTCTGTCGTCCCCTTCTCCTCCTGCCTTCAGTCTTTCCCAGCATCAGGGTCTTTCCCAATGGGTCAGTTCTATGAATCAGGTTGTCAAAATATTGGAGTTTCAGCTTCAGTATCAAAATTCTAAAGCATATCTTAAAAAGTTTGCTTCCCTCCTGAGTGGGCTGAGGGCAACCCCTCAATTCCCTTCTTTAGTCATCATCTCTTGCTTATTCTTCCGGAGGTATTCTATGCAAATTCAAGCAAGCACACACACACACACACACACACACACACACACACACACACACACACACACACACACACACACGTTCTCTCTTTCTCTGTTTACCATTTGTATTAAAAGAGTACAAATGGTAGCATATGAGACACTTGGCTCTCTACCTTGCTTTTTTCAGTTACTGTCTTGGAGGTCACTTCTTTGCTGTGCATCGACAGCCACTTCTTCCTTAAAGTAAAGGAATGCTACTGTTGGCTGCTGTTCAGTCCCTAAGTGGTTCCAACTCTTTGTGACCCCATAGACTGCAGCCCACCAGGCTCCTCTGTCCATGGGATTTCCCAGGCAAGAGAACTGGAGTGGATTGCCATTTCCTTCTCCAGGGGATCTTCCAGTCCGGGGACTGAACCCGAGTCTCCTGCATTGGCAGGTGCCTTCTTTATCACTGAGCCACCTGGGAAGCCCAAAAAAGGAATAGGGATCCCGTAATAGGGCTCTACCATTACTTATTTAACTATTCTCCTGTTGAAAGATGAATTTATAATGTTCGTAGTCTTATACTTTTACAAACAAGGATGCAAAAAATATCTTATAGATTGTCATTTTCATATATGTAACATAATATGTGGTTATGAGCATAATATGCGGAATGAGAAGCTTTAGGTCAGACAGCCTCTGCAGTTGTAATTTTGAAAGATGTTGCCAAATTGTCACCCAAGTGTTGTCCCGACTTATGTCACAATGTAGAAGAGAGTCTGCCTGGTTAATAGCTAACTTAAAGGGCACGGTCTTTATCTTCCTGAATGCAGGGAAAACGTGATCTTTAATTTGGATGTCAGAATAGGTGATAAACTGACCTCTGTGACTCTTCAGGGTAGAATAATAAAATGCCATTTCCCCCTTCAAAACATCAAGCTACAAATCATAATAGATTTCGCCATCTGGTACCATTTTCAGTCCTTTCAAAGATTTACTAACGACTTTTCCAAGTGGTTGGGCAGAATGTTTCAAGTATGCTAGTGCCTTATCTCTGCTGAGAAATATTTATCTTCAAGCATATAATCCAATAGATACTTCCTGGGCTTGTTTCCTGTGCCAGGAGCTGTCCTAGGTACCAGGGGTCCAGCAGTGAAAAAAACAAGACCACATCTCTGCTTTCAAACATGGTAACAAAGTAATTACTATCATGATTACTATTATAATTTCTTTGGATTCTCTCAACAGCCCTGAAAGGTGGTTACAGTAGGATGTATATGATAAACCCACTGCCCCCGATTCGTATGGCCAACATTGCTAGTTGTTGCCCCAAATCTGTTCCACCTTCTGTACAGAACTTCTGAATATGCACATGGCCACCCAGATCAAGGACTATATTTCCCAGCCTCCTTTGTAACCAAGTCCTGGCCAGGAGGATATAGACACAAGTGGTGCATGTGGCTTCCGGTGGCGTCCTTCTCATTCTGTTCCTGCTGGCTGTAAGAGCCATCAGGATGGGGACACATATGAAAAAGCTTAAAGAGATGTGCCTGGGGTACATCTCCTGACAGCACAGGGAGGGGACACCAGACCCACCCGGGATCAAGCCTTTGTTCTCTAGATGAGAGCAAAACTCCTCTGCTTTGTTAAATCCATTGTTGTGTTGGGTTTTCTTGATGTCTGAAGAGGCATCTCTCCACTGCAGACATCTTTGTTCTATTGATTGAGGCTGAATTTTAATTAACATAGCTGTCGTTCAGTTGTTCAGTCGTGTCCAAATCTCTGCGACCCCATGGACTACAGCACACCGGGCTTCTCTGTCCTTCACCATCTCCTGGAGCTGGCTCAAACTCATGTCCATCGAGTCGGTGATGCCATCCAACCATCTCATCCTCTGTCATCCCCTTCTTCTGCCTTCAATTTTTCCCAGCATCGGGGTCTTTTCTGATGAGTCAGCTCTTTGCATCAGATGGCCAAAGTATTGGAGCTTCAGCTTCAGCACCAGGCCTTTCAGTGAATATTCAGGTTTGATTTCCCTTAGGATTGACAGGGCACAATCCTAACCAGATAAGATTTCACCATGTTTTGAGGCCATCCTCCCTTCAGAGATACTCTGAAGGAGCCCGTCTTGGTCCCTCACTGTGTCATTCAGGAAGCGGTGATGCTGAGGCCAGTGGGGAGAGGGAGGGGACAGGCAGAACCCTGGTGTGAAGTGGGCAGCGTGCGTTTCTAGGAGATGGGCATCCCTGATGAGATGAGGGCAGGAGACAGCTGGTGGGAAGCCAGCCCTGGACCCTCATGCGAGGAAGGGCTGTTCCTGGGTCCCCCAGGATAATGTGGGTGCCTTCATTGAGTTCTGCCTAGGTCTGCCTCAGTGAGGCAGGCAGCTGCTCCCAAGGGGCAACCCAGTTCATTCAGCTGCCCTTGGTCCCTAATTGTTGACACTGATTCAGGCAGAACCTACCACCAGAGCCTCCCTCCTGGGGCTCAGGGCATGGATTTCAGCAGGAGCCAGCAGATCTCCTGATGGTGTGGGGCTTCCTTCCAGGACTATTTTCCAAGAATTAAAAAGCTTCTTCCTGATTGAATGACAGTGCCCCCACCCCCCAAACATGTCCATGTGCAAACCCCTGAAAATTGTGAATGTGGCCTTACTTGGAAAAACAAAAAAAAGTCATTGCAGGATCTTGCGATCATCCTAGATTATCCACATGGGCCCTAAATCCAATGACAAGTGTCCTTTTAAGAGCAAGACCGGGGACGGATGGGGGAGACTTGACACAGAAAGGAGGAGAAGGCCACGTGAAGACGAAGGCAGAAACTGGAGTGATGCAGCCACAGCCAAGGACCACTGGACGTGGCAAGAAGCTGGAAGAGGGAAGCAAGAATTGTTATCAAAGACTTTGAAGGGAACACGGCCCTGTCACCCCCTTGATTTCAGACTTGGAACCTCCAGAACTGTGACAGAATCGATATCTAATGATATTTTAAGCCACCAAGTTTGTTGTTTACAGCCCTGGGAAACACTTCCACTCTGGACTCAGCTATTGGCTTGGAGGTGAGGCCTTGGTGGGAGTCAGCGCAGAATGTCAGGAGGTGGGGTGAGTTTCCTGAGGATCAGAGCCCTCCAAGTGGGGAGAGCTACACATTGGAAAGGCTGGGGGAAGGGAGGGCTTCAGGGACAGGCTCTGCAGAGGCTTTCTTATCCCTGTCCCATGTATCTCTCTATCTCAGGGGCCAGGATCCAGCCTCCAGTTTCCAGAGGACCACCCCTGCTGGAGCCTAGAGGTGCTGTTGTTGCCCCTCCCCCTGTGAGGGCATCCCAAGTGGTACTAGTAGTAAAGAACCTGCCTGCCAAGGTAGGAGACGCAAGAGATGCAAGTTCAATCCCTGGGTTGGGAAGTTCCCCTGGAGGAGGGCATGGCAGCCCACTCCAGTATTCTTGCCTGGAGGATCCCATGGACAGAGGGGCCTGGCAGGCAGGCTGTGGTCCACAGGGTCCCAAAGAATCGGACACGAGAGAAGCAACTGGGAGCTCAGGTACCCCACCATCCCACCCCACCCCTCCAGGTCTGGAGGAGCAGCCACAGTGAGGCTCCACCTGCCTGGCAAAGCCAGGGGGAATAGGGGGCTGGAACATGGATGGAGAAGGGGAGGGTCATGCGTCTCCATTAGCTCCCCAGGAAGGGCGTGTGTGTATAGCTCAGTTGTGTCCTACTCTTTGCAATCCCATGGACTGTAGCCCTCTGGCTCCTCTGTCCATAGGATTCTCCAGGCAAGAATAGTGGAGTGGGTTGCCATTTCCTCCTCCCTAGGAAGGGTAGGCAAGCACAGTTTTCTAAATCCCAGAATTAGGATAAAGATCCTGACATCCACTATAGAACAGAAGACCATGCTTTGATTTCAAATTGGGTCTCTTTGTTCCCTGACAAGGGCTCAACCATGACTCCCCACCCTGTGCCCTGAGGGATTTCTGTGGCCTGTCGACTGTTTGCATGTGATACCGAGGAGGGTGCCCTCACCCCAAAACCCAGCTGACCATCCGGCTGACTTGTCAGTCTGTTAAAAGGAAATCAGTGTAAGAGACCCCGATGCGAGGTCATGGGATGGCAAACAGGGAGGCGTGGCAGGAGAGAAGAGACATCAAGCAAGACACAGTGTCCACGGAGGCTTCCCTGAGTTCAACGGTGACACCGATTTCTTCAAAATGATGCATGGATCATTGTTTTCCGATAACAGAAGTAAGACATGGACCTTGTTAGAAAAACCTGGAAAATAAAGGTTTTATAACTGTAGAAAACTTGGAGAATTTAGGGTTTTATTGTAGTTGAGTAAGAGGTGACAAGGCTTCCCTGGTGGCTCAGACTGTATAGAATCTGCCTGCAATGCAGGAGGCCTGGGTTCAATCCGTGAGTCAGGAAGATCCCCTGGAAAAGGGAATGTTACCCACTCCAGTGTTCTTGCCTGAAGAATCCCATGGACGGAGGAGCCTGGTGGGCTACAGTCCACGGGGTCGCAAATAGTCAGACATGGCTGAGCGACTAACTAGGCTATATGCTATGAAAGGTGACAAGGACCCTGTTAGGGGCTGAATTGCCCCTCCATTCCTGTGTTGAACTTGAACCCCCATGCTAGCCCCATTCTAACTCAGAATGTCACTGCATTTGGACATAGGGTCTTTAAAGAGGCCATCCGCTTAAAACGAGGTCATTAGGGTGTCCTTAAAAGAGGAAGGGATTAGGACATGGACACACAGAGGAAAGAGCAGGTGAAGACACACAGAGAAGACAGCCACCTACAAGCCAAGGGGACAGGCCCTCAGAAGACACCAACCCTGGGGCTTCCCTGGTGATCCAGTAGGTAACAATCTGCCTTCCAATGCCAAGGATGCAGGTTTGATTCCTGGTCAGGGAACTGGGATCCCACATTCCTTGGGGGCAGCTGAGCCAACACGGCACAGTGGAAAGATTCCATGTGCAGAAGCTAAGACCAGACACAGCCAAAAATAAAATAGAAAAGTGAATGGATTTTAAGTTGAAAAAAAAAATACACCAACCTTGCCTGTATCTTGGTCTTGAACTTCCAGCATCCAGATCTGTGAGACAATGACTTTCTACTGTTTCTGGGTGGTATTTGCAATGCAAACTCTAGCAAACTAATAGTGTGGGTGCAGTGGCAGGGATGCGGAGAAGGGGTGATGGAGGAAGATGTTCTCAGGGGATAAGACTGGCCAGCCTGATGGACAGTACAGGTGTGAGAAGTCTAGGATCTTAATAGCTTTCTAACTTGGGTGGCTCGCTGGATGGGCTGTCATTCCAGGTCATTGACTGAGATGGAGAGCCATGGGGAAGGAACAGGTGTTTCAGCTGAGTTGAGATGGAGGTACAAGAGGGACCCCCAGGGAGGATGACTAGGGCCGGGGCGGGGATGTTTTCCAGGGGATTGAGCAAGAGGGCTGGAGGGGAAACCAAGAGCGCATTGGGGTGAGTGGAAACCATCCTGTGAGTAGAGGAGGTTGTCCAGGCCCAGAGCGGCTGATGGAGGAGTAGAGGAGGTTGTCTAGGCCCAGAGCGGCTGACTGAGGACAGCCCCTGGGGAGGCTGACATTGATTTTCATCTTCGAAGACGGGCGCCTCATTTACTGAGCGGGTGGTCTGCACCGCAGCTGCTTGGGTTTATTACGTTGATTCCAAAATATTTTCTGCCTCCCCCAATTTCTCTTTCAACCCATTGTTTACAAAATTCCCAAGACAGACGCAGACTACTCCCCAAATGCTAAATTGGTCAAATTAGGGGAAAGGCTGTCTCCTTAACCTGCCCCTGTGATGATTATTTGGTGCTCACTGGGCTTAGCCTGCTGGTTCCCAAGGGCCACCACAAGGGCAGGTAAAGGTGGGGCTGGGTGGGCAAACAACAGGCTGTTTTGCTTTGCGTGATAAATGTCCTTACCTCTCTGTACTCCGCAGGCCTCCTTCCTTTAAAGATATCTTCGTTTGAAAAATGTGTATCATTTTCATTTGAAAATGCACATTTTCATTTGAAAAATGTGCACGTGTTAGAGAAGTGTAGGAGTGGAAAGAGCTCTCTCTTCTAAGAACAATGCTATTCCTGTGATGACACTGATTCTATGAATGGTTGTAACGAGTGTATATTACAGCAGACCAAAAAGGTCCCCAACCTTTTTGGCACCAGGGACCCGTTTCATGGAAGACAGTCTCTCCATGGATGGTGGGCCGGGGGATGGTTTCGGGATGATTTAAAGGCATTATATGTATTGAGTTTGTTGAGCAGGAGGCGGGGCTCAGGCAATAATGTGAGCGATGGGGAGCGGCTGTAAATGCCGATGAAGCTTCGCTAGCTTGCCCTGCCCTCACCTCCAGCTCCGTGACCCAGTTCCTGATATGAAGAGGCCGGGGGCTTGGCGACCCTTGTATTACAGGATTACTACACATCAGGCACTATATTGTTTTTAGGATATATCGCTTGCCACTAGACATGTGGCTCTTTAACTATGGAGGATGCAAAATTTTAAGTTAGGTTTCCATTTAAAAGTATAGGCTCTGGATTCAGGTTGCCTGGGTTAGAATCCCAATTTGCTCACTTATTAAACTAGAGCCTTCCTAGGCACAGTCCACGGGCCACAAAGAGTCAGACACAAATGAGCGAGTGAGCACAGGCAAGCTGTTTATCCTTTCTGTGAGATGTCATCTGTGGTTGATCTTCCTTACAAGCTTACTGTGGGAGTCAAGCTTAACGATGTGTGGGAAGCATTTAGAGCAGGGACTGGATATAGTAACAGATCAATAAATGTTGGCTGTAAGTGCCCCCTATATATGAGGGTGCCAAGATTTTTCTGTATACACCTCAAAATTATTTTTGAAGTCCCTACAAAAAAATCTTTAAAATCAAAAGCCAGTATGATTATCACTGGGCCTCAGTATTTCATCTAAACCCATAGGTTCTATATTTGTCTGATGTTCTACAATAGATCTGTACCAACTGTCTCCCCTAGGCTTTTTAAAAAAATAATTTATTGGAGTATAGTTGCTTTACAATGTTGTGTTATTCTCTGCTGCATAGCAAAATGAATCAGTCGTGTGTGTGTGTGTGTATGTGTGTGTGTACACTTCTCCACTCTTTTTTGGATTTCCTTCCCGTTTAGGTTGCCAAAGAGCATTAGGTAGAGTTCCCTGTGCTATAAAGACACAGTAAGTTCTCATTGGTTATCCATTTTGTATCAATAGTATACAAATGTCAATCCCAATCTCCCATCATGGCAAGTAGATGGGGAAACAATGGAAACAGTGAGAGACTTTATTTTTTTGGGCTCCAAAATCACTGCAGATGGTGACTGCTGCCATGAAATTAAAAGACACTTGCTCCTTGGAAGAAAAGCTATGATCAAACTACACAGCATATTAAAAAGCAGAGACATTACTTTGCCAACAAAGGTCCATCTAGTGAAGGCTATGGTTTTTCTAGTGGTCATCTATGGATGTGACTGTTGGACTATAAAGACAGCTGAGCGCTGAAGAATTGATGCTTTTGAACTGTGGTGTTAGAGAAGACTTTTGTGAGTCCCTTAGCCTGCAAGGAGATTCAACCAGTCTATCCTAAAGGAAATCAGTCCTGAATATTCATTCGACGGACTGATGCTGAAGCTGAAGCTTCAATACTTAGGCCACCTGAGGCGAATAACTGACTCATTGGAAAAGACCCTGATGCTGGGAAAAATTGAATGCAGGAGGAGAAGGATCCACAGAGACTGAAATGGCTGGATGGCATCACCAGCTTGATGGGTATGAGTTTGAGCAAGCTCTGGGAGTTGGTGATGGACAGTGAAGCCTGACGTGCTGCAGTCCATGGGGTTGCAGAGTCGGACACGACTGAGCGCCTGAACTGAACAGACTGAACCCAATCTCCAATCTCCCCTTTCCTCTTACCGCCCATACATCTGATCTCTACATCTGTGTCCTCTCTGACGCTTTTCCATGTGAAGTTACCTGCTCCTCTCTCTCTGTTAAGACCAGATAACTACCCTCCTGTTCCTGTTTGAGAATTTCCTCTTTTGAGCAAAGAACATGCCTATGCCATCTCCTTAGCACAACACGCTTGGGATTCCGGCAAGTTTCTGTAATTTGTTTCCCTACCAGGCCCGTCACCATTATCCCACTGTTAAAGTATTCGGTTCCACTTTTAAAAAGTTTTGTAAAATCCTTCACCAAGCAGAAGATCCCAGGAACTCTCCTGCCTGACTAAGAATGAAAAATAAGGAAGCCAACAGAGATGCAGAGGGAGGCTAATTGAGAAAGCTGGCGTGATCGCTGCTGTAATAATTTGTTGACAGTGTGGTGTTTGTGGGGGAAGGGCAGCGGGGGGCGGCGGAGGGCAGGGTACACATGGCCCTGCTCCTCCAGGCCTCGCATGAATGGAGTCACAGCTGAAATAAGTGTTCAGACTGAGCGCATCAAAGACTAGCGTCTTTGAGAGACCATTCCTTCTCGTCCAGGATGTCAAAGGTGGCCACAGATATATCCAGCGCTCCCTGGGTGGCATTGTTTAGGATTCTGGCCCCAGCAGATGGCCCCCAATGTACCTCAGCCTGGTTAAGCAGGGACCACATGGGATGGTATAGTCTTCTCATTAGCAAACAGAAAAAAAAAAAAAAAAAAACAGGCAAGGATGAGAAAGGAGAGAGATGAAAAGAATGCACAAAGACATTTACATATTTACATTGTCTCTCTCTCGCATTTCAAATTCTCCTTTAGCTGGAGTGTCAGTGGGCTTGCTTTTCTCCTTCTGTTTGTGTGTTTACTTGTGCTAAATAGATTATGGTAATCAGGCACATAAATGCATGCAACTGTTATTACCGCATTTTAATCACAGACTTTTTCACTGGAAGCCTTCATTAGAATTCTCGTAATCTTACTTGTTAGTGTAACAAACAGTAATAAATGCCAAGGAGCTTGGATTAAGGCAGAGGCATCCAGACTTTAAAAGAGGAATATGGAAATGTTGTCAAATCTCTGCATTACTTATTGAAATGTCACATCAACAGTTTGGGACTTTAAATATCTTACTCATTATAAGGATAGGGGACCAGGCAACCTGAAGACAATAATGGTGTCTTTCTACTGAGCTCTATAAACATATGCCTTCCACAGAGTCCTCCAAACTCTCCTGTAATAACTGGATGGTCTGATACACAGTCCTGGCTCTAGTTTACTAGTGTTAAAATTGGAGACATTTATTATTAAATAATTTCATTTATTTCACAGTTAGTGGTAAGTATGTACCAACATGAACATGTCAAAACTTCCTAATTCTCATTATCCTTCAAATTTATACTATTGTTTGGCAAACTGGTAGGAAAAATGGTAGGGTTTTTTTTGTTTTTGTTTTCTAGTAAGTGGTACCAGAGTCATGTGCTTGAGAATAAATCACTATTTCTGGAAAGAGTTTTGCAAACAGGTCTAAGCATCAGGACACAGTAGAGAACCATCCCAATTTTGCTGAAGCCCAGAATTTAAATCTGATATCAGTTCTGGGGGAAACTCCTCACTTTATTTATCTGCTGCTGTGTGACAGGGTACCCCAAGACTTAGTGACTTCAGACAATAACAGTGTGTTAGTTCTCATGAGTCTGTGGGCTCACCAGGCAGTTCTTCTGCTTAACCTGGTGCTGGCTGAGATGCAGGGTTAGCTAGAAGGTCCACAGTGGGTGCTCAGCTGGGGCTGTTTGACCCAGGCCTCAGTTCTGCTCTGCTGGCGCATCTCCACCCAGCGGCCTTGGCTTCCTCACAATGTGGCGGCTTGGTTCAAGAAGAAAGATTCAAATAAAAAAAAAAAAAAAGAAGAAGAAAGATTCACTTGCAGAGACATGGATGGACCTAGAGACCATCATGCAGAGTGAAGTAAGTCAGAAAGAGTAAACCTAATACGGTATATTAACATATATATGTGGAATCTAGAAAAATGGTACAGATGAACCTATTTGCAAAGCAGAAATGAAGACAGAGGTAGAGAATAAATGTGTGGACATTCCCAAGGAGGGAAAGAGGAGGTGAGAGAAATTGGGATTGACATATGCACACTATGGATACTATGTATAAAACTGATAACTAATGAGAACCTAGCCCATAGCACAGGGAACTCTACTTACTGCTCTGTGGTGACCTGAATGGCAAGGAAATCCAAAAAGAAGATAATATGTATGCGTATGACGGATTCACTTTGCTGTGCCGCATAAAATAATACAACATTGTAAAGCAACCGATGTTTGTTTAGTCGCTAAGTTGTATTCAACTCTTTTGCAGCCCCGTGGACACATAGCCCGCCAGGCCCCTCTGTCCATGGCATTCTCCAGCAAGAATACTGGAGTGGGTTGCCATTTCCTCCTCCAGGGGATCTGCCCGACCCAGGGACCAAACCCACGTCTCTTGTGTCTCCTGTCTTAGCAGGCAGATTCCTTACTGTTGCACCACCTGGTAAACCCAAAAGCAATTATACTCCAATAAAAATTTTGAAAGAAGAAAGCTTCCAAGAAGTGAAAGCAGACGTTGTGGATCCCTTAGGGCTCAGCCTCACAGATGACATGATGTCACTCCCACCGCATTCTTTTGGTCAGTGAGTCACAGGCCCGCCCGGGCCGATGTGAGAGGGGGCAGCAACACAAGGGCATGGGTCCCAGGAGGTGTGGTTCCTTTGGAGCCATCCTTGGAGATCAGCTTCCACACTTCCCACAACTGGGTCATCCTCGCCAGCTTCCTCGTCACTCTGTCTTACGTTCAATTCTTTCTTGTCTACACACAGGAACAAAAATGGGGAGCTTTATCCTTGGAGACTGTGTGCCAGGGAACCACCTTTCTTTACTTCCTCTCCCTGCAGCCTGTCCCTTGAGCTGGTCCTTCACGGCAGTGCGATAATAGAATTCCAGCCACCAAACCTGGAGACAGTCGAGGTAGAATCTCAAGGGGCTCGGGTCATTTGTCCCAGATGTGGTGAGCAAACAGCGCTCCTGTCTCTCCTCCTTGTTGGCAGGCTCCATCCCTCAGAGCTACGTTTCTTACACTGAGGTATGGCCCAGTCACCTGTATCAGGACGGCTGTGTGTGTGTGTGTGCTAAGTCGCTTCAGTCATGTCTGACTCTCTGCGACCCTGTGGACTGTAGCCTGACAGGCTCCTCTGTCCATGGGATTCTCCAGGCCAGAACACTGGAGTGGGTTGCCATGCCCTCCTTCAGGGGATCTTCCCGACCCAGGGATCGAACCCTCATCTCTTATGTCTCCTGCATTGGCAGGCGGGTTCTTTACCACTTGCGCCACCATCAGGATGGCTGAGGAGCTTGTTAAAAAGTGGAGGACCCAGGGCCCAGTGCAGACCCACCGAATCAGAGTGGGGGTGGGTCCTGACAACCTCTCCTTCCAACAAGCTCCTCTATGGATTCTTCTGAGGGCTGGAGCTCTGGCTCAGGCACGCTTGGGACGGACCTGTAGATCTCTGGAGAGCTGGCTCTTCCTGGTCTGGGCCATGAGTTCACCCATTTTTCCCTTTAGGTTGAAACAGGTGTCCTGGAACCCGCTGACCATTTCCTCTGTGCTGCTGGCCGAGGGAGGGGCTTCCCCAGCAGCACCGCCCCCGCCCCAGGGGCACCGCCCCCGCCCCAGAGCACAGCCCCCTACTCCAGCAGCACCGCCCCCCCCTCCAGGAGCACCGCCCCCACCCTGGAGCACCGCCCCCCCCTCCAGGAGCACCGCCCCCACCCTGGAGCACCGCCCCCCCCTCCAGGAGCACCGCCCCCACCCTGGAGCACCGCCCCCCCCTCCAGGAGCACCGCCCCCACCCTGGAGCACCGCCCCCCACTCCAGCGGCACCGCCCCCGCCCCGGAGCACCACCCCCCACTCCAGCAGCACCGCCCCCGCCCCGGAGCACCGCCCCCCACTCCAGCGGCACCGCCCCCGCCCCGGGGCACCGCCCCCCACTCCAGCAGCACCGCCCCCGCCCCGGAGCACCGCCCCCGCCCCGGAGCACCGCCCCCCACTCCAGCGGCACCGCCCCCTCCCCGGAGCACCGCCCCCCACTCCAGCGGCACCGCCCCCTCCCCGGAGCACCGCCCCCCACTCCAGCGGCACCGCCCCCGCCCCGGAGCACCGCCCCCCACTCCAGCGGCACCGCCCCCGCCCCGGAGCACCGCCCCCCCCTCCAGGAGCACCGCCCCCCACTCCAGCAGCACCGCCCCCCCCTCCAGGAGCACCGCCCCCCACTCCAGCGGCACCGCCCCCCACTCCAGCGGCACCGCCCCCCCCTCCAGGAGCACCGCCCCCCCTCCAGGAGCACCGCCCCCCACTCCAGGAGCACCGCCCCCCACTCCAGCGGCACCGCCCCCGCCCCGGAGCACCGCCCCCCCCTCCAGGAGCACCGCCCCCCACTCCAGCAGCACCGCCCCCCCCTCCCCGGAGCACCGCCCCCCACTCCAGCGGCACCGCCCCCTCCCCGGAGCACCGCCCCCCACTCCAGCGGCACCGCCCCCGCCCCGGAGCACCGCCCCCCACTCCAGCGGCACCGCCCCCGCCCCGGAGCACCGCCCCCCCCTCCAGGAGCACCGCCCCCCACTCCAGCAGCACCGCCCCCTCCTCCAGGAGCACCGCCCCCCACTCCAGCGGCACCGCCCCCCCCTCCAGGAGCACCGCCCCCCCTCCAGGAGCACCGCCCCCCACTCCAGGAGCACCGCCCCCCACTCCAGCGGCACCGCCCCCGCCCCGGAGCACCGCCCCCCCCTCCAGGAGCACCGCCCCCCACTCCAGCGGCACCGCCCCCCCCTCCAGGAGCACCGCCCCCCCCTCCAGGAGCACCGCCCCCCCTCCAGCGGCACCGCCCCCCCCTCCAGGAGCACCGCCCCCCACTCCAGCGGCACCGCCCCCCCCAGGAGCACCGCCCCCCACTCCAGGAGCACCGCCCCCCACTCCAGCGGCACCGCCCCCGCCCCGGAGCACCGCCCCCCCCTCCAGGAGCACCGCCCCCCACTCCAGCGGCACCGCCCCCCCCTCCAGGAGCACCGCCCCCCCCTCCAGGAGCACCGCCCCCCCCCCCAGGAGCACCGCCCCCCCCTCCAGGAGCACCGCCCCCCCTCCAGGAGCACTGCCCCCCACTCCAGCGGCACCGCCCCCCCTCCAGGAGCACCGCCCCCCCTCCAGCGGCACCGCCCCGCCCCGGAGCACCGCCCCCCCCTCCAGCGGCACCGCCCCCCCTCCAGCAGCACCGCCCCCCCCCTCCAGGAGCACCGCCCCCCACTCCAGGAGCACCGCCCCCCCCTCCAGGAGCACCGCCCCCCCTCCAGGAGCACCGCCCCCCACTCCAGCGGCACCGCCCCCCCTCCAGGAGCACCGCCCCCCACTCCAGCGGCACCGCCTCCGCCCCGGAGCACCGCCCCCCCCTCCAGAGGCACCACCCCCCACTCCAGGAGCACCGCCCCCCACTCCAGCGGCACCGCCTCCGCCCCGGAGCACCGCCCCCCACTCCAGCGGCACCGCCCCCGCCCCAGGACGACTCTTGTCCATGTTCCGTCTCCTCCCTCTGGCCCGGCCAGCACCGCCTCACGGCCCGCCCCCCGGCCACATCTCCCACACTCCCAGTGTGTGTGGCTGGGTTCATTGCTTGGTTAGTGTGTTGGGGTGGCCGCTGTCTGTGTCCTCAGCTCTGTCTTCACTGCCTTGAGCACATCCGGGCTAAAAGAGCTGAAAGTTAGACGTCGGTTGCTCCCCAGCTGCCCACCTTATAGATCAGCAGCTGATTTTCCGGAAGGTGAAGGCTCTGGCCCGAGGCCACACAGCAAGCCAGCGGCAGAGTCGGGATCGGACCTGCGTTTCTTGGCCTTTCTCCCCAACCGCCCAACACTGTCGCTGCCTGTCCCGACCAGTGGCAAAAGCTCCTTGATAGTTCCTCCGGCACCTGCCCTCCTGGTCTTTTTCAGTTCAAGGGCCGCTGAATTTCCTTCTTAATGATTCAGAATCAAAAGCGATATGTACCTGTTTCAGGGTTTTCTCGTGATCATTCTTTGAATATGACTGGTCTGTTAATACGTTTTTCAGATCTTACAGTGCTCACGAACACCTCTGTGTGGCCACGGTCCACAGGGAATGAGTTGGGTTTGGGGGGAGCGGTCGTGACTTTCCAGAGACTCAGAGTTAACACGTTGTTATGCTATTTTTTTTTTTTTTTGTCAGAATGGAGAACAGAGGGGGGGGAAAAAAAGAACGAAATTGTTGATCATGAAAAGTGGTAAACCTACAAAAATTGAGAGACTCACGGAGTGAAGTCCCATATGCCTGTCACCCAGTTTCAGCAATTATCAACTCACAGTCGGTCTACACCCACTCCAACTCCTCTGGCCTCAGATGATCTTAAAGTGAATTCCAGATGTGAGAGTGGGATTAGGATCCGGAGATGCACTGGTGATAAAATTGTTAGGCTATTCTCCCTGCCTTCCTAAGCATGTCTCAGCAGAGGAGCTTGGAGGCCTCAGCTTAAGGGAGACCAGGAGCAAAAGCACCGGTATCTGTGTGACACTCCAGATATGCAGGGGCTGGCCGTCACCAAGTCCAGTATGCGGAGGGCAGCTCTTCCCCCGTGGATCCTGCCGGGCAAAGCCTTTGTAACTGCTTACAGTCAAGCTTGAAAATCGCACATAGATTCCGCCCCTCCCCCACTTTGTAGAAAAGTATTTTTAATTGGAGGATAATTGCTTTGCAGTATTGTGTTGGTGTCTGCCATACAACAAGTGAATCAACCATAGGTGCACATGTGTTCCCTCCTTCTTGAACCTCCCGCCCCCAACTCCAGCTACATCCCACCCCTCTAGGTTGTCCCAGAGAACCACTTCCAGCTCCCCATGTTATACAGTAACTTTCCATTAGCTATCCATTGTACATATGGTAATGTATATTTTCAATGCTACTCTTAATTCATCCCACGCTTTCCTTCCTCTCCTTTGTCTGAAGTCTGTTCTCTATGTCCCCATCTCTACTTCTGTCCTGCAAATAAGTTCATCAGTACCATTTTTCTAGAGTCCATATATATGCGTTAATATATGATAGCTGTTTTTCTCTTTCTGACTTACTTCACTCTCTATAATAGACTCTAGGTTCATCTACCTCATTGAAATAAAGGAAGTGGAAGTCACTCAGTCGTGTCTGACTCTTTGCAACCCCATGGACTGTATATTTACCAGGCCAGAATACTGGAGTGGGTAGCTGTTCCCTTCTCCAGGGGATCTTCCCAACCCAGGGATCAAACCCAGGTCTCCTGCATTGCAGGCAAACTCTTTACCAGCTGAGCCACAAGGGAAGCCCAAGAATACTGGAGTGGGTAGCCTATCTCTTCTCCAGCGGATCTTCCTGACCCAGGAATCGAACCAGAGCCCTCTTCTTTTCTAACAAGGATCTAATTTTATTAGATTTTTGTGTCATTTTGACCATATTAAAATAGCCATCTTCCCTAGCTCTCTTGCAGTTAAGGATGGCCATATGGCCAAAGCAATATTGGCAGAAATCTAGGAATGGCATGCATTCCCACAAGAAAACACAAAGCTTTGAGGAAAAAAGGCCTTGTGGTCCTTTCTTTCTTGGTGTCTGGAATGTGGGCATCTTGTGTGGAGGCATAGCAGCCATTTTGCAATTAAGAGACTGAAAGCCAAGAGTGACAGAGCAGGAAGAGCAAACCCATCTGAGTCACACTGGGCGCCGCCGGTCAAGCGGCCACTCCAAGCCTCCACTGCTCACCTCCCGCTTTCTTGCTTTGTGAGGAAAGTGACCCCCTTCGTGACTTAAGTCATATTGGTACAGTTTGCTGTTGCCTTGGCCAGACATAAACTGAACTCTTACATCAGCCTGGAGAGAATGGCAGTCATTGATGTGCATTTTCCATTCTCAGAGGAGCAGGGTTCAATTTCCTAGTGACTGATAACAAAACAGTTGTTTGACTTCTATTGTCCAGGGATTTATTTTAACAACATGGCTTCATCTTTTCAATGAGGGAAATCACTGGTTGACTCCATCCCAAATGGTTCAGTATATGGAAAGAGATGAGAGTTTGCATGGCTGCTATAAGAACATTATACAGAGTTCCCTGGGGGCATCTTCAGTTCAATATTTACTTGTCATTCTAAGGTTGATTAAAATAGAAAAAGAAAACTGAAAATCACCCAAAATTCCGCTAGTAGAAATAGCCATTAATATTTGCTATAAATAAGTCCAGGCCTCTCTTTGTGAATATGTATACAAAAGGGGTGTGTGTGTGTGTATGTGTGTGTGTGTGTGTGTGTGTGTGTGTGTGTGTGTGTGTGAAAGAGCGAGAGAGAGAGAAAGAAACAGAGGTTGACGGTGGAGAAGGCATCAGCTGGCCAATTTTGTTTTTTAAAGGCTACTGCGATTGGGATTTCAGCTCGGGTCTATATATTTTGAAAATTGTCATGCTTCCACTACAGTCTACTGCTTCTCAACTGAGGAGACGAAAGGGCTGCACTTAGCTTTTAAGTATCTTCACTGATGAAATAAACGAACCAAACAACAAGGTAAATAAATCATATGGAAGATTTCCATTTACTTATTCCCATCATATATAGTGCTGCGTTTTAAGCAATGCCCACTGGCTGATTGCTTGATCCCGGACGCCCAGCAAAGTGAGAGCAGTCGCTGCCCACGGTCCTCAGTCCTTCGCTCTCTGCGGCGCCGCCAGCGGCTCAGCAGCTGCGCAGAGGCCTCCGTGGCCAGCATCAGACGTCGATTATCTTTGGAGGCCATGTCAGAAGCTAATCCAAGCTTAGGTCGTTACACAGTGAAGAATTCTCATCCTCTATCCAAGAAATTAATTTCCTCATTACCAGAAGTGATCATTAGAGTCTGAAATTATGTACTGGAATTACATATGGGCATTTGTTCAATTAACCAACAAATATTTCCTGAGAGCCTACTACCCGCTAGGTACTATTCTAAGATCATTACAGCAGCAATAACATTAGCAAAGTCCTTGCTAGATCTTACATTCTATTAAGTGATGGAACAGCGCCTCCAGGTCAGTTTAGGGAGAGATAACACTACAAAACTCAAAAGGGAAGACAGGCTGAGGGGACAGGTTACACAGTATGTCTCTACCTATTGAAATCCTCTGCAGATGTCACTGCTGTCTCATAAGAGAATCATGGGCTGTTCATGCTTGGTGGGTGCCAAGCTCTAAGGCTTCCTTTATTGTTTGTTTTTTAGTAAGCTTTGTATTACAATAATATAAGACTGTAGAAACAGTGTAATATAAAGAACTGCTAAGGACTCATCAACCAGCTTCACTAAATATCAGTACAGTACAGCCTTGTTTCATCTGCACCTCCACCCATCCCCCTCCTTCTGGGTAATTTTATAGTGACATTAAGTACCTTTATTTGCAAACATTTCAGTATACGCTTTAATAGATAATTGTTATTTGAATAAACATCACCATGATATCATCATGTCATACTGTAAAATAACATTAATCTCTTAATATCATTAAATACTGTCACATTCATATTTTCCTAGTTGTCTTGCAATTTTTAAATGGTAAATATGTTTGAATTATCATCCAAACAAGTTCGCTACTTAGCAATTTCTGAAACAATTTCCAAATCTCGTTTATCTATATTAATTTCTTCCTTTTTCTTTTTATTTCTTTTTCCAAAATTTTTATTGTTTTTGTTGAAGAAATTGAATCATTTGTCCTTTAGAGTTTCTCACCGTCTGGATTTTGTTCATTTCATCCCTATTATATCATTGAATGTCCTCTGTCCCTTGTGTTTCTGCCAATTTGTATGTCAATATCTCTCCAATCATTTTTTATTTTATTCCTAGTTATTTTCTAAAGTCTGTCACCTCTTTTTTCAAATTTTCTTTTTGTCATTCACCTTAATTCTGAGTTTTTTTCCTCTAACACTGAGGTATGTTGTCTTTTCATATCGTTTATCACTTTCTTAAATTTCCTTTAACTTGTTTTGGAATATTTGAAAAGTTCCATGAACATTTCTTCCAAGCAGGCATTCATTGTAGAAATTTTATTTTTATGTTTTCTTTTTCTTTCTCTTAAATTAACTTTTTATGGATTTCTACCACAGTGCTTCTCTGTTGTTCATTTTCTAAGTGAAATGAATTTTCCTCTACTTTCAGGAGCAAAGGGTAGGCCAGGACAGCCTTTCTACTTCTCAGGCTCTAGAGCTGTCTCTTCTGGTTTTTCCCAAATAAATAAGAAAATAAAAATCTTCCAGCTTTTCCAGAGCTCCCTCCTCTGCTCTGCGACTTCAGCCCATTTGTCTGGATCTTTGCTCCTTGCCTCTGTCATTCTGCGCAGATGTTCCTCAGGGCAAGGCTTTGAATGAGATGGAGGTTTGTCACTTTGAGAGTAGAGAGGACCCAACCCACTCCAACCCCATCGGGCTATTGGATCAGGGCCCATCGTACTTAGCCTCGTACTGAGTTTGTAGAACCCGCTCCTGGTTTCAGTTGCTCTTCTCAGATTGGCTTGCTGTGCCCTCTAGTAAACACACTGGTGACTTTGTAACTTCCCCATCCTCATCTGCAGAACCACAGCTTTCTTCCCGTCTTTCTCCCAGCACTGATGCTGCAGGTCCTGGGTGGCCTCGACCTGCAAGGCCTTGGAGCCGGGCTAGGATTCCCAGCCAGAGATGGGACTGGGTTCTGGCGGTGAGAGCACCAGATCCTGGCCACTAGACCAGTGATCAGTAACAAGGGTCCTGGCTTCTGCCTTTGAAGAAAAGAATTCCACAAAGACAGAAAGTAGTGAATCAAGTAGAGTATTCATCAAGAGGAAAAAATGTACCATACACATGGGTAGACACATGGGCAGACTTAGAGAGAGAGAGAGAGTCCCTAGGTCACGCCCTTGTGGAAGTTTGAAGTACTTCTATTGGGCATTCATTTCGGGTTTCTTTGGCCAATCATTTTGATTTGCCTGGTTCACAGTCCATATTTGGTGTGTCTCAGGATCCTCCCATGTGTGCACACTCATCTCTTAGCCAAGGTGGATATTACCAAAAAGGCGTCTGAGTGGCCTGGCCTTAGCACCACTCACCTTTGACCTGCATGGAGCTTTTCTGAGTATGTGTCGTTGAGGAGTTCTCGTGACTTTGGGAATGAAAAAATACATGGTCTGGGCTGTGCCCAGCCTCCTCCCTTAATTGTCCTGCTATTCTCTGTTTCAGTCCATAGGGAAAGTGAAAGTGAAAGTTGCTCAGTCGTGTCCAGCTCTTTGCGACCTTGTGGACCATACAGTCCATGGAATTCTCCAGGCCAGAATACTGGAGTGGATAGCCTTTCCCTTCTCCAGGGGATCTTCCCAACCCAGGGATTGAACCCAGGTCTCCCGCATTGCAGGTGGATTCTTTACCAGCTGAGCCACCAGGGAAGCCCAAGAATACTGGAATGGGTAGCCTTACCCTTCTTCAGCAGATCTTCCCAATCCAGGAATCGAACTGGGGTCACCTGCATTGCAGGAGGCTTTTTACCAACCGAGCTATCAGGGAAGCCCAGTCCTTAGGGAAGGAATCCCCAATTGCTTTAGCCTGGGGGGCCCATCTATCTCCTGCCTCACTGCTAGCACATAGTTCTTGACCTTTAATGGCTCTGTCCAGACCTGTTACTTTCGGTGTTTGGGGGGATTGCATCATCGTTGTTGTAGATCCTCTCCATGGCTCTTTAGCTCTGCTAGTTTTGTTCTACTTTATGGGGACATTTGGGGAGATTCTAAAACTACCCAGCAATTACTCATACGCTTTTTGCCTCCTCTTGGTACTCAGCATGACATCCCAAGGGAGTAGATGAGTGATCGGTTCAGGTTAATCAGAGTTTAAGAGTCCCCGTGGCTCAGACAGTAAAGAGTCTGCCTACAGTGTAGGAAACCAGGGTTTGGTCCCTGGGTCGGGAAGATCCCCTGGAGAAGGAAATAGCAGCCCACGCCAGTATTCTTGCCTGGAAAATCCCGTGGACAGAGGAGCGTGGTGGGCTACAGTCCATGGGGCTGCAAAGAGTCGGACTCAACTGAGCGACTTCACTTTGGACAGCAAGGAGACATCAAATCAGTCCATCCTAAAGGAAATCAACCCTGAATATTCATTGGAAGGACTGACTCAGAAGCTGAAGCTTCAGTAATTTGGCCACCTCAAGTGAAGAGCCGACTCACTGGAAAAGACCCTGATGCTGGAAAAGATTGAAGGCAGGAGGAGAAGGATCCACAGAGATTGAAATGGCTGGATGGCATCATTGACTCAATGGACATGAGTCTGAGCAAACTCCTGGAGATGGTGAAGGACAGTCTGGTGCGCTGCAGTCCATGGGGTCGCACAGAGACATGACTGAGCCACTGAACAACAGCACCAACGGCTGGATCAAACAGGCCAGCTCAGGGCTGCACTTTCTCACGGGAGCCATGACTCCTGTCCCATCCAGTGTTTTCAGGAAGCAGGTAAGGTGAGAAAACGTGGACTGGGGATGCCAAGGAACAACAACAGTTTAGGCACAGCTCTTAGAACCTGCATAAAGGCCACAGTGCTGACTTCTGCCTCTGACACCTCCCCTCCCCTCCACTAGCCAGGTTCTCAAGCAAAGAAAAAAAAAAACAAAAACACACACACACCAGAAGTGAAGGGAAAACAGAGCTAAATTCCAAAATTCTAGTGAACTGCCTGGGAATTCGCTAATATTCAATATTCCCAGGTTTGCATCTGACACCAGCTTTGCATTGTTGGGGGAGAGTTGCCCTGCTTTCCTCCCCCTCTCCTTTCCCTTTTCTCTTCCCCTCCCCCATGCCTGCCTGGGCTCACTCCGTTTTCTCCAGCTTCCTGGGTGGTGCAGGGTTGTGATGTGTTGAATACCAAGAGTGAGGCTGAACATATGTGAACCTTTCCTAATCCTGCTAATCTGCCTTCAAAAACCTTTCTCAAAGTGTAGGCAACATCCAGATTGTAAAAGAGAGCCGCCGTGAGCCTGAGCATTTTAATGACAAGTAATCTTTGTCCAAGGGGGAGGAGGGCAGCTCACTCAGCTGGAGATGGAGCTGATGGACTACAGCAGGTAGAAATAACGCCGGTATTACCTCCTGTAATCTCCACCATTCAGGGGCAGCTGAGGTCTGAATGCAGGAAGAAATCGACTGGGCTTTTAAACTGGAGACTTTGCACCCACGATGGCTATTAAGCGGTAATTAGTTGTGACGCAGAATTACCAGCCGCACAATGGTAGAGGGAGGCTTGCAAGGCCTTTGAAGCTGATTAGAGAAACTGAATGGACGTTACTTGTGATTTAAAAAAATCTGTTCGGATGTGAGCATGAGTTAAGACTTCCCTCTTGTTTTCCCTCTTGTCCCTTGTTATCTCTCTACCAACCCATGAATGGCAAAGCTCTCCAGATTGTGGCTAAGCTGGGCAAATAAATGTGTCCCCAGGACTAGCATCCCTCAAGATGATCAGATACCAACTGGTCCTTCGAATTCCAAACCGAAGGGAAGTGACTTTTCAGAGTTCATTGACAGAGTAGAATCAGGGAGATTTACCAGGTCTATCAAAAAAAAAAAAAAAAAGGATCTAGGGGCCAACTGGGCAAGCAGTGGGGCTTCCCTGGTGGCTCAGACGGTCAAGAATCATGCAGGAGGCCTGGGTTCAATCCCTGGGTTGAGAAGATCCCCTGAACAAGGGACTAGCTACCTGCTCTAGTATTCTTGCCTGGGAAATCCCATGGACAGAGGAGCCTGGTGGACTACAGTCCACGGGATTGCAAAGAGTTGGGCATGACTTAGCAACTAAACACACAGACACAAATATATGTGTCAGTTTTGTCTTACTCAATGATTTCTACAATTGTTTGCCTAATTCTTTTTATTTTCTGGGATTTTCATTCAGCTATAGACATATTTCAGTTTATATTTTTCCTTATATTTACTTTCCTTTTACACATCTTGTTAAGATATTGTTTGGCACGTGTAAGTGAAATATTCTTAGGTCTCCAATGTGATTATTATTTAGTGTTCTTGTTTTCTGTGAAAAATGCTTTATCTGACTATATAGCAATTGCTATGTAACAATTGCCACCAAACACTGCAAGTGGATTAAACCACCTCCTGTGTTCTTTTTTTTTTTTAGTTTTACTTGCGTTTGCTTTTTGCTGCATTTATTTCCAGGCCAGATGTTTTTGTGTCTTCAGTTGCTTCTGGGATTCTTTTTCTTGTGTGCAACCTCCTCTCCTGGTTTAGGAACAACCTGTTCTTTTTCACGAAGGATCATCTCAATGCGGCAGGAAAGTTCTGTATGGGTTGACCCAACCATGAGCTCGGTTAAGTCCTGCACCACATCTTGGGGGCTTTGTTCACGTGGATGTGCCCAATGACCAGAGAATCTACATCTAAGCCCTTAAATTCAGCATTACTCTCTGCAAATTGAGCATGTGCAGTGAAAAATCAACACTCTTTTTGGGCCGCCGACCCTGGTCCAGCCCCGCTGAGTGGCCCGAGTACACCTACCAGCTCAACCACAATAACAATGGGATAGCACACCTTGCCTTTTGAGGTGACATCTTTCAGATACTTGGTGGGTCTTCTGATATGCATACACTTAATGGCCTGGGCAGTTTCATGAGTGTTCTTAAAGTGAATATGAAGATTTGAACCTCTTGATTTGCATGATTTTGTGGAGTTTTCTGGGTCAAGTGAGTAGCACATCATTTTCTGAGGTCACCTCAGGCCGCTTACCAGAAAAGGAAAGCCTCCCATGTTATTCTTAATCAACAACTTCAAATTGCAATTGTGAGAAGTCAGAGAAGAATGCATCTCAGAGAGGTAAAAATAATATAAATATGTGAAAGCAATTAAGCCATCTGAAAAACAGATTGGGAGGCCCCAATGGGTATCTCATGGGTGTTTCAGAAGAATACAGGGGAGACTGTTTACAATTAAAGAGAGACATAAATCCGCAGCCAGCACATGCACAGTACATGCTGTACCAGCATCCGTCCATCAGTAAATCCCCGCGTAGGTGTAATATGATGAGACAAAGAGAAGAGTCTTACAAGATTTTAGAAAGAAGGTGAATAGGAATGAAACTTGGACTGAGAATAGGGCTTCCCTGGTGGCTAGGTGAAAAAGAATCTGCCTGCCAAAGCAGGAGACACATAGGTTTGCTCCCTGATCTGGGAAGATCCTACATGCAGTGGAGCAACTAAGCCTGTGAGTCAAAGCTACGAGCGTGTGCTCCAGAGCCAGGAGACACAACTCCTGAACCCCAGGGCTGCGACGACCGAAGCCCACACGCCCTAGAGTCCATGCTCCACGACAGGAGAGGTCACACGTTGGGAAACCCACGCCCTGCAACTAGAGAGTAGCCCCCACTCTCTGCAACTAGAGAAAGGCTCGCACAATAACCAAGACCCGGAACAACCAAAAATAAATAAATAAATAAAATAGTAAAAAAAAAAAACAAAAAACCTTAGGTTGAGAATAGACATCACATTAGCAGAAGCGGATATCAGGAGACAGCAGAAGAATATCTCCAAAGTAGTGAGGACACATAGCAGCCTGCAGGTTGGAGGAGTGCTGGGGAGGGAGCAAGAACAAGACCAAGAAGGGGTTCCAAAGACGCACGCACAGGATCTAGAATGCTCCCTATCTTGAAAAGATCTCCAGCAATGAGACAAAATGTCACCATTTAAAAAATAAGTTTATGTAATTACTTCAGTACTTGTGGCACATGGGCTTGGTAGTTTTGGCTCCCAGGCTGTTTTGTGGCTCATGGGCTTAGTTGCTCCGCGGTAGGTGGGATCTTCCTGGATCAGGGGTGGAACCTGTGTCTCCTGTGTTGGCAGTCAGATTCTTTAACCACTGAACCACCAGGGAAGCCCAAAATGTAACTATTTTTTTTACATTTCAATGTCAAGTTCACAGATTTTGTTATTTTATTTTCTGAGATTTTTTTCTCCTGTGTTTGGAATATATTATTCTAAAACAGGGAGGAGATTCGATGGAGAGAAGTGAATAAAAGAGCAAAAACCCGTGTGTGATAAAGCAGAGGCGGGTGTGAGGCACCAAAAGCGCATTTGGAGAGGACCTGGTCTTTGACCTAGGGAATCTGAGGGTTTCATCAGCATGCTCGTTGGAAAACCCAGGGTCCCCTTGCCTGGGCAGTTGTGTTGTTCAGTCACTAAATTGTGTCCAACTCTTTGTGACCCCATGGGCTGCAGCCTGCCAGGCTTCCTTGTCCTTTACTATTTCCTGGAGCTTGCTCAAATTCATGTCCATTGAGTCGATGATGCCATCCAACCATCTCGTCCTCTGTCGGCCCTTTCTCCTGCCCTCAGTCTTTCCCAGCATCAGGGTCTTTTCCAATGAGTTGGCGCTTCGCATTAAGTGACCAAAGTATTGGAACTTCAGCTTCAGCATCAGTCCTTCCAATGAATATTCCGGGTTGATTTCCTCTAGGATTGACTGGTTTGATTTCCTTGCTGTTCAAGGGACTCTCAAGACTTCAGCACCACAGTTTGAAAGCCTGGGTGGTTATAGTATCTGAACTCTTTGGTTCCACTTCTTCTTTGCATTCTTACCCCTTTCCTTGTTCCTTTCCCAAGAAGGCTTCTGACACCATCTTTCTTTACCCCACACTTTGGCTGTATCTTTTATTAATCCTGCCAAACCACTCCCACAGCTCCAGGAAGCTTTTTCCAAGAATACATCTGCTCCAGGAAGAGTCCAGCCTTCATACTACTTTGGGCTTCCCTGGTGGCTCAGTTGGTAAAGAATCCGCCTGTAATGCGGGAGACCTGGGTTCAATCCCTAGGTTGGGAAGATCCCCTGGAGGAGGGCATGGCAACCCACTCCAATATTCCTGCCTGGAGAATCCCATGGACAGAGGAGCCTGGTGGGCTGCAGTCCATAGGGTCTCAAAGAGTCAGACACAACTGAGTGACTAAGTAGAGCATACTGCTTTGAAGGAGACGGTTTAAAACCAAGCTTATGGCTTGTCATTGCCACAGAATCAACCACTTTGTGATAATCATGGAGTTACCACTTCCTCTCCTTCCAGCCTGAGAACTCTAAAGACCAAGAGCTGCCCAGACTGAGTATTTCAGAGATGTAGTTGCAGGGAATGGAGGGAAGGGAGCCCTGGAATCCTTTGGACTCTTGACTAATCTCTTCAACTAGAGAGTTAGGTCTCTATTTAGGGCTGGGTCCATCATAGGATTCTTTGATCCTAGCCTGGCTCTGGGAGCATGGTTAATAATCAGCAACTTATTCTACAGATGCAAATAATTTCTTGAACTGCTGCATCAAGAGCTGGGTGGTGGTGGCAATGAACTTGGGTTCCGGACCAAGCTGCCTTGCCTTTGCATCTCAGGTCCCTCACTCATTAGCTGTGTGACCTTGGCCAAGTTTCTTAGCTTCCCTGAACCTCCTTTTATGCATCTGTGAAGCAAAGACGGTAAGTGCATCCGTCCCATAGAGTGCTTGTGAGAGTCAAGAGTGACAGTGGGCTTGAATCAAGGAGTTGGGAAGCGTGGCTCCTGCTGAGGACTCTGAGGGAGAGTCTGAGCATTCTGTGAGCTCCGGTGATGCCTGGCAGCTCCTGGCATCCCTCGGCTTGTCACTCACCACGGCCTCTGCTTCACACGGCCTTCTCCTGGGTCTATGTCTTCGTGTGGCTGTCTTCCTATAAGAACGCCACTCAGACGGATTAAGACCCACCATACTCCTGTTTGGAGACACAGGCGATGAGAGCTCAATCCCTGGGTCAGGAAGATCCCCTGGCAGAGGAAAGGGCAACCCACTCCAGTATTCTTGCCTGGATAATTCCACGGGAGCAGAGGAGCCTGGTGGGCTACAGTCCATGGGGTCGCAGAGTCAGACATGGCTGAGCAACTGAACATGCATACGATGCCTACTCCTGTCTGACCTCATCTTAACTGATTGCACTGGTAACAAATCTGTTGCCAAGTAAGGTCACATTTTTGAGGTCCTGGGGGGTAGAATTTCAAAATATATTTTTGGAGGGATACAATTCAACTCATAACAAAAATCTACTCTTGTCCTTTATTTTTTTAGTTTATATTGGTTGATTAATAATGTTGTGCTAGTTTCACATGTGCAGCAAAGTGATTTAGTTATGCATTCCTTTTCTGTTTTAGTTATTACAGAACATTAAGCAGATTTCCCTGTGTTATACCTTAGGTCCTTGTTGGTTATCTATCTTAAATATAGTAGTGTGTATATGTCAATTCCAGGCTCCCAGTCTATGCCTCCCCCTCCCCTTCTCCTTGGTAACCAAAAGTTTATTCTCTAAGTCTGTGAGTCTGTTTCTGTTTTGGAAATAAAGTCATTTGTATCTTTTTTTTTTAGATTCTAATACATTTAAATGATATCATATGATGATATTTGTCTTTGACTTTCTTCACTTAATATGATAATCTCCAGGTTCATCCATGTTACTGCAAATGGCTTTATTTTATTATTCTTAGTGGCTGAGTAGTATTCCACTGTATATATGTACCATCTCCTCTTTACCTGTTCATCTGTTGATGGACATTTAAGTTGCTTCCAGCGTCTTGACTATTTTAAACAGTACTTCAGGGAACATTGGGGTGCATGCATCTTTTTGAATTAAAGTTTTCTGTTTTATAGGTCCAGGAGTGGGATTGCTAGGTCATATGGTAGCTCTGTTTTTAGTTTTTAAGGATCCTCTACACTGTTCTCAGTAGTGGATGTACCAGTTTACATTCCACCAAAAGCGTAGGAGGGTTCCCTTTTCTCTGTACCATCTCCAGCATTTTACTGTCTGTAGTTTTGTTGTTGTTTTTTTTTATGATGGCCATTCTGACTGGTGTGACATTATATCTCATTGTAGTTTTGATTTGCATTTCTCTGTAATTAGCAATGTTGAGTGTCTTTTCATGTGCTTCTTAGTCATCTGTATGTGCTCTTTGGAGAAATGTATATTTAGGTCTGCTGCCCATTTTTTATTTTTATTTTTTTAAATATCGAGCTGCATTAGATGTTTGTAAATTTTGGAGATGAATCCCTTGTTGGTAATATAGTTTACAAATATTTTTTAGTTGAGTTATTTCTCTTTTTGATTATTAAGTTGCAATAGCTTTTTATATGTTCTAGATATAATCCCCTTGCCAGATAGATGATTTGTTCCTTCTACATTTGTTAGTTAGCATTCTATTTTCTCTTCTTCATTTGTTTATTGGCTCATTTATTTATATCAGTGGATGTATTTTATTCAGTGGATACTAACATGATAATCTCATTGTTTACTTTGACCCTCAGTTGTCCTAGCTTTGGCCAACTGGGAGCTGGTTCAAGCTGACTTCTGTTTTCATCATTTTTTGAGCATTTCATTACTTTGTGGGACAATAAAGTATTCCAGGCTCACTTTACACCTTATCAGTCCCAGCCCTGAATCACTCCTTCCCCATAGAGATGTTGTTCGTTTTTGGTGTAGGAGTATTTACCAACTAGGATCTGGGTACTCAGTGGGTTTATTGTTACTGAGGTGTCGTTATCTCAGGGGAAGAATTATTAAGTATATACATGTGCAAGGGTACATATACATCTATAACTATTTCCCTTTTAATATATGTGTATATATAATATATATATATATAGTCTGTTTGCATTATATATACATGAGTAAAATATGTAAATATACATACTAACTGGCATGCTGCGGTTCATGGGGTCGCAGAGAGTCAGACACGACTGAGTGACTGAACTGAACTGAATTCTAATTCTCCTCCAACACCCCAGAGTTATTTCTAGCTTTCTCCAGTAACATCTTTGTAAATCCATTCTCTGATAGTGAGAAACCAGCTTCCCACCATCCTCAGTGCATTTGCTTATTTGCTCAATCATTTAACATACTGGGTTAGTGTAACCAGTCTCAACACCACTTGGGCAAATTTCCCTGCTTACCACACCCACCGCCCACCCCACCCACGGTGCCCAGCGTCTTAGACACCAGGCACATTGCTGCCGCCACCCCCACGTGGGATGGGAGGGGGGACGGGTAGGGAAGAGGATGGGAACAGAAGGGGACCTAGCATCTCTGTACAAGGACTCGGGTGATAGAGTTCATCTGACTTTCAATGACAGGAAAAATCAGTTTCAGTTTATTTTGTAATCCACTTGGAACCCAACCTGATCTTCTGTTTGCTTGGAATGACACTTGCCCTCCATGCTATCTGCTCAGAAGACGCACACTCATGAATCAAGACTGGGCTCATTTATCACCGCTGAAGTGGTGCTGTCTCCAGGACATTTCCACCACTCTTGCTTTTATATGGCAGAAGGAGCAGAAAACAAAGTTAAAAGACAGACTACCAGCTAGAAAAAAGTTCTTGCGGCGTACGGGACAAAGTGATAGTAATTTTAATAAATCACCCCAATAGAATAATGGGCAGAGGATATAAACAAAACATGAAAATATACTCAACTCTTTTAATCAACTGAATACAAGTCAAAATGAGACCTCATTTTTTTTTTTTCTTGTAGGATACCAATGATGACAAAGAATGATGTTGACATGACTGGTGAGGATTTGAAAATATGGTCTCATAGTCCATAGTGAGAATACCATTTCATCTAACCTTTCTGGATTATAATCTATCAATATTGTTGTCTTTGATTCAGTATCTCTGTCTCTGAGGAAGTTACTTAAAGGAAATACTAGGATAAGAATTAAAATGTGTATCTATATATATGGATGTTCATTGCATCATTGTTTATAATCAGAACGGTTGGAAAAACCTAAATGTCCATCATTAGGAAACTCATCCAATAAATAATGACAAGTTAATGACAAATTAATGCAGTTAATCAAGCAAAGATGAAAACTAATGTGTTGATATATGAAACCAGGTTTTGTTTTGTTTTCATGGCAAAATTCCCTTTGTATTTATAATACTGTCCCTGTGATAGATGCTATTGTAAATATTTTATTATAGATATTAACTCACTCACTTCTTACAAGAGCCCTATGAGGACATAAAAACTCCAGAGTCCATGTTATTGAACATCACAGTCTGTTGCTAACGAAACAAAATAGAACAAAGGATTTTCAAGTACATGATCCTTTTCATATGTTTGTGTGTTATTATATATATATATGTGCATATATATATATATATATATATATATATGAATGAATCTATGGAGCTTTCACTGGTGGTTCTTTTTGGAACTTGAGATTAATTTAGAGCAATCATGCATTATCAGTAAAATCAAATTATTTAGTCAATTAAAAAATAAGCTTGAGGAAAAGTGAAGGTCACTTGGGTCACCCTCCTCTGCTCCTCTGGGAATTATCCTTCGGGTGCCCTGAGGCAGGGGAGTCTGTGTTCTGTGTTGGGGTAATGATCCCCTTACCTTTGCACTCCAGCTTTCCAGCCAGCCCCTCCCAACCCTGAGTCATCCCCATGTGCCTTCTGCTTTGCTTTACCAAAGTGCTCAGAAAAGATGCCTTGAGTGAGACTACTAGAAACAGCTGAGGAGACTTTTCCCAAGTGTGCTAGAGGTAAAGAACCTGCCTGCCAGTGCAGGAGATGTAAGAACCATAGGTTTGATCCCTGGAGAAGGGAATGGCTACCAACTCCCGTATTCTTGCCTCGAGAATTCCATGAACAGAGGAGCCTGGCAGGGGTTGCAAAGAGTCGAACGTGACTGAGGCAACTTTGCACACAGCACAAGTGAGACTACAAGTGAAACCAGGAGGCCGACCAAGAATATGACATCATGCGATAGCACAGCGCCTAACGAGTCAGGAGACATGGGTGCTCATAACCGGCTGGGTGATGCCAAGCATGTCTGTCTACCTCCCAGGGGTCAGACTCGTACGGGAAAATGAATGTGTCTCCAGCATCTATGGACTCAAAGAGAAAACCCACCGGTGAAGCTGCAGAACTCAGGATGTAGATAAAGCATTGAGCATCGTGCCCGGCCCGCGGGCGGGTGCTAAATGAGGCACAGTCATTGTGATCATTGTTATTCTTACTGCTTGTGGTGAGACATAAATGCGGGGGTGAGTGCAGGTGGAGCACAGGAGGGGTACAGGTCTGAGCTGGTGCACTTTAGAAAACATCCTCAGCTGATGAGACTAGTCCAGCCCCAGAGGGCTGAGACGACGATTTTGAATTTTCTGAAGGCAGCTACCTAGGTAACCATATGGAAGAGAACCAAGCAAAGAAGTCAGAAGCAAGCCAGCTAATACTAAAGACTTTCTTATTATACAAAATGCAGGGACTGAAATCTGCGCCCGTTACTCATCAGACAATTCCTTCCTTCCTCAGTTCAGTTCAGTTGAGTTCAGTTGCTCAGTCGTGTCCGACTCTTTGAGACCCCATGAATCGCAGCACGCCAGGCCTCCCTCTCCATCACCAACTCCCGGAGTTTACCCAAACCCATGTCCATTGAGTCGGTGATGTCATCCAGCCATCTCATCCTCTGTCGTCCCCTTCTCCTCCTGCCCTCAATCTTTCCCAGCATCAGGGTCTTTTCAAATGAGTCAACTCTTCGCATCAGGTGGCCAAAGTATTGGAGTTTTAGCTTCAACATCAGTCCTTCCAATGAACACCCAGGACTGATCTCTCTTAGGATGGGCTGGTTGGATCTCCTTGCAGTCCAAGGGACTCTCAAGAATCTTCTCCAAAACCACAGTTCAAAAACTTCAATTCTCCTGCGCTCAGCTTTCTTTATAGTCCAACTCTCACATCCATACATGACCACTGGAAAAACCATAGCCTTGACTAGATGGACCTTCCTTCCTAGTTATGCTAAATTATCATTTTAATAATAGCTAATATTTTAGTGTGTATTTACTATACTTCAGTCCCTGCTCTGAGCACTCGATGTGTTATTTTATGTCATCTTCTTAACAATGCCCCAAAGTAAGTACTGTTTCCATTTCCTTGCTGCAGGGGAGGAGACTGAGGCACAGAGATGTTACATAATTTGTCCAGGGTCACAAAGCCAGAGTCTTGACAGTCACTCGACGGACATGGTAATCTGGTTTCACAAGCCAACAGGGACAACAAAGCAAAGTGAAGGTAGCTTGCAAAAGGGACGGCAGACACCAGACCTTCCAAGCCAGCGTGGCCTGGCTCGTGCAGCCTGGGGACAGAGTCACCGGAAGGAAAACTGGCCTGTACCTGCCTGGTGCTGTATGGTTTACAGGGCATTTTTCGTTCTATTTCACTTGACCCTGAGCCAACAAGCAGAGTTCATTTCAATTCGGTATCCTCTGTTTAAGACCAAGGATGTATGCAATGTAATTGAGGAAGAATGATTGACAGTCTTGAGAACTTGTTGCTTTGACAGAGGAGAAAATGTTATCCGTTACTCTGGACTTAATTTGGATAAACAATATAGTACAGGTGCTGGTTATAATGAGTCTGACATGTACACGGTGATGCAATTATTTGTTGATGGCCAGCATCTGTTTAGTATTAGCATGTTATAGACACAGAGCTCACATCTTCAGAGCAAGGATGAGGAACCCCTTTTAGTAAACTGGTTCTCTGTCATTTTTAGCTAAGAATGGTGGCCCGCCCTTCCATCCCTTCCTTCTCTGTCTCTCTCTGTGTCTCTGTCTCTCTCCTCCTTCCTTTCTTCTGTCGACAAAAATGACCAATTAACAACCTATGATGTGGATAGAAAAGACTTTTATTTGAGCAAACAGAGGACTATAACCAGAAGACAGACTCTTAGATAACTCTGAGAAGCCGCTCCAAGAAGTCCGGTGTTCGAGGAAACCAGATCTGAAAGAGACACGTGCACCCCAATGTTCATCGCAGCACTGTTTATAATAGCCAGGACATGGAAGCAACCTAGATGCCCATCAGCAGACGAATGGATAAGGAAGCTGCGGTACATATACACCATGGAATATTACTCAGCCGTTAAAAAGAATACATTTGAACCAGTCCTAATGAGATGGATGAAGCTGGAGCCCCTTATACAGAGTAAAGTAAGCCAGAAAGATAAAGACCAATACAGTATACTAACACATATATATGGAATTTAGAAAGATGGTAACGATAACCCTATATGCAAAACAGAAAAAGAGACACAGATGTACAGAACAGACTTTTGAACTCTGTGGGAGAAGGCGAGGGTGGGATGTTTCGAGAGAACAACATTGAAATACGTATACTATCTATGGTGAAACAGATCACCAGCCCAGGTGGGATGCATGAGACAAGTGCTTGGGCCTGGTGCGCTGGGAAGACCCAGAGGGATAGGGTGGAGAGGGAGGTAGGAGGGGGGATCGGGATGGGGAATACATGTAAATCCATGGCTGATTCATGTCAATGTATGACAAAAACCACTACAATATTGTAAAGTAATTAGCCTCCAACTAATAAAAATAAATGGGAGAAAAAAAAAAGGAGTCCGGTGTTCTATCTTGTCAGAGAAGGAATATCAAACAAGCCAGGGATACATTCCTTCAGGGTTTAAAAGCATTAACAGACCAGCATGTACGCAGTTGAGTCAGCATGGCCTTGATACCAGGGAAGGGAATCTTATCACTGAAGGAGCATCAGCCTTGGTGTCCCAGGAAGGGAGGCATTTAACCTTTATTTTTAACATGGACATTTTTTTTTTTTAACCTCTGGTGAGTGTGCCCTTTTCTTTAATAATTAGGGAAGATGTACAATGTATGTTTGATTAGACCACAAAGGGGCTGGTTTAGTTAGCATGAAATTCAAGTTAATGCCTGTGTAAGCAAGGATGACTTACTTACATCTCAATACGTGAACATTTCTTTCCTCACTTTCTGTCTTTCCCCTAGATTGACCAATTGTTAGCATTTTGCCACCTTTCCATTCTCATTCATTCTCTCTTTTCTTCTCTCTCTCCAAGCCTCTCTCTTGCCTTCCTGCCTTCTTTCTTCCTCCCTCGCTGTGTTCCTCCCGCCTCTATCTGGCTCTCTTTTTCTTTCCTTTTCCCCTCTCCCTCACTCTCTCCTTTCCCTTGGATGATGGCTAAGGCTGGAGCCTGGCAGATGAAGATGTGCGGGAAGAGGTAGGCATTGGGCCACCAAGGGCCCGACTTAATTGACCTGGCAACCATGTGAGGTGGCACAGTCTCCCTCTTGACTCTCCAGGGCAAACTGTGGACCTCATGGACTCTCCAGCCTATCCTCCCAGACTCCTATCCCTCAGCCGTTTCTACTCCCAGCCCCGAGGGGAAGGGACGCCCCAAGGCCCGGTCTCTCCTGGAGTCCCCCTCTTGGTCCAGCCATCATTTATTGGACCGGGTCCCACCCAGGGCAGAGAAGGCTCTGTGCAGTTTTGCTTTAATGGTAATTTACAACTCGGGCTGCCCTCGTGGTCACCTTCCCCTCAGCTCAAGGAGGGGAACACAATGTTTCCATCTTGGTTGCGGCGGAGAAGGGGCTTTCTCTGAGGGCGCCGTGAATTGGCCACGGTTGCACCCCTGACAGCCAGGCAGCCGGCGGGGGGTGGCGGGGGGCAGTGATTATCCCACACGGATAAGAGCCGTTAACAAAATGGAGTGTGCCATCTTCACAGCACAAATATTTTCCCTGACCATAATACCCTCTTAAGGAGACCTCAAGTGGCCCGGCCTTGTCACCAGCTCTCCCGGACACACCACCAATCGTTTTTACTGCCGCTGGCGTCTGCAGAGAGGAGAGGGCAAGAGGAAGGCATGCCCCAAGAGCGTCCCAAGAGATCCGGGCCCTTGTGGCCCATTGTCCTTTCTGCCGAAGACAAAGGATCCCCCGAGCCTTTCTCTAACGTGTCGCTTAAGCTCCATCGATAAATCAGACTCCAGCTAGAGCTATTCAGATGTGGCCCCGAGGAGTCCCGAAGCCTCTCTGATGCATTTCCTTTCTCGGGCCGTGTAGGAGCAGGGAGATTTTTCAGCCTCACGCGTTTTGTTTGAATTCCGCCCCCACCCCTTTTCTTTGTCACTTTTCTCTTTTCTGTCCAGCTCCGTGTGGAACAGAAGATGCGTTTGTAGGCCTGAATCAGGGAAGGGGGGACGGTTTCCATCATCAGACCAGTCACACCCGCCCCTCCCCTGTTGTAAAACACAGCGGCCCCATTGTGCCCCATACCACCCAGATTTCACCTCAGCCTTCTCTGAGCCCCCTTTTTTGTTTCCCTTCAAAAGAAAGCATTTGCTCAGGGAAGGGAGGGGTGTTCCTATTGCTTCCACTAACATGGAGGTTAAAGGAAAGATTGATGGAAGAAAGTTCACCTAGAAAACTAGGATAAATTTCTGGCCGGCCAAGGCCAGTTGTTTCATTGTCCTGGGGCCATGTTTTTTGTTAATTATCTCTCACTCTCTCCTTTTATTGGAGAGAAAAAGTAGCAGGGCAGGAAGAAAGGAACAGGATATAGGGGTCAGGGGTCCCCTGGCCCACCTAGGTATTCCATTTGAAAGGCTAGGGTGGGTGAGGCGGGCCCAGGGTGAGTCTTACTCAGTTTTGGCAGGGGTGGGGGTTGGAGAAGAGTGGGGGCCATCAAACTGATAACAAATTTAATGCCATTATTTATGGTGAAAACTTCCCACCACTAGCCCCTTGCTCCGGCCCCGTGTACCCTTTCTTCAACTTTCAGGCTCTTTATCTCCTTTCCAGTCCTCTGCCCATTGCCCCTAAAGCACACACACACACACATGCACAGATACACACACAGGGGCACACATATACACGCTTTTTCTTTTCTAATTTTAAGCCCCACAAAACTGTAAGGGGGGTTTTGCAAAGAAGGAGAAAAAAAAAAAAAAAAAAACAGCGAGAGAAAGACTAAGAAAGTTGGTCCAAACAAGAACATGTTGTCAAGGAAATAAACCTTGGTGAGGGTAGGCATGAAACCACAGCTGCTGAATTTGGCCAGCCTCAGACCCTGGTGGTAACGACAATGATTCTTAGTGGCAGGGCCCCAGCTCCGAACATAAATAGGGCTCAGCCTGAAAGGGGAGGAAATGGAACAAAACATTTCCTTGGGTACCACTGGCAAAGAAATAACATCAATTTCAGTTTGGAGGGGGGAGGAGGGAAGCTAAAGCATTTCCCTGTTTCCCCACATTAGCGAAGGCAAATTCATAACTGGCCAACAAAGTACCTTTGAAACGCAGCTGCACTCCACAAACACACGGCCTTTTTCCACCCAGAGAGACAACCCTGTCTTGACTAGAAAGAAAGGAGAAAGGGGGGAAAAAAGCACACACTATTGAAAACCCACCAGAAAGGGTAAAGAAGAAGGGAGGAGAGAGGGGCTGGGAGCTGGGGGCGGAGAGAGAGAGGGGAAACTCTCGGATCTTGGCAGATGCGAAAGATAAGCTTTACCTAATATAATGCAACCTTCTTTGCCTTTCCAAGAGGAGGCCTGTGGTGAATGGCCACACAGATTCTCGGGAGAGGGACCGCGCACAGGCAGCTGTTGGCCAAAAGCAGCCATGTGGCCAGGAAGGAAGGCGCCCAGGCAGACCACAGCTCGCAGGTATCAGGCTCTTGGGTCCCAGTGTCCCCAGGGGACCAAGCAGCTGCTGCTCCCCTGGGGACATCTCCTGCTAGGAGACCAGAGCCAGCGTCCCCGCAGCCCAGGGATGTGTCTCCATGACAGCACTTTGGGATGAAGCACAAAGATGGCATTCTGCATGCAGGTGTCCCCCTCGGATGCTCCAGGATAAGCCCTGAGCAGGCTAAGCAAATCTAGCTAGTACAGATGAGAAGACTGTGTAAAACATGAAAGCAAAGTTAGGGCACCCCTCTGCGACGCTTTTCCACAGACCGCTTCTAGCTTGATACATTTCAGACCTTGTCTTGGAACGTCCCCCGGTGGTCCAGTGGTTAAAAGTCCACCGGGACGTGGGTTCCATCCCTGGTCCAGGAACTAAGATCCCACATGTGCCCCAACTACTAAGTCCATGCTCTGGAGCCTGTGTCCCACAGCAATAGAAGCCACCACACCTAGAGAGCAGACCCCACTCACTGCAACTAGAAAAAGCTGGTGTGCAACAACAAAGACCCAGCCCAGCCAAATAATAAATAAATAAATAAGAATTTAAAGAAACCAAAAAAACCTTGTCTCTCCTCCACCACCAATGAGATTCTGGGGACCAAAGATGCATCTGTATCATGACGTGGTCTCTGGCTCTGCCCTCTCTCGTCACTCTGCTTGGGGACTCCACACTTGGGGACTTGGCAGCAGGGGTTTCCCTAGAAGGTATTTCCATAACCCAGGTACTGGTAACCTCACTATAGAGAAGTGACTACCAAGCACACGAGTCTATCCTGGGGAATTACACCTACCCTCCAAGTCAAGGGCCCCTTAGTCCTCTCTCCAGGTGTTCTCAGCCACTCCAACACCGACAGGCGCAGGCGAGTGGGGAAGGGGAAGAGAAGAAAAAGACAGTGATCCCTGGGGATTCTGGTGAAAACATCGATCAGACACAAATTTTACAAAATCACCACCATGTGAACGAGTTGGTGGTAGGGCCTTTTCCAAGCCTTGAAAGGGACTATGGAAATGAGGGTGATTAAGCTAGAGCCAGTAATCAAGAGACGAATCACTGGGGCAAGGAATAACAACTCTATTCAGAAAGCCAGCTAGAAGCAAGAAGCCAGCTAGCCAGCAAGAAGATAGTGGGCTCATGCCCCAGCGAACCATCTTTCCTGAGTTAGAATTCAGTGTCCGTTTATACTCAAAGGGGAGGGAGTGAAGTCAAACACTTACTGGTTCCCAGCAGCCTCCAGAGGGGCTGTGCCCATTTCTTCCTCCCCGTGGCCATTCACAGGCAGACCTGGTCAGGAGTTTCTTAAGAGCTAAATAAAGGTACTTCAGCTTAATGCTCATTACCCTGTAAGGCAGGGTTCCCAGCGATGAGCCACTATGTGTAATTTAAGGCATGGAAATCAGTGAGCTGCCATGTTCTGAATTGGCCCCTGACACTGATGGATCCTCTCCTTGAACAAGCTCTTTCCCAGCCCGAGGGGCCTCACTCACACAATTCCTCTCTCCGAGTGAAGGGTCCACTCTGGCAAATGACCACGCCTCTCTAGTTCACCCTTCCCAGTACTTGACCTTCCCACTTGTCCCCTAACCCAGCCCCAGGGTGCCTGGAAAGGCTTTCCCTCACTGGGGTTGGGGGGGGGGGGTCACCACCCATGGCACAGTTCAGCAGCAAGCAAGATGGGGGGCGGGGGGTAGGGGTGGAAATTCACAGCCCCACTGGACTCAGCGCATCCAGGCCCAGCCAGGAGCTTGTGCTGAGCTGTCCACCCTGAGATCTAACAGTGAATACAAACGCCAGTCCCTTCCTGTTCCGATGGCCCTGGGCTCAGTTCCAGCCCTTCCTCCTGGGTAGCTCTGGTAGAAGGTAGGGGTGGATCTGAGTTACCCTCTGTGCTCCCTGCTTTATACTTTTCCATGACCAATATGGGTGGGCCTTAAAGTATTGAACCTACATGTTCTTGTTCTCCTGTCCTCCTAGCTACAAACACCAAGTCCACGGGCTGTGATGTGTTGGGGCTAGTAAGAGATGCCCACGCAGCTGAAGCAGGTTTCTCTCTACGATAACAACAGTATATCTAATAGTATGTCTACTCTGAGCCAGGCTCCCCAGGTGGCAGCAGTGGTAAAGAACCTGCCTGTCAATGCAGGTACACGTAAGAGACGCAGGTTTAATCCCTGGGGTCGGGAAGAGCCCCTGGAGGTGGGCACGGCGACCCACTCCAGTACTCTCGCCTGGAGAATCCCGTAGACAGGGGAGTCTGGCAGGCTGCAGACCACAGAGTCGCAGAGTCGGCCACGACTGAACGAAATGGGCACACACTGCCCTAAGCCACGCTGTCACAGAAATCCTAAGGCACACTTTTAAGAAGGAACTGTCTTTGAGTTGGACTGGTCACAAAGAATTAGATGTTTAAGGGTTTTTCTTTTAACCATGGCATCCGCAAGGTGCATTGACCCATTTCTGTGTTTGCACGGTATTTCATAAAACAGGGCCAGGGCTGATGCAAAATTTATAAAAGGAACCAGAGACTCTTGCCCTTGTTATTTTACTTTCACCCGTTTATCTTTCGTCTCCCTATTCAAGATCACTTGAGACATAGTGGGAAAAACAAAACAGAAAAGCCACTGTGAAATAATTGGAAGTCTTTGCAAGAGGTCACAGAGAGTAAAATTCTTTGCTGCTTAAAATTAGTACGTTAGACATTGATAAAATAAGTTAGCATTCATTTCCCTTAGTCTTAATCTTTTAGCAAAGTTTCAAGCTTTGTGAGTGTATGAAGGTATTCATAAAATTAAATTTGAGTTATCTGACTCTGGGGTACCTAAGTGATTCTAAGTCTTTCAGGGCCGATTCCTTTGTTCTCAGTATTGAAGCTTGGAGTGTTCACAGATATTTAATGTGCAAAGGCATTTAGCACTACTAAGCAAGTATTTGAGTTGGCTTGCTTTTTCTGTTTTCTTTTCCTTTCTTTATAGCCTAAGTGTTATTAAGTAATCAATAAATTATGCAGCTATTAATACTTATAATATTACTCTCATGAGCATAGTATTTAATCTCAATCCATTGAGACTGGAGAAATAAAATACAGGAAAATCCTATAACTCAGTGCTAATAAGACCATGGGGAAGCAGATACTTCACTCTTTAGAAACTCATACAATGCCTTTGGAGGGCGTTTGCCAATCAATGAGAGTCAAAGGTCACAAAAACGCTTGTGCTCTGTGACCCTGTCATCTCATTCTTTGGAATTTATTTCAATGAAGTAATTTAAAAGAAGAAATGATGCATGTATTGATAATTTATAGCAGTTTTATTTATGACAGTGAAAAACTGAATATAATAATCTAAAAATTTAGCAATAGGCACTGGATAAACAAAACATGAAATGTTGATATGTTGGAATATTCTCTACTACTGGGAATGATAAAGTTGCTAAGTTTTTTGGGCCATGGAAAAGAACAATATATCTACAGAATGACTGAAATGATGTTACAATATTACTTTTGTAAGTAGAAATCCAATGAAAATATATGTGTGTGTGTTTAGTCGCTCAGTCGTGTCCAACTATTTGCAACCCCGGACTGTAGCCCACCAGGCTCCTCTGTCTATAGGGATTCTCCAGGCAAGAATACTGGAGTGGGTTGCCTGGAGGAGGGGATCTTCCCGACCTAGGGATCGAGCCCACGTCTCTTGCGTCTCCTGCGTTGCAGGCAGATTCTTTACCACTGCACCACCTGGGAAGATGCGTGCGAACATGAGTAAATAAAAACAGTTGTCACATAAGATAGTAGAAATATGGGCCAAAAATTCATTTAAATTGAAAGTGGCTATTTTTTGCATTTTCACTTTTGTCTAGCAGGAAACGTTAGTATTATTTTCGGAGACACTTTCTTTGGCACAGCTTTAATTAAGTGTTTCTGTTACCTCACTCACCTACCGATCTGTTTATCTTAATCTTTATACCTTGTGAAGTAACTTGGGTTCCTAGTTTGGAAATTAAATGATTACTTTAATAAAGAGACTCTAATCAGAACCAAATAGGTTTGGCCTTTGTGCAAAAAAAGCTCATCTTGAATTTTTTCTTTTGGCTCCGCTGGGTCTCTTTTGCCGCATGAGGGCTTTCTCTAGTTGCAGCACTCCCAGGCTTAGTTGCCCTGGGGAGTGTGGGATCTTAGTTCCCTGACCAAGGATCACATGGGAGTCCCCTGCATTGGAAGGCAGATTCTTAACTCCTGGACCACCAGGGAAGTCCCCTCAAATAGCTCATGTGTGCTCAGTCACTCAGTGGTGTCTGACTCTTTGTGATTCCATGAACTATAGCCTGCCAGGCTTCTCTGTTCATGGGGTCTTCCAGGCCAGAATACTGGAGTGAGTAGCCATTCACTTCTCCAGGGGATCTTCCCATCCCAGGGATCGAACCCAGGTCTCCTGTATTGCAGGCAGATTCTTTGCCATCTGAGCCATCAGGGAAGCCCGTATAGCTCATGAAGGACCATAAACATGGGTGAAATAAGTGAAATGCATTCCTTCTCCAGCCCTGCTTCTTCTACACCCAAATTATGGTACATCCTGGCCGCCTGACCCACGTGGCTTCTTGAACCTTGTGGCCTTCACACAGGGGAGGGACTGTAGGTCTCGGTTTTCAATATTCCTGGACAAGCTTATTTTAAAAGCAAGAAGACCCAGCTACCAAGTTTAAAGCAAACAAACAAAAAGTGTCAAAATCTCACTCTCTGTTCCTTCCTCCCCTCATTGACTGGGACTCTGTTATGAGTTGGTGGGTGAAGGATGCCCACTACTCTCAAAATTCATATTTGAGTTGTTCACAGAGGACAGGACTGGGCCTTGTATATTGCAGCAAGGGCACTGAGCAGCTTTATAACACAGACAATGCCAGGCTGTGTAGGAAGAGAAAAGGCGTCGCAAGTTGCTGGGATATGGCTTCTTGCCCCCAAACTGACTGTCCACCCTTACCCTTTGCTCTGTGCAAGGAACTGCTTGCCTCGCAGACCCAGGGTCTGTTCTCATCAATCACACGTTCTGTTTGTCCCACACTGGCTGGTTGGGTCCAGCCCACCAGCTGCTGTGGAGACGTCTGTGTCGGTGCCTGCAAAGTGGGGGACACAGATGTGTGTGTGTGGTGGAGGACGAGGCCAGATGCTGCTGGGGACCTCATCTAGCCAGCCTATCTGCAGGGGAAAAAAAAATCACCCACAACTTTGCTCCAATAAGTAGAGAGTTCCTACTGCCTTTTGGTTAGCAGGGATATTCACATGGACTTTGTGGGGAACCCCAAACAATACCTGATTATCTGCATAATAAAAGCTAGAGGAGTTTCACATTAATTACATTTCTAAATTACTAACGCTTTGTCCTTGGCATTTCCCAGGCAAGAACATTGGAGTGGGTTGCCATTTCCTTTCCAACACTTAACTTCAGATGGTGCCAAAATTTGTTTGAAAACTAACAGTTTTAGGCAAAAACAACTTTTAAAAGTACAACTTTAAAAAGTTTGTATATGTCCTGCCCGGTTTTTTTTTTTTTTTTCTATATGAACCACTTTTAGAGAGTTCATTGAATTAGTTACAGTATTATTTCTGCTTCCTGTTTGGGGTTCTGGCTGCAAGGTATGTGGGATCCTAGCTCCCCAACCAGGGGTGGAACCCACACAGCCTGTGTGGGAAGGTGGAGTCTTAACCCCTGGACTACAAGGGAAGTTCCTGTCCCTCCCTTCTTAATCAGAGTTTTATAAACACAGGTTCAACTTTAGCTGACGGCTTTTCACTAGAATTTTAAACTTATTTATTCATATGTGAATAACCAGATTTTTGTCTTATGGAATGGTTTTTCTATTTTTTTTTTCTCCTGTTTTTATGCTGCCGACTCTCATTATCATCTATTCCTTCGTATAGCACCTGGATCTATTCTCTCAAATTTTGAGAAGAAAAACTGTACCTTTTATTTATTCAAAAGCAGCCACACATTGAACCCATCAGTCAAGCACTTAGGCATAATGTGAGATCTTCACCATAAAGAGAACACATAGAAATCAAATATTTATTTGACTACAGCCAAATGGCTGGGAGGTCACAGATGGACCCCACTGCTCAGATCTTTGCTGGTCATGAAGGTCATATAGATCTAAATGGCCGGCTAGCAACATGCTCAATACCATGGGCCTCACCCAGATCTCCTGGACTGCATATTTTGTATCCAAATAGAGAAACAGATACTTTATGTGTGGTATCACTGGTCTGGTACAAACAAAAGGTAGCTATCAGAGAGAATGTAAAAGATTCTAGCAACATAAGGATGTATATACAATGTATACATTAGGTTGGCTGAGAAGTTTGTTCAGATTTTTTCCCATAAAATGGTACAGAAAAACCTGAACAAACTTTTTGGCCAACCCAATATGTACATGGGGCTTCCCAGGTGATGCTAGTGGTAAAGAATTCACCTGCCAATGCAGAAGACACAAGAGACATGGGTTTAATCCCTGGGTCGGGAAGATCCCTGGAGAAGGAAATGGCAACCCACTCCAATTTTCTTGCCTAGAAGATTCCATGGCATATGGTATGGTGTGTGTGTGTGTGTATTGCTACCTTCTGTACAAATATCTATTTATTTTTCTAGACTGGGTCCTCCTCTTTTTCCTCTTCTTCTTCCTTCTTCACCTCATCATGATTCTAGTTGGGTACCCCTGGTAAAGAAGGATAAGGCTGTATAAACAGATGTGCCAGAATCAATTCTGAGACTAAACAACAAAATATCAGTATCCTCCTTTTGCAGAACCCTGAGAAAGATCATTTTATTATCACAAGATAGAAACAAAAAGGATGGAGAGAGAAGGAAGACATGTTTCTTATTTCCTTCTTTCTTTATCTGCATTTCAAACAAGGAGGTTCCCAGCCCTGGCTCCATCAACCACCAGCTGGATCTCCACTGGGGCACTGGGCTTGCATTGTCCCCATTTGTTTGTTCATTCTCTAATAATTTTCCTCATCCTTCATTTCTAATTCTTGTCCAGTAAGAATATCCTTATTTTACAAAAAACATACTTTTACAGAAGCAGAAGATATTAAGAAGAGGTGGCAAGAGTACACAGAAGAACTGTACAGAAAAGATCTTTATGACCCAGATAGTCACGATGGTGTGATCACTCACCTAGAATCAGACATCTTAAAATACAAACTCAAGTGGGCCTTAGGAAGCATCACTATAAACAAAGCTGATGTAGGTGATGGAATTCCATTTGAGCTATTTCAAATCCTAAAAGATGATGGTGTGAAAGTGCTGCACTCAATATGCACAGCAAATTTGGAAAACTCAGCAGTAGCCACAAGACCAGAAAAGGTCAGTTTTCATTCAATCCCAAAGAAAGACAATGCCAAAGATTGTTCAGACTACCACACAATTGCACTTAGCTCACAAGCTAGCAAAGTAATGCTCAAAATTCTCCAAGCAAGGCTTCAACAGTACATGAACCATGAACTTCCAGATGGTCAAGTTGGATTTAGGAAAGGCAGAGGAACCAGAGATCAAATTGCCAACATCCGCTGGATCATTGAAAAATGCAAGAGAGTTCCAGAAAAACATCTATTTCTGCTTTATTGACTACACCTAAGCCTTTGACTGTGTGAATCACAACAGACTGTGGAAAATTCTTCAAGTATGGGAATACCAGACCACCTCACCTGCCTCTTGAGAAATCTGTATGCAGGTCAAGAAGCAAAGTTAGAACCCGAGATAGAACAACAGACTGGTTCCAAATTGGGAAAGGAGTACATCAAAGCCATATATTGTCACCCTGCTTATTTAACTTTTATGCAGAGTACATCTTGCAAAATGCCGGGCTGGATGAAGCACAAGCTGGAATCAAGATTGCCAGGAGAAATATCAATAACCTCAGATACGCAGATGGCACCACTCTTATGGCAGAAAGCAAAGAAGAACTAAAGAGCCTCTTGATGAAAGTGAAAGAAGAGAGTGAAAAAGTTAGCATAAAAATCAACATTCAGAAAACTAAGATCATGGCATCCAGTCCCATCACTTCATCGCAAATAGATGGGGAAACAATGAAAACAGCAGCTGACTTTATGTTTTTGGCTCCAAAATCACTGCAGATGGAGATTGCAGCCATGAAATTGAAAGATGCTTGCTCCTTGGAAGACAGGCTATGACAAACCTAGACAGCATATTAAAAAGCAGAGACATTGCTTTGCAGACAAAGGTGTCTAGTCAAAGCTATGGTTTTTCCAGTGGTCATGTGTGGATGTGAGAGTTGGACTATAAAGAAAGCTGAGCACCAAAGAACTGATGTTTTTGAACTGTGGTGTTGGAGAAGACTCTTGAGAGTCCCTTGGACAGCAAGGAGATCCAACCAGTCCATCCAACCAGTCCTGGGTGTTCATTGGAAGGACTGATGCTGAAGCTGAAACTCCAGTACTTTGGCCACCGAATGCAAAAATCTGGTTTATTGGAAAAGCCCCTGATGCTGGGAAAGATTGAAGTCTGGAGAAGAAGGGGATGACAGAGGATGAGATGGCTGGATGGCATCACCAACACAATGGACATGAGTTTGAGTAAACTCCGGGCATTGGTGATGGACAGGGAGGCCTGGCATGCTGCAGTCCATGGGGTTGCAAAGAGTCAGACACAACTGAGCAACTGAACTAAACTGGTGGTGATACATTGAAGCCCTAGCCCCCCATGTGATGGCATTTGGAGGTGGGGCCTTTGAGGTGATTAGGTCATGAGGGTGGTGCCCTCATGAATGAGATTCGTGCCCTCTAAGAAGGGCTATGAAAGAGACGATATCCCTCTTGACATATGAGGATATAAGAGGAAGGTGGGTGACTGTTAACCAGAAGTGGGTCCTCACCAAGAACTTCTAACCTCCAGATCTGTGTGATAAATAGAGGTCTGTTGTGTAAACCACCCAATTTATGGTACTTTGTTAGAGCCGCCTAAACTAAAATAGGGGCATTCTAAAAAATAACTGACTGGTACTCTTCAAAAGGATTGAGGTCATGAAATCAAGGAAAGAGTATGGAACTGTCATAGACTGGAGAAGGCTTGGAAGATACGATGACTAAATGCAATGTGGTACCCTGAACCAGACCTTGGAACTGAAGAAGGACGTAAGTGGAAAACAGAAGATGTGATGAGTTCTGTACTTTAGAGAATAATATCATGCAGATATTAGTTTTTTAATTTTGATAGTTGTTCTAAGATTATTTCAAATGCTAAAGGGAATCTGAGTGTGAAGCAGGCAGGACCCTCTGTTCTATTTTTGCAAATCTTCTGTGCATTCTAGCATGCTAAGTCGCTTCAGCTGTGTCCAACTCTTTGCAAACCTATGGACTATAGCCCTCCAGGCTCCTCTCTCCATGGGATTCTCCAGGCAAGAATACTGCAGTGGGTTGCCATGCCCTCCTCCAGGGGATCTTCCCAACCCAGGGATAGAACTTGCTTCTCTCCTGTCTCCTGCATTGGCAGGCAATTTCTTTACCACTAGCGCCACCTGGGAAGCCCACTCTTCTGTGAGTATAACATCATTTAAAAAAAAATGCTGCTGTGACTCAAAATGGCCAAATGCTACTGGAAATGTCGATCAGCATTTTGGGGAGCAACTGAACAAAACTACATTGCTTTTATGAGAAAGAAAATCGCTTCTTTTATGGAGAAGCTGCCAAGAAACCTTAACGAATATTAGACAGGCTTAGAGCCCTCAGTGTGGGAAAGAAACTGATAAATTATCCAGAATGCTAAGGAGATTATGAATGGGTTTTACTCTCCGAGCCTGTGTACATCTCCCTGCTCATTAGAAGTAATAAAGATGTGCAGGTTGAAACCAGAGTTTGTCTTAATTTACTATTCCCACTTTGTTTATCATCCTGTAAAACTTCCAAAAGCTTGGCTTTACCTTTAATTCCAAAGCAAGAACCAAATTGAAGTAATCAAATCAAGCTACTGTTATTATGTAAAGCTATTTTCTTGGACCCCTGCTTTGAGTAAATGATTCCTATTAACATGCAGATTTGCTGGGGATTACCAGAAAGTCTCTCAAAATAATCATCAGAAGATGTCTTTCTAAAGAATACTTTTCTCTCTGACTTGGACCAGGATTCAGCCCGGTAAATCTCTCCCTTCTTCTACTCAGGGACCATTTGGGACTACTCCGTGACTAGGATGGGAAAATGGGGACTTCTAATTCACAGATTGGAACAAAAAATGAAAATACAGACCCGGCTTCCTCCCCCTGCATTCGGCTCACTTTTAAGTCCTGTCACAGCACAGTTGTAGGGAAGAAATTCAGGAGTATGAGTATAAACACTGTATGTAGGGTGGGGGGCGACGACAGGAGGAAGGTGTGAATTTTCTGCCACACTTCTATTTGACTGCACTAAGTACAGACTTTCACAGAATGGAGAGTGCTGAGATCAAGGAGAAAGGGCTCAGCAGTCAGACTGGGGTTTGAAGCATCACTTCCTTGCTGTGGACTGTCAGTGTGTTACTTAAACCTGTGTCCTCTGATCTCTGAAGAGGATGTTGGTTATACCTACCCTTATGGTGGTTGTCAAAATTAAGTGAGCAGGACTTCCCGGGTGGCCCAGTGGTAAAGAATCTGCCGGCCAAAGCAGGGGATATGAGTTCAGTCCCTGGCCCAGGAAGATTCCACGTACTGTGGAGCAACTAAGCCTGTATGCCACAACTTGTGAGCCTGCACCCTGGATCCCACCAGCTGCAGCTGTTGAAGCCCGTGTGCCCCAGAGCCTGTGCCCCCGACAAGAGAAGCCTCCCCAATGAGAGGCTCATGCATCGCAGCTGGAGAAGGCCTGAGCACAGCAAGGAAGGCCCAGGGCAGGCAAAAATAAAAATAAAATTTTAAAAAAGGTTAAATGAGCAAATCCATGTAAGAGCTAATTGTGGAAGGATGACTGTTGAAACCTGGGCTTTCCTAGTGGCTCAGCAGTAAAGAATCTGCCTGCGATGCAGGAGACTTGCAGGGGACACAGATCTGATCCCTGGGTCAGGAATATCACCCAGAGAAAGAAATGACAACCTTTCTTGTGATGGGAAATTCCATGGACAGAAGAGCCTGGCGGACTACAGTCCATGGGGTCATAAAGACTTGTTAGTTGAGCAACTAAACAACAACACTGAAAGCTAAGAAGCTCCCCATTAGTTGAATAGTGTGTGTGTGTGTATATATAAATATATGCAAATAACACAAGAATACACACAAACACGTATGTGTATGTAGATTTTGGATGGTCCAAAATTTTCATTCGGGATTTTCCATAAGATGTTATGGAAAGCTCAAACATTTTGGCCAACCCCATGTAGCTACATATGTATGTGCATACATATATAACCTTCAGTGTGTTTATTTATAATTGGGGAAAACTAGAAGAAATCTCAGTGCCACATGATAGCAGAATGTGCCACCTTAAAATGTGACCAGGAGTTCAGGACATGTCACCCCAAAGTACCCCGCCTTGGTATACTGATTATTTTGAGCTGTAGGTGTTACTGAACCAAACTTGGTTCTGCTCACCCCACAAACAGCAAAGCCCATCTACTGATGCAGCACTGTGGTGAAGGAAAGTACACTGTTTATTGCCAGGCACTAAGCAAGGGGTCTTCCCTGGTGGCTTAGCTGGTAAAGCGTCTGCCTGCTATATGGGAGACCTGGGTTCAATCCCTGGGTCGGGAAGATCCCCTGGAGGAGGAAATGGCAACCCACTCCAGTATTATTGCCTGGAGAATCCCCTGGACAGAGGAGCCTGGCCGGCTGCAGTCCATGGGGTCACAAAGAGTCAGACACAACTGAGCGACTTCACTTTCACTTTCACTAAGCAAGGGAGAGGGAGACAAGCTTCAGATCCACTCCCACTTGGTCTCTGAGGATTTTCTTTTTCTTTCTTTTTTTTTTTTTTTAACAAAGGAGAAACACAAAAGCTGGGATTAATCATTGCCTTGTGACATGTTTTAATCATAGTTTGGGAGTCAGGTTGTCCCTGGTTTATAATTCTCAGGTCAGGTGGTCTGTGAATTCTGCTTGTCCTGGAGAAACAAACTGAGTGTGTGCTTTCATGATGAGATCTACACTAACAGTTTTAGTACATTAACCATGTTATTGGCAAGAGCAATTTTAGTCACCTGGCTCTGGTTGATTAGTGTTCAGTCAGCACATGGTTGCAGGTGGTGCTAGTGGTAAAGAACCCGCCTGCCAGTGCAGGAGACAGAGAGATGCAGGATTGCTCCCTGGGTCAGGAAGACCCCCTGGAGGAGGGTATGGCACCCCACTCCATATTCTTGCCTAGACAATCCCATGGACAGAGGAGCCTGACGAGTTACAGTCCACAGGTGTGCATGGAGTCGGACACGACTGAAGTGACCAGGCACCCATGCACCCAAGCACACGATTGAGGTCAGAGAGGACAAGAAAGGGAATACAGTGTTGGAGACAGATAAATCATAATCGGAGTAAGGGAATTGGATTTGAGGGGGACATCGGGAAGATCCCCTGGAGAAGGAAATGGCACCCCACTCCAGTACCCTTGCCTGGAAAATCCCATGAACGGAGGAGCCTGGTAGGCTACAGTCCATGGGGTCGCAAAGAGTTGGACACGACTGAGCGACTTCATTTTCACTTTTGTTTTAAAAGCACTTGATAAACAGCAAAGGCAGGAAGAGGCTTTCTCTGAACTCACTCTTTTTATCTGGACAGATCCTCCATAAGGAATACAACATATCAGTCTCTTCCTTTGGGTTTTCATCAACCAGAGATAAATGACTCACCACAGGAGAGACGGGAAGTCAGGACCACACCCAGACAAACTCTTGTCACAAATATCCTACCCTCTACCCTGTCTTTTAAGAGCCCCTTCATCTTTACTAAAAACCACTTACTGTCCCCTAAAAGGCTGTCCTCCCTCCTCCTTTATCCTTATTAAGGTGTCATTTAATCCTGAATTTTAAGCCACCTCGAGAGTGGCTCATTTTCCTCTCCTATCTCTCATGAATCATGAGGTAGGCTCATGAATGAACTTCTGTTTGCTTTTCTCTTGTCATTCTGTCTTTCCTTACAGAAGCCTCAGCTAACAACTCAGAAAGGTAGAAGGGAATTATTTTTCCTCCTTTAGAATGCCCATCGATAAGGAAGTGGTTCAGTGATGATAAATCCACTCAATAAAGTATTATGCACCATTAAAATAATTGCTTGGAAGACTCTGGAGCTGTCTGGCAATGTTCAGGGGGAAAGGAGATCACAAGTTGTTATGCACGATATAATTATAACTATAAAGGTATGAATGCATGTGGGCCAACAAATTAGAGGGAATACAGGAACATTAAAATGGTCGTATTTCGATTGTGTTAAAATGGCCTCTATTTTCCAGCTTTTTAAAAATGATTTTTCATCCATTCATTCACTTAATTTTGGCTGTACTGGGTCTTTGTTGCTGCGAGTGAGGGCTACTCTCTGGTTGCATTGCCAGCACTTCTCACTGCGGTGGCTTCTCTCGCCGCGGAGCAGGGCTCTGGGCACCTAGGCTTCGATAGTTGCAGCATATGGGCTCAGTAGTTACACTTCCCGGGCTCTAGAGCACAGGCTCACTAGTTGTGGTGCACCAGCTGAGTTGCTCCGCAGCATGTGGAGTCCTCCCCGATCAGGGATGGAACCCGTGTCTCCTGCATTGGCAGATGGATTCTTCAACACGGAGCCACCAGGAAAGCCCCCTTCAGCTTTTTATGATGATGTTTTTTTAACTTTTCTTTTCAAAAATGAAAACCTTCTAAGTAAAATAACACTAGGAAATCAAGAATTTAGTGGCTGCTTCCATCAGAATATTCTAACTTTTTTTTTGTCTCGCTCCCTTCCTTCTGTGCCCTGTGTTCTGATCCCATCTGAAAGTGACCCATGAGTGTTGTTCAACGATCCCTCCCCTCCCAGTACCCTCACAGGAAGGTGTCTGACTGCCAAGGAAACTGTGTGTGCAGCTGGGGTCTGGACCAAAGATTTGACTCAAAATTTGGGAAAGGTGTTCCCACCTGCCCCCCACCTCGCCAACCTCTGCACCTGAATCTTTTTTGGTTTGATTCAGTTTCTCTACCACTGACATAAATATTTGGGCCCATTTTATTTAAAAAACAGACTTCCCAACAGGCAAATTCTGGCACTGATTTATTTAAAATAGTAAGCTGTAAAATTAAATATAAAACTCATAAAGAAAACATAATACCATACATTTTATTTGCATTAGTTCAGTTCAGTCTCTCAGTCATGTCCGACTCTTTGTGACCCCATGAATCGCAGCACGCCAGGCCTCCCTGTCCATCACCAACTCCCAGAGTTTACTCAAACTCATGTCCATCGAGTCGGTGATGCCATCCAGCCATCTCATCCTCTGTCGTCCCCTTCTCCCCCTGCCCCCAATCCCTCCCAGCATCAGGGTCTTTTCCAATGACTCAACTCTTCGCATGAGGTGGCCAAAGTATTGGAGTTTCAGCTTCAGCATCAGTCCTTCCAATGAACACCCAGGACTGATCTCCTTGAGGATGGACTGGTTGGATCTCCTTGCAGTCCAAGGGACTCTCAAGAGCCTTCTCCAACACCACAGTTCAAATCACCAATTCTTTGGTGCTCAGCTTTCTTCACAGTCAAACTCTCACATCCATACATGACCACTGGAAAAACCATAACCTTGACTAGACGGACCTTTGTTGGCAAAGTAATGTCTCTGCTTTTTAATATGCTGTCTAGGTTAGTCATAACTTTCCTTCCAAGGAGCAAGTGTCTTTTAATTTCATGGCTGCAATCACCATCTGCAGTGATTTTGGAGCCCAAAAAAGTAAAGTCTGACACTGTCTCCACTGTTTCCCCATCTATTTGCCATAAAGTGATGGGACCAGATGCCATGATCTTAGTTTTCTGAATGTTGAGCTTTAAGCCAACTTTTTCACTCTCCTCTTTCACTTTCTTTCTTTCTTTTTTTTTTTTTTTCTATTGTTTTTTTTTTTTTTAATTTTTATTATTATTATTATTTTTTTCCAGTGGGTTTTGTCATACATTAATATGAATCAGCCATGGATTTACATGTATTCCCAATCCCGATCCCCCCTCCCACCTCCCTCTCCACCCGATTCCTCTGGGTCTTCCCAGTGCACCAGGCCGGAGCACTTGTCTCGTGCATCCCACCTGGGCTGGTGATCTGTTTCACCATAGATAGTATACATGCTGTTCTTTTGAAATATCGCACCCTCACATTCTCCCACAAAGTTCAAAAGTCTGTTCTGTATTTCTGTGTCTCTTTTTCTGTTCTGCATATAGGGTTATCGTTATCACCTTTCTAAATTCCATATACATGTGTCAGTATGCTGTAATGTTCTTTATCTTTCTGGCTTACTTCACTCTGTATAAGGGGCTCCAGCTTCATCCATCTCATTAGGACTGGTTCAAATGAATTCTTTTTAATGGCTGAGTAATATTCCATGGTGTATATGTACCACAGCTTCCTTATCCATTCATCTGCTGATGGGCATCTAGGTTGCTTCCATGTCCTGGCTATTATAAACAGTGCTGCGATGAACATTGGGGTGCACGTGTCTCTTTCAGATCTGGTTTCCTCAGTGTGTATGCCCAGAAGTGGGATTGCTGGGTCATATGGCAGTTCTATTTCCAGTTTTTTAAGAAATCTCCACACTGTTTTCCATAGTGTCCTCTTTCACTTTCATCCAGAGGTTTTTTAGTTCTTCTTCACCTTCTGCCATAAGGGTGGTGTCATCTGCATATCTGAGGTTATTGATATTTCTCCCAGCAATCTTGATTCCAGCTTGTGCTTCTTCCAACACAGCCTTTCTCATGATGTACTCCGCGTATAAGTTAAAGAAGCAGACAATACACAGCCTTGACATACTCCTTTTCCTATTTGGAACCAGTCTGTTGTTCCATGTCCAGTTCTAACTATTGCTTCCTGACCTGCACACAGGTTTCTCAAGAGGCAGGTCAGGTGGTCTGGTATTTCCATCTCTTTCAGAATTTTCCACAGTTTGTTGTGATCCACACAGTCAAAGGCTTTGGCGTAGCCAATAAAGCAGAAATAGATTTGCATAGCTATGAATTATAATTGATGTTTCGCCATTCTCCTTGTCTGGTGACTTCTGTGCTGCCTTCCTGGATGGATATATGTGCTGTAGATTTTGAGGTTGGGTGCGGATGCAAATGAAAATGCATTTTAAAATGTAGGGATTGCTACAACTACCAAGAAAATGGACTCTTTTTTTTATTATGTTTTAAAGTCAGCAATTCTATCTTTGAAAAATATCCTTTTAAAGAATAATAATGCAATATTTACACAAGGTCAGACTGGGAGCAAGTAGAAGCCTGGAGAAAATGAAGCGTTCTTCTCAATTTTGCCAAGGTTCTAATCCCCATGTAGGAGGGAACTTGTTTGCTTTTCTAATGTAGGAGTGAGTGGCAATGTCTTTTTACCCCCTTTCCCCACCAGGATCAATAGAGTTTGTCACTAAGGAAAATCACAGTTGACCAGATTTGGGATTGAAGTGTTGTCTTAGATCCTGAGCAAGTCTCTGCTGTTTATAGCCCCAGCACAGCCAGAGTCCCTAGGGAAGAGGCTGTAGACTTTTTCTCTGCTGGTCCTTGCCCATATGAATCCTTGTCCACTCCCACCCGCTTCCTCCAAAAAACTCCAAGAATCATTTTGACAGCCTATGGAGGTAGTCTGTACTTCCTGCCTTTAAAAAAAAAGTCATGAGATATTAAGGAAGAGAGGAGTCTAGAGGAAACCTACTTGTCTATGAAGCTCAAGGGCAGGAACAGGTTTTATTCATTTCCGTGTCTCCATAGCGTAGTGCAGGGGTCCCCAGCCTCCTGGCCAGGCACCAATACCTCCTGGTCAAATCAGCAGCAGCATTAGATTGGAAATAAAGTGCATAATAAATGTAATGCACTTGAATCATCCCCAAACCATCCCACTCTTCCATGACAAACTGTCTTCCATGAAACTGCTCCCTGGAGCCGAAAAGCTTGGGGACGGCAGGTGGCCAATGCAATGTCTGATTAAAATCAACAATCATAAAACAAAAACAGCTAATAGTTACTGAGTTCTTCCTCTGTGCCCAGCCCTCTTTACACTAATCAACTCACTTGGTCCTTAAAGCTGTTCTTAAGTACGTACTGTGATAACTCTCCTTATAGCGGTAAAGGAGCTGAGGTTCAGAGAGGTACGTCACTTGCCCAAAGACACACAGCCAGAGTGAGAGGTCATGCCTTGAGGTCAAATCCTGTTCCCTTAACCACCTGGTCACACTGCTTCAGAGCACAAAGTAGGTGCTCAACAGATGTTGGCAGGCTGAATAAAAGAAGCCTGAAAAACACCCGTGCAGTTGTCTTGGCATTATAGGAGAGCTCTCGGTCTAAGTTGTGAAAGAAACTCAGACTTAGGTGAGCTCATCCTAAAGCTACTCTTCCTTCTTTGCCAAAACTGGTCTTTAGCCTTTCAGGCTCCAGATTTTCCCAGTGAGATGCTCAGGGTAAGGACTGGGGCGGTGCAAACCCCCAGGCTGGGAGGATGCCCACATTCCCTCAGGTGGCTGCTGCTGCTGCTAAGTCGCTTCAGTCGTGTCCGACTCTGTGCGACCCCACAGACGGCAGCCCACCAGGCTCCCCTGTCCCTGGGATTCTCCAGGCAAGAACACTGGAGTGGGTTGCCATTTCCTTCTCCAGTGCATGAAAGTGAAAAGTGAAAGTGAAGTCGCTCAGTCGTGTCCGACTCATAGCGACCCCATGGACTGTAGCCCACCAGGCTCCTCCATCCATGGGATTTTCCAGGCAAGAGTAGAGAGGTGGAGTCGAGTGCAATTCAACTGTTCCTTTCCCTGCCTGAGTTACTGGAAGCAACCTTGAAATTCCATGAAATAAGAAGGAAATCTCATTCTGCAGATGCAAGCAGATGCTACATCTGCAAGTTTCAGAAACAGAAGATGGCTCCCTTGAGCACAATCAGTTGGCAGATTATTTTCTTGAAGTCTGGGTGCCGTTCCTTTGGATTGAGAACTTTGCCTGTGATCTCAAGACTTCAGTTCTCAGTAAAGAAAACAAGACCCAGACTGATACATTCACACACTGATAAGAACTCAAAGCACTCAACCAAATAACATCTTATATTCCCAGATGCATATGAAAGTATTAAAACTAAACAAGATTTTAAAGGCACTTCCATACTGTTCTCCACAGGGAGTATATCAATTTATATTCCAACCAACAGAGGGTTCCCATTTTTCCACATCCTTTGCAGCATTTATTGTAGAGTTTTTTGACAATGGCCATTCTGACCTGTGTGAGGCAACACCTCATTGTAATTTTGATTTGCATTTCTCTAATAATTAATGCTGTTGAGCATGTTTTCATGTGCCTCTTGTCCATCTGTGTGTCTTCTTTGGAGATGTGTCTGTGATGACCTAGAGGGATGGGATGGGGGAGGTGGGAGGGAGGTCAAGTTGGGACGGGATATATGTATACATATAGCTGATTCACTTCATTGTACAGCAGAGACGAATGCAATATTGTAAAGCCACTATACCCCATTTTTTAAAAAAAATTACTAAGAAGTATACAAGCAAATATGGAAGTTGGAAGAGGAATGGGATGGGAGCAGTGAGAATGATTCTTCCTTTATTTTTTTTTAATTAATTAATTTATTTATTTTACTTTACAACATTGTATTGGTTTTGCCATACATTGACTTGACTCTGCCATGGATGTACGTGTGTTCCCCATCCTGAACCCCCCTCCCATCTCCCTCCTCACCCCAATCCCTCTGGGTCATCAGAGTGCACCAGCCCCAAGCACCCTGTATCATGCATTGAACCTGGACTGGCGATTCATTTCACACATGATAATTTACATGTTTTAATGCCATTCTCCCATATCACCCCACCCTCGCCCTCTCCCACAGAGTCCAAAAGACTGTTCAATACATCTGTGTCTCTCTTGCTGTCTCACAAATAGGGTTATCGTTACCATCTTTCTAAATTCCATATATATGCATTAGTATGCTGTATTGGTGTTTTTCTTTCTGGCTTACTTCACTCTGTATAATAGGCTCCAGTTTCATCCACCTCATTAGAATTGATTCAAATGTATTTTTTTTAATGGCTGAGTAATATTCCATTGTGTATATGTACTATAGCTTTCTTATCCATTTGTCTGCTGATGGGCATCTAGGTTGCTTCCATGTCCTGGCTATAAACAGTGCTGTGATGAACATTGGGGTACACGTGTCTCTTTCAGTTCTGGTTTCCTCAGTGTGTATGCCCAGCAGTGGGATCACTGGGTCATATGGCAGTTCTATTTCCAGGTTTTTAAAGAATCTCCACACTGTTCTCCATAGTGGCTGTACTAGTTTGCATTCCCACCAACAGTGTAAGAGGGTTCCCTTTTCTCCACACCCTGTCCAGCATTTATTGCTTGTAGACTTTTGGATAGCAGCCATCCTGACTGGCATGTAATGGTACCTCATTGTGGTTTTGATTTGCAATTCTCTGATAATGAGTGATGTTGAGCATCTTTTCATGTGTTTGTTAGCCATCTGTGTGTCTTCTTTGGAGAAATGTCTGTTTAGTTCTTTGGCCCACTTTTTGATTGGGTCTTTTATTTTTCTGGAATTGAGCTGCAGGAGTTGCTTGTATATTTTTGAGATTAATTCTTTGTCAATTGTTTCATTTGCTATTATTTTCTCCGATTCTGAAGGCTGTCTTTTTACCTTGCTTGTAGTTTCCTTTGTTGTGCAGAAGCTTTTAATTTTAATTAGGTCCCATTTGTTTATTTTTGCTTTTATTTCCAATATTCTGGGAGGTGGGTCATAGAGGATCCTGCTGTGGTTTATGTCGGAGAGTGTTTTGCCTATGTTTTCCTCTAGAAGTTTTATAGTTTCTGGCCTTACATTTAGATCTTTAATCCGTTTTGAGTTTATTTTTGTGTATGGTGTTAGAAAGTGTTCTAGTTTCATTCTTTTACAAGTGGTTGACCAGTTTTCCCAGCACCACTTGTTAAAGAGATTGTCTTTTCTCCATTGTATATTCTTGCCTCCTTTGTCAAAGATAATGTGTCTATAGGTGCATGGATTTATCTCTGGGCTTTCTATTTTGTTCCGTTGATCTATATTTCTATCTTTGTGCCAGTACCGTACTGTCTTGATGACTGTGGCTTTGTAGTAGAGACTGAAGTCAGGCAGGTTGATTCCTCCAGTTCCATTCTTTCTCAAGATTGCTTTGGCTATTCAAGGTTTTTTGTATTTCCATACAAATTGTGAAATTATTTGTTCTAGTTCTCTGAAAAATACCATTGGTAGCTTGATAGGGATTGCATTGAATCCATAGATTGCTTTGGGTAGTATACTCATTTTCACTATATTCATTCTCCCAATCCAGGAACATGGTATATTTCTCCATCTATTTGTGTCCTCTTTGATTTCTTTCATCAGTGTTTTATAGTTTTCTATATATAGGTCTTTTGTTTCTTTAGGTAGATTTATTACTAAGTATTTTATTCTTTTCGTTGCAATGGTGAGTGGAATTGTTTCCTTAATTTCTCTTTCTGTTTTTTCATTGTTAGAGTATAGGAATGCAAGGGATTTCTGTATGTTAATTTTATATCCTGAAACACTGAAAACAAATTTGAAAATATGTTAACTGTTGTGAATTCTGGATGTTCAGGTGTTATTCTGTGGACTTTTTGGTTTCTTTAAGCTTTTCAAAATAAAAAAGACACAGTGGGCCTATTTACATAATTTCCCAGACTGAACAAAAGGATCTAGGCTGGATTTTAGCAGCTGATGCTATCAGTGGCCTCCCAGTGAGGCATTTTGTGCTCAGTAGCAGTCCTAGAGAAGAGGAGGTGGGTGATATGTGGCAGGGAGGCATATACCCCAAAGAGAAAGATCCTAGATTTGGAGGAAGGTTCATTCTAGAGCAGTACTTTTCAAACTTTTTTAAATTTTAGTTTAGATTAAGCCATGAAATTAAAAGACGCTTACTCCTTAGAATGAAAGTTATGACCAACCTAGACAGCATATTAAAGAGCAGAGACATTACTTTGTCAACAAAGGTCCATCTAGTCAAGGCTATGGTTTTTCCAGTAGTCATGTATGGATGTGAGTGTTGGACCATAAAGAAAGCTGAGTGCAGAAGAATTGATGCTTTTGAACTGTGGTGTTGGAGAAGACTCTTAAAAGTCTCTTGGACTGCAAGAGGATCCAAACAGTCCATCTTAGAGGAAATCAGTCCTGGGTGTTCATTGGAAGGACTGATGTTGAAGCTGAAACTCTAATATTTTGGCCACCTGATGCGAAGAGCTGACTCATTGGAAAAGACCCTGATGTTGGGAAAGATTGAAGGCAGGAGGAGAAGGGGATGACAGAGGATGAGATGGTTGGATGGCATCACCAATTCGATGGACATGAGTTTGAGTAAACTCTGGGAGTTGGTGACGGACAGGGAGGCCTGGTGTGCTGTGGTTCATGGGGTCGCAAAGAGTCAGACACAACTGAGTGACTGAACTGAACTGAAATTTATATTCACACATATATACATTTGCTCCTGAAATAAAATTTCACCAAACTCACCTAGCTATCTATGATATAGTCTATTTCCATTTTAAAAAATGCTAGTCAAGACCCATTAAACTGATCTCATGATATGTGAGTGGTTAGTGGTGCCCAATTTGAAGAGTATCAGATGGATGATCTTTAAGGCACTGAGAGGGCAACTTCTCTGTGCTTCTTTTCAGACCACTTTCTCTCCTCTCTCTTCTTACCCTGCCTGACATTGATCTACCCATTCTTCATGTTTCTGGTTCAGCTGGAAATGAGAAGCAATGTGTGGGGCTCCTGGGCACAGAAGCCTTTCCAAGCACCCCATTTCTTGTTTGCAGGGAATAGTCTCCAACTTCCATGACCTTCCCTGAGTTCCAAAGGGCAGGTTTGAACAGTTGCTGATCAGAGAATGGGGGGGGGTGATGCTGAGACAAGGGAGGAGCAGCCAAGAAACAATAGTGCAGCAGTGGGGCAGGGTCCTGGTTCCTTCTCAGGGCACACACAGGAATGTATCTTCCAGCTCTTTAAAGAATGAAACCCCCCAACAAATGGAAGATGTCAGCATTCTTCATCCCAGATAAGACCACCTGGGAGCAGACTGTCATTCAGTTCTCACGTCTAACTCTTTGCAACCAAATGGACCACAGTGTGCCAGTCTTCCCTGTCCTTCACCTTCTCCCGGAGCTTGCTCAAACTCATGTCCATTGAGTTCGTGATGTCATCCAACCATCTCATCCTCTGTTGTCCCCTTCTCCTCCTGCCCTTAATCTTTCCCAGCATCAGGGTCTTTTCCAGTGAGTCAGCTCTTCACATCAGGTAGTCAAAGTATTGGAGCTTCAGCTTCAGCATCAATTCTTCCAATGAATATTCAGGGTTGATTTCCTCTAGGATTGACTGGTTTGATCTCCTTACAGCCCAAAGAACTTTCAAGAGTCTTCTCTGCTCTTCTTTCAAACCAACTTCTATTCTCATGGCACTTACTCAAGACCAGGAGGAAACGTACAACAAAGAAATAAGTATGTAGCTCTGTCAGGTGGTGACCCTTGCTGGAAAACTTTAATAATTGCTCTTGATATGAAAGCTGGCTTCTGTCTCATCATGTACCCAGAGATCCAATGGGCTGTCTAGGGCATCCCTCTTAAATCTGAGGAATGCTCCAAAGGGAAAAATGAAGACAAAATAAACAAAGATAAGCCCAGAGGAAAAAGAGACAATTCAGTAAACTTTTCTAACCAAGTAGACATTGTTGTAATAAAACTGTGACTTTTCCAGAGATACAAAAGAAGATATTCATTCATGAAACAAGAACAGGAAGATATAAAAATAGATCAGTCAGAGAATTAGAGTTCTTGAAAATTAAAATAAAATAACTGAATTAAAAATAAAAAGTAAGAAAGTGTTGAAAAATATAACCAAGGAAATCTCCTAAAATCATACCATCTAGAAATATAGAGGTAAATTTCAGAAGAAGAAAACCCCAGATCAAATAGTTGAAATTCCTTGCATGGGCATGAAAGTGAGATTCCAAAAGTGGGAACAGAACATTGTGCTCGTTCCTTATAATCCATTTAAGTGCTATTTGATTTTCAAATGAGAGAATATATATTTGTGAAAATGAGTTATCTTTTTAAAGTGCTTGACAATATTTTTCAAGATTCTAGAAATGTATGACTAAAAAGTTAATATACCCTTAAGTTAGACATGCACTTACTGTATATGCTTTAGGGACTCAGTATGACTAAGTGACATTGAAGATTAAAAATTTTAATTTGATTCTCAAAGTGAATGAGAGCCTAGACTGATACAAAATTTAGTGAATTTTCATAAAAGATAGAATGTGGTCTAATTTGGTTGGCCAGTGGGTGAGGGGCTAGCTGGTGCCCTCTGTGTCCCAGATTGCATGCCCTGGAACAATTGTCAAGAATCTATTCAGGAATCTAAGCTTTTATTTCCTAATGACCTTTTCAGACTCCTGCATTGTTCTCACTGGTGTTACACAAGACCCTGCCCCAGTAGGTTTCTCACCGCAGATCTCCTTTAAGAGGCAAAAAATTACATGACCAAATATACCTTATATCAGAAAGAAGTCAATGGCTGGTGAAATATCTGAGTCCTGATTAATATCGGGAGGAAAGGACACTCTTTGGACTTCTTTATCTTACATCAGCAAGTGGAGTTGGGGTGGGAGGAAGAGGCACACCACACACACAGAGGAGGGTCAGAGCAGCAGGATTTAGGGTCACTGTTTTCTCACACTTACTTCCATTTCTTCTCTCTGGAGAAATAAGAGGCTGAATGAGTTAGTCTCTGGGTTGTCTTGAAACTCTAAGGATTCGCCATCACTTACAGGGTGCTGGCTGGTCTGGATGCTTCCATACTCATATCTCAGTCCTATTCAGGCAGATGAAAGTTAGTCCCAGAAAGTGGGAGGCTGCCAAGAAAACAGTGAAGAGAATAATGTGTTTTGTGGTAAACTCTGGAGTTGGTGATGGATGGGGAGGCCTGGTGTGCTGCAGTCCATGGGGTCGCAAAGAGTCAGACACGACTGAGTGACTGAACTGAACTGTGGCTATAGGAAAAGCATGTTATGTCCTGGTAATGCTTCAAAGGCCTCTTGAGTTTCCCTGAACTCCCCCACAATTCCTGATGTGTGAACAGGCTTCAGGAAACAGTTCTTTTAAAGCCGTTGTCCATCAAAAGAGGAATGGATAAAGAAGATTTAGCACATACATATAATAGAATATTACTCAGCCACAAAAAGGAATAAAATTGTAACATTTGCAGAGACATAGATAGACCCAGAAACTGTCATACAGAGTGAAGTAAATCAGAAAGAGAAAAACAAATATCATATATTAACACATATATGTGGAATCTAGAAAAGCGGTACAGATGAACCTATTTGCAAAGCAGAAATAGAGACAAATGTAGAGAACAAGGGTGGGAGGGATTGGGAGATTGGGGTTGACATATATACACTACCATGTATAAAATAGATAACTACCGATAACCTATGTAAAGCACAGGAAACTCTAGTCAGTGCTCTGTGGTGACCTAAACGGGAAGAAAATCCAAAAAAGGGGATACACGTATACATATGACTGATTCACTTTACTGTACATCAGAAACTGACACAACATCGTAAAGCAACTATGCTCTAACAAAAAAAAATCTTTTTGAAAAAATTTACTAAAAAAATAAACAACATTGCTTCATGGGAATCTGCCTCCCCCCACTCTGCACACACCTGATATGCAATGTTAACAGATGGTGAAGAAACTCAATGATACAAAATTCGGTTATAATTGATAAAAGCAATTATAATAAGAGCTAGTTATTTCTAAAACTTTTTATTTTGTACTGGGGTATAGCCAATTAACAATATTGTGATAGTTTCAGGTGGATAGCAAAGGAACTCAGCCATACATGTACATATATCCATTCTCTCCCAAACTCTCCTCCCATCTAGGCTGCCATGTAACATGGGCAGAGTTCCATGTGCTGTACAGTAGGTCCTTGCTGGCTATCCCTTTTAAATATAGCAGTGTGTCCATGTCCATCCCAAACTTCCTAACTATCCCTTCCCCCATCCTCCCCCTGGTGACCATAAGTTCGTTCTCTAAATCTGTGGCTCTCTTTCTGTTGTTTTGTAAGCTCATTTGTATCATTTCTTTTTAGTTCCACATATAAATGATGTCATTCAATATTTCTCTTTCTCTGTCTGACTTACTTCACTGAGTATGACAATCTCTAGGTCCATCCATGTTGCTGCAAATTGCATTATTTCATTCTTTTTAGTGGCTGAGTAATACTCCATCGTATATGTGTATCACATCTTCTTTATCCATTCATAAGAGCTAGTTTTTACTGAGCACTTTCCATGTGCCCAGCTTTCTCCTATGTGATGCTAGCTGAGATTCTTTGTGCCCAAATCCTTCTGGGATAAAGCTAGATTTCACCTTATCAAAGAAATGGAATGGGTTTTTGGTACATAAGTCATCATCTGCTGACAAACTTGGCTTTGGCTCTATTACAGCCTTTTTTTGTCCAAACAGATTCTCAAAACAATTGAACACAGTGTGGGTTCCTCTCTGTTCCTCCCATATTCTACCCGAAAGTAGCTATTAAGCCCTAATCTGAAATTATTCAAGGATTCAACTTCCTGCCAAAAGACTCAACTTTCCAGCTTCATTTGAATTTCTTTCCTGCCTTGTAGAAATTTACTGCAATTGAGTCACTTTGCAAGAAACTTACATGCCAGAGTATTTTGCCCCAAATGGTAACATCACATGATTCCTTACACTCAATACTACCCTAGTGCTGAAAGCTCCTTGGAAATGTGGCACCTGAGGAATGATTTGATCAATGGATAATAACACAAAATCCTCACTGCTTTCTTTCTCCTCTTGTCTGACCAAACTGCTGCTTGTATAAGAGCAAAGTTAGAAACAAGAAGGCATAATCAAGTTCTCCTAGTTAACAACTCTGATAAAAGAACAAGGAAGAAAGAATAATAATGACCATTGGTTTGGGGATTTTCTGGGGCTTGAGATTACCCAAAACTTCTCCTGCTTTCAGAGGCAGCAGAGAATAGGTTTGCATATATGGTTGGGCAGGTTGTTCACTGCACAAGAGTCCTGGACCAAGGAGGTAAGCAGAGAGTGAAATCTCTGGACTGAAATCCAGAGACTGAAACCCTACGCTCTGCATGGGGCTGAAACCTCTATAGTTCCTACAGAGCCATTTAATGGGCTAGCAGCGTTCCCCATTAAAGACATATTCCACAATTCAGCTTTAGGATTAGCATATGAGTGGGAGGGAGAAAAAGGAAGGCTGATGGGGAAAAAGAGGAACCAGGAAAAATGTGTTGCCATTGGGGAGGGGTTGTGGCTAAAGACACAAGACTAAGTCAAGACATGATGTGATACCGTGTTTATTGGCTCCCACCAATCCAATGACTTAGTTCAGTAGGAGGCATCTGACAGAGCTGAGAAACCTTAACACTGGGATGGCCTATTTTCCAAACATTTCCTGAGTGGCAGGGAGTGTTCTGTCCCCCTGGGACTTGGTTTCCAAGAAAACTTCCAAAGTTTTCTTCTTCCTAAGAGTTTTAGTCCAATTGAGTTTTCCTCTATCCCTTTTCATCCTGCCATTGAGGCCAGGCTCCCCCATCATTGTAGGCATGGCACACCATTCCTTCCCGGGGTTAACAGCCCATGGTGGTGCTCTGGAGATGGCAATTTGTAATGTAAAGAGCCTGAATTGTTTGTTTAACAGTCAAGTGACAAATTATTTAATTAGCACATATGCCATTTGTCTCCACAGCTGTGATCATCAGTACTAATTGCAAAGCAGTCTTAATTTATTGTAGATATATTGCTCCATGATGCTAATGTGGTCATTACCAATGGCCATTATGCCCTGTATCATGTTTGGAAATGAGAGCGATTCCGCCACATGGGGAAAACCACACTTCTCATCCTGGCCAATACACACAGCCATTCCTGTCTCCAGCCCCTGACGGATTCAAAAGAGCAGCACTCCTTTGGAAATCTTTCCAGCTGCACTTTTGAGGATCAGAGCTTGGACCAGGTTACCATGGGGAGCCTATACCTGCTTCCACCTGCCCACCGGCAGACAAAGGACAACGTGGACCCAGGCCGTGGCCAGCCAAGAGGTTTGCCTTCCCCGTCCTGTCCACCCACCACTTGCAGAGGAGAGCTCCTCTTTCCCTCTATCCTTAATCAGATATGTGTCACAGTCCCACAAAGGGGAGCCTCACAGCAGAGTGCTCATCTTGGGGCAAATCCTGGAAGCAGCCTATTTAAAGACACCCTGGACTTCCCTGGTGATCCAGTGGTTAAGACTCCAAGCATCCAACACAGAGGACACAGGTTTGATCCTAGGTCGCACATACTGCATACCACAGCCAACTAAACAAATAAGAAACAAACAAACACCAGTGACCAAAATAGCAATCTAATACCTGGGCAAACAGGAGCTGTAGCCATGACTGCTGCTGCAGGTGGGAGACTTGACAGGGGTGGGGTCAGGGCAGACGAAGAGGGTGCATGTTCTCAACTGGGGAAGAAGTGGCTTTATCCCCAAATCTCCCATTAAGCGCAGGATCTGCCTCTGAGGAGTTTGGTTTAGAAACGTGGTCCCAATAAAATGATGCCCAAATCCATTGGAGGAGACGCCGTGGAGAGCAGGAAGTAAGGACAACCTCTCTCTGTCCGGCAGCCCTGCTGTTGTCTCCTAGTTTAATCTGGAAGTTAGAGGAGAGTCTTTTTGCACAGCTGGGGCATGGGAACCACATGTTCACCAGCCAGGCTAATTAGCCATTTTTCTGGAAAGCAGCTACCCATCTATTTTCTCATTATCCTCTTAACACTCTGAGATGTAGGCCGAAGAGGCTGCCTCCCTGACAGGTGAGGGGGTGGGGCTGGGGGAGCAGGAGGGAGTGGCCAGCTCCGGGGCCCCAGAGGGGAAGGGATGGGGTTGCCAGATAAAATACAGGACATCCAGTTAAATGTGGGGTGCTGACAAACTTCACATCACTTTTTAGTATCCGTTCTTTAACTGCAGTCCAGATTGAACTGGGCATCCTTCTTTATTTGCTCTCTCTGGCATTTCCTGGATGAGAAGAGGACGAAGAAGAGGACAAAGGACATGTCTTTCTTTCTCAATTCTCTGTTTGGGGTAGGAGACCCCGCCTGCCTCCAGCCACAAACCCCACAGGAGAAACCCTGAAGCTGAGGTCCTCCTGAGAGACCCCTGTAGCCACCTGGAGGTTGAGCTGGCAACCCGGAAGCACTTCCCAGGGCCCTTTGAGATCCAGGAAGTGCTTCCTTGTGAAGCCTGGGCCTCTCCGCCTCCGCCGCCATGTCAGGGTCGGTGGGCAGAAGCCTGGTTCCCTGGACGTGTTTCCCCAGTCGCTATCTCAGATAAAAGGCTTTATTAAATCAGGCAAACGTCAACCCCACCGCTCAGGAATAAGTTAACCAGACGACAGGGGTGGGCAGATAAAAGTCCCCTGGTGGTTAGCATCAGCATAAAGGGGCCCAGGGAGGGTGCAGGCGGTGGGGCCACTAGCCAGGCCGGGGCCCTACTTTGCAGGTGACCACTGGTCAGAGCTCTGTCAGCTGTGCCTGGACCCCAGACGGCAAATTAAAAACAGCAAATGTAGCTCTATTCTCTTTTTTCTTTTCCTTCCCCCCGACCCACACTTCCCACCCCCTCTTTTGCCCCTTTTTTCCTTTCTTTCTTTTTTTCTTTTTTTGTCAATGCGGAATACAAGGCCACTGCCAAAAACATATCCCACACAATCAAACATCAGATGGTGACTCCTTTCCCACAGCTTGTGTGAGTGAAAACAGTGAAATTATACCCATGTTTTAGCGGCGAATCCCCTGGTGTTCTAGTGGAGACCGGCCCCGCTCTGGCTCTTGTTCCCTGCTTTTTTGTTCCTGCCTTCGCAGTGTTTTTAGCGCTGGACACCATTCAGGCTGCATTCAGCATTGTATGTCACTTCACATATGGTTCATCCGCTCCAAATGTGTGCATGTACCCAGAAAATTCAGCTTTTCATTATGTATTCTCTATGTAACAGAAAAGATTAAGATATAAGCCTGGTGAATGCGGCAGGAATTAGTTGGACAGATGAATAAGGGAAAAATGAATCTAGAATGATGGTGGATTTGGTCTAATGATTGTGGGAGGGCGGTAAGAACTTGCTGGTAGGTTTCAGCCCTTTTAATCCCAGGCTGTGTGTGTATTTTGGCAGGAGAAATGCTTCCTCAGAACTCCATCTCGAAGGGTACAGTCAGAGGCACAGGCGTGCACACACAGACACAAACCGCTTTAACCTGAGTGGATGAACAGCTTCCACGAGGAGACCAGGCCCTCCATCCTAAAAGTCTTCCGACTTTCTGCAGAAGCACCGGATTTGGTATTTCAACATTCAGCTTTAAAAACAAATTAAAGGGGGAGGCCTGCTTGGTAATGATGATGCTTATCCTTTTGTTTCCATTTTATTTTATTTGTTTAGACTGAAAGAAAGGATCCAGGCCCATAAAGGCCAACTCTCTAAAATGGATTTGATTTTAAACAGTCAACAAAAGCAAAAATGTTCTTAGGTGCTATTTACATCAGCACCCAAATTAGAAAAAGGGGTGGGGTAGAAAAAGACTTTAGTCATTTAAAATGCATAAACTCGGTGTCTTTGGAGACTAACACTAGTCAGTTAGAAGCCTTGGTTGACACAGTAGAGTTTTCCATCAGCATTTGCAAAAGATGCTTGTGTTTCCTATCATTGTTTTCTGGCTTAATAGGAAGCCAGGAGGGAGAAAATTGAGATTTAGGCTTACTTACTTCCTACCATGGTTTCCAGAGAAAGATTCTCTTTTTTTTTTGGCTCCAGCCAATTTTGATTGAAAATCAAGATTTGCATCACAATAGAGATATTTCAAAAGTGTAAATACAAAAGGCTACAACTTCAGAGACCTCTTGGTCACATGTGTTGGTCTCTGGCACATCTCATAAAGTCGCTGGGAAGGGGCTATTTTCCGAGTCCACCCAGAGAAGACTCTGCTTGCTGAAAAATGCACACACAGGCTCTTCTGGAAACTCATATGTGACTACTTCATGTGGGGGAGGGGAGCATAGCAACACTTCAGCCTTTTGAGGATCCCCTATTTACAGAATTTAATTCACAGATATTTTTGGTGAGTGGAAAGAGAGCACTGTAGACCCTTTGATTAATTCACATAAAAAATAAGCCTTTTAGAGTTTAACGAAATCAGACAAAAACTATTTTTTTGTGTTATTGTACAATCTCTATGTTTTGGTATTCCTTGCATGATTGTGGGCCAAATATTTGAGAAATCCCTTTATTTGGGTGAAAAAATATACACACGGCCAAACCACATTTAACGAATGAGAAGTAGTATCTTTTAATTTAAATGACTTTTCATTAAAATTGACTTCATTTTCATTTTTCCCCATGATGTGATCAGCATTTAGTGATTTAGCTATCTGGTTTATATTACTCTCATATAAATGTTAACAGTTTCAGAGTTTCTTTCCATAACTAAAAATGCCAGATTTTCCCAAATTTTTTTACCCTTTCCTACCATATTTTCACACTCATGTGACAACTATCTTCAAAGCAAAAAAAGAAAAAAATTATTTGAGGCTCCAAGTTCTATTTTTCTTTGCCTAGCCCAGGATTTAGACACAGTGAAAAACAAAACACAAGGCATCAATTAAAAATACCATTCAATTTCATACCATTTTTAGATAAGTTGGTGTCTTTTAGTAATGCCTTAGTGGGGGGAAATGCTGATATGTGTCCTGTTTTCTTATTTAATGTGAAATTTGACCTACTGGAGCTATTTTCCCCCTGGGCATTTGTTTGGAAAGTAACGACCTTGCATGGATCCAGCAGGACTAATAGGACTAAAACCTAGTTCCTGCATCTTGGTTTAGTTGTTTATTTTCACACAATTCCTATTATATCCTTTCTTTCTGGTCCCTAAAAAGACACCCAGGGAAGCTTCAAATCTTTCCTTCAGCTTGGATAACCTGGTATCCTTTTCCACAACCCTTTTTTTTTTTTCCACAATGGGAAGTGTTTCCATGTGAAACAGTTTACTTCTACATAATAAGCGCACAGTCTCTTTTTTTAATCTCAGAAAATTCTATTGCATTTTAGAATCTCCACACACATGCTGAGGTTGCTGTAAATAAACCAGGAAAACTGCTGTTGGCAGAAAACTTAGATCATAATTTGCCTGACAGAACAAAACGGCCAGGCCTTCTGGCTTTGTCCTCGTGTATGTTGGGGGGTTATTATCAGTGTCGTGGCTTTCTGTGCTAAATACAGGGCTGGACCGTGGAAAATCAAAAAACAAACTGGCATTCGGAAGGGCAATAACTTTTCTCGAACATGGGAGGAATCTACCAGTCGCCTATTATTCCGGACTTACTTCTGCTTCTCTACGTCTTCCAGGGTAACAGATGAAGACGGGTCACCCACCTTCAGCCTTGCAGCGTAAGAAAGCAACAGAAGACGTCTCTCCAGGAATTAGAAAAGGAAACCTGTTTGCTTTTCAAGTCTCGAGTCCCTCCCATAGAGATGAAAGGGAAATTAGAGTGAGTTACCTCCGTGGAATCGCCAAAGTGAAAAGCGGGTCGCTTTATCTGGGCTCTTCAGAGCTCTTTAAGGCTTGAAGGTCTGGATTGAAGTCCGTATAATACTTTCATTCACTAAGTCAAGATTAATAGCACTGGTGTTGTGTCCTTGGGGGAGAACCTATTTCCAGAAGGCATTTGGAAATACAGATTGTCTTGCTTTGAGTCATTTCCTCCGGAGCACACATCAGAAAAATGGATTTTATTTCCCCAGAACGATTTTTTTTGGCATCTGATTTAAATTCACTAAGTCGTTTCTCCCATAGAACCACGTTTCCCCACCTCTCATCTTTAGGTCTCAGATACAGCTGTTTTTTACTGTCTCTCCTGTCCTCAGTATAACACTTTCAGAAACAGTCACTGAGTGATATTCTGCCCTCCCTTCTAAGTTGCTTTATTTTGTATGTGTGTGTTTCCTGACTACAGAATTCCATCTTTTTTAATTGGGTGATCTACAGTGTTATGTTAGTTGCTGCTGTTCAGCAAAGTGAATCAGGTGTCTGTGTACACACGTCCACTCTTTCTAGATTCTTCTCCCACATCGGCCGTCACAGAGCCCTGAGCAGAGTTCCCTGTGCATACAGTAGGTCCGTGTCATCTATTTTATAGCTAGCAGCGTGCATGTGTCAGTCCCAGTCTCCCAGTTTATCCCGCCTTCCCTTCCCCTCGATAACCATAAGTTTGTCTTCTGCATCTGTGACTTGATTTCTGCTTTGTATCTTTGTTTATTTATTTTATAAGGATAAATAAGCTGCTTTCTGTGTGTGTGTGTTTTTCTTTTTAGATTTCAAATATAAGCAATACTGTATGATTCTTGTCTTTCCTTGTCTGTTAAAGTCACCATATTTTTAAGCTTCAAGCTCATCCTTCTGTGACACCCCCAGGGTTTCCATAACAATATCTGAGATAGCCATATTTTGGACCAGAAATAAAACCTAAGTTTCTTTTCAAACATGTTTTAAAGTACAATTGGAGGGGAATCACTTGGAAATAAAACCAATTTGATAGTAAGTTTTCAGCACAAATGAGATTTCATTTGCATTCTGCTTTGCCCTAGAGAACAGAATGAAAGAAGAAAAGTGAAAACAGAACCCAAACAGTTACTGAGTGAAGAAGGCAGGAAGGCGAAGAAGAAATTGGCTTTGGAAAGTTAAGTTCTGACCCTTACACTGCTGCCGACATCCCAAGCCTGACGGCTTCTCCGAGACTCTTACAGGAACCTCCCAGGTAAAATTTCAGAAATTTGTTTTCCTTTTGCTGACTTTCACTCTTTCTCTGCATCTGCACGTGGTTCAGTGTTAGTGGCTGCTTTTTTCACGTTGGGAAGATTTTTACTTTGAAAAAACCAAAACCCAGAGACCGCCTTTCGCCTCGTCAGGAGCCACAGGGCGGGCCATGAAGGTTTCAGCGCCGGCTGTGCACTGGGACGGAAATCTTGAGGAAACAGCCTAATCCCACACAAGCCCCCACTGCAAATTCTGTCCCTCGCATTGTGTTTCCTAACCAGCTCGGGTGAGTACCATATTGATCCTAAAAATGGGCAGCGTCTTAGCTTACAAGTGCTCCCTTTATGGAGCATGGGGAGCCAAGCCACGGAGCAGGTATTATATTTTAGGGCAAAGACAGGGACCAAGTGAACCTCTTGGATGGATGTTGCCTGGTGTGTGCGCTCATTATTGTCTGTTGGTTTAGTGTGTCTGTCGGCTGTTTTACTGGCGTCTGATTAATCCTGCTGGTCACCAGGGGTAAAGCCAGAGTTTCGTCTGATCTAGGAACAAAACTTTTCCTCTCTTGGGAAGAAGGTGGTCTGTCCAGGTCAGGGTACGGGTCATTGGAAGGGCAGCCTTAGGGAGCCTGCTGTTTTCACAGCAAACACTTATTACGATTAGTTTCATATATTAAAAAAAAAAGAAAAAGCTAACATGCAGTGAATTGACACTTTTGTGGGTCCCTTGGTCTGGACGGTGCAATTGTTCTGGAAAACAATGTCAGCATTTTCCTTTGAAAGTGGAGAGTACAACCATGTTTCAAGCAGCAAAATCGCTGCTTGAAAAAGGAAGATTTCCTTTCCTTCAGTGTCTAGAACTCTAGTCTCCCTCTCTGTACTAAATCCAAATATATGAAATGAAAATGTAGGAATGAAGGAGGGTTAAATTGAGCAAGACAGCAGCAGCACACACTGACCCAGCCAGCTCCCCAACAGGGCTGACAAATCATTTGCAGAACTGCAGTTGGAAGCAGATTCCCTGAGTCTTGGGAAAGATTGCCCTTGGGTTCTGATAGAGAAGTCTAGACGCCCTGCAGTGTCCCTTCTATTCTGGTCCCTCTGAGAGTGAAAAAAAAGTGAAGTCGCTCAGTTGTGTTCGACTCTGCGACTCCATGGACTGCAGCCTACCAGGCTCCTCCGTGCATGAAATTTTCCAGGCAAGAGTACTGGAGTGGGTTGCCATTTCCTTCTCCAGGGGATCGTCCCGACCCCAGGATCGATCCTGGGTCTCCCACGTAGCCGGCAGACACTTTACTGTCTGAGCCACCAGGGAAGCCTTCCCTTTGCAATGGAGACGGCAATTCATAGCTGGGTACATATCAGCCTGGAAAAACACCACCATATTTAACAGAATTGCTCACAGCCAAGTGTGATCTTGTTACTAAGTTCCAGCTAAAGGCTGAAGGTAGGAATGGTGTACAACTTCCAGAAAGACTCCTTAAAGGAAAGGAAATTCCCTTCTTTGCTCTCCTTTATTTCCTGCTGACTGCAGATGAAATGGCTGGATGCCTCACACTCTATGAATTTGTGATAAGGAGGCAAAGCAGCCCCCCATGACCAAGAAAACAGAGACATCCCACCACCTCTGGACACATGAGAGAGAGGTCATCTCAGGTCTTTTTCAAGCCACTTTAATTTGGAGGCCTTGGTTTCACACAGATGAACTTATTTCTAACAAACACAGGCACGCAGGGAATTCTCTGTTCTGCCAAGTCTAGATTAAAGTTCGATAACATGCATTTCAATCTGAATCTCTGGACTCAACTGGAATGACAAAACGAAAAGATAAATGGGTTCCAAGGGAATCCAGCCCCGGGTGACAAGTTGTCTGGGTCGGAACTCTCTTGTGAGCAAAAGCTCCCCTTGTTTTCTTGTTTCAGTCGCTCAGTTGTGTCTGACCCTTTGTGACCCCGTGGACTGTAGCCCACCAGGTTCCTCTGCCCATGAGGTTTCCCAGGTAAGAATACGGGAGTGGGTTGCCATTTCCTTTGTTCCCATCCCAGAGACTGATACTTGGCAGGCGAATTCCTTACCACTGAGCCACCTGGGAAGCCCAGAGTTGTCCCTACAGGAAGCCAAGTCACCCAGGAACACTGGTCCTTCAGGTGGATGGTTGTATAGATAAAAAAAATTGATTCTCAACTGTTTTTTTATTTTCTGCCATTTTTGTAGCTTTGTGCTACTTCTTTATCTGGTTACACAGGCCCTAGAGATACTAGGAAGGGAGATGCTTCAAACACCTTCGGACACAAATAAGTAATAAATAACAAAGGCTAGAGGTCTCCAAAGGTAAATGGTAAATATTTTCAACTTCACTAATTTTCTTTTGTGAAATGGAAAGGACATACATTCAAGAGTTTTGCTTCCAAAGTCATGTTTTCTACCACAATAAAAACAAGGCTTTCACTGGTGAAAAGAACATGTATAAACCACTGAATCAATGAGCACACCTACATGCAACAACAGTGGACTTCTATGTGCAAAAGAATGAAGCTGGATCCTGCCTCACTCCATACATAACATTCAATTCAAAATGGATTTATACTTTCTTAAAAAACTGGAAATAGAACTGCCATATGACCCAGCAATCCCACTTCTGGGCATACACACTGAGGAAACCAGATCTGAAAGAGACACGTGCACCCCAATGTTCATCACAGCACTGTTTATAATAGCCAGGACATGGAAGCAACCTAGATGCCCATCAGCAGATGAATGGATAAGGAAGCTGTGGTACATATACACCATGGAATATTACTCAGCCATTAAAAAGAATTCATTTGAACCAGTCCTAATGAGATGGATGAAGCTGGAGCCCCTTATACAGAGTGAAGTAAGCCAGAAAGATAAAGAACATTACAGCATACTAACACATGTATATGGAATTTAGAAAGATGGTAACGATAACCCTATATGCAAAACAGAAAAAGAGACACAGAAATACAGAACAGACTTTTGAACTCTGTGGGAAAATGTGAGGGTGGGATATTTCAAAAGAACAGCATGTATACTATCTATGGTGAAACAGATCACCAGCCCAGGTGGGATGCATGAGACAAGTGCTCCGGCCTGGTGCACTGGGAAGACCCAGAGGAATCGGGTGGAGAGGGAGGTGGGAGGGGGGATCGGGATGGGGAATACATGTAAATCCATGGCTGATTCATATCAATGTATGACAAAACCCACTGAAATGTTGTGAAGTAATTAGCCTCCAACTAATAAAAAAAAATGGATTTATACACCTAAATATGAGATAAAATAGAGAACTCTTAGAAGAAAATATAGGGGTAAATCCTTGTGGCCTCGGATTAGACAATGACTTCTTAGACATGACACCAAAAGCACAAACAACCAAAGGAAAAAATAGACATGTTGGACTACATCAAATTTAAAAGTTTTGTGCTACAGATGTTGCTTTCAAGAAAGCGAAGGACAATCTGGCGGGAGATTGGGAGAAAATATTTGCAAATCATTTATCTGATAAGGGAAGTATCCAGAAGGCATAAAGAACTCTTCAGTTCAGTTGCTCAGTCGTGTCTGACTCTTTGCGACCCCATGGATTGCAGCACACCAGGCCTCCCTGTCCATCGCCAATTCCCAGAGTTTACCCAAACTCACGTCCATCAAGTCGGTGATGCCATCCAACCATCTCATCCTCTGTCGTCCCCTTCTTCTCCCGCCTTCAATCTTTCCCAGCATCAGGGTCTTTTCAAATGAGTCAGCTCTTCTCATCAGGTGGCCAAAGTACTGGAGTTTCAGCTTCAATATCAGTCCTTCCAATGAGCACTGATCGCCTTTAGGATGGACTGGTTGGATCTCCTTGCAGTCCAAGGGACTCTCAAGAGTCTTCTCCAACACCACAGTTCAAAAGCATCAATTCTTCGGTGCTCAGCTTTCTTTATAGTCCAACTCTCAAATCCACACATGACTACTAGAAAAACCATAGCCTTGACTAGATGGACCTTTGTTGGCAAAGTAATGTCTCTGCTTTTTAATATGCTGTCTAGGTTGGGCATAAGTTTCTTTCCAAGGAGTAAGCATCTTTTAATTTCATGGCTGCAGTCACCATCTGCAGTGATTTTGGAGTCCAAAAAAATAAAGGCAGCTGCTGTTTCCATTGTTTCCCCATCTATTTGCCATGAAGTGCCTGGATGCCATGATGTTAGTTTTCTGAATGTTGAGTTTTAAGCTAACTTTTTCACTCTCCTCTTTTACTTTCATCAAGAGGCTCTTTAGTTCTTCTTCGCTTTCTGCCATAAGCGTGGTGTCATCTGCATATCTGAGGTTACTGATATTTCTCCTGGCAGTCTTGATTCCAGCTTGTGCTTCTTCCAGCACAGCCTTTCTCATGATGTACTCTGCATATAAGTTAAATAAGCAGGGTGACAATATACAGCCTTGACATACTCCTTTTCCTATTTGGAACCAGTCTGTGGTTATATGTCCAGTTCTAACTGTTGCTTCCCGACCTGCATACAGGTTTCTCAAGAAGCAGGTCAGGTGGTTTGGTATTCCCATCTCTTTCAGAATTTTCCACAGTTTGTTGTGATCCACACAGTCAAAGGCTTTGGCATAGTCAATAAAGCAGAAATAGATGTTTTTCTGGAACTCTCTTGTTTTTTTGATGATCCAGCAGATGTTTGCAATTTGATCTCTGGTTCCTCTGCCTTTTCTAAAACCAGCTTGAACATCTGGAAGTTCACGGTTCATGTATTGCTGAAGCTTGTCTTGGAGAATATTGAGCTTTGCTTTACTAGCGTGTGAGATGAGTGCAATTGTGCGGTAGTTTGAGCATTTATAACTCAATAATAAAAAGACAATCCAATTAAAAGTGGACAAAGGATTTGAATAGGTATTTCTTCAGAAGACATGTAGAAATGGCCAATAAGCACACAAAAGGATGCTTAGCATTATTATCCATGAAGGAAATGCAAATCAAAACCACAGTGAGGTACTGCCTCGCACCTACTAGAATGGGTTAGAATAAAAAAGGTATCTAATTACAAGTGTTGGTGAGGATTTGGAGAATTTGGAACCTTTCTACACTGCAGGAGAGAATGTAAAATGATGAAGTTGCTTTGGAAAGAAGTTTGACAGTTCTTCAAAAGCTTAAAAACTATGGTCTATATGACCCAATAATTTTACTCCTTGGTATATATTTAAGAGAAATGAAAACTTACATCCAAACAAAACATATCCATGAATGTTCCTGGCAGCATTGTTCATATTAGCTAAAAAGTGGCAACAACCCAAATATCCATCAACTAAAGAATGGATAAATAAAAGTAACATATACAATACATACAGAAGAATATTATTCAGCAATAAAAAAGAATATGGTACTGATACGTACTCCAACATGGGAGAAACTTGAAAGCATTATGCTAAGTGTGAGAATGGGATAGGAAATGGTGACTCACTCCAATGTTCTTGCCTAGAAAATCCCATGGACAGAGGAGCCTGGTGGGCTACAGTCCATGGGGCCACAGAGTCAGACATGACTGAGCACGCACACATGCAGTCTAAGAAGCTAGTCACAATGGACAACACATTGTATGATTCCATTTATATGAGATGTCCAGAATAGGCAAAGCTATAGAAAAAGAAGATAAATTAGTGCTTGTCAGGTATTGGCGGGAAACAGGAATGGGAAGTGACTGCCATGGGATTTTTTTAGGGGGAATGATGCAAATATTCTAAACTTAGTTTGAAGTGGCAGGCAGAGACATTACTTTGCTGACAAAGGTCTGTATAGTCAAAGCTATGGTTTTTCCAGTAGTCATGTATGGATATGAGAGTTGGAGCATAAAGAAGTCTGAGCACCAACGAATTGATGCTTTCGAACTGTGGTGCTGGAGAAGACTCTTGACAGTCCCTTGGACTGCAAGGAGATTCAACCAGTCCATCCTAAAGGAGATCAGTCCTGGGTGTTCATTGGAAGGAATGATGTTGAAGTTGAAACTCCAGTAATTTGGCCACCTGATGTGAAGAGCTGACTCACTGGAAAAAAACCCTGATGCTGGTAAGGATTGAGGGCAGGAGGAGAAGTGGGTGACAGAGGATGAAATGGTTGGATGGCATCACTGACTCAATGGATGTGAATTTGAGCAAACTCCTGGAGGTAGTGAAGGACAGGGAAGCCTGATGTGCTGCAGGTCATGGGGTCACAAAGAGTTGGACACGACTGAGCAACTGAGCAAGTTTGAACTGATGGTTATCCAACTCTGCCAATATACTAAAACCATTGACTTGACTTGTCTATTTTAAACACAGGAATTTTATGGTGTGCAAATTAAACATCTCAATAAAGATGTTTTTCATTTGACATTTAGCTGACATGTGATTTTTATTTGTGAGTTTTCATTACCAAAATATTTTCAGTGTTATGTTACTTCCTTTTAGTCCAATGATCAAAACATTTACAAAATATATTAATAGAATACTTTTGGGAAAAAGCATAAAGATGTTTTTTTAAAAGGGAAGTGGGGTCAACCCAGCAACTGAAATGAAATGGGCCCAAGAGCAAAGAGCCTGGACCCACCATCTGGGTTTTTTCTCCCAGGACTCTTGATGCTAACTGCCTCATCTCCCAGCTATGGGTCCAAAAGCCTTTCCCCCTTCTGCATTTGGTGCCTAAGCCTTCCTGCCTGGACTTGACTTCCCTGCACTGATGTCCTGTTCATTCTGTCAGCCCCTGTCTGCCTAGCTAGTGCCTGACCTCACTGTTTCCTGGCCAGCCCCTCTCTCACTGTGCCTATCCTGATGTACCTACATCGCATCCGCATAGTGACAGTTGTCATGTATTCTATTATTGTCTCAATTTGACAGATATGGAAACTGAGGTCAAAGAGATGACCAGGTTCACATGGGGAGTAAATGGAGAAGGAGGATTTGAATCCAAGTCAAGAGACAACCAGGCACCACTTGGCCTCAGCTGGCACTTGTTGACAGAGGGTTGGTGGAGGTCAAAATCACGATGTCTAGGTCTTATCTTCTGGGGCAGAGTCCCACCACTGCAGAAGGACTGGGCTGTATGAGTCCTTCCACTCTGGGATCTTCTTGGATCTCTCCTTCTTATTTTCCCAGTCTTCCCCCTAAAGACTGTGTTGCTTCCCACAGCCAGCCTCCTGTGGCTGCTGGAGGCCCACTTTGCTCAGAGCTGAAGTGCTGAAGTGTCTTAGACTTTCTATTCCCCCAAGGTGGCTCTTGGGCTTCTCTGGTGGCTCAAATACTAAAGAATCTGCCCACAGTGCAGGAGACCTGGGTTCGATCCCTGAGTCAGGAAGATCCTCTAGAGAAAGGAATGGCAACCCACTCCAGTATTCTTGCCTGGAAAATTCCATGGACGGAGGAGCCTGGTGGGCTGCAGTCCATAGGGTCACAAAAGAGTTGGACATGACTGAACGATTGACACTTTGACTTCAGGGTGGCTTTTATCCTCTCACTGATGATGTGTGGTTAAGAAAGGCCCAGCTTCCCTGCCTCCACTGGGGATGACTCTGAGGTGTAACTGACACCCCCCAGCCCCCTGTAGGAGTGGGTGGAAGCAGCCTCTGAACAGTCTTGTGTGAGATCATACCCTTGCTTGCTTTCTTCTCCTTCCTTGTCCCGCTTTCTCACCGCCTTACCCATTTCCCTTGGGAGCTTATCCTTGATAAATTGCTGGCACGTGAACCTTTGTTTCTGGTCCCCTGGGAAAACTAGCTTAGGGCAGAACATAGGTGAGGCTCTGAACACGGCCCAGAGCCCATCATATGTGTTCATTAAACAGCACCTGGTACTAGCTCTGCTGTCCTAGTGACCAAAGCTTCTGAAGGATGCCCTCCTCTTCTCCCACTTGACCCTCAGTTTTTAGCACTAATTCTTTTCTGACTCATTGGAAAAGATCCTGATGCTGGGAAAGTTTGAGGGCAGGAGAAGAGGGTAAAAGAAGGTGAGATGGCTGGATGGCATCATCGACTCAATGGACATGAGTTTGAGCAAACATCGGGAGATAGTAAAGGACAGGGAAGCCTGGCATGCTGCAATCTATGTGGTTGCAAAGAATTGGACATGACTGAGTGACTGAAAAACAATTTTGTTTTCTAAACTTTATTTTCAGTATTTTTTTTAAAGTGTAATTAGAAACTTTCAATGCAGAAATAATCCTAGCAAACCATTTAAAAGCTTTGTTATTGGACAAAAATTTCACATCAGGTCCACCAGGATGCTGGTCCAGCACTGAGTCCCCCACCCCCAGCACCAATTCATGCATGTGACACTCTATAGGACAGGCAGGCTGCCATCCCCAAATCACCCCACCACCTGGGTCTGGATGTCTAGCAGCCAGAAGCCATAATGACTTCTAGCTTGGGCTGGAAACTTCCAGAACTCTTTCCTCTGATTGCTTGAATTTATAAGCACTGCCACCCCCATGTTACCTGAATGCTCAGGGCCGAGCTGTGGCCCAACCAGGAGCCCTGAGCTCTCCACATCCTCCACGGGACCCATGATGGCCAGGACGGTCCTGAGGATGGAGGCCGTGCTGTGACTCCCAACACCCAACCAGACAGGGCTGCCTGCCGTTGCCCCCTCCCCCATCACCACCCTCCCAGCCCCAGTGGTCCCCACCTCATTCATGAATTCTTGAATTATGAGAAAGAGGTAGAGAGAGCAGAAAACTAGAGATCAGGGATCAGTCTTGGGCCCCACCCGTGTCTGCTTCTCTTCAGAGCTACTCTGCCCTTATACCACCCAGCAATGCTCACATCTGGCCTTGAAGGTGCCACCTGCACCTTCAAAAGATTTTAAGTTTTGAGAAAAGTTACATTCAGACCTCTAAGAAGCCAGCTTCCAACGCTTTCCCTGCCCTGCCCCCTAAAAATAAAAATAACATATTTATTGAGAGTTTAATGTGTAAGCATAAAAAACCTTTTGTAATAAAATAAAAATATGAAATATTTATATAGTCCTTGTCACACGCTAAGGTCTTTGCAAAGTACTTGAAATATATTAATTCATTGAATCTTCTCAATAAACCTATGAAGCCAGCACTGTTAACATCGTCAGTCTCATTTTCACAGATGAACAGACAAGGTCAGAGATGTTGAGTAACTTGCCCAAGTTCACGCAGGCAGAAACAGTGGCGCTGGGGTTGGAACTTGGTTAGTGCAGCCTGGAGCCTCTGTTCTCAACTGTGAGGCTCTCCCGTCTCCTTAGAACTTAGCAGAGATGGTGGCCTATGAGCAGGCCAAGGGAACAGTCCCAGCCTTATTCCTGAGGGTCTGCTACGTGCAGAAGTCCAGTAATCTGAAAGGTCGCCCCTACCGTGTGTATGCACACGTACACACTCACTCATGTAGGTTTCTCCCAGGGCCTGGTGTTACTCCTCTCTGGTTAAGCTTCTCCCTCTCTGAGAGAGCTGCTGTTCCTCAGCAAACCCACACAGAACAACTACTTCCTGCTGTCGCGGCCCCCCCACCCAGCAATTCTCCAACAAAGCTCTGATCCAGCCTTTTCTAGATAGACAGCCTCTGCTCTACTCAAGGTGGAAAGGATGATGTGGGCATTTTCGTGTCTCATAGCACCTCGAATATTCCTCCAAGCGAGGAGCTTGGAAAGCCTTTGGAAGATGCATGGATGGAGGAGAAGGAAAAGAACCATTAAGTGGTTTCCAAACTGTGTTCTGGGGAATTCGGGTGGTCTCTGCAGGTACCGCAAGGTTCAGCCCTGGGGGATAGAGAGAAGGGCAGTGCCATGTTGCGGTGGTGGTGGGGGGTCTTTCTTGTAACCTTCTCCCGCCTCCAGGGTCCTCACTCACCCTTTTCCTGCTTCGACCAGAGAAGCTTTGTCTCCATGTTTTGCATGTCTTTAAGTAATCTGCTGCTCAAACAGTATTTGAAACCCCCTTTTCAAGGAGAAGTTAGAGGACTTCTCTCCCTGTAGCAGGTGAGCTGACTCAGCCACAGACATCCCACCTTATATCCTACCCTCTTCTGACATCTGATAGTCACAGCTCCTCCTGGAGGGTCTGTCTCTACTACACTCTCCTAATCAGATGCTGAAAACTAAGATCATGGCATCTGGTCCCATCACCTCATGGCCAATAGATGGGGGAACAGTGGAAACAGTGACAGACTTTATTTTGGGGGGCTCCAAAATCACTGTAGATGGTGACTGCAGCCATGAAATTAAAAGACGCTTGCTCCTTGGAAGAAAAGTTATGATCAACCTAGGCAGCATATTAAAAAGCAGAATTACTTTGCCAACAAAGGTCTGTCTAGTCAAAGCTATGGTTTTTCCAGTAGTCATGTATGGATGTGAGAGTTGAACTATAAAGAAAGCTGAGCGCCGAAGAATTGATGCTTTTGAACTGTGGTGTTGGAGAAGACTCTTGAGAGTCCCTTGGATTGCAAGGAGATCCAACCAGTCCATCTTAAAGGGAATCAGTCCTGAATATTCATTGGAAGGACTGATGTTGACACTGAAACGCCAATACTTTGGCCACCTCATGCAAAGAACTCATTGGAAAAGACCCTGATGCTGGGAAAGATTGAAAGTGGAAGGAGAAGGGGATGACAGAGGATGAGATGGTTGAATGGCATATTGACTCAATGGACATGAGTTTGAGTAAACTCCGGGAATTGGTGATGGACAGGGAAGCCTGGCATGCTGCGATTCATGGGGTCTCAAAGAGTCGGACATGACTGAGCGACTGAACTGAACTGACTGCATCAGATGCTGAGCCATATCGCAGTTAACCAGAGGTAAATGTGTCTGTTTTTAAGTCATCCAGGTAAGGTGGCCTGTCACTGCATCATTTTCCGGCATCCCTCACACTAGCCTGGCTTCCAGGCAGAGACGGGAAACCTGGGCCGGCAGTCTTAGAGTGGGCGTGGTGACTCTGGTGAGACCTTGGGTGCGAGATCCTTAGGAGGCATTAGATTAGCACCCTTCCCTGGGCTCTTTGTTACTGCGGACCAAGTGTGGTCCCCAGGCAGCAGAGCAGCATCACCTGGGAACTTGTTAGAGAGGCAAAGTCTCAGACCCGCCCAAGTCCTGTGGAAATGGAAAGTCCAGAGCGAGGCCCAGCAGCCTGCTTTCATAGCCCTGCCGGTCATTCCCCTGCTCGCTGGCTTTGAAGGATCTCTGCTCTGGGTAACTGAATCACCAGCACCCTTTCAGCTCTTGTATCCACTGTGAGTCAGTAACCCAGTGGGTCCTGTGTCTTGGAGCTGACAGGGGTTCAGGCGAGGCCCATTGTGAACATGTTTAGATACTAATTGTGATTTGAGGAAATTGCTCAGATCAAAGGAAGGTATTCGAAAACCAGAACCCATGTGTTTCCCATCCCAGAAAAACCCGCAGAGCCTTCTTGTATGTAGGTCTTTCAAGAAAGAAAGCATCACACAGGTTTCCTTTTAGTTCTATGAGAAAGTCAGTAATCCTGGGAGCATTGAAAAGTCATGTGATGTCTTGGGATCCAAAACCAGCCAAACAGGATGGGATTAAGAGTCACTGGGCTTTGGAAAATGTCCCAATTTCCAGGTACCAGTAGGAAGTCCTAATCGTGTGATTCTTGGACAAGTTTACTTCTTCCTTTCTAAAGTAAATAATTTGTTTTCACTGGATGATCAGTTCAGTTCAGTTCGGTTCAGTCGCTCAGTCATGTCTAACTCTTTGTGACTCCATGGACTGCAGGACACCAGGCTTCCCTGTCCATCACCAACTCCCAGAGCTTGCTCAAACTCATGTCTGAGTCAATGATGCCATCCAACCATCTCATCCTCTGTTGTCCCCTTCTCCTCCTACCTTCAATCTTTCCCAGAATCAGGGTCTTTTCAAATGAGTCAGTTCTTCGTATCAGGTGGCCAAAGTATTGGAATTTCAGCTTCAGCATCAGTCCTTCCAATGAACATTCAGAACTGATTTCCTTTAGGTTGAACTGGTTGGATCTCCTGGCAGTCCAAGGGACTCTCAAGAGTCTTCTCCAACACCACAGTTCAAAAGCCTCAATTCTTCAGCACTCAGTTTTGTGTGTGGTCCAGCTGGCTGATGGAGACACTGAAATACGTGTGAAGCTGGTCATGTACTACGGGCTTTGGAAAATGCTGAATGTGGAATAATTAATTACAATAAAAGCTTGCTCTGGGATTCCCTTGTGGTTCAGTGGTAACGAGTCCACCTGCCCATGCAGGAGACACGGGTTCCATCCCTGATCAGGCAGGACTCCACATGCCGTGGAGCAGCGAGCCCATGGCCCCAGCTCCTGAGCCTGTGCTTTGGGGGCGGGAGCTACACCTGCTGAGCCCACGCACTGTAACTACTGAAGCTCGTGTGCCCTGGAGCCCGTGCTCTGCCACAAGAGAAGCCTCCGCAGTGAGAAGCCCGCACATCACAGCTGGAGAGGAGCCCTCAGTCCCTGCAACTAGAGAAAGGCCGTGTGGCAACAAAGACCCAGAAGGGCCCCCAGAATAAATAACTCACTAAAGAAATAAATTAAGTTTTTTTTAAAAAAAGGTTGCTCTATACTGAATGTCTCAGAACCTGAAAATTCATCAAGCCTATGGCTTTCCAGCCTCTGTGATGCTCTCAGCATCAAGAATATGCCACACCTTTAATTCTCTGTAGCTAGTTTTCTAAACACAAAGCAGGGCTTCCAAGATGCTTTATTTGGCTCTTGTTTTCCTTTTGCAGTGTCTGCTTACAAATGCTTTAATTTTTATTTTCTATTTTTTTGATGGATGTGCAGTCCTTCCTAAAGCCTACAGCAAGATCCCCACCTTTCCACCTGCATGTCATTTCTGCAAAAAGATACTAGTAGTTGGGTGCATGATAGAAGGCAATCACTTTCAGAAAGACATCCGACCCTGAGCTTTGAATCACGTTATTTTTTACACACCAACAAAGAACAAATGCATTTCTCAATTATGAAACCCATCTGTGAGGTGCCTTTCAAAGCAGGCAGTTGTGCAGCCAGTCCTTGGATCAAATTCTTCAATCATCTTGAAACAGTAGTTGCCCCCTGGCCCACTGCACGCTTGCTTGTGCAATATGATAGCATTGTGCACTTTGCTTTTTAAGTTTAACACGTTTTCCATTCATTCCAACTGGTACCAAAGTGATTCTGAAACACTGAGGGTGGCAATAGACAGCGGTAACAACCCCTTGGGAAGGATTGTCACCAATCAACTTGAAGATTCCAGTGGCCGCTGAGATGGAATTGGGTTTCCCTGCCTGAAACCACTAGACCTTCCTCCTCGGAAGCATTCTCTGGACACAGATAGCACTGCGTGGAATCAGTCCTAGTCTCGGGACTCCATAGCCAAAATGGCAGGAAACCGGGAGAGTCTTTAGAAGCCATCTGTTATGGATTGAATTACATACCTCCAAAAGACGCCAAAGTCTAACCCCCAGCACCCAGGAACATGATCTTACTTGGAAATAGGGTCTCTGCAGATGATCAAGCTAAGACGAGATTCAGTGTGACTGATGTCCTTATGAAAAGGGGAAATTTGGGTGCTAGACAAACAGGCATGCAGGGAAATATCATCTAAAGATTAAGGCAGAGACCAAGGTGATGCTCCTACAAGCCAGGGGACACCAAAGGTAGCTAGCAAACCACCTGAAGCTGGAGGAGAGGCTGGGGACAGCGTGCACCTCACAGGCTCAGAAGGAACCAGCCCTGCCGACACCCTGATCTTGAACTTCCAGCCTCCAGAACTGTGAGAGAATACATTTCTGCTGTTTAAGCCACCCAGTGTGTGGTGCTTTGTTACAGCAACTCTGGGGAATTAATACACACATCCATTCAAGTCTACAGATGAACCTCTGAGTCCTGAGGGTCCCATAGAAATAAGCAGTTAGGGAAAAACTGAGCCTTCTTAGAACATGGATTACAGTCAACTATCTTTCCATTATTGTACCATCATCTCACTGCCAAAGGAAATAACCTGAGCCTTGCCTTGAAAGATCATTGTAGCATCACTCCCCAAGGCTTCTTTTTAAATTAAAGTCTCTTTCTCTAGTACCGAAGTGCTGAGAACATGAAGGTGAACAAGATTCAGCCCCTCAGCCAGGAGATTTCTCTGCAGCAAAGCCTTGTTTAGCTTTGATGTCCTGGTGGTTCAATCGGTAAAGAATCTGCCTGCAATGCAGGAGACCCAGGTTCGGTCCCTGCGTTGAGAAGATCCCCTGGAGAAGGGAATGGCAATCCACTCCAGTGTTCTTGCCTGGAGAAATCCATGGACAGAGGGGCCTGGCAGGCTACAATCCATGGGGTCGCGAAGAGTCAGACACAACTGAGCAACTAAATTCATTCATTCAGGAAGGTTTGATGAACCAAATTGGGTAGAAGTTTGGGAGGACCCAGTGTTGGTAAGGGAAGCAGCTGAGATGAAAGGGCAGGCTGAACTCTCTAGCTTCTTCCCCAGCCCTTGGATGCGCCATCTAAAGACAAACACCAGAGCACCTTGGTGGTCCACCGGGCCACCTCATCCTCTCTGAGCGCCCTCTGGTGTTCTGAAGTCATGACAACAGAATTCATTCAACAGTCCAAAGGTCTGTCTGTCTGACTTCATCCAAAGGTCTGAAGTCATTCACAGTTTCTTCCTTTAGAAAGCTAGAGGAACTCAACTGCTAAGAATCTTCCAACTCTCCAAGGACACGGAGGTAGCAGTTCTGAACTCAGATCTTAGTTTACTTTCCCAACTGCCCCAGCACTGTTTCTAACCTTGAATCTTGCTACTATATATACAAAGCCTGTCCATATTCCACGAACTTTCCCCACACTCTCACATCAAGCCATGCCACACACACACACACACACACACACACACACACACACGAATGCAACTCTGACTCCGGTTTCTGGGCCCATTGTGAGAGCTGGGTTAGTCTCTACAGCCAGCTTCTCAGTCCTGGTCCTGGACTGACATTGACATGCGGTCCTGTTCATTCTTGGTGTGGGGGTCCCAGGTGGCACGGTGGTAAAGAATATGCCTGCCAGGGCAGGAGATGCAAGAGATGTGGGAAGACCCCCTGGGGTAGGAAATGGCAGCCCACTGCTGTATCCTCGCCGGGAAAATCCCATGGACAGAGGAGCCTGGTGGGCTACAGCCCACGTGGCCGCAAAGAGTCGGACACGATGAGGACGCACAACGCAGCTCCTCCTCGGGGTGGGGGTGTCCCGTGTGTGGCGACGTTCTGCAGCACCCCTGGCCTCTGCCCACGCGATGCCAGTAGCGTTTCCTCCCCGATGCGTGACAGCCAGAGATGTTCTCAGGTGTTGTCCAGTGTACGTGAGGGGTAAAAATCTCCCCGTTGATGACACAGTTCTCCTTACATTAAAAAAAAGTATCTTTCACTCCATGAAAATGAAGTCATTCATCATAGAGTTCTCTTTTATTTTGGCTGCCATAATTAATCTATTTTTGCATTTTTAATTAATCAGATTCTAACTTATTATGATACCATTGGTCCAATTAACAGAACAGAATTTTCTTCTACTGTTACAATATAAGCCTCTATGATATGTGTCAAACACATATCATACATGTGTATATACATGTATTAATAGTCACTATACATATATTAAATATATATGTATAAATATAATATATATATTATATAATATATACAATTTGTATAAATATGTATGTATAACTACAAATACATATTATAAATATACATATGTGTGTATACATACATCATAATATATATGTTAATTACATACTACACATATATTTAATGCCACAAATTTATTATTTATACTCAAAAATTATTTCCATGGCCTTTATTTTATTCCAGAGTAGGAAATGGCAACCCACTTCAGTATTCTTGCAGAATAATCCCATGGATCCTGGCAGGCTATAGTCCATGGGGTCGCAAAAAGTAGGACACGACAGAGCAAGCATGCACTTTTTCATATAGTTTCTTATTAAATTCTCAAAATAATCCTACAGGCTAGACATTACACTCCTTGATTGTTTTCTCCATATTTCAACATTAGAAGGACTGAATGTCCTAATCAAAGTGACCGAGGGGAGGAACTAGTTATTGATGGTGTCCATTTCCACAATTCAAAGCCGAGTACATGACTCTTCACCCTTCACGCCCCTGAGCTTGGCTGGAAGCCGTGCGTCTTGTCATCTTGCGCTGTGACACTGGGTGACCACCGAAGATTGCTGTGACTAATAGCCAGTGGTTTTAGCGAGTGGCAGTAGCAGCCAACATGATTGGAGAGCTTGCTCTGTACGTGGCAAGGAGCTAAGGCCCCATCTCACGTCAGCCTTACAACAGCCCCACAAGGGATAAACCATTATCACTCTTCTGTGGCTTAGGAGATGCAGAAGGGAAAGGCTGAGCAACTGCTGGGCCTCCCTCCCGTGAAGGTGCCTCCTGGCTCTCTGTAATTCTTAGCTGCCAGATGCAGCCGCCAGCTCCCTAGCTAATAGCCACACATCCTTGGAAGAGGCTGTTTCCACAGTTGTTTTAGTTCCTCAGAATGTCACCTAATTGGTTTTATTTCAGTTCAGTCCAGTCGCTCAGTCGTGTCCAACTCTTTGCGACCCCATGGACTGCAGCACGCCAGGCCTCCCTGTCCATCACCAACTCCTGGAGTTTACTCAAACTCATGCCCATCGAGTCGGTGATGCCATCCAGCCATCTCATCCTCTGTCATCCCCTTCTCCTCCTGCCCTCAATCTTTACCAGCATCAGGGTCTCTTCCAATGAGTCAACTCTTCACATCAGGTGGCCACAGTATTGGCATTTCAGCTTCAGCATCAGTCCTTCCAATGAATATTCAGGACTGATCTCCTTGAGGATGGACTGGTTGGATCTCCTGGCAGTCCAAGGGACTCTCAAGAGTCTTCTCCAACACCACAGTTCAAAAGCATCAATTCTTCGGCGCTCAGCTTTCTTGATATTTATTTATTTATTTGGCTGTGACAGGTCTTCGTTGTGGCATTCGGGATCTCTTTTCTCGGTTTCTGCAGGCGAACTCCTAGTTGCTGCATGTGGTATCTAATCCTATGACCAAGGATCGAACCTGAGCCCGCTGCCTAGGGAACACAGAGTCTTAGCCACTGGACCACCAGGGAAGTTCCCAGTTCCCATAATTGTTTTCTATCTGTATAGATCTTGCATGCTTTCTCCTAAGCAGTTATATTACATTTTTAGGGTGAAAACCCACTCTGGAGGCTGCAATAATTGTTTCATTTCCCTGATTGATAAGTAGCTTATCGTCTACACCCATATCACTCTGAACACACCTGATCTCATCTGATAAGTGTTTTCTTATAGTAATAATGATAGTAATCATAGGAGCAGCAATGGCAGAAAAGCTGATCATCATAATCAAGAAAGTCAAGCTCATTTTATTAAAAATGGAGAGGAGCAATTTTACTGTAATGGTGGAGTATTGGTCTCCTAGAGATCTTGTAACAGAGTGCCACAAAATGGGTGACTTAAAACAACAACAAAAAAAAATCTATTATCTGAGAGTTCTGGGGGCTGGAAATCTGGAATAAACTGTGGAAAATCCTGAAAGAGATGGGAATACCAGACCACCTGACCTGCCTCTTGAGAAACCTGTATGCAGGTCAGGAAGCAACAGTTAGAACTGGACATGGAACAACAGACTGGTTCCAAATAGGAAAAGGAGTACGTCAAGGCTGTATATTGTCACTCTGCTTATTTAACTTATATGCAGAGTATATAATGAGAAACGCTGGACTGGAGGAAGCACAAGCTGGGATCAAGACTGCTGGGAGAAATATCAATAATTTCAGATATGCAGATGACACCACCCTTATGGCAGAAAGTGAAGAGGAACTAAAAAGCCTCCTGATGAAAGTGAAAGGAGAGAGTGAAAAAGTTAAACATTCAGAAAGCTCAACATTCAGAAAACTAAGATCATGGCATCTGGTCCCATCACTTCATGGCAAATAGATGGGGAAACAGTGGAAACAGGGCAGACTTTATTTTTTGGGGCTCCAAAAATCAGTGCAGATGGTGATTGCAGCCATGAAATTAAAAGACGCTTACTCCTTGGAACAAAAGTTATGACCAACCTAGACAGCATATTAAAAAGCAGAGACATTACTTTGCCAACAAAGGTCCATCTAGTCAAGGCTATGGTTTTTCCAGTGGTCATGTGTGGATGTGAGAGTTGGACTATGAAGAAAGCTGAGCGCTGAAGAATTGATGCTTTAGAACTGTGGTGTTGGAGAAGACTCTTGAGAGTCCCTTGGACTGCAAGGAGATCCAACCAGTCCATCCTCAAGGAGATCAGTCCTGGGTGTTCATTGGAAGGACTGATGCTGAAGCTGAAACTCCAATATTTTGGCCACTTGATGGGAAAAGCTGACTCATTTGAAAAGACCGTGATGCTGGGAGGGATTGGGGGCAGGGGGAGAAGGGGATGACAGAGGATGAGATGGCTGGATGGCATCACCGACTCGATGGACATGAGTTTGAGTAAACTCGGGGAGCTGGTGATGGACAGGGAGGCCTGGCATGCTGTGATTCATTGGGTCGCAAAGAGTCGGACACAGCTGAGTGAGTGAATTGAACTGAACTGAGGGTCATAGTAGAGGCTTCCCTGGTGGCTCAGATGGTAAAGAGTCTGCCTGCGATGCAGGAGACTTGGGTTCAATCCCCAAATGGGGAAGATCCTCTGGAGAGGGGAATGGCACCCCACTCCAGTATTCTTGCCTGGAGAATCCCCGCAGGCAGAGAAACCTGGCAGGCTACAGTCCATGGGGTCACAAAGAGTCGGCCGTGACTGAGCACGCACGCAGGGTCATAGGCCCTCAAAGGCCTCTCCTGGAGGACCCTTCCTTGCCTTTCCCAGCATCAGTGGGCGCAGACACTCCTTGGCTCGTGGCGGCGTCACTCCAGGCTTTGTCTCCGTCTTCACGTGCGTTTCCTTCCCCGCGTCTGTATTTGTGCCGTCACCTGGCAGTCTTCTCTTTTTTCACTCTTGCTTTTTTCTTTCTTTTTGATTGTCTTCTTATAAGGATTAAGATTCCACCCTACTCTAGTATGACCTCAGCTCAGCTAATTCCATCTGCAATGACTCTAGTTACAAATAAGTCACTTTCTGAGATACTGAGAGATTGGAACTCAACAAGTTTTTTTGAGTGGGACATAAAGTTCACCGCAAGCAGGAAGTATTAGGGCTCATCTCTAAATCTAACAGATTATGCCAGCGACCTTGCAGTGTTTGGCATGTTTGCGGATAATTAAAGACCAGGAGCTGACTGTGATCATGAACTCCTTATTGCCAAATTCAGACTTAAATTGAAGAAAGTGGGGAAAACCACTAGACCATTCAGGTATGACCTAAATCAAATCCCTTATTATACAGTGGAAGTGAGAAATATATTTAAGGGACTAGATCTGATAGACAGAGTGCCTGAAGAACTATGGACAGAGGTTCATGACACTGTACAGGAGACAGGGATCAAGACCATCCCCAAGAAAAAGAAATACAAAAAAGCAAAATGGCTGTCTGAGGAGGCCTTACAAATAGCTGTGAAAAGAAGAGAAGTGAAAAGCAAAGGAGAAAAGGAAAGATATACTGATTTGAATGCAGTTCCAAAGAATAGCAAGGAGAGATAAGAAAGCCTTCCCCAGATACCAATGCAAAGAAACAGAGGAAAATAATAGAATGGGAAAGACTAGAGATCTCTTCAAGAAAATTAGAGATACCAAGGGAATATTTCTTGCAAAGATGGGCACAATAAAGGATATAAATGTTATGGACCTAACAGAAGCAGAAGATATTAAGAAGAGGTGGCAAGAATACACAGAAGCACTGTACAAAAAAGATCTTCACAATCCAGATAATCATGATGGTGTGATCACTCACCTAGAGCCAGACGTCCTGGAATGTGAAGTCAAGTGGGCCTTAGGAAGCATCACTACAAACAACGCTAGTGAGGGTGATGGAATTCCAGTTGAGCTATTTAAAATCCTAAAAGATGATGCTGTGAAAGTGCTGCACTCACTATGCCAGCAAATTTGGAAAACTCAGCAGTGGCCACAGGACTGGAAAAGGTCAGTTTTCATTCCAATCCCAAAGAAAGGCAATCCCAAAGAATGCTCAAACTACCGCACAATTGCACTCATCTCACATGCTAGCAAAGTAATGCTCAAAATTCCCCAAGCCAGGCTTCAGCAGTATGTGAACTGTCAACTCTCAGATGTTAAAGCTGGATTTAGAAAAGGCAGAGGAACCAGAGATCAAATTGCAAACATCCGCTGGATCACCGAAAAAGCAATAGAGTTCTAGAAACACATCTATTTCTGCTTTATTGACTATGCCAAAGCCTTTGACTGTGTGGATAACAATAAACTGTGGAGAATTCTGAAAGAGATGGGAATACCAGACCACCTGACCTGCCTCCTGAGAAATCTGTATGCAGGTCGGGAAGCAACAGTTAGAACTGGACATAGAACAACAGACTGGTTCCAAATAGGAAAAGGAGTATGTCAAGGCTGTATATTGTCACCCTGCTTATTTAACTTATATGCAGAGTACACCATGAGAAATGCCGGGCTGGAAGAAGCACAAGCTGGAATCAAGACTCCCGGGAGAAATATCAATAACCTCAGATATGCAGGTGACACCACCCTTATGGCAGAAAGTGAAGAACCGAAGAGCCTTTTGGTGAAAGTGAAAGAGGAGAGTGAAAAAGTTGGCTTAAAGCTCAACATTCAGAAAACTAAGATCATGGCATCTGGTCCCATCACTTCATGGCAAATAGATGGGGAAACAGTGGAAACAGGGCAGACTTTATTTTTTGGGGCTCCAAAAATCAGTGCAGATGGTGATTGCAGCCATGAAATTAAAAGACGCTTGCTCCTTGGAACGAAAGTTATGACCAACCTAGACAGCATATTAAAAAGCAGAGACATTACTTTGCCAACAAAGGTCCATCTAGTCAAGGCTATGGTTTTTCCAGTAGTCATGTATGGATGTGAGAGTTGGACTATAAGAAAAGCTGAGCACTGAAGAATTGATGCTTTTGAACTGTGGTGTTGGAGAAGACTCTTGAGAGTCCCTTGGACTGCAAGGAGATCCAACCAGTCCGTCCTAAAGGAGATCAGTCCTGGGTGTTCATTAGAAGGACCAAGACTGAAGCTGAAACTCCAATACTTTGGCCACTTGATGGGAAAAGCTGACTCATTTGAAAAGACCATGATGCTGGGAGGAATTGGGGGCAGGAGGAGAAGGGGACAACAAAAGATGAGATGGTTGGATGGCATCACTGACTCAATGGACATGAGTTTGGGTAAACTCCGGGAGTTGGTGATGGACAGAGAGGCCTGGCGTGCTGTAGTTCATGGGGTCACAAAGAGTCTGACACAACTGAGTGACTGAACTGAACTGAACTGGGGGTGAGGAAACATTTGAGACATTGGCCTGTTTCATAAACATTCAAGAAGGAAAGAAGTAGAAATTAACAGACACTGTCCCTTGCTTCCCTGTGAAACATATGAGACATTGGCCTGTTTCATAAACATTCAAGAAGGAAAGAAGTAGAAATTAACAGACACTGTCCCTTGCTTCTCTGTGAAACAAAGAGGCAGGTTTGTTTGGTGAGCAAATGGGCATAAATGTTGCAGGAATGGCACACACCTGGGCGATTTGACCCAGTTGGTGCTAGAGCCAGGTACGTGGTTCTGGATTTCTTTTCTGGTAGCTGGATACAGGATGGACATACTATGCCTTTTCTGTACTGTCTAGCTGTTCCTATCAGACACCCACTGCTCTCCTGGCTTCTCCCCAGATGGAAACAGTCACAAATGCTGATTGCAAAATGGAGGTAGTGAGGCTCTTCACCGCTGGGCCAGAAGCATTCACCACCCAGCACAGCCTTTGGTAGCCACACCGTCATCACTTGACTGTCTGTACTGCCTGATGGCAGTTCTCTCGCCTGCCCATCTCAGTGGTGTGGTAGCTGCCGGGGCCTCCCACCTCCTAGTTCACACTCTTGTGTTGGCCTGCCATACGAATCACGTTCACGTGTGTGGGTGTATGCTCAGTTGCTCGGTCTGTCCGACTCTTTCCCATGGACTGTAGCCCACCAGGCTTCTCTGTTCATAGGATTCTCCAGGCAGGAGTACTGGACCAGGTGCCATTTCCTTCTCCAGGGGATCTTCCTGACCCAGGGATCAAACCTGTGTCTCCTGCATTGGCAGGTGAGTTCTTTACCACTGAGCCATCGGGGAAGCCCTAATGTGTAGCCAGAATAGTTCAGTGTGATATCTGAGGCCAGGTCATAAAAGTTCTTGAGGCTTCTCCCTTCACCATCTCTGGCCGGAGCCAGCTGCCACACTCTGAGGACACCCAGGTAGCTTGTGGGCAGCCCAAAAGGGAGGATGTCCCACCAACCACCAGCATCCTTTGCCAGGCATGTGAGGGGCGCCCTTGGAAGCAGGTCCTCGAGCCCAAGTCTAGTCTTCAGATGACTGCAGCCCCAGCTGACATCTTGCTGCAATCTGGTGAGAGACTCTGAGCCAGACCAACGCTGCTAAGCTGCTCCGGAGTTCCTGGCCTACTGGCACTGCGAGGTGAGAAGCGTTTATCACTGTGTGAAGCTGCTAAGTTTTAGGGTGTTTTGTTACATGGGCGTGGGTCACTAATACAGTTACCCACAATGCCATAAGGCAGGTAGAACTGCGTTTACCCTTGAGAAAATACTCCTCAGGGTTGCAGTTAGAACCCAAAGGGTCCTTTCCAATTTAAAGGACTTCAGCAGAGCAGAACCCCTTTACTATGAGGCTGTGAGGTTTAGTCAGTCAGGGCCCGGAGCACCAGGTAATTTTCTAAATCCTAAGTAAGTAGCCAACTGCAAGCTCTGAGCCGAAGGAGCTGTGTCCAGGCCCATCTGCGGAGCTTGGCCTACTACCTGGTAATTATGTTAACGACTCAGAGGCACATTGGGAGGGTCGAGACCAGGGTATGCAGCACTTGCACTGGGGTTCTCCTAGGGAGGACAGCGATTTTCAAGGAACATGTATATGCTGCCTGGAAGGCGGGCAGCACAGATCCTGCTAGAAGCTAGGGCTGACTCCAGCAGGGATGTGAACCCATGCAGGTGGAGGTGGGCGGCCAGAGGCAGGGGGAGAAAGGGCTGGCAGACACCATAATCTGCAATGTCGCCCTCAAGCACGGAAGCCAGCTAGGGGTTCCGGCTCACCGGGAACGCATTGTCAGGCCTGTGGTGGCTCCGCCCCATGATGGGATGACCCTGACTCTGGCAGGAGGCTCTGAAGGCCAGCAGAGGCCCTCTCGAGTTCCTGATGTCCCTTCACAGGCTCCAGACCACACTCATTGTGAGGAGGGACAGGGGTGTCAAGTGGCTTTGCATAAACAAGGTTTCACATGCGAAAATCGTTCTCCATCAGGAGCTATGCCCTGTGAGCACTTTCTCTGCTGAGCTGATTCTCAAACTAGACTATGCATTAGAATCATCTGTCAGAAATGCAGATTTCAGGTGCCCACCCCAAGTAGCTCTTAGTAAACCCAGAAAAGTGGTTCTTGATTTTTTTTTTTTTCAGAACTGCTCCCACAATTTTAATTTGCAAATAAGTCTGGAAACCAAACCTGGACCCAAGGTGAGTTACTTAGGAGCACTCTGTCTTCTGGCAGTTATTTAACCTGGCTCAGCCTTGCTTTGCCCATCTGTAAAATGGGAGTTGTATTACTTTTCTAAGGCTACTTTCTGAAAACTGTTGACTGAATGACTTAAACCACAGAAATTCATTGTCTCACAGTCCTGAAAGCTAGAAGTCCAAGGTCAAGGTGTCGGCAGGGTTGGCTTCTTCTGAGGCCTCTCGCCTTGGTTTACAGCCGCCTGCCTTCTCCTTGTGTCCTGTTGTCTTACCTCTGCGTGCGTCCTTGTCCTGATTCCCTTTCCAGCCACACTGGATTGGGGACCCACCCTCATGACCGCACTTTAACTTAATTACGTCTTTAAAGGCCCTATGTCCAAATACAGTCACATTCTGAGGCCCTGGGGGGTTAGGAGTTCAACCCAGGAATCTGCGGGGACACAATTCAGCTGTTAACAGAGGTAATATGGTCATTGTGAGGGTTAATCAGATAGGACACTTGATGCTTGGGGTGTTTGATGCAATCAGGAGTTGCAAACTCTTGTTTTCCATTCCCTCCAATTTTGGTGGCACTAGATGGAAAAATTGCCCCTGAGCAGTGGGTGACACACAGGAAGACTGGACTTTTCTTTCAGGCACTAATCCCCTTAAAACATCTGGTCTGCCCCCGCCCCCACCACAAGAGCCGGTGCAAATCCACCCGCGGGAGCCGCTAGCAGCTGCGGAGGCCATGGGCCTGGTTTCCCGGAATCTGAGCTTAACACTTAAGACTGAGCTTCTTTTCAAAAGAGCTGAGGGCTCAAGCACTTTGTCGCACCTAATCCTTTTTCAGAAGGAGGCAGGCGCTTTCATGCGGCCAGAGTCCTCTCCGTGGGCCTGCAAAGGGGCCTGGAGTTTTCCCCGCTGGGTCTCACCCGCTTCCCCCGCGTCCCAGGTGGCTCGGCGGTAAAGAATCCACCTGCCAATGCAGGAGACACAGGTTCGATCCCTGGGTCTGGAAGATCCCCTGGAGAAGGAAATGGGAACCCACCCCAGTATTCTTGTCTGGGAAATCCCATGGACAGAGGAGCCTGGCGGGCTACAGTCCATGCGGTTGCAAGAGTCGGTCATGACCTAGTGATTAAACCACCACCAGCAATATCCCATTGTCTGTGTGTGCCACGTCTTCTTTACCCATTCATCTGTCAGTGGGCACTTAGAGGGCACATTCCTTTGTGAAAATTGAAGTATAGTTGTGGTACAGTGTTTCAGATGTACAGCAAAGCAACTCGGTCACGCATATATGTGTATGTCTGTTCTTTTTCAGGCTGTTTACCTATTCTCAAGACAGTTGTGTGTATCTGTTAATCCCAAGTTCCTAACTGAACCCCAAACTTTCCACTTTGGGGACTCCCCTGGTGGTGCAGACAGTAAAGAATCCACCTGCAATGCAGGAGACCTGGGTTCCATCCCTGGGTGGGGAAGATCCCCCGGAGGAGGGCATGGCAACCCACTCCAATATTCTCGCCTGGAGAATCCCTTGGACAGAGGAGCCTGGAGGGCTACATCCATGGCGTCGCAAAGAGTTGGACACAACTGAGCGACTTTCACTTTCCACTTTGATAACCAGAAGGTTGTTTTCTATATCTGTTAGTCTATTTCTGTTTCGTAAATAAGTTCATTTGTATCATTTTTTTAGATTGCATATATGAGTGATATCAGAGAAAGACACATAGCGTATGACATTCACTTCTGAAAGGAGCGACAGACAAGATGCATCAGGTTGTCTCAGGAAACCAAGCCTGAAGTCCCATGCTCCTGCCCAGAGCATAACTATCCATAACTGTCTCAGATTGCTCCAGGGGCATAGCCCAGGAGAGGTGCTCGGACCCATCTTCTGGTGTTGGATTCAGTATGTTTCAGGTAACTTGAAAGCTCCTCTGGGGACTTCCTTGGCAGTCCGATGGTGAAGACTCCGCCTTTCAACGCAGGAAGTGGGATCAAACCCAGGTCTCCTGCATTACAGGCAGTTTTTTAACCATCTAAGCCACCAGGGTATTGCTATTTCTTGGTTTTTCAGTTTTAGGGAGCTGATGTCCTCTACATAAGAAAAGAATTTTACTCTTTTTACATAAAATGCATGTACACACACACACACACACACAGATGCCTTTTCTCTGTTCTCCCTCTATAGTTTCATTGAAATTTTAAGCTTTTATATTATTATAATTCTGTAAATGCTGTGAATAGTGGAACTCTATATATTATGCTTTCGTGTTCCTCAACAACTTACGCTTTTTCTGAAGTTAACAATTGCCTTATATTTTTGGTCTGTTTTAATAATTTATCCCTCAACTGTCCCCTCCTTTCAATGTGCTCACACACTAAATCCATATTTTTGAAGAAATTTCTTCAAGAACCTTCTGGATTGGTTACACTGTCTGTCTACTAGGCAACTCTGTCTACTATGTATTAGAGGTAACTTTACCTCTCTTTTGTGAGGGAGTCCCTGTTTCCCAGATCCCACATCCTCTTCTTTTTAAAATTTAAAAAATTTTACTTCTTCTTAAATAAAAATGTCTCCAGTAGCTTCTTCAATTTGTTGTTATTCAGTCGCTAAGTTGTGTCCAACTCTTTGCGACCCCTGTGGACCGTGGACTCCATGGACCCCCCAGGCTCCCCTGTCCATGAGATTTTCCAGGCAGGAATACTGGGGTAGGATGCCATTTCCTTCTCTGGGGAATCTTCCTGACCAGGGATTTAACCTCCTTCTCCTGCACTGGCAGGCAGACTCTTTACCACTGAGCCACCAGGGAAGCCCACCTTCTTCAATAAGGTCTTGCATATCTGAAAACATATTTATTACACCCTCACATTTAATTAATAGTTTTGTTGGGTATAGAATTTTGCCTTTGGAAATATTTTTTCTTCAGGATTTTGAAGCATTTATCCACTGTCTTCTATCTTCTTATTGTTGCAAAGTCCAATGCCATTCTAATTCTTAACCCTTTGCAGAAATCATGTTTTCTTTTCCCTCCTTGGAAACAGTATTTTATCTCTATTTCAGTGTGATGAAATTGCACAATGATGTGTCTTGGTGAATCAGTATTCATCTGTGGTGCTGAATATAATTGGGAAATTCAAGGTCTTGATATCTGAGTTTTCATGAATTATTTCTTTGGGCAATTTTCTCTCATTGTCTCTGTATCTGCTTTCCAAATTTGGGTTAGACATTCTGGTGTGGCTCTATAATTTCATTAATTCTCTCCTATATTTTCTTTTTGTTTTTACTACCCATTCTGAGTGCTGTCCTTGACATTTTCATTTCAGCTCTTCCAAGTGCTTTCATTTGTTCTCTGAATGATTTTTATTAGAATCGCATTTTCTTTTTCTCCAGTTTTATTGCGATAGAATTGGTATTGTTGATGTGATTTGGTGACTAAGTCATGTCTGACTCTTTGCGACCCCCATGGACTTTAGCCCTCCAGGCTCCTCCGTCCATGGAATTCTCCAGGCAAGAATACTGGGGTGGGGACTTAGGAAACATCATGTGCACACTGCTATGTTTAGAGTGGATAATCAAGGGGAAACTACTCTATAGGACATGGCACTCTGCCCAGTGTTGTGTGCCAGGCAGGATGGGAGTAGGGTTTCACAGAGAAAGGCTACATGTATATGTATGTCTGAGTCCCTTCGCTGTTCACGTGAAACTTACAACATTGTTAATTGGCTACACACTGATAGAAAATGTTTTGGTGTTTAAAAAAAATTCTAAAAAAAAGAAAGAATACAGGATTGGTAGTCATTCCATTCTCCAGAGGATCTTCCTGACCAGAGATCGAACCCGGGTCTCCCACAAAGAGTAGGCCACGGCTCACTTTCAGCCCAGTAGAGAAGAGAGGGAAAACAGCCTGAAGTTGGACTGAGGCAGTTGTCTCCCTTTTCTGGAAAACAAGTAGTTTAAAGGTCCAAGAGACCTTGATCTGTGTGCTCCTGAGGCACATGCACTGCCCCCTGGTGGACAAGCTGGTAGCTGCTTTTAGGGCTCTCCCTAAAATCACCGCTTTCCAAGATGGTGATGTGAAGTCCTGGTAACTATTGCCAGAGGAAGGGAGACTTGAACTCAGATCAGAAGAGAAGAGGGGGGAAGGATGTTCTAAGTTTAAACTTCGGCATTTCTTCCCAATCAATATGTCCACGCCAGCATCGATCAGTACACCCCTGTGTGTGGCCCTGTAACTATCACTGGGGATTTAGCATTACTGTGGGAAGACTATTTTCCCAGCTTCTCGGCTGTCACTGCCCTGCACAAAGGGGAAGTACCAGTTTTAAGAAAGAAGATGTAACATCCACATGAAACTCACCTGCAGTAATTTCACCCCATGACCTTCTGCAACTGCGCTGTCGAATAAGGCAGCCACTAGCTGTGTGTGGGGGCTTTCCTGGTGGCTCAGTGGTAAGGAATCTGCCTGCCAAGCAGGAGATGCAGGTTTGATCCCTGGGTTAAGAAGATCCCCTGGGGGAGGAAATGGCAACCCACTCCAGTCTTCTTGCCTGGGAAATCGCCTGGACAGAGGAGCCTGGCGGGCTACAGTCACAAAAGAGTAGGACACGACTTAGTGCCTAAACAACAAGAAGCCATGTGTGACTGTTTAAATGTCAATTTGATAAAATTAAAAATCCAGTTTCTCAGTTAACTCTAGCCACATGCGGCTACCACATCAGACAGCACAGACAAAGAACATTCCCGCTGCTGCAGAAAGTTCTGTGGGACGGCACTTGCCTGAGCCCCTATTGGTGCCCAGATGATTCTCCCAGACAGAAGTTGCCACAATCTCACCCATGTTGCTACAAGTCGTGGTCCTACCTCTGTGGCAACATCCATCACAGTCTGACTTAAATGGAGTCAGCTAGGCGATAGCCCTGTCTCTCCCATCTGACCATAAGCGCATGAGGGCTGAGACCAAGCAGGGTCACCTGCTATTACTCCTGGTACCTAGAGAAGAGACAGGCAAAGAGCAGTTCCGGAATAAATGTTAGTTGAATGAATGACTTGCTTGTAAACTCCCTGAGGGCAGGCATGAAATGTTCTCATTTGTGTATCCCCCACAGCTCCTTGAGCAAAGAGGGAACTTCAGCAAACGTCTGATGGATTGCTCTCACACCTCCCAGCCTGAGGACCGACCTCAGCACTGAGACAAAAAGCGGGACATCTGTGCTCCCCAGCCTCACTCGCCAAGCCCCCCATCTCTGTCTTCACACACATTGTCTTCTGAGGCTTGGACACATGCCCCCCCACCCTTGTTTGCTGCTTCCCCATGAGGCCTGATCACCATCACCCCCACACACCTCACACACACACACACACACACACACACATGCACATGCAGCCTTCAAATTCTATCTTTGACATCCTTTCCCCTCCCTCCTCACACCTGGAAGAGTGGTCTCCATTACCGGGGTGTGTGCATCCCCAGGAGTTGCCCAATATGATCTTCTGAAATGTAGAGAAAAAATGTTTAGACTTCTGTTTGTTATTTTTAATCTCATCATTCACAATTATCTTGTTCTGCTATATGTTTTAATATGTTAATAATATACTAATACAATAATAGATGCTTATTTGTAAATTAAATACACGTATTTGGGGTGTTGGGCTTCCCAGGTGGCTCAGTGGGTAAAGAATCCACTCGAAATGGAGGAGATACAGGAGACGCAGTTTCGATCCCTGGGTTGGAAAGATCCCCTGGAGGAGGGCATGACAACCCTTTGCAGTGTTTTTGCCTGGGAACCCCACGGAGAGAGGAGCCTGGTGGGCTACAGACCGTAGGGTCGCAAAGAGTCAGACGCAACTGAAGCGACTGAGCATGCACATACATTTGGGGTGTACTCTAGCTTATTTTTATTGATAGTAGTGTGTGTGTGTGAAAAAAGGCATCACCTTGGAATAGCTCCCACCCATCCACTTCCTGGTCCTGCTCTTGTCTGAGGAGCCAGCAGAACCCCATCCCCTGCATCATCTCAGTCCACTCAGGCCCAACTGACTTGGAGGCAATTGACACAGAGTCTTACAAACCGCTGGTGTCTTCCACTTTTTAATTCTTAGTGTACCTCTAGGAAACACCCTGAACTTTGTTCTTAAATTCAGATTATCTTCAGTTACTATACTAGCTTTGTCTTTCCAACCAAATGGAGGATTCCACGAGCATCTTTTACTAAGGCCCTGCCAGTCTAATTTCATTTATGAATAAGAGAGATAAATAGAGTCGGGGGGTACAACGACCCACTGAGAGACGCGCAGGTTCAAGCCTTGCTGGCCCATCGCAGAACAGGACTATAGTTGCGGGGAAAAGATTTTGCTTCCAGGGAGCTCTGCTCCAGTTCACAAAAGCAAACCTAGCAGCCTTGGTTAGGGGTTTCCTGCCTGCCCTCAGCTCACCATCCCTGCCCTCGAGAGGAGCGGTACCTGGAGGAAGTCTACACACAGAGGAGGTGTCAGCTGCTAACTTGCCAAAGATCAGAGCTGAGGTCACGACCTTCTAATGGTGAACCAGCCTGTTAGTTTAGCAGTCTGTGTTCCCAGTGTCAGAGCCCTGCCTGGCGGCGATCTGATTTTTCATTATCCGGGAGGCCCCTTGCTTGAAAATGAGAGAAACCTCCAGCAACCTCTGGAAATCTCTTCTTTTCAAATGATAACAAGTAGAATCTTCACCTCAGAAACTTGGCTTCCTGCTCTCTTACATTCTGCTCTGCCCTTATGCTGGCCGAGCAGAAGAACAGGCAAATGATGAACGTGTGGGTTAAAAAAAAAAAAAAAATGTCAATCAAATGTAAATGATGATCCCATTAAAAAATGATTTTCATTCAAACTTAACAACACAAATTTCTCAGACTTTGCGATTAGCTCTGTGTCAAACTTTGGCTCTCTCTCTTTTTTTCTCTTTAGTGGTTCATTTGGGATATTCTGCAATAATTTTCAGTTTGGGGGGGGTGGATTTTTTTTTTTTTTTAAGTACTGACCAAAAAAATCTTGCTCCATTCAGTCTCCTGAGAATGTTGGGTTGAGTTTTTGATCCCTGTGGCTCATTGATTTGCGGGCTGATGTAGTGTGAGGGGTCCTTATTAGTGGCGTCTGTCCCTGCTGTAATGTTTTGTTATTTTTCCTCATTTGTTCACTCTGACATCATGTCATTACAGAATGGTGCTGCTCAGGCCCTGGCTGGCTGTTCGTTAGCGTGTGTTTAATGAGCAGCTTAATTGAGCTGTCTAGTAGGCCACCTGTCGCCCTCCGGACTTATTAACATACTAATGGCCTGACATTGTATTCTCTGACAGGCAACAGGGCTTACTGATTTGATGTCTGGACATGAGGATTTTATGCAGGAATGAGAGCGGGCATTGGGAAGGAAGGTTTAAAAACCGCGAATTAACTCTTTGGTATCTCTGTGTTTATGGTTCTCTCGTGGAAAAAAAAAAAAAAGGTTCAACCCATCACAGGCCAGGAAAGCAAATTCTGGGAAGGGCGGCTTGCTCTATCCTGGCAATCCCAGTTGGGGTTCTCCAGGAGGAAATATATCCCGCCTGAGAAGAGCGGGCTTTGTTCCGATTACAGTGTTATCGTTGGGAACGACTTCAAAGGCGAAATCTCCTGCAGCCTTGGGTGGGGGCGGGGGGAGTTTTGCGACTAGACTTTTCTCGACTGTGGCTAAACAGATGAGAAGCTGCCATGCTGCACTTGAGGCTGTGAGTGTGGTCTGCTGTCCCCGCCTTTGGAGTCCAGCTGAGGACAGCCTGGGGACACTGGGCTCCCTGGGAGGGCTCGGAGGGAGGGCCGGAGGGCTCACGTGTATGTCGGAGGGGCTCCCTGGTTCGGTTTGGTTTTTTTGCCTGAGGGTGTGTGGTTGGGTCTTTCCCCCTGGCCTCCCTTGCAGACAGGCAGGAGGAAGAACTTCCGGGAAGTTTCAGGAGGCTGAGTCCAGGGCGTGGGCATGGCAGTCCTGTGGGAAGCCTGGACGGTGCTCCTCGGTGCCTTCTCCCTAGCTATCTCCTCCTCTGATGCCTGAACACACGACAAGCACACACAGGATCGTAAGGAAACAGCCACTTTAAGATTCCAGCAAAGGGCTGAGGCTGAGGGCTGTGCCCAGGAGCCAACCCCCACCCCACCACCAAAAGCATCTCAGAGGTGGGTGGGAGTCCTTGGAGAAAAGGGCCATCTGGGGGCTGGGGTGAATTGCAGCATCTTGACTGGCCTGAGGGTCTCCCTAGGTCAGCTGAGTTGCTGCAGGAGGCTGGGGGTCTGCAGAGAGAGCCAGGAATCATTCTAGACATGGCTGTCTGGATGCTGCATTCCAGAACTTGGTACATAGGACCAGCAGCCCCCGGCTGTCTTTATAGGAGGTGCTGAGCAGGGGGAGTGCTGCCTGCCAGCAGTCACACTTCCTCTCCTAGTGAATGAATGCCCAGCCGTAGGAAAAGGTTGGGGAAGGAAAGGAATCAGGGCAGAAACCCACCACTGTCTATCTGCCCACTTCATGTGATGATGAAAATGCTAATGATGATGACCTTTATTTTTATTTCTTAAGTCAAGACTTTTGTAAAGATAATCTCATTTAAGTTTTTTCTCTAAGGGTTTTTCAACTTCAGCACAGTTGACAACTGGGGCCAGATCTTTCTTTGCTGTGTGTTGGCAGGGGGTGGGGTTGCGCTCTCCTATGCATGGTAGGATGTTGAGTAGCACTCCTAGGCTCCACCCATCAGTTACCAGTAGTAATCCCAACTCAACTGCAATACTCAAAAAGCAGCTCCAGACATTGCCAAATATCTCCTGGAGGAAAAGTGGTGTCTGGTTCAGAAACATCTGCTCTAGAGATAGACATGTCACCCTCTGGTTGTAGATGAGAAGCAAATGCTGAGTGTGTAGAGGGGGAACTCGAACTCCTGAAGCTAGGACACAGGAGGCAGAGCAGGGTTTAGATGCAAGTCCATCAGATCGCATGCCCTGGCTCATCTGTTGCACAATCTTCCCTGTTTTGTGATGAAGATGGATCTGGTCATGACCAGAGGTGGGGGTGCTGTCTACATCCCCAGTGCTGACCGTGGCAGAGCTTTTGTAGATTGAGTATTTTGCTAAGGATTTTACATCTTCCTTCAAAATCTTCTCAATATCCCTTTGAGATAGATACTACTATTGCTCTCTTTTCAGAGATAATTCAACTGATGCCCAGAGGAATTAAGCAACATGTCCAAGGTCACACAGCTAGTGGGAGGAGACAATCTTACCCAGGTCTCTCTGGTTTCAAGGTCCATGTTTTCCACGACAGCACCCAGACATCCAGACATCTGCAGAGATCCCTGTCATTCATCTCTCTTTCCACAAAGAAAGGACAATTGCTCCCTGTATTTCCTGGCTGACCAGGATTCTGTGCTTGGTCAGTCTACCCAAGAGCACATATGATGGTTCATTTTATAGGTCAGTGTGACTGGGCAGCAGAATTCCTAGATATTAAGTCACACATTACTCCAGGTCTGTCTATGTGAGTGTTTCTGGATGAGGTTAACGTTTGAGTTGGTGGACTTAAAGCAGATTGCCCTCCCTAGTGTGGGTGGGCCTCGTTCAACCAGTTGAAGTTATGAATAGACCAAAAACCTGAGTCTCTCCAAGTAAGAAAGAATTCTTCCTGCCTAATGGTCTTGGAACTGGGATATTGGCTTTTTCCTGTCTTTGGACTCAAATGGAAATGTTAGCTCTTCCTGGACCTCAAGCCCACCAGCGTTCAGATTGGAAATATACTGCTATCTCTCCTGTGTCTCCAGCTTGCCAACCCACTTTGCAGATCTTCAGACTTACCAGCCTCCATAATCATGTGTGCTAGCTCCTTATAATAAATCTTTTTGTCCATTTACATTCTAGTGGTCCTGTTTCTCTGGAGAACCTTAATATAGCTAGTAACTTATTATTTCTCATATTTTCAACATCTCTACCTCATTTTGTTTTAGGGCTGTAACCAATATCTAGCTATATTTAAAAAATCTAGTCTGAGAATACTGATGTCAAATACTCTCTCATGTTGTTGATCATTTAGATAACTTGTCACTCATCGTTCTAGACAAGTTCCTCCATAATGGTCTTCCAGTCTATCAAGTCTCTCTTTAGCCTTCCAATTTAAACTTTAATCAATTCTATCAGGCTTTGTAAATTTTAGTGATAAGCTGCTTTATTTTCAGGATTTCTAAGTGGTTCTTTTTCATACCCATCTATTCTTTTCTCATCTCTGCCTGGTTTATCTCCTTAGTTGTTGTTGTTGTTGTTGTTTTGAATCCCTGTTACTTCTGCCTTTACCTCTTAGAAGAATTCAGCATTGTAATTTTAAAAATCATTTTCAGATTGCACTATTATTTTCATTTTCTCTAAAGTGATCTCATCTCCTGATTGCTAGTTTTGTTGAATTGGTATAACTTCAAGAGTTAGTTAATTTTTGTTTCATTCTGTTGTAGTTGCAGTGGCTTTGTACCCACCACTCCCTTTCTGCGGTGTGTTGGGTGCGGGGGATGTTTTCTCTATATGCACTCTTAGAGTCTCCAGTTCAGAACTACATCTTACAGTGGGTTTTGAGAGAGTTTATCCTAAGGAGATAACTGGGAATATTGCAGGTCTAGTCACTGAGTCTTTTGGTAAGTTGGCCAGATCTTTCTTGGCTGCAGGCCTGCTGTTTGCTTTTCCTCGTCTTAATAGGTATGTATCTGGAGTCTAGGCAGTGGTTGATAGAAGCATTTTTTTATCCCCTGTAAGAAGGGAGCTGCTCCCCATCCTTGGCTCTGTTCCCTGCCTTGCATGAGCCATGTTTAGTTTCAAACACTGTGCAAGAAACAAGCTCCCTGCCTCCTCTGTTTCCAGGCCCACGGTCCAGCAGGCTGGTAGCTTCAGTTGCACTTTCACATCCGGTTTTCTGGCTGGTGGAGACATTGTTTTTTTATGAGCATGGCAGCTTCTTAAATCTATCATTACTCTGTGTTGGTGCCAGTGGAAGGCTCAAAGCTTGAATCTTGATGGAGTCTGATGCTCCCTGTGGTACACACGTCTCACCACCATTCTGCAATATTTTATCAAAAATCTCCCTACAGGGAATAGTTTCTGGCTGTTAGCTTGGGTTTAAAAAGCACTGTATTCATAGTCAAAAGTATGGGCTGAGTTAAACTGCCTGGGTTCAAACCCCAGGTCTACTACTTACTAGTTTTGGAAACTTGGGCCAAGTTGTTTAAAGGCTTTAAGCCTCTTCTGTGAAACACATCAGTAGTCTAATTTCCTAAGGATATTATGAGAATTATATAAGATAATTTGTATAAAAATACTTCCCATAGATTCTGGAACCTAATCAGTCCTCAATAAATGTCTGCTGTTATTGTCATGGATATTACTCCCTGGTTTGAATCAAATATCACTTAGAAATCACCTAGCCAATCTCCTCGCTCAGGTAAACTGCATGCATGTGATAGCTTATGGTGAACAATGTCAGATCCAAAGAAGATTTAGCTTTGGACCAGGGACTAGGCTTTATCACTCAAGAGCTTTTGTGTAGCAGAGTTTTACTAAAGTATAAAAAGGGACAGAGAGAGCTTCTGACACAGACATAGATGGGGGGACAGAGAGTGCCCCCTCTCTAGTCTTAGCCAGGCCTTATATACTTTTACCAAATCCACTCCCACAATATACATCTTAAATTAACAGGATTACAACAATAGAAAGGTCTTACCAGACCCACTCCCACAACATACATCTTAAGATAACAAGATTAATCAGAAGGTTCTTGTTAAGAAGGAGAAACATGTCCTTTGACAAGATACATTGTTGTTATACAGTCCTTAGTTTGGGGCTTCTCTAGTAGCTCAGACTGTAAAGCATCTCACTGCAATGCAGGACACCCGGTGGGAAGATCCCCTGGGGAAGGAAATGGCAACCCACTCCAGTATCCTTGCCTAGAAAATCCCATGGATGGAGGAGCCTAGCAGGCTGTACAGTCCATGGGGTCACAAAGAGTCAGACAGGACTGAGCAAGTAACACAGAGTTTAAGATGAGTTGTTTTGTTGCGCAATCATTAGCTCTGGGCTTAAAGAAAATAATGTGACTACAACAAAGCAATGTAGAAAAAAAGTTTGTCCTTTTCTTCTCCTTGAGCGCTCTGGACCCCTATCTCCTTCTTTAGGGCCCTGGACCCCTTCCTCCTTGAGGGCCCCAGACTCCTTATCAACCTACCTAAGAATTAACTCTCACATGCATGTTCAGTCACATCCAACTCTTTTGCAACCCCATAGACTGTAGCCCTCTAGGCTTCTCTGTCCATGGGAGTTCCCAGGCAAGAATACTGGAGCGGGTTGCCATTTCTACCTCCAGGGGATCTTCCCCACCCAAGAACTGAACTTGCATCTCCTGTGGTTCCTGCATTGGCAGGTGGATTCTTTACCACTGAGCCACCTGGCAAGCCCCCAAGTATGCTGATTCTTTGCCAAAAAAATTTTTAAAAGGAGCTGTTTTTCTCTGGCAGAACTCTGACTGATAACAGTTTCAGGGGTGGAGGAAATGACTTGCTCAAGGAGATGAGTCACGACTCATGAGTTATGAGTTTTGAGGGGAACTCCGTGCTGCCTAACCAATAGGCAGAGGATTTTGATCCCAAAGCCAAGGGACAAGTAACCTAATAGGCGAGTGGAGTTCTATGTGCTGACCCAGGGGGTTCACTGGGATACTTCTGAGTACCTCCTCGTCCAGTAGGCTGGAACAATGGAAAACCGATCGTCAGGGTCTCGATCCTTCCAGTGTGAAGGCGCAGGTGACCTCTAGTAAAGAGCTCATCCTCACTGAGGCTTGCATAAAATAAGCAGGGACACGGGAGGATGAAGGCAGGAAGCAGTTGATTTTTTCAGGTTCAGGTAGGAGTTTGCCTGAATCCCCGTCGCCCCACCATGAGACGGTCGCTGCCGGGACTTTGTGTGCCCTGCCCCTCCTCTGCCCCTTGTGCTGGAGATGCACACTTTTCTTTCTTTCCTTCTGGCAAGGTTTAATCCGGGCCCCTACTGCAGTAGAGCGGAACGAGAACAAACAACAGGGTTCCCTTGCCGGCTCGCTCACTGAGGGCACGGCGAGCTTGTTCCGTATAGAGAGCGGGTGGGAGGAATATACGTCCTTCAACTGGACGAAAGACAAGAGGGAAAACAGGGGGTTGGGCGGGCCCGTCCCGGATATCTTCCGTTGGCACCCCCAGGTCTGCTCCCCATCCCTCTCCGTGGCTCTAGGCCCAGGAGGCTGGGCTGGGAGGATGGTGTGGAAACAGGAATGGACTTCCAGTGGTCGTCGGTCAACGGGACCCGAGACAGAGGGCGCTCAGGACGGGAGGCCAGGCCCTGCGCCCTCCGGAACGCCCTCTAGGGGGCGCTGCAGGCTGACCGAGCGCCTCCAGAGGCTGCCTGGCCAGGGGCCCTCCGCGCCCAGCCCTCTCTGCCTCAAGCTCCCAGCTCTCGGGCACGCGAGTGACACCAGCATCCACCGTGGCTTATTAGCCCAGAAGTGCCGCACCATTCCTTGTGGTTGCCCTTCTCCCAGCCCACGTCTTTGTAAGAGTAAGAGAGGAGGCTGGGTGGTGGTGGCTTAGTTGCTAAGTCGTGTCCGACTGGGATTCTCCAGGCAAGAACACTGGAGTGGGTTGCCATTTCCTTCTCCAGGTAAACTTCCCAACCCAGGAATCGAGCCCCTGCACCTCAGGCAGATTCTTTACCGACTGAGCAACCGGGGAAGGCCTTGTAGCTTTACATCTTTGTAAGATGTCCCTTTATTAATCTTTCCTCAGATACCATCATGTGTGTGTAACACACTGTTTCTTGCTTGCCCCATGAATAATGTAGGGTGATTTGGGCTTCTTTAATCTCTTTGAGTATTTCTTTGGAGATTATCAAAGACTCGTGGAACCAGGAAGGACCATATATGCTGTTGGGACAACATTCCTTTCACAGATGAGACAATTGTGGTTTCTCTGAGACCAATTGTGGTGAAGTAGTGATAAATCCAAGGTCCTTTGGCTAAGCAGAGGTCAGGCAGTGGCCTCTCCCAGAGCTGCTAGCCCTTCTCCATCTGCCTCTGTCTCTTGAATGACCCCCAGGGTTGTACTGGGTGTTAGGCTGTGATCACAAAAAGTGAAATCCAATAATAAGATGAGAGACTGGGGGAAGATGTTTGCATTCCCAAGCCTCCCAGGTACCTCAGTAGATAAAGAATCCGCCTGCAGAGTGGGAAACACAGGAGACACGGGTTCGATCCCTGGGCAGGGAAGATCTCCTGGATGAGGGCATGGCCACCCACTCCAGTATTTTCAACTAGAGAATCCCGTGGACAGAGGAGCCTGGTGGGCTATAGTCCATGGGGTCACAAAGAGTCGGACATGACTGAAGTGACTGAGCAGGCATGCTCATTTGCATTGCCAGGACCTTCTCACCCAGGGAATCATACTGTATTTAATCAGCAGTCTTCCTCTGGCTGAATGGCTTTGGGGTCTAGTCATGGTGTGGTATCTGGAGTGTGGGTCAGGTCTAGTGCAGAGTATAAGAGGGCAGAACTTGTCCATCATCTGTCCTCTCCTCAGGCCCCCTCTTGGTCCCCAGTTTCCTCTGTCCCCACCAGCTGAAGCTCAAGCACCATATTCTTAGGAACCGCTGTCAGATGTCCCCTGGTAACTGAAGAGTTAAAGGATTCTTTAATCCTTACAGTTTACAACAAGTAAGAGAATGCTCTCACATGTGGGCTGATAGAAGTCATTTTGTGGTGAGCATTGAGAGACAGTGTGTGTATGCGTGCTAGTTGCTTCAGTCATGTCCGACTGTTTGTGAGCCCATGGACTGTAGCCCAACAGGCTCCTCTGTCCATGGGGATTCTCCAGGCAAGACTTCTGGAGTGGGTTGCCATGCCCTCCTCCAAGGGATCTTCCTGACCCAGGGATCAGACCCGCATCTCTTATGTCTCCTGCATTGGCAGGCGGGCTCTTCACCAGGAGGGCCACCTGGGAAGCCCTAGGAGAGACAGTGACCTCCCCCTAAAATAACTTCCTTCTCCTGGGCCAGCAGTGGGAAAGTGCTTAACTCACAAGACAGGTTGACACTTTATTTCTGGCTTCTCCCCGTTCCTTCAACTGAACATTCGGGGGTGATAATCTTCCTCTGTCCTTGAATAAATGTTCCTGCAAGCCCCAGGAGTTGGACAGTCACGGTAAGGGGCAAACACTGTCTCATCTCAGATGTTAGAATGTCCGCATCACATACTGATCATAGCTCCAGCTGTGATGTTTAACCTTTGTCTCACCCCCAGCTCAGCCCTGCTTCAGGCCGGAAGCCACGGCTGCCGGAAGGACTTGGCTGGTTTCTTTTTTGTTTCTCCACCTCGTGCTTTGATTCCTCTGCACGTCCACCTCCTTCTTGGTATTCGGTTTCCATCTTGTCCTGGGTAGGAGCAGCGTGGGAGGGAGGAGGCCATACAGGATGAGAAATGCCTTGTGTTTTAGAGGCTATAGGCTGCTTGCATGCTTCATCCTGTTTTTTTTTTTTTTTGTATTGTTTGCTTTGAAATAATTCCAAAATTACAGAAAAGTTCAAAGAATAGTACACAAATTCCCACAGACTGACAAATTCTTAACATTTTCTCAGATTTCCTTTATCACTCTTTCTTCCCACCCTTCGTTCACCCATCACCTGTTTCCCTTCCCCACCTTTCTTCCTAAACTGAGATAATTGCAGGTGTCAACCCCTTCGATGTGTATTCCTAAAATCATGGAGATTATCTGACATAAATACAGTAACTATCAAATTCAGAAAATTGAACACTGACATAATATTGGGTTGGCCAAAAAGTTCTTTTGTTTGCTAATCACCCTAAAAATGTTCTTATCGCTAAACTGCTTCAGTTGTGACCGACTTTTTGCAACCCTATGGACTATAGTCTGCCAGGTTCCTCTGTCCATAGGGATTCTCCAGGCAAGAACACTAGAGTGGATTGCCATGCCCTCCTCCAGGGGATCTTCCTGACCCAACAATAGAATCCACATCTCTTTATGTCTCCTGCCTTGGCAGATAGGTTCTTTACCACTAGCGCCACCTGGGAATCCCAAAAATGCTCCTAGTGGCAAATTTCTCCCAATCCAGACTCCAATCCTGATTGTGTATTGTGTCGGTTAATCTCAAAAGTTCTTCAGTCTTCCTGTGGCTTTTATGACATTGATACTCTTAAAGAGTGCAGGTCAGTTGCTTTGTAGAATATTCCGTGATTTGGGTTTGAGCTGAGTAGGGTTGGGTTCTGCATTTCTGGCAGGAGCACTGCATAAGTGGTGTGTGCCCTTCTCAATGCATCACGTCAGGGGACACGTGGTGTCAGTTTCTCCCACGTGATGTCAACTTATATCACCTGGGTAGGGTGGCGTCTGCCACGTTTCTCCACTGTAATTATTCTGATTCCCATTGTCACTAATAAACTGTCTGTAGGGAAATACTTTCAGACTATAAAATACTCTGTGTCTTTTCAAACTTCCATCCCCAAATTTTGGCATCCATCATTAATTTTTGTCTTAAGCCCCAAGTCTGTCATCAAGTCAGTCTATGGGGGAGCTCATGTTCCCAAATGAAGAGTTGTTATGAATTAGAGTTGCAACTCACCCCTGTGGATGGGGGTCTCTGCTGCTTCTTAACATTTGATTCAGGTTTGGATACAAGACTCATCCCCTAATCCTCCCTTGCAGGACTATGTTGGTATATTTAAACCAGTCTTTACTTGTGGGCATCACAGAAGAAATGTGAAATGAGTGTCTGATGAATTCATCAGAAGACACCTCTCCTGCATCACCTGGATGGACTGCCTCACCTGGACCACTCTCTCTCGACCCCTCAATATTGCATTCTCAAGAAGGAGAGAAAAGAACAAATGTTGTATGATTGTCCGATTTTGCTTATATATGTATAGAACAGGCAAGTTCCTAGAGACAGAAAGAAGATTAAAATTTACCAGACTGGAAGGAGGGGGAATATGAAGTTAATGGTTAATGATTACAAGAGCCTCTGTTTAAAATGACAAAAAAATTTGGGAATAGATAGTGGTGATGGTTGCACATCATGAAGGCAATTAATGTCACTGAATTGTACTTAAATAATGTCACTTAAAAATGGTTAAAATGGCAAATTTTGTGATATATGTAAATTTTAAAAATTAATCATGTAATATGCCAAAAACATTGTATTGTACACTTTAAGTGTGTGAATTGTGCAATATGCAAATTATATATCCATAAGGCTGTCTTTTTAAAAAAAAAAAAACAACCCTCAGTCACAGCCCCTCAGTTACATTCTCAAACACAGCCATGACTGGTTATCGTCAGCCACGTGGTTCCCTGCAGTGGTTGTTGTTCAGTCACTAAGTTGATTCTGACTCTTTGCGACCCCATGGACTGCAGCACGCCAGGCTTCCCTGTCCTTCACCAACTCCTGGAGTTTGCTCAAACCCATATCCACTGAGTGGGTGATGCCATCCAACCACCTCACCCTCTGTCGTCCCCTTCTCCTCCTGCCCTCAATCTTTCCCAGCATCAGGGTCTTTTCCAATGAGTCAGCTCTTCACATCAGGTGGCCAAAGTATTGGAGTTTCACCTTCAGCGTCAGTCCTTCCAATGCATGTTCAGGGTTGATCTCCTTTAGGATGGACTGGTTTGATCTTCTTGCAGTCCAAGGGACTCTCGAGAGTCTTCTCCAACACCACAGCCCCAAAACATCAGCTCTTCAGTGCTCAACTTTCTTTATAGTCCAACTCTCACATCCATACAAGACTACTGGAAAAACCACAGCTTTGACTAGACAGACCTTTGTTGGCAAAGTGATATCTCTGGTTTTAATATCTACGTTTGTCCTAGCTTTTCTTCCAAGGATCAACCGTCTTTTAATTTCATGGTTACAGTCACCATCTGCAGTCATTTTGGAGCCCAGGAAGATAAAAATCACTGTTTCCACTTTTTCCCTGTCTATCTGCCATGAAGTGATGGTCCTGGATGCCATGATCTTAGTATGGTAAATTCATAAAAAGAAGATTAAGAAGCATACTTCAGTGAGTCCATAGGTGAAGAAAGTATAGTATTCACCTACCTTTTGAAAGAAATGTGTTTTTGTATGTATTGACTTAAACACTATATATTTATGTTTTTATTTTGTAAAATATATGTGCAGTAATACACAAGATCTAAAAAGTCTGAGTGTAAGTTGATTGCTTCAGTGTAAGGTATAAGTCATAACACAAGATCTACAAAGTGTGGTCACAATAATTTAAAATATCTTGAGTCATTCAATATTTATGTTTGAAAAGTAGTTCATTTTACTGTGACCCCGAATAACCAACTGGAAAACTTTCTACATCCAAAGTAAAGTTTCTCTGTCCGAATCTACCCTTTTGATCAGCAACCATTCTCTCATTAACACTTGTGGCCCTGCTGATTTTTGCTCTCATTTGCACCACGTAAAAAGCCTCTGCCAGCTTCCCTTCCTCTCTGTTCAAACAAACAATAGCTTTTGGAACAAAGAAGGAAATTTGCAGCAGGTGAAAGTTTAGTTTTAATGATGCAGAGACCAAATTGTTTTTAAACTAGAAATACGTAGAGAACGCCAAACTTCCTTTAATTTCTTATTTCTCACAATTATCCATTATAGCTTACCAAATCTCTTACTTTGAATCAGAGAATCTTTGAAATAAATTCAGAAACTAACCTTTTGTGCCTACATAGCTTATTAGCAACAAGAAAAATTACTTTTTTCACTGACCGTGAGCTTTTTCTCCCTCTGGAACATAAAATAGAGACATAAACTTGTAGGCTGTAGAGGCAGCCACTGGTGACATTTTCATATTTCCTCAGGGAGGGAAAATCTAGGGGAGAGGGGGTTGAAAAAGCCTGAGATTGGTCATTTGTATCCACATGTAGCAAAGGAGTTATTAGGCGCTGATGAGCGGCTCAGATCAGAACAGGCAAGGCTGTTGCCAGCTCCCTTCATGCCTTGCAGTCCTTGAATCAGGGCATTTAATTGGTGCATGAAAAGTCACCTTAACAAGGTTTTCTGTCACCTTTCCTGAGCATCCTCCTGATGAAGGATTTGTAAAAACTTTTCTAAGCAGGCATCTCATGTCGTTCAGCTACTCCAGAGGAAGCGATGTCAACTTTCATATAGAGTCATCCCTCAGTATCCACAGGGCATTGGTCCCAAGATCTCTAGAAATATGCAAATACCAGGGATGTTCAAGCCACTTTATAAAAGGCATAGGAAGGTGGGTGCCCCGCCCCCCCCCCCCCCCCCCCCGCCACTTCCATGGATATGGAGAGTTGAGTACCCGCGGTCATTCCTACTCTTTGAAGTCTCTTTCGTGCTAAAATCCAGAGGTAGCAGAAAGGATGGCAAGACCAGAAAGGAGCAGGCAGGGATGGTATTAGTCAGGCTACATGACCCAGTCTGTTGGGCCAAAGGATATATTTATATACACTTAAATACTTTAATAGTCTCTCCCACTAGCTCTCTGCAAGGACTGTGTGTGTGTGTTCAGTCGCTCAGTCATGTCTGACTCTTGACCACTCCATGGACTATAGCCCACCAGGCTCCTCTGTCCCAGGGATTTTTCAGCAAGAATACTAGAGTGGGTTGCCATTTCCTTATCCAGGGAGTCTTCCCCACCCAGGGATCGAACTGGCATCTCCTGAACATTCTCACCACACTTATTTAGGAGTGCCTTCTCTCCCCCTAGGCCTGCCTAGCAGAGTACTACCAAATTCTTGGACTCTTTTTCTTTTCTTTTTTCCAGCAAAAGGAGGTTTATTTGGGATCAGCAAAGAATCACAATTCAGGGTCTTCAACCAGGGTGAGAAATCACGGATTTTTTTTTTTTTTCCATCTGTTAAATGAGAAAGGGCTGATGCTGAAGTTTCTGCAGATCAAGTGCCTCACTGGGATATTTCTCTTCCCTTTCTCTCTCACCCCTTTCTCTCCTTCTCTTTCCTCTTCTTCCTTCATCTCCTCTTCTTCCTCTCCCTCTTCTTACTTTTACTGTGCTAAAATACACATAACAAAATTTGCCACTGTGACCCTTTTTAAGGTTACAGTTCAGTAACATTGAGTACATTCACATCCTTGAGCCACTATCTCCACCATCCATCTCCACCATCCATCTCCACCATCCATCATCTCATCATCAGATGTCGTCATCTCAAAGGGAAACTGTACTTGTTTAATAGCCACTCCCATTCCCGCCTCCCGCCAGCCTCTGGCAACCACCATCCCACTTTCTGTGTCTATGGATCTGTCTCTTCTAGGTGCCCCACGTGAGCGGGATCCTACAGCATTTATCCTTTTGTGTTTCTGTCACTGGGCTTCCCTTGTGGCTCAGCTGGTAAAGAATCCACCTGCAATGTGGGAGGCCTGGGTTCGATCCCTGGGTTGGGAAGATTATTTTTACTGCTATCATTATTAATTATTTATTTGGCTGTGCTGGATCTTTGTCACTGTGTGTGGGCTTTCTCTAGTCGTGTTGAGTGGGGGCTACCCTCTAGTTGTGGCCCGAGGGCTTCTCATTGTGATAGCTTTTCTTGTTGTGAAGCATGGGCTCTAGGCACGCCAGCTCAGCAGTTGCAGTTCACTGGCTCTGGAGCACTGACTCAATTGTTGGGTGCTTGGGCTTAATTACCCCACAGCATGTGGCATCTTCCTGGATTAGGGATCAAATCTGTGTCCCCTGTATTGGCAGATGGATTCCTAACCACTGGACCACCAGGGAAGTCCCGTTCTCTGTTTTGCCTTCTTTAACTGTTTTCAAGTTTCATCTATATTGTAGCACGGAGCACAATTCCTTATTAAGGCTGAATAATATTCCATTGTATGGCTAGGTGACATTTTGTTCATCCATTCATTCACTGACGAATGCTTGAGTTGCTTCCATCTTTTGGCTATTGGGAATGATGCCGCTCTGAACACTGGTGTGCACATATCTGTTTTATAAACATTGGTGTACAAACATCTCTTTAAGTCCCTGCTTTAAATTCTTTTGAACTGGAATTGCTGGATCTGTGTTTCATTTTTGGAGGACTCCCCAAACTGCTTTCCACAGTGGCTACATCGTAGTGCTTCTTTTTAGATTCAAATAACTGATGTTGGAAGAAGGCAATGGCACCCCACTCCAGTACTCTTGCTTGGGTAATCCCATGGATGGAGGAGACTGGTGGGCTACAGTCCATGGGGTCACAGAGTCGGACACGACTGAGCAACTTCACTTTCACGCATTGGAGAGGGAAATGGCAACCCACTCCAGTGTTCTTGCCTGGAGAATCCCAGCAACGGCGGAGCCTGGTGGGCTGCCGTCTATGGGGTCGAACAGAGTCGGACACGACTGAAGTGATGCAGCAGCCGCAGCAGCAGCAACCAGTAACCTCGTATGTGGGCTTCCCCGGGGGCTCAGCGGTAAAGATCCTGCCTGCAATACAGGAGATGCAGTCTCGATCCCTCGGTCGGGAAGATCCGCTGGAGGAGGGCATGGCAACCCACTCCAGTATTCTTGCCTGGACAATCCCACGGACAGAGGAGCCTGGCAGGCTACAGTCTATAGTTTGACAAAGAGTCGGACATGACTGAAGAGACTTAGCGTGCATGAAGCCTAGTGTGTACCCAGGACCTTGACTCCAGTGCAGCCATCCAGACTTCCCTTATGTGTCCTCAGGTACGTGTCAGGCACTGTCAAGTCTCATTTCACTGAATTACTTGCCAATCTTCTACCTCTTGCTATATCCTCTGCCTAAAGTAGCTTTTCTTCTTCTGTATCTGGCAAAGCGCATTCATCCCTCAGGACCTCTATCCAATGTCACCTCCTCTCTGAAGCCCACAGTGATTGGCTTCCCCTGTTTTAGTATTTATCCCACTGGGGCCTAGTTAGTGGCTCATGTGTGTGATTATCTCCTGAGAGTGTGAGATCGCTGAAATCATTTTATTTGTTCTGCCCACTTCTGCTCCCCCTCCAACAGTTTTTGGCATATACGAGGTCCTCAATTAATGTTTGGTGAGTGAATGAGGATGCTGTGTATGTTGAGTGTGGCATTTCCCTTGCTATTACATAGGCGTAAAGGCAATTTGCTCCCTCTTCATATGGGCCTCACCTTTCCCTCCAGCACCTGATAGCTTTGAAACAGATTGATCTGGTTCATAGTTATAGTTTTCCCCTTTGTTTCCCAAGTGGTGCAGTGGTAAAGATTCTGCCTGCCAGTGCAGGAGATGCAAGAGACGCAGGTTCGATCTCTTGATAAGGAAGATCCCCTGGAGAAGGAAATGGCAACCCACTCCAGTATTTTTGCCTGGTGAATCCCATGGACAGAGGAGCCTGGTGAGCTACAAGTCTGTAGGGTCTCAAAGAGTTGGACACGACTGAGCACTACTACAAATACCTTTACCACAATCCCTATTCCCAAGTGGCTATAGATAGTTTTTTAGAGACAGATCATACAGTGATGGACCCATAAGTGCTTGATGTTCTTGTTTCCTGCATGCTGTTCAGGCAAGAAATTGAGGCAGCATCCCATATTTACTGCCAAGGATGAAGAGGAAATGTCCAGATTTAGAAAGTCTGATTAGTACAAATTGCCTCACAAGCCACCCTTGGCCTTTCTGTTGGGGAGTGTTTGGCACATGAGGGTTTGTTTCTCTGATCAGACTGTGAAACCCCACGCTTTTCCAGGGACTAACAAGCAAACAGGCTGGGAACAGACACACGGTTGGCTGGCCACCTACCCCGACCCATCCTTCCCTATGTTGTCGCCCCTTTGGCTTACATCTGAGAGCGAGACCTCTGGATGGTCGCTGTGACCTGTCTGCTCCGATCCTGCTGAGAAGTCATTAGTTAAACCTCTGCAAAAAAGAGCAACTTCTTCCCTGGGAGAAGAGCTGGAGTCGTTAAAATTTTCTCTCTGAAATGAGAGCCAATGTTGGGTACAGAGACGAAGAAGTTTTGCTATGGAAATTGTTCTTGTTGTTGTTATTTAGTCGTTCAGTTGTGTCTAACTCTTTTGCGACCCCATGGACTATAGCCCGCCAAGTTCCTCTGTCCATGCGATTCCGCAGGCAAGGAATACTGCCGTGGGTTGCCGTTTCCTGCTCCAGGGATCTTCCTGACAAAGGGATCGAATCCACGTCTGCTGCATTGGCAGGAGAGGTCTTTACCACTGAGCCACCATCTTTGCTGTGGAAGATGCTTATTAAATCCTGAGTCCAAATAAGGGGGAATATTAAAAGTTGCAAATGAAAAATACTTGGTGTCAACATATCTTTCCAGCATGTCTCAAGCAGTGTATTTCTGGGAGTGTTGTTGATCAGCCCTCTGTTACTGAACCAAACTTGGGTCCAGTTGCCCGCCGTATTGATGGTAAAGCCAATCCACTGACAGCGAGCTGTGACAAGGCAAAGTGCGGGCTTGCTGCAGGCCAAGTAAGGAGTATGGGCACCTCATGCTCAAAAGACCCGAACTCCCCAATAGCTCTCAGGGAAAAGTTCTTAAAGACAGGGTGAAGGAGAGGGGTGTGGGTTGCATGATAAGCTTGTGGACATTCTTCTAACTGGTTGGTAGTGATGTGATCAGTGATCAGTATCATCAACCTTCTAGTTCCAACCAGTCTGGAGTCTATGTGCTTGTACGTAGCATGCTGTTAGCTAACTTCTTCCACCTGGTAGGGTTTCAGCATCTACAAAGCAGTTCAAAGATATGGCTCAAGATATTATCTTTGGCTCTTGAGGAGGAACTAACAGGGCAAGACTTTGTTTAATAGCCAAAGTATTATTATTTTGTCTGGTCTGACTCTTTCCCTTTGTTTCTGAATTTTCCCGCTTCTCTGATTAAATTTGCTCTTTGAAACTTGGGGAAAGGCCTGGAAGGCAAAAGTTATTCTACAAACAAGAGGTAGTTGGAGGACATGGTTTAGGGGGAATGTCCCATGGGGTTCTACTGGGTTTCAAGTGCTTAAGAGCTGATATATGCAGTTATTGGCTTCCCTTGTGGCTCAGCTGGTAAAGAATCCACCTGCAATGTGGGAGACCTGGGTACGAGCCTTGGATTGAGAAGATCCCCTGGAGAAGGGAAAGGCTACCTTCTCCAGTGTTCTGGCCTGGAGAATTCCATGAACGGAATAGTCCATGAGGTCATAAAAGGCTGCACGACTGAGCGACTTTCACTTTCACTTTATGCAATTATTGAGCCAGCACATGTTCTAGAGACCCTGTTAGAACACATTTTGGGAATTCTTAATAATGTGTAGATATTGTGTCTCACCTACCACCGCCGCCCCCCCCCCCCGCCCCCCCACCACACACACACTCTGTTTCATGAGCCACTGGGCAAGATAATTAACGCTTAGTCCACCCCAAACTGCCACTTGTCCGGAGACTGCCCTTCATCTCTCTCGGAGTCGCGTGGGAGCCATGTGTTTCTACCATCTGCTACCCACCAGCCTCAGATGTCTGTTCTCGACTGGCTCTTGACTCAAATGGACCAGTGTCTCCCTGCTCCAAGATGTGTGGATCTGAGACCCAGGATCAGCTCAGCGAGTCTTCATGGCCACAGCTAAGAGATGTGAAGCCGTCAGGGGCCAAGTCTCCTCCATGAGAGAAGACAGAAGCAGAGACACGAGCAGAGGGAGACTCCTGGGACTTGTGGGGCCCCTGGAGGCAGCTGTTCCTGATGAGCTCTGTCCCTCCTTTCTGCATCTTGATGGGCCAATGATTCTATAGATCTGTGAGCCCTGCCAGGGCCTGCTGCCTCATTTTGTACAGCCTGCAAACTAAGAATTTACATCTTTTTAATTGCTGAAGAAAATCAAAAGAATAAAATATCTTGTGACAGGTGGGAATGATAAGGCTTTCCTACAGCCCTTCCCTAGCCAGGTCCGAGCCACCCATTTCTACCCCTCTTTTCACCCTCATGTTCAGCTTTCTTACTCTGACTCAAGGAAGATGAATCAGCCAGTGAAAGCCTGGCCTTCAAGTTGTCCTCTTTGAAGCCAATTCTTCCCTATTTATAAAATGCACTATTTATAATCCTGCATCCTAATTCATATTTTCTATACCATATTCATTTCCTATTTGTAAAATTCCAACTGCCTTATCACCACCATCCTCTTTGTCCTTAAAGAAATTCCCTGTATATATGGTTGACTCCAGGCTTCCCAAGTGGCTTAGTGGTAAAGAATCTGCCTGCCAGTGCAGGAGACCCTTGAGTCGGAAAGTTCTATCCTTGAGTCAGGAAAATCCCCAGGAAAAAGAAATGATAACCCACTCCAATATCCTTGCCTAGGAAATCCTATGGACAGAGGAACCTGGCAGGGTGCAGTCCATGGGATTGCAAAGAGTCAAACACTACTTCTTGACTAAACAACAACAAATCCTCAGCTCCATGCACAGGGGAGAACCAACTTTCTCCTTGAAATTCCATAGTGCTCATGACAATATCGACAACCCTCAATAGCTTAGGGGAGCAAGAAAGGTAGGAGTTTCATCTAAATCCTAAATACTTTTAACTGTGGCCAATGCATCATGAATATCCAGAATAAAGCTCTTAAAACATTCTTAATTCTCTTAATTCCGAAAGCATGCATGTACCCTGCTTTTGGCTCAGACAGTAAAGCGTCTGCTTACTATTCGAGAGACCCGGGTTCGATCCCTGGGTCAGGAAGATCCCCTGGAGAAGGAAATGGCAACCCACTCCAGTACTCTTGCCTGGAAAACCCCACGGACGGAGAAGCCTGGTGGGCCACACTCCATGGGGTCACAAAGAGTTGGACATGACTGAGCGACTTCACTTTACATTTACTTTACCCTGCCTTTTACTAATCATGTACTGTTTGTTGTTTAATTTTTATTGGCACATAGTAGATTTGCAATGCTGTGTTAGTTTCGGATGTAAGCAGAGTGACTTGGTTATAAGGACACAGACTGCTGTTGTCGTTTTAGTTGCTAAGCTGTATCTGTCTCTTTTGAGATCCTGTGGACTGTTGTTCATCAGGCGCTTCTGTCCTTGGGATTTCCCAGGCACAAACACTAGAGTGGGTAGCCATTCCCTTCTCCAAGGGATCTTCCTGATCCAGGGATGGAACCCGTGTCTCTTGCATTGGCAGATGGAGCCTTTACCCCTGAGTCACCAGGGGTGCTGCATATATATACATATGTCCACTCTTTTTAGGTTCTTTTCCCGCATAGGCTGATACAGTGTTGAGAAGAGTTCCTGTGCTATACAGTAGCTCCTTATTAGTTATCTATTTTATATACCATAGTGAAGTGGTGTACTTTCAAAGTTTTTTTTTTTTTTTTTTGCTACTTCTCTGTTCAAGTGCCTGAAGTCCTCTCCAAAATACATCATGTATTATTTACATTCTTTGAAACGTTCTCAAATAGACTTTTTTTGGTGGGAAAGAAGAATATTTTTTCTTTTTTTGTCATTCAAATATATACAATATGTCATTAGGGATGATGAATAATGATGTTAAGCCCTCTTTCCTGTGAAGTATATATTTACCAAGATTTCTGCTCTTCTCATAGCATAAGAGCATGTCCCTGGCAGATATCTGAAATTTTAGTCCCCCACCTTTGCACCTTGGAGAAGAAAACAGCAACCCACTCCAGTATTCTTGCCTGGAGAATCTCATGGACAGAGGAGCCTAGTGGGCTACAGTCCATGGGGTCATAAAGAGTCAGACACGACTGAGTGACTAACAACAAGAACTTTGCACATGTTCTTAAAGCAGATGAAAAACAAATATTTACCCTTGGTTGCAAATACGTTATTGGGCTTCAGTCAATGAGGCATTAGATTAAGGATGAAGCTCTTCTTTCCGAAACTCACTGTGTGCCCTGTGGAGAGTCCCACAGCCTCTCTGGTGTCTCACGCTGACCCGTGTCGGCGTTTGATGGGGAGGAGGAGCATAATCGCTCTACAGTGCTGTGTGTGCTCCTGCCGTACCGCGAAGTGAGTCAGCTGTGTGTATCCACGCATCCCCTTCCTCTTGGACCACCCCCCATCCCACCCCTCTAGGTCATCACAGAGCACAGAGCTGGGCTTCCCACTAGCTGTCTATGTTACACATGGCGGTGTACATACGGCAGTCTCAATCTCCCAGATCATCCCCTTCTCCCCTTCCCCACCGTGTCCACATGTACATTCTCTATGTCTGCATCTCTCTTCCTGCCCTGTAAATAGGTTCAAGACAGGGAAGCCTGACGTGCTGCAGTCCACGGGGGTCACAAAGAGTCAGACACGGCTGAGCGACTGAACAACAGCAAAATGCCATTTTTCTAGATTCCACATATATGTGTTAATATACAATATTTGTTTTTCTCTTTCTGATTTATTTCATTCTGTATAACAGACCCTAGGTCCATCCACATCTCTACAAGCTTTATTTTGTTTAAGGTGCGTACGTGCATGCTCAGTCGTGTCCGACTCTGCAACCCCACGGACTGTAGCCTGCCAGGCTCCTCTGTCCATAGGATTTTCCAGGTAGGAATACCGGAGTGGGATGCCAGGTAAGCTGGATTAAATCATCTCTGAGGTCAATTTTGGCTCAGACTCTACTTCTACGATCACTGTTCTTTCCCTGTTATTCTGTGATATTGTGGATATTTGTCATTGGAACAGGTGTCCAGACAAGGTCCATGGATGAAACATAAATGCATTCATAAGGAGACGTTGGCATGGTGACACTGGATTCTGTTCTGTCCCTTTCTGACAAATGGGTATTTGGCCCCCTCCACTTCAGTATTTGTCTTCATGGTAAAAATCTAGCTCTGAGAAATGATGCCAAATCCACAAGATCTCGTCTATGGGACTCGTCAGGGGGACAAAGATGGAGTCACCCAGCGCTCATTAATCCACGTGGAAATAAAAAAGATTAAGCAGCACAGACACTGTGACCACTGGGAAAATTACAGAAACAAAGATCATTACATGCATCTGGTTTTCCAGGGGAAAGATGTGGAGATAAAGCCCTAAGTCTTTAATAAGGCTAGAAATTAAAACTGGGATTAACGACAACAAGAAGTGTTTATAAGACGTGGCACATGATACTCCCACTTAAATTTTCCTGGCCTGATTTCTGGAAAATTTTCTATGGTGTAAAATTTATCATCAACTTCCTCTCTGGTTGAAATACAACGGTCACTGGCCACTGGTTTCAGGTCCATGGGCTTTCCCTAGACACATTTGTTTTGCTTTAGACTACACTTCTTTAAAAGCAATGATTTAAGGACTTACCTGATGGTCCAGCGGTTAAGAATCCACCTGCCAGTTCAGGGGACATAGTTTCCATCCCTGGTCCAAGAGCTAAGATCCCACAGGCTGCGGGGCAGCTGAGCCCATGCACTGCAACCAGAGGAGCCATCGCAGTGAGCAGCCCGTGTGCCACAACTAGAGAGGGGCCTCCATTCACTGCGATTAGAGAAAGCCCTTGGGCAGCAATGAAGACCTACTGCAGCCAATAAACAAAGCTTTTTTAAAAAATAAATAAAAGGAATACAATTTAGCACTGTTTCTATGAGGCTTCTATGGTGATGAGGGAGTATGAATCTCTGACTATCAATAGAGCTTTGAGGTCTGTTCTTGTCCTGTGATGCTCTGAAGAAAACAGCTTGCATGGGAAGTGATTGAGGGGAATACAGCCTGGCCTGGGCGTGGGAGAGGGGAGAACGGAATCCCTCCATATTAAAAGGCTTGTATCCTATCAGTGGTGGTGTGGAAGCCTCTGATAAATGTAACTGTGCCACTCAGATGACCAACTGTTATATGAGTTGAATTGTGTCCCCCTCCCAGAAAGATATGTGGACGTCTTAACCCTCAGGACCTCAAGATGTGACCTTATTTGGAAATAGCATCTTTATAAAGGTAATCAAGTTAAAATGGAATTGTTCATTAAGTTCAGTCCTCATCCAATATGCCTGATGTCCTTATTAAATAGGAGAATTTAGATACAGATACACACACGCATGGCTCCAAAATCACTGTGTACTGTGACTGCAGCCATGAAATGAAAAGACACTTTCTCCTTGGAAGGAAAGCTAGGACAAACCTAGACAACACATTAAAAAACAGAGACATCATTTTGCCAACAAAGATACAGGTACTCAAAGCTATGGTTTTTCCAGTTGGGCTTACCTGGTGGTTCAGCTGGTAAAGAGTTTGCCTGCAATGCAGAAGGCCTGGGTTTGATCCCTGGGTTGGGAAGATCCCCTGGAGAAGGGAATGGCTACCCACTCCAGTATTCTGGCCTGGAGAATCCCATGGACTGTATAGCCCATGGGGTCACAAAGACTCAGATACAACTGAGTAATTTCACTTTCACACTTTTCACCTCATGTATGGATGTAAGAGTTGGACCATAAAGAAGGCTGAGTGCTGAAGAATTGATGGTTTTGAATTGTGCTGGAGAAGACTCTTGAGAGTCCTTTGTATAGCAAGGAGATCAAACCAGTCAATCCTAAAGGAAATCAATCCTGAATATTCATTGGAAGAACTGATGCTGAAACTTCAATACTTTGGCCACTTGGTGTAAAGAGTCAACTCATTGAAAAAGACCCTGAAGCTGGGAAAGATTGGGGGCAGGAGGAGAAGGAAGCGGCAGAAGAGGACGTGGTTAGATAGCATCAGTGACTCAGTAGGCATGAATCTGAGCAAACTCCAGGAGATAATGGAGGACAGAGGCCTGGCGTGCTATAGTCCGTGGGGTCACAAAGAGTTGGGCACAGCTTAGTGACTGGACAACAGCAACACACACGCATAAACAGATGTGCACAGAGGGAAGACTTTGTGAAGAGACACGGGGAGTATGCCCTGTGAAGGCGGAAGGTTGGAGTGATGGGTCTGCAAGCCTAAGAACATCAAAGATCGATGGCCAGCCATCACAACCTGGGAAAGAGGCCCCAGCGCCAACCCTGACCTGGGGTGTCCCGCTTTGGGGAGTAGCCCCCAGCCCCTGCCCAGGACATGGACTCAGAATTACAGTCAGAGAAGAGCAACACAGAGAAACAAGCTTGTTTGAATGTATAATGGAATATTGAACTTTCTGGAGAAGATGCAGCCTTTAAAAAGAAAAAGGTTAATGTTGTCCATATATTGGATTGGGCAAAAATTTTGTTCAGGCATTTTAAGATGGTATGGGGAAACTGAATGAACTTTTTGGCCAACCCATTATATTTATCATATGTCATGGGAATTACATTTCTTTCATATTAAGATATGATTTGTTCCTACTTGCTGGGTGATTGTCTATTTACTGAAGCTGAAAGATTCACTGCTTTGCAAAGAGAATGGATACTGCTCAGAAACTGCTGCTGCTAAGTCGCTTCAGTCGTGTCCAACTCTGTGCAACCCCATAGACGATGACAGCCCACCAGGCTCCTCCACCCCTGGGATTCTCCAGGCAAGAACACTGGAGTGGGTTGCCATTTCCTTCTCCAGCTGCTCAAAAGAGACATCATCAATTTGCTGGATATTTCAAAGTAAATTTTGGCAGGCAGGTGCTTTTCCATTGGGCCGCCTGGGAAGCCCACAGCTCTGTAGACCCAGCTGAAATGCTCTTGAGCAGAAGAGATGATCTGGGACTTAGAGAAGGCTAGGAAGACAGAAGGTGGAGAAAGAGTAGATGTTGTCAGTCCTATGCTGTGAGACTGGGAGCTATCTCTGACCATCAGTTACTCCTGTGGGAAAATGAGGAAGAAAAAGAAAGTAGGGAGAAATCCTGAAATACAATCTGAAAGTGGAAGTCACTCAGTCGTGTCCAAGTCTTTGTGACCCCATGGACTATCTAGTCCATGGAATTCTCCAGGCCAGAATCCTGGAGTGGGTAGCCTTTCCTTCCTCAAGGGCATCTTCCCAACCCAGGGATCAAACCCAGGTCTCCCACATTGCAGGCGGATTCTTTACCAGCTGAGCCACAATGGAAGCCCACATTTATCTGAAAGAGTAATCAAAAGAAGGTCTTTAAACCTGAAATTATCAAATGATGATTTAAGTATTCTATTAGCTCAAGTTGCCATAACAAATAACCAGAGACCAGGTGGCTTAAACAACAGAAATGTATTTCTCATAGTTCTGGAGGCTGGGAAATCCAAGATCAAGGTCTGGCAAGGTGGGTTTCATCCTGAGGCTCTTCCCTTGGCTTGCAGAGGACTGCCATCTTGCTATGCGCTCATATGACTCTTTCCTGTGCATTTGAGGAGAGAGAGCAACTCTCTGGTGTCTCTCTTATGAAGACATCTGTCCAATCAGACCAGGGTCCCATCCTTACCACTCCACTTAACCTTAATGCTTTCTTACTCCAGATAGAGCCGCACAGGCAGTCAAACCTCCGACATATGAACTGGAGGTGGGGGGCTGGGGGGAGACACAAGCATTCAGTCCATCAGTTCAGTTCAGTTCAGTCGCTCAGTTGTGTCTGACTCTTTGTGACCCCATGAATCGCAGCACGCCAGGCCTCCCTGTCCATCACCAACTCCCGGAGTTTACTAAAACTCATGCCCATCGAGTCAGTGATGCCATCCAGCCATCTCATCCTCTGTCATCCTCTTCTCCTCCTACCCCAATCCCTCCCAGCATCAGGGTCTTTTCCAATGAGTCAACTCTCCGCATGAGGTGGCCAAAGTATTGGAGTTCCAGCGTCAGCATCAGTCCTTCCAATGAACACCCAGGACTGATCTCCTTTAGGATGGACTGGTTGGATCTCCTTGCAGTCCAAGGGACTCTCAAGAGTCTTCTCCAACACCACAGTTCAAAAGCATCAATTCTTCGGCACTCAGCTTTCTTCACAGTCCAACTCTCACATCCATACATGACCACTGGAAAAACCATAGCCTTAACTAGATGGACCTTTGTTGGCAAAGTAATGTCTCTGCTTCTTAATATGCTGTCTAGGTTGGTCATAACTTTCCTTCCAAGGAGTAAGCATCTTTTAATTTCATGGCTGCAGTCACCATCTGCATTTATTTTGGAGCCCCAAAAAATAAAGTCTGACACTGCTTCCATAATAGGTAGCAAATTTAAGTGTTTTCTTCTCCCAGGTTAGATAAGTGGCTCAAGATCAAGTTTATTTCCATTACAGAGAGGTGAGCCAGTTTCTCTGTTTACACCTGCAAAATCACGTAAGTATCACGAGTGGGCTTCCCTGGTGGCTCAGTGGTAAGGGATCACCTGCCAGTGTGAGAGATGTGGATTCCACCCCTGGGTCAGGAAAGTCCCCCAGAGCAGGAAATGACAACTCACTCCAGTATTCTTGCCTGGGAAATCCCATGGACAGAGAAGCCTGGCGGGCTTAGATCACGAAAGAATCAGACATGGTTCAGCGGCTAAACAACAACAAATCACAAGTGTATATATTTCATATATAAACTATTTGAGGATTTACACAAAATGTTAGCATTGAGTTTCATTAGGAAATGGCCTTTGCGGTGATTCATATTTGATTATTTTCACACACCTATATTTCCATATTTAACCTGCATTTCTTTGATATTAAGAAAAGATACATATAACACTAGAAAATAAAGAGTCACTATCATCCAGCTATCAAGATTTGGTACAAAAATGATAAGCATGATAATATTTAATCCTGGAAAGATTTGGGAAATGAGAACTTCCATTCCTTACTGGTAGAAACATGACTTGTTCTAGTCTTTCTAATGGGACCATGCGGTAACATGTATGAAAAGCCTTAACATGTGCATCTGTTCTAACTTAGCAATTCCACTTCTAGGAATTTATTCTTTAAAGGTTTATTCTAGGGAACATAAGAATATGTATAGCTACTTATACAAGGATGTTTGTGATAGCTTTATTTCTTAGCAAAACCCTAATAAATAATTGGACACAGCTCTCCAATTACACTCACTTCCCTGGTGGCTCAGATGGTAAAGTGTCTGCCTGCAATGCAGGAGACCTGGGTTCGATCCCTGGGTCTGGAAGATCCCCTGGAGAAAGAAATGGCAACCCACTCCAGTACTCTTGCCTCAAAAATTCCATGGACTGAGGAGCCTGGTAGGCTACAGTCCAAGGGGTCAAAAAGAATCGGACATGACTGAGCAACTTCACTTTCACTTTCACCAACTATAGGGGACTGATGAAAAAATTAGATATTCTATACTATGGACTATTATACATCTTTTAAAACTCAAGTTGTAGAAGCACATTTGTGTTTACAGTATATCACCAACTGAAAGATTAGGCTACAAAACCATAGGGGTAAAAAAAAAAAACAAAAACAAAAACCATAGGGGTAGTATTACTTCTTCAGCCACAATATTACTGCAAAACAGAGCATCCCAGAACTCAGCGGCTTACTACACACAGCTGATCGCGTGCTCACAGTGCGCAGGTTTTCTGAGGTTTGGTTGATCTGGGCTGGGCTCTGCTGGGCGGCTCTTTTTCAGGCCAGGGCAGTGGGATGGGCTCTCAGCTGAAGGTTGGGTCAGGTCTATTCCTTTTGTTTCTCTTCACTCCAGGGCACATTCTCAGAGTGGAGCAAGCCCCACCCAGAGCCACATTTACAGCCTCTGCTCCTTTACATCCACCAGCATTTCAGACCTGAGAAAGCCCACAGTCAAGCCTTGTATCAGTGAGGCAAGAAAACACTTGGGGCTGCCACAAGTGAGTGGAACAGCCAGTGGCATGGTTTAGGGCATGGGTACATGAAGGGGGGAGAACTGCAGATAAGATTACCAACTTCCACTGTTGATGCCTTTTATTTTTATTTATTTTTTTTATTAGTTGGAGGCTAATTACTTCACAGCATTTCAGTGGGTTTTGTCGTACATTGATATGAATCAGCCATAGATTTACACGTATTCCCCATCCCGATCCCCCCTCCCACCTCCCTCTCCACCCGATTCCTCTGGGTCTTCCCAGTGCACCAGGCCGGAGCACTTGTCTCATGCATCCCACCTGGGCTGGTGATCTGTTTCACCATAGATAATATACATGCTGTTCTTTCGAAACATCCCACCCTCACCTTCTCCCACAGAATTCAAAAGTCTGTTCTGTATTTCTGTGTCTCTTTTTCTGTTTTGCATATAGGGTTATCGTTACCATCTTTCTAAATTCCATATATATGTGTTAGTATGCTGTAATGTTCTTTATCTTTCTGGCTTACTTCACTCTGTATAATGGGCTCCAGTTTCATCCATCTCATTAGAACTGATTCAAATGAATTCTTTTTAATGGCTGAGTAATATTCCGTGGTGTATATGTACCACAGCTTCCTTATCCATTCATCTGCTGATGGGCATCTAGGTTGCTTCCATGTCCTGGCTATTATAAACAGTGCTGCGATGAACATTGGGGTGCACGTGTCTCTTTCAGATCTGGTTTCCTTGGTGTGTGTGCCCAGAAGTGGTATTGCTGGGTCATATGGCAGTTCTATTTCCAGTTTTTTAAGGAATCTCCGCACTGTTTTCCATAGTGGCTGTACTAGTTTGCATTCCCACCAACAGTGTAAGAGGGTTCCCTTTTCTCCACACCCTCTCCAGCATTTATTGCTTGTAGACTTTTAGATAGCAGCCATCCTGACTGGCATGTAATGGTACCTCATCGTGGTTTTGAGTGATGTTGAGCATCTTTTCATGTGTTTGTTAGCCATCTGTATGTCTTCTTTGGAGAAATGTCTGTTTAGTTCTTTGGCCCATTTTTTGATTGGGTCATTTATTTTTCTGGAATTGAGCTGCAGGAGTTGCTTGTGTATTTTTGAGATTAATCCTTTGTCTGTTTCTTCATTTGCTATTATTTTCTCCCAATCTGAGGGCTGTCTTTTCACCTTACTTATAGTTTCCTTTGTTGTGCAAAAGCTTTTAAGTTTCATTAGGTCCCATTTGTTTAGTTTTGCTTTTATTTCCAATATTCTGGGAGGTGGGTCATAGAGGATCTTGCTGTGGTTTATGTCGGAGAGTGTTTTGCCTATGTTCTCCTCTAGGAGTTTTATAGTTTCTGGTCTTACATTTAGATCTTTAATCCATTTTGAGTTTATTTTTGTGTATGGTGTTAGAAAGTGTTCTAGTTTCATTCTTTTACAAGTGGTTGACCAATTTTCCCAGCACCACTTGTTAAAGAGGTTGTCTTTTTTCCATTGTATATCCTTGCCTCCTTTGTCAAAGATAAGGTGTCCATAGGTTCGTGGATTTATCTCTGGGCTTTCTATTCTGTTCCATTGATCTATATTTCTGTCTTTGTGTTGATGCCTTTTAAAAAATAAATAATATGCCGTATCTGCCTCCTGATTACCTATTTATGGAAGAACATTTTCAATAAGAAATGGGTTTTGTATTGAGCGACAGAAAACTTGACTATGCCTTGAAAAGTAAGATTTTCTCATTTTAATTTTCTTATTGGAATGAGCAGACCAGATGCAGGCAGGCTAATAATGTTATCAAGGAGGCAGGCTTATCTGTTATTCTGACCCACCATCTTCAGCAGCTGGTCTTCATCCTCAAGTCACAAGATGCCTGATGCCCTGAAGATAAGCATGTACCTGTTCCCCAACCCTTAAATTTTTCAGAAGTATCAATTTTGTTTACATGGATTAATATGGATTTTGTCTTTACCTTGGTGGGTACAAAGAGTTGCTGAGAATTGTATTTTTCCTTTTTTGTCTCTTTTATAGAGAAATACAGGTGTCCAGGATTAATAAGAAAAACTGTTGATTGACATATTGCCTATAGTCACCCTACATTTTTGCCCAATTCTGATGTCAATTTCTCTGAAGAGATTACCCAACCCAGTTGCTTCTCCTTGTAGCCGCAGCAGCAGCAACTGCAACTTAATACTCATGGCTAACACGGAGTTCAGTCATAAGCAGTCTTTCCTTAGAAACAAAACAAAAGGACACCTCCAATATGTTTGCAATTTTATTTCTTGCTGGGAAAGGCCTGGTAAAATGTCTCTTGTGGCATTGCAGCTGTAACAAAAAAGAACCCCATCAAAGGCAGGGAGGCCAAGGGGGTGCTAACACAATTAACTTCAGCCATTGGGGCTTTCAAGTTAAGGAAGCTGATTGTAGCAAATGTCTCTTTGCAGAACTGCCAACTTGTTAGAGATCCACCAGGGACCCGGCGCGTGGGGAGGCTGTCCCAGAGGCTGGAAACTCTTGCCTGACATGAACTTAGAATCAAGTTTGATGAGTTTCTACCCCAATGAGAATCATTATTCCCTAGTTTACTTTTTAAAAGAAACTTTAAGTCGTTCAGGAACAAAAAGTCACAGGGTAGAGACTTCAGAGTTTGTTCTTTATGCTTATAACCTACGAGGGGAAAGGACTGTTTTAGCTTTCTGCTACTTGATTAACGTAAGAGCCAGCCCTCCTGAAATACACTTCTCTCCCTACTCTCTCGGCCCGTCTTCCTTTCTTCTATGCTGACAGCACTCCTTGATAAAGCTAAATCCCACATCTTAGGTCTACTGCTCTTTGAATTTTGACAGATGTGAACTCGAACCCGTACAACTTTCACCCAGTGCAAGATAGAAAACACTTCCATCCTTCTGGAAAATTCCCCCATGCCTCTTTCCAGTCACCTACCTTATTCTAATTTCTATCACCATAAGCTTGTTTTGCCTGCTCTTGAACTTCATACTAATAAAATCATAAAGTATGTATTCATTTGTGTTTGCCTTCTTGTGCTGAACTATTATTTTCGATTCATCCATTCAGCCGGCATCAAGAATTTGTGCCTTTTGATTGGTAAGTCATATTCCATTATAAAAGTCTTCCATAATTTGTTTATACACTCTCTGGTTGATGTTGCCAACTATTATGAATAAAGCTATAATGAATATTCCTGAACACATCTTTTTGTGAAATCTGTATTCATTTCTCTTGGGTGTGAATCTAGAAGTGGATTTTCTGTTGAATTAAATTTTTATTATTTGGTGTTTTCACCAATGACATGTGGTTGTCAACACTATATATTGTCATTCTTGTAATTTTAGATACTCTGATGAGTGTGTCGCAGTATCTCATTGTGGTTTTAATTTGTACTCCCCTGTTGCCTAATGATGCTAAATACATTATTATGTATTTCTTGGCTACTTAGGTATCTCCCTTTGAAAGTGCTTGTTAAAGACTTTTGTCCACTTTTCATTAATTGGGATTTTTATTATTGGTTTGTAGGAACTCTTTATTTATTCTAGATGAAGTCCGTTTCAGACATATCTTTCTTGAATATTTTATCCCAACCTGTAGTTGGACTTTTCACTTTCTCGACGGTGCTTCTTTTGATGAGAAGTTTTTAATTTTGGTGAAGTCCAGTGCACACATGTGTGCTTTTGTTGGTACTGCCTTCTGTGACTTCCTAAGAAATCTTTGCCTGCCCACAAAGTGAAGATATTTATGTATGTTTTTACATTTTCCACTTCAAATTAATTTATATGTGCTGTGTGAGGTAGGAGTCAAGTTTCGTTTTTTCCCTATGCCAATATTTAGTTTTCCACCATTTTTTTCTAACACTTACTGACATGTGCTTTGTTTGCCTTTCCACACTGGATTGCTCTGACACTTTTGTCAAAAATCAATTGACCATGGGTCTATATGTCACCCAGTAACCACTGTAGGTCTATTTCTGGGTTCTTTATCCTGTTCCATTATCCTTTTTATCCTTATAGCTATATATGTATATATATCCATTTTATCCTTATAGCAATAGCACATTTTCTTGATTACTATAGCTTTTTAATAAGTCTTAAAATTAGCAGAACTCCTCCAACTTTGTTCTTCTTTTTCATAATTGTTTTGGCATTTTGGATCCTTTGTAAATATTTTCGAATCAGCTTATTCAGTTCCAGAAAAATTCCTGCTGGGGTTTTTTATGAGGAAAGCTGACATTTAACATACTAAATATTCATGAACATGATATATTTCCTCATTTATTTAAGACTTCTCTAATTTGTCTCAGTAACATTTATAAGTTTCTGCATAGAGGTTTGCATATCTTTAGTTAAACTTAAATCTATTCCTAGTATTTGATCCTTAGGTTACTTTAGGTAGTGTATTTTAATTTTTTCCCCATTATCTGTTGCCTGTATAGAGAAATACAATTTAATCTTTATCCATTGACCTTTTATCCTGCAACTTTACTCAAAAAATCTAATTGTTTGTAGATTCCTTTGGATGTTTCATGTACACAATGTCAACTGTGAATAAAGATAGTCTTCCTTCTTTCTTTCTGATATTTATGCCATTGGTTTCTTTTTTAATTAATTTCTTTTAATTGGAGGCTAATTACTTTACAATACTGTAGTGGTTTTTGCCATACATTGACATGAGGCAGCCATGGGTGCACGTGTGTCCTGCATCTTGACCCCCCGCCCATCACCCTCCCCACCCCATCCCTCAGGGTTGTCCCAGGGCACTGTATACCACTGATTTCTTGTTCTTGTCCTACTGCGCTGGTTTGCCTTCTACTGCATTGTAGAAGTGATGAGAGTGAATATCCTTGCCTTGACTATAGAGGAAAAGCACCCAATATCTTCCCATTAACTGTGATATTAGTTCTAAGTGTTTGATAGATAACCTTTATTAGAGAGGAAGTTTCCTTGATTTTCTACTTTGCTGAGAGCTTTTTATTGTTACTGGTTTTTTAATAGAATAAAATGGGTATTGAGTTTCATCAAATGTTTTCTCTGCATTTATTAAAATGGTCACAAGGTTTTTCCTCTTCACAACATTGATTTTTGAAAGATCAACAAATTTTCCACACCCTGAATAAACCTAATTTTGTCAAGTTATATTCTTCTTTTTATGCATTGCTGTAGTCTATCTGCTAATATTTTGTTTGTGATTTTGGTTAATTTCCTGAAGCATTCTAATCTGAACAATAATCTGTCTTCATTCTGTAAAAATGAAGGCCCCAATATTTCCGACTCAGCAGCTGCACTATTGCCAAATAAGCTTTTGATGAATTACTGATTTTTAAAAACTATTTTTATTCTTCTGTGTGAAAATTTAAAAAGTAAAACTGAATGGAATTTACCATGGCACAAATACAAGTGTGTAGATTGGAGACACTTTCTGTGAAACTGGAACCATTTAAAATCTACAACAGAAATCAATTCTATCTCTGTGGATGTAAGAATGCTCTAAAAAATAAAGGTGTTTATTTTTTAAGAAAAGAGAGAAATGTTAAAAGCAAACAGAAAAACAATTCTATTTGATATAGAAAAGTAAGAGCAAAATCAAATCCTGTAATCACTGTTAACTGAGGGAATATTAAGGAGGCTGGCCCACTATTCTTTGCAATGATGCTTGTTTTCATCAATTGAGCATCAGTGCAAAATTCCTAAAATGAACATTTTTAATCCTGGGATTAAGAATTGTCCTTTTATAACCTAGGAGCCAAAATTATCTATGAAACGTGTGCCATGAATTTAGGAAAAAGAGGAAAGAAACACCTCTGTCTCACATCACTGCTGATCTCATAGCCCCCAGTTCCCAATGCAGTGTCAGCCCCACCCAAGGCCTTTGGTCTCCAAGTTAACACAGCGATCTGCTGTGTGCAAGGATGGACTCAGCACGGGCCTTCTTTCTGCCCTAAAGTAACATCTCGCGTCCCATGTCACATGTCAAGGAACCCCAGCTGCACCAAGCCCTAACAACCATCCCCTTGGAGTCTCTTTTCCCAGCATGTCCTTCCCTAGATTTGCATCTGGAGGAGAATCAGGTAAAGGTCCCCTCTCAGTCCCAAAGTAACCCACCTTGGGAAACTAACTTTTCTAAACTGAGTGTTCAAGCAGGAGATGCTGGGTTAGGATGCCTTGGTTCTGCAACCCAAGCCTCTCCTCTCCTCCACCCTGGTCAGGAGTGAACCTGCTCCCAGGTAACCTATGTCCATGGCCCATTGTCAGACATCCAAATGAGGCTCAGAGATTGAGAAAACGAGCCCAAGGATACACGGCTGGTGAGTAGCCAAAGTAGGACTGAGAGGGTAGCCTGGCTCCGGGGTCCAAGGTCTTAACTTTATCAACCAATCATCTGTGTATGTATGGATCTGTCAGTCATCTCTTTACCATCTGTCTATTTAACTGGCATCTATTCTTCTATCGATCTATCTAATACAGAAACACAGATTCAGTCAAGTATTACTGTAGATGTGAGAGTCAGGGCTTTTCCCCCGTCTCCCTCACATGCAGGTATTGTGAAGCTGGAAGCCACTCTAGGCACTAAGATACAGTGAGAAAGGAAACCTCAGTCTAGTAAGAGGTGCAGCCACATTTGCTCTTGACAAAGAGCTCTAAAGAGGGAACCACTGATGGCCAGGATATGGGTTCAGGGACAAGCATGCTAGAGAGGAATCCTCAAAGAGAGAAGCTGAGAGAAGGGAAGGAACCGGGGGCCTAGGGGGAAGACCAGAGGTCCAGTGTGGACCAGTCCCTGGAGATGAGGGAGGTGGGGCAGAGGCAGGGAGAGATGGGATGAAGGGTGGTGGGTGGGAAGAGAGTGGGAGGGGTATCAGGATGTCCTATGTCTGTGACTCCAGAAGATGGAAGGGAGGAGGGAGGGAGGGAAAGGGAAAGAAGAGGCTGAAAAGCCAAGGTGGTTCAAGTTTTGAAAGACACAGTGTTCTAGTAAAAAGTTTGAGCTTTTCATTGTCAATGGGGACGGCTTAATCAGGGACATGATAAGCAATACTTGACTGAATCTGCATTTCTATATTAGATAGATAGGAAAAGAGATGATAGCTAAATCAGTTCAGTTCAGTCGCTCAATCATGTCCAACTCTTTGCAACCCCATGGAGTGCAGTACACCAGGCCTCCCTGTCCATCACCAACTCCCAGAGCTTGCTCAAACTCGTGTCCATCGAGTCAGTGATGCCATCCAGCCATCTCATCCTCTGTCGTCCCCTTCTCCTCTTGCCTTCAATCTTTCCCAGCAACAGGGTCTTTTCCAATGAGTCAGTTCTTCACATCAGGTGGCCAAAGTATTGGAGTTTCAACTTCAGCATCAGTCCTTCCAATGATTATTCAGGACTGATTTCCTTTAGGATGGACTGGTTGGATCTCCTTGCAATTCAAGGGACTCTCAAGAGTCTTCTCCAACACCACAGTTCAATTCTTTGGTACTCAGGTTTCTTTATAGTCCAACTCTCACATCCGTACATGACTACTGGAGAAACCATAGCTTTGACTAGACAGACCTTTGTTGGCCAAGTTATTTAGATAGCTAAATAGATAAATGATAAATAGATGGTTGATAGATACATACATACATAGATGATTGATTGATAATGGATAGATGATAGCTAGATAATAGATCAGAGGAGGCAATAGCACCCCACTCCAGTACTCTTGCCTGGGAAATCCCATGGACGGAGGAGCCTGGTAGGCTGCAGTCCATCAGGTCGCTACGACACGACACGACTGAGCGACTTCACTTTCACTTTTCACTTTCACACATTGGAGAAGAAAATGGCAACCCACTCCAGTGTTCTTGCCTTGAGAATCCCAGGAACGGGGGAACCTGGTGGGCTGCCATCTATGGGGTCGCACAGAGTCGGACACAACTGAAGTGACTTAGCAGCAGCAGCAGATAATAGATAAATTCATAGATACACAGGCAGATGAACAGATGATTGGCTGATGATAGACAGGTAGGTAGAGAAGAGAAAGATGGAGTAGGAGACAGGGTGAGAATGGAGAAGGATGAAGACAGGAGGGGGTGGGGGTAAGGGTATACTCCCCCCGGGAGTGGGGGGTGGGGGCTGAAGACACTAGGAGTGGACAGAAAGTAGGATTATTTGTTGCATCTCTCCTCCTCCCACTGTTCCACAAATGCCTCAGGTCAAAGAGTCGCTGCACAACTGGAGCCCAGGCAAAAGAGGATGTGGGAGGCAAGGGTTGGCCCGAAGAAACAGCCACTTCCGATGAGTGAACGCCCACCCAGCACCTAGGCTTAGATCACTGACCAGACAGCCAGACACACTGAGAACCCAGCAGCTCATCACTACTCCCAAAGCCCCTCCCTGAAAATGAGGGGTTTCGTTTTCGTATTTTGCCTTCAGCAGCCTCGTCCACCTGGGTCTCCGTCTCCAGCCCTCCTTGGTCCTCCTCCAGACCTGGCCAGATGGGTCCAAGCGTTGTTAGGAGGGGAAGAATCTGCAGGTAGCCACCACTTTGGCCCCCGGCCGACTCGCAAAGCCAGGCTCCGGCTGCGAGGGGCCGAGCCACCCTGGGAGGGAAATGACCAAGGTCAATGCTGGGGACGCAGCATCTGCAGCAATGCATTTGCCCCTTTCTTCTCCCTGTGGTCATTGTTACTTTCCACTGACCAGCTGCCTGCAGGCTCCGGGCGGAGACAGAATGGGTAACACAGCCTCCATTCAGCGGAGATTAATGCCTGAAATGAGCCACACCTCTGAACAATTGCTTCCAAGAAGAAGGAGGGCGCTGAATGGCCAGGGAGCCCCATTGATGACTGCTATAAAAAGAGGTGAAGGCCTGCATGGGAGGGGAGAAAAGTTTCACACTGCCTCCCAAACCTAGCTCCAATTCTCCCCCATCGCTCCCCTCTTCCCTTCTGCCCGTCCTCTTGGCCCATTTGCCCTTAATCCGGACTCGTCCTTTTCTGTCTGGGGACTTCGGCCACCAGCTGAAAATTCACGGGTTTGCTAGTGTAAGTCATATCACAGTCGCTGCTGCCGACCACATTGGTACCATTATCTGTGCAACTTTCCGACTTGACAATTAGTTACTATCATTCACACTGTGCAGTCAGCTGTTAAATCCTCATTTATGCTCATTTGAATATGAATGTGCTGTTCAATAACATGTTAGATTGCCATGTTTACAAATATACTCCAGGTATTTAGAAATTTAGATGATGCAAAACATACTGTTTAAGCCGCGCTTGGTGCCAGTTTAAATAACTTAAGCCTATTTATCAGTCACTTAGCAATTCTTTTCACATACTCCTGTTTTCCTGGGTCCTACCCTTCTCAACCAAAACTAAAATATGCTCTCTTTCTGTGACTTGGCTTTGTTGCTGTATTAAACTAATAATCTTCAAGATGGGACTTAATTAGCAGTCACCTCTACTGTGGGTCTTCTTTTCTAATTCCCGCTGATCTAATTTATGCCTCTTTCAGAAGCAGGTGAAAGAGTAAATGGGAAAAGGAAAGAAAAAAAAAATGATCCCTGCAGCTGCAATGCTTAAATACCAAGTCTCTGAAAGCAAATGATTTGTATATATCGATAACACAAAGGGGAGGGAAGATAAAATTTTCGAATGGAGGTACAACCTAAAAGAGCAAAATATACCTGGTCATGAACTCCTGGAAAGAAGCATGGTTTACACAGAGCAGGGGCTTCCCAGGTGGCCCAAGCGGTAAAGAACCCACCTGCAATTGCGGGAGACAAAAGAGACTCTGTTCGATGCCTGGGCCAGGGAAGATCTCCTGGAGGAGGAAATGGCAACCCACTGCAGTATTCTTGCCTGGAGAATCCTATGGCAGAGGAGCCCGGTGGGCTACAGTCCGTGGGGTCGCAAAGAGTCAGACATGATGAGAGCAACTTAGCAGACATACACAGAGCAGGGCTTCTCAAAGTGGATTGTACATCTGAGGCGCTTGGGGATTCCCTAGGACTTGACGATCTGGTTCAGTAAGTAGGGCTGCGGCCAGGATACTTAACCATCTCCCAGGCGCTACTGATGCTCCTATGAGACCATGTATCAGAGTGGATAGCACGGCTCTAAAACATAAATCATACATCCATCTTCAACTATTCTCCTTACAAAGAACACACATTTCCATTAGGAGATGTAAGGACCAAACTTGGCAGTTCCACGTCTGATATATCCAAAAGAACTGAAAGCAGAGTCTTGACAAAATATTTGTATATCCAAGTTCACAATAGCATTATTCACAATAGCCAAGGCAGGGAAGAAACACCACAAGTGTCCACCTGTGGATGACTTGATAAATAGAATGTGATATATAAATATAATGGAATGTTATTCAGTCTTAAAAATAGAAGGAAATTTTGGGACAGACTACAACATGAAAGAATCTTGAGGACATTATGCTAAGTAAAATAAGCCAGACATCAAAGAACATGTATTGTGTGATTCCACTTTTATGAAGTATCTAGAATAGTCAAACTCATAGAAACAGTAACAGAAAGAATGGTGGTTGCCAGGAGCTGAAGGGAGGAGGAAAGGGGGAGTTGTTTAATGGACAAAGTTTCAGTTTTGCAAAATGAAAAAGTTCTGGGGACTGGTTGCATAACAGTGTGAGTAGACTCAGCAATACTGAACTACACACTTAAAAATGGTTAACAGGATACACTTTATGTTATGTGCATTTTACCCCAGTTTTTTAAATCTTTTTAATAAACTGGAAAAAAAAAATCTTGGTTTTAGGGAATTATAAAAAGTTCTTTTTCTGCCATGAAAGCCATATTTCCTCTAACTTTTATTCTTCAATGTGCTAGTCAGCTATCACCAGCCCTCATACCAACCAGAAAAGAATTAGTCACTTTTTCTTCCACAATCCCATATCCTTTGCACCAAACTCTATTTCAGTAATTATTACATTCTGATCAATGTTCATATTCTGTGTGTGTCTCCACCTCCTGGATTTCCCAGGTGGCACAGTGGTAAAAAACCCACCTGTCACTGCAGGAGATGCAGGTTCGATCCCTGGGTCAGGAAGATCCCCTGGAGGAGGAAATGGCAAGCTGCTCCAGTATTCTAGACTGGGAAATCCCAGGGACAGAGAAGCCTGACAGGCTACAATCTTCAGGATCACAAAGAGTCAGACACAGCTGAGCACACACACACACACCCACACACAGACACTACACCTCGTATCCTCTGGTGTGAGGTTTTGAAGAGGATGGTTTGCATACAACTATGCAGTGGGTACCGCTGGGGTCCCACCCTCAGGCACTTCTTTCCTCCTCCCCTACACCATGCTGATTATGCTCAGGTGCCTCCCTTTCTGCCGTTTGTCCCCTAGTGTGTGAGCCGTGAGGAGTCCCTGTCAACCCTGATGGCATCATCCCCCTCATCAACGACTGGCTCCCACATCATCATGGGCCAATTTTGTGATCACTGAGATAGGAGGGGAAACTGCTGAGCAGCTTCAGGAAAAGATTTCGCTGCTTTTTAAAGGAGATTGCTCCTCTATGTAAGAGGGATGTTGTTTGGAAAAAAACGTAGGGAATGAAAGCTACCATCTTGACATGAGTCTTAAGCCAGCACCAGAAAGGGGCAGCGACAAAGGAATCCAGAAAGCCAGAGAAAGAGCCAGAACCACCCTGCCTGCGGACCCCTCACTGTGTAAAGTAATAGAGCGCGCCGTGGTTTCAGTGGGATGAGCAGGGCTTTTCTGTGTCTTGCAGTCAAAACCATCTTAGTCAACACCACCACCTTGTCGATAGGAGGTACTTGGAAATTTGCTGGAAGAATTAAAATAAGAAGATGGGGCTGCTTCACTGCCTTGAAAACTCCTCAGGCACCAAGACTGTCTCCCATGCTAAGCAACCTCGTATACGAAAAGGTTTTTCCAACTAGAAAGATACAGGGAGTTTTTGTTTGTTTTGCTTGCTTGTTTTATTAAAGGATTCTCCACGGGCTACTTTTCCTAGAAAACATTTAAAATGTCTTTTGATTTTACCTTTTAACAGCCTTTGTCTGACAGAGCAAAGTTCAGGTATGGGTCATCAGGATGGCAGATGTTTGCATGCATGCTCACTCAGTCGTGTCCAACTCTGCGACCCTATGGACTGCAGCCCACCAGGCTCTCTGTCCATGGGATTTCCCAGACAAGAATACAGGATCAGGCGGCCATGCCATCCTCCAGGGATGGCAGATATTTATGAGTACTTATATGCCAAATGTTGTTGCTATTGATATTTTGTCACTAAGTCACGTCTGACTCTTTTGCAATCCCATGTTACACATCATTAATTTTTACAACAGCCCTCAGCTTGATACTGTTATCATGCCCCTTTTGCAAATAAAGCAACGGAGGCACAGAAAATGTCATTCCCTTGCCCAAAGCCAGCAGCTGGGATACCAACAGTTGTCTCCTGTGTTATCCTGTATGGCTATACCTCGGCTAGGTGTGCTAGGACACTCCTTAGTTGAGATAACTGCAATCCATCCCCTACAGCGTGGCCAGACAATCTCCAAACTATTAAAAATCTCCTTAAGACTCAAAGCATATTGGCCTCCTCTCAGTGCCCTTTAGTGGACTCCGGGTGGATATTCTAGAGAACATTGAATAGGACTGACACAGCCCACAAGACTCTTCCTATGCTGGTTCGAAGAAAAAGGTATGACCAACCTAGACTGCTTATTAAAAAGCAGAAGCATCACTTTGCCAACAAAGGTCCCTCTAGTCAAAGCTATGGTATGGATATGAGAGTAATCATACAGTATGGACATGAGTAGTCAGGTACGGATATGAGAGTTGGACCATAAAGAAGGCTTCAGTTCAGTTCAGTTCAGTCACTCAGTCGTGTCCGACTCTTTGTGACCCCATGAATCGCTGCACGCCAGGCCTCCTTGTCCATCACCAACTCTCAGAGTTTACTCAAACTCACGTCCATCGAGTCGGTGATGCCATCCACCCATCTTATCCTCTGTCGTCCCCTTCTCCTCCTGCCCCCAATCCCTCCCAACATCAGGGTCTTTTCCAGTGAGTCAGCTCTTCACATCAGGTGACCAAAGTACTGGAGTTTCACCTTCAGCATCAGTCCTTCCAATGAACACCCAGGACTGATCTCCTTTAGGATGGACTGGTTGGATCTCCTTGCAGTCCAAGAGACTCTCAAGAGCCTTCTCCAACACCACAGTTCAAAAGCATCAATTCTTCAGCACTCAGCTTTCCTTATAGTCCAACTCGCACATCCATACATAACTACTGGAAAAACCATAGCTTTGAATTTAAGGACCTTTGTTGTCAAAGTAATGTCTCTGCTTTTTGATATGCTGTCTAGGTTGGTCATAACTTTTTTTCCAAGGAGCAAGCTTCTTTCAATTTCATGGCTGCAGTCATCATCTGCAGTGATTTTGGAGCCCCCCAAAATAAAGTCTCTCAGTTTCCATTGTTTCCCCATATATTTGCCATGAAGTGATGGGACCAGATGCCATGATCTTAGTTTTCTAATGTTGAGTTTTAAGCCAACTTTATCCACTCTCCTCTTTCACTTTCATCAAGAGGCTCTTTAGTTCTTCTTTGCTTTCTGCCATAAGGGTGGTATCATCTGTTGATAACATCTATTGATATTTCTCCCAGAAATCTTGATTCCAGCTTCATCCAGCCTGGCATTTCACATGATGTACTCTGCATATTAGTTAAATAAGCAGGGTGACAATATACAGCCTTGATGTACTCCTTTCCTGATTTGGAACCAGTCTGTTGTTCCATGTCCAGTTCTAAATGTTGCTCCCTGACCTGCATACAGATTTCTCAGGAGGCAGGTCAGGTGGTCTGGTATTCCCATCTCTTCAAGAATTTTCCACAGTTTGTTGTAATCCATGCAGTCAAAGGCTTTGGCATAGTCAATAAAGCAGAAGTAGGTGTTTTTCTGGAACTCTTGCTTTTCCAATGAATCCAACAGATGTTGACAATTTGATCTCTGGTTCCTCTGCCTTTTCTAAAACCATCTTGAACATCTGGAAGTTCATGGTTCATGTACTGTTGAAGCCTGGCTTGGAGGATTTTGAGCATTACTTTACTAGCATGTGAGATGAGTGCAATTTTGAGGTAGTTTGAGCATTCTTTGACATTGCCTTTCTTTGGGATTGGAATGAAAACTGACTTTTCCCAGACCTGTGGCCACTGCTGAGTTTTCCAGTTTTGCTAGCATGTTGAGTTAAATTTCTTTTTCAGAACACTACCTAACTAATAAAAGTAAAATGGTATTGATCAACAAAACTCTACACCACTGACACCATAGATTGTTTCCTTAGATTTGAAAGCACAAAAAAAGGATTGTACTTTAAATATGAAAAAAAAAAGGGGAAAAGCTTTTTTTCTTTGTTTGAGCCATTTTCATATTAATTTTATTCAGAGTGGCCTTCAGTTAAGAGCTTGATGTAGTAATGAGACTGATGAAAGTATTGAAAGAAGAAATCTATACATTCAAATGAGTATTATCATTCAAGAATGTTGTCTGGCAATTATACATTTGTTCTTCAGTAATTCCATCCTCAATTATTTGGGGAGAATTTCCACTGGGAACTATCTTTTCTGCGGTTCTGTTTGGCAGGAGGTGCACAAGTTAGAACGTCACTGATACGTGTGTATCACTTGCCATGGTAAACATGTTGGCTTGGAAGGGAATTTTCAGTTAAGTCCTTATTTTATGGATGAGAAAACTGAGATTCAGAAAACTGAAGACTCTTGACAGAGTCACAGAGCTTTCATTCACTCAAAAGTCAATGAGAAAATGAGAAAGGGATTTGAGTCACCACTTCACTGAATTATTCAACATATGTAATTCTTTATTACTGGGTTCCCTCATTCATTCATTCTGCAAATATTTGCTGAGTGCCTAGTATGTGCCTGTCACTGCTGAGGATGTTGCAGTGAACAAACCAGACAAAGAACTGCACATCTTCGTGGAGTTCACACTCCAAGGATTCAATAAAGTTTAAATCCCTGATTCTGTTTTCCATTGAAAGGTCGCTATTTTAACAATTCTAAGAAACCTCTTGATTAACATCGAAGATGTTGAACAAATGCTCTGCTGACATAATTTGATGAGTGTAGGAATTACAAATATGAGTCAACTCCATTGATTACAAAGAAAAAGCAAAGTAGTGTACAATCAACTTTTTAAAAAAAGAATTAAACCCCATGAAAAAACAGTGTTGCAACATGACATCCAGATTCACCAGCCACATCTCCTGAAACAGAGGGGAAGACTGTTAGGAATAAGAGAAAAGAAATTTTAAAGGCTTTCTATACAGGGTAAGAAAACATGAAACTTTTGGCAAGCATCCTGGCAGCTTGCAGAATGAAACCACTCACTGCCTGCAAGTGTTTATCCCACAGCTGTTGGAAATGAAGGATGTCAAAATATGCAAAAGTAAGACTCCCAGGCACAGATATCAAAGAAGCAAAATTCCAAGGCATGCTCGGGATCAAAGTGGACAATAGATGAAACTCACGAGGAGACAGAGGAATGAGAGGCCTTGGACCACATAGAAGACCAGCGGACCTTGATATCCCAACCAGAATGTGGCCTGTGTTCATCTCCCCTGTACCATCATGGAAAACTACTCAGACCTTCAGAAATCCATTTTAATAGGATACCAGGATACAAGAAGGACTTCCCAGGTGGCACAGTGGGAAAGAACCCACTTGCCAATGCAGGAGACTCAAGAGATGGGGGTTTGATCTCTGGGTCAGGAAGATCCCCTGGAGAAGGAAATGGCAACCCACTATTCTTTTTTTTTTTTAAACCCATTATTCTTGCCTGGAAAATTCCACAGACAGAGAAGCCAAGCAGTCCACAGTCCAGGGGATCGCAAAGAGTTGGACATGACTAAGCATGCACACACGCACGAAAGGATACCTGGCCTGTGGCTGTTCCTTCATTCTGTACAAGGTGCACTTATTTACTCAGCGGTGAGATTATGAAAACTTGATCAGTACTTCCTTTTTTCTTTTAGTGTTTTCTTCTTTTTTAACGAAATACCATATTTACTGCACCAGTAGAAATTGTTATTCTTAAAAGCCCTACAATGATCTTATTTTGGGCTTCTCTGGTGGCTCAGCAGGTAAAGAATCCACCTGTAATTCAGGAGACACAGGTTTGATCCCTGGGTTGGGAAGATCCCTTGGGGGAGGAAATGACAATCCACTCCAGTCTGCTGCTAAGTCACTTCAGTCGTGTCCGACTCTGTGCGACCCCATAGATGGCTGCCCAGCAGGCAAGATCACTGCAGTGGGTTGCCTTTCCTCCTCCCACTTCAGTATTCTCACCTGAAAAAGCCCATGGACAGAGGAGCTTGGTGGACTACAGTCCAAAGAGTCCCAAAGAGTCAAACACAACTGAGTAATTATGCACAAGCACAGATCCTATTTTATAAAGAAAAACATTTGTGTTTCGAGAAACTAAAACATTTGTATTTTGAGAAGTCAACGTTCTAAAAGTTCATACAACCCTGTAGCTCTTTGGTTTAAGTGAAAATATCACATTCATGCCACAAAGAAGCAGCTAATTCACTAATAGGGAAAACACTATAATCTTCTAGGTGACAGTTTCACAATTTGGAGAAATGATGATATGCTTTGTTTTTCTGTTTTTCAGTCTTTACAGAATTTGATCATGTTAGTTTTACAATTTCAATAAATGTTTACTAAAAGTAAAATACAGTGAATCTCTGCTATGGCTAGAAGACACATGTGCTAAGGTTTCCCCTTTCACATAAAATGACAAAGGAAAGTCACAAAACTAGAGAAAGCAATGGAGAGACAATCCACAGGTCAAGTAAGTCATAGAACATGAAATATACAAGGATTAAATTTTTTCTCTTACATCATCTATTCATTTAAATTATTCAAGAGACTTTTGTAAACATTAGGAAGTCGGTCCCTAAAATGTCATATGTATTTAAGTAGGAAAAAGAAAGAGAAGGGAATCGAGCTGCATGGTAAATTACTCTGATGAGAATCTAGAGAAAACACAGGCTAAACCACAGTTCTGAGCTGCAGGCGGCAGGAGACTGAATCAGTGATGGCGAATATGGCTTCTCAGCCACCATGTGCCCCGTCCCCACTCAGCTGGCAGAACTTGTATTGGGGCTTCCCAGGTGGTGCTCGTGGTGAAGACCCCGCCTGCCAATGCAGGAGACTTAAGAGACTCGGTTCAATTCCTGGGTATGAAAGATCCCCTGCAGGTGGTCATGGCAACCCACTCCAGTACTGTTGCCTGGAGAATCCCTAGGACAGAGGAGCCTGGAGGGCTACAGTCCATAGGGCTGCAAAGAGTCAGACACAATTGAAACGACTTAGCAAGCAAGCACAGGATTTGTGTCCCATAATAAATTCCCAGGGGACAGCCTGACTACTTATATAAAAACATGTATATCATTTGACCCAATAATTACTCTCTTAAGTCTTTAAGAACTGATCAGAGAAGTACACAAAATTATTTGCATGAAGCTGCTCATTTCAGCCTTCTCTACAATATGGAAAAAATGAGCAAGACCTCCATGTCCAACAAAAGGGCCTACTTAGATAATTAAGGAGTGTCTATGAGGGACTCATAATGCGTTTCAAAAGAAACATGCAGACATAAAATTGGTGATATGGAAAAAAAAAAATCTCCACAACATATTTTTGGGCAAAAAGAAGCAGTCTATACATATAAATCCATGGCTGATTCATGTCAGTGTATGACAAAAACCACTACAATATTGTGAAGTAGTTAGCCTCCAACTAATAAAAATAAATGAAAAAAAAAGAAGCAGTCTATAAAATGACATGCATGATAGGTGTCACTTTTATTTAATGACATGTACAAATGATAGCAAGACATCTGGAAGAATGGTATCCAGTCAGTTGGCAGTGGACAGCTCCAGGTGGAGAATTTATGGCAACATTTACTTTGTTCCTTGTTCTGTCCTGTGTTGTCCGAACCTTCTACAAGAGTGGGTGTGGATTTCGTCATCTGGTCCTGGAAGGAGGTGGAAAGAACAGCCGCAGGAGCCTCTTGGAAAGTCCTGGGAAGCCTCAGGACACCGATCAGTGGAGGCCCTGTGGTTGGATTGGAGGGTGGTCAGAAAGGCTTCAGTGATGTGGAAGCAGAGGGAGAGTCAAGGCAGCTTACGGCAAGAGAAAGGACTGTGACGAAGCAGAATTCCTGGGTGATTAGACTGAATTCTCGAGAGTCTGAGTGGGATTGCATGTCTCCATTATTATTCATAGAATTCCTGCCATCACAGGACTCAATGGGCCAGTGGAACAGCCTGCTAACCAGGATTTGCTAACCAGGATTCCCTGTGCAGGGAAAGCAAACACTAAGTTAACTGTCTCAAGAAATACCACCATCTTTCAGGGAGGAAGAGGAAGAAACTGTTCCAGGGAACATAGTAAATCACCAAGGTCCACAGTAGGCTCAAAACTATCTTGAGCAGCGGTTGCATCCAGCGCTATGAGAAATACCAAGTTTTTCTTTCCTAAAAAAAAAAGAAGATGAAAAAATAGATTAAAGGATACACTCTTACTGTAACAGGAATCCAGCAGTGATTATGGAATATCCTTGTAAGTATTAAATGTAGCTTTGAAATCCTCATTAATCAAAGATGTGAGTAGTTATCTACTCAGAGTGTAACAGCTCTAATGGGCAAAGTTTTCTGGGTGGGTAAATAAGAATTTGGGCTTGGTTACTAGTTTGCCTGATTGAAGATTCTTTTTCGAGTGGGTGGAGCTAGCAACAAAGTATTCAATTTTCAAAGACTGTCAATACTTCATTAATATATTTTCCATTGATTAAATTTTTTAAAAAGTGATCATAAAGATATAGCCAAAACACTTATTAAAAGGGAAATATTTCCAAAATGATGACCCTAAAGAGTTCCAAATTAAATACCATCCTCATTTTCAGAGGACTTTCCTATTTGATCTTTTAAAACTTAACTGCCAAAAGAAATCAAAGATAAAACCGTAAAGTAAAACCAAGCTGCTACAAAGCCTCTTCAAACATTTGCGCCTATTTAAACGTTTTAGAACATCTCGAAGTTCTCAAACCTAGTTAGAAAATATTTGATGTTGCAAGACAGATTTTCTATCATGCACTTTGAGTTAACGCAGAGATAGGACTTAATACAAGAAGCATGGCTTCTCCCTTTGGGGATTCTTAAGACACAAGAAATAGAGCATGCTGGCAGTTTACTTGGTTTGAATTAATAGCAATGTATTTATAGGATATTATTAAGATCCAGTTATTCTCTGGCTGTTCACCGCTTAAAATTTTCCCATTTAGCAGAATCTATACATGGCTAATGTTAAAAATGAGGTTTTTTTGTGAGACCAAAAAAAAAAAAAGTATGTGATTGTATAATCTTCAAAGTGTTTAATTTGTATTAAAGCTAAATCCCGAGGCTCTGAAACCTTAGGGGCTCTCGATGTGGATTTTTGTTCTGGTTCACACACCTTGAGACAAAGGCTCATAGTCAAGATGTGGAGGAAAAAGACGTTTTTTTGTGTGCGAGATGCGGGGCAAATTTATTCCCGAGGCAGCCTGGAATGGGCTTCAGAAAATGGATAGAGTGTCTTCTTAAAGAAAGGGCCTCTAAGTAAACTCGACTGCCATTCAAAAGATTTGCTCTGACACTTAACAAGTGGTGCGGGAAGAAAGGAAAATCTGTTGTCAGGTTTGGGGTGTTTATCAACCCCCCTCGAGACACTTGACCTAATGCTTTGGCCCCCCCTAATCCGCTGATCTGCATGCCATGGCTTTGCGAGCCTCAGCCCCCAACTGCCGGCCAAATTGCCTGCGAGGCTTGTCCCAACATCCAGCCCCCGGGTACATTGTGTGCCGCTCACCTACTCTGCGCCTCGCCTCCCGGCCCCCCTCTCGCGGCTCCCCTTAAATTTAATTCTGCTCACAAATTGTGAAATAAGTTGTTTGGGCTGGATTTGTCGAGTGAATTGTCCCACTAATGAAACAGTCTGTTCATTATACAGTTGTAGGACGGAAGATTTAGCGCTCCCATACCCCGGGACCCGGGCAGGTTAACGTTTTTAGACGGACAGTTGACAAAAGAATGAATAGCTCTCTCCTGTCAAATCAGGCTTACAAACAGCTTGGCATACAAACAGTTACTACTTGTATGCATGCGGATTTAGGGTCCCCACCTGCTAATGCCCCAGATTTGTAAGTACAAATTGGTTAGTCTTCAAACTGTTTGCAAAAGGAAGAAAATGACCAAAAATTAGTTTGTTTTAGCCTTTTCCCCTCCCCTCCCCGCTCCCGCAAGTGAAACATTTAAAAAAGGAGAGAGACAGACAGAAGAAAAGGATAAAATAGTATGTGATAGTCTCATGGAATATTGTTGGCTTTTTGTGCTTAAGGCACCAAATGAAGCTGGATCATTGTTTGGTAGGAAATATTTTGTGCTGCTTCTCATCAAGCGACTGAAAACCTAATAGAATTAATTGAAGATGTGTGATGTTAAAAGATGGAGGGGAGGAGATCAAAAACTTTCCGTTCTATTCATTTTAGTACCTGTTGCTTAAGAGTAATTAAAATACCTCCCTTTTGATCACACTGGTCTTTTAAAATGGGTCATTTAGGCTTCTGAATCTTTTTCAAAGGGCAATTATGTGTAAATTAGACAAAACCCATTTTATTTTTCTATGCAGGTTTCAACTTTTTGGTGAATACATGAAACTAATGTATTGAGGGAGAATGCTTTACAGGTAATAAGGCGAATATTCTTACCAAATGATTTATCATCAGTTTGTGATCATTTTTAGTCTGGATTGGGTTAAGTACAATTCTTCAATTTATTATAACCACAAGAGAACAGCAGACAAAATCAGTAACACATATTTCTATCACTTTATAGGAGAAACCAAGGTAACATACTAAGAATTTTTCAAAGTCAAGGTTGATATAACTAATATTTCTGACTTAATAACTCTTTCCTCCTTGAACACATACAACCCCAGGAAGGCCAATTCCTTGTAATACTAGGAGTTGGGCTTTCATATTTTAGTAAAGTTCATCATCACATTTCTACATACCCTAAAAATAATTTTTAAAAAATCGGATTTCTTGGCAACTTTACAAGCAGCAGTTATGAGTAAATTCAAACACCCCTTAAAACCTTTACCCTTCATGCCTAAATCCTACTGTTATTTTGCAACATTGAGTTCCAAACAGTAAGTAACTGTTAACTCACAAATGTGCAAGGTCAATGGCATTTGGCCTTTGGAAATGTGAACAGAGCAAAAGCATTAGACTGCTAAAGAGTAAGTGGGACAGCCTTCATCCCTCATGTGGTTAAATCATTTTTTATGACTTTGTCCAAGTATAGAATATACTGCATATGTGAGCCCTGAAGTCAGCATTGGTCCTTTAAATCTGGGGACAAGTTTCAAACAACTCAGCAACAAACTCTGCAGGACACTACACAAGACCAGCCCTGGAGGGTCTCTCTGCATTTCCTCTCTCTCCCCACTCCTCCCAGAACTCAGCCAACATTTCCCTATATACAGTAGGTATTCCTTTTTCCAGCAATCCTAAGATTTTTTTTTTTTTTTTTTTTTTTTTTACCATTTCGTCATGACATTTTAGGGCATTTTGAAGACAGAGGCAGTGAGTTATGAATAACTTTGGGCTGAGAAAATGCATATGGTTAGTGAAATAATATTTTTAGAGAAGTATGCTTACAGAAATGGCATTTCTCCGTGAGTTTTGTAGCAGAATGACTCCTTTACTATGGAAAGCTATTGGAAAATTCAAGCACTTTGGTAATCAGTTACTGTTTGGAGCAGGCTTCTCCTTACAATCCAGTAGGATTAAAAAGAACCCAGGGGTGAGCAAGGCCAAAGCTGCTCCAAGCTCCATGCAAAGAGATGAAGAAAAATGAATTTAGGGCTGCCTATTGCCTTAGTGCTGATGAAAACACAAGTTGCTGGCAGAAGTCTTTTTTAATAGCAAGTGGTAGGTATTAAAATACAAAGCATTCCTGTTCTAAAAAGGAGACCTGGTGCTAAAGAAAGCTGCATAATTTGTTCGGGGTAGGAGAGTAGGGCTTCAGGTTTCTGCAGAAAGAGGTGCCATTGACCTACATGTACAGTCTCCCAGGGTGGCAAAGTGACCCCTCTCAGAGCCACCCTGCCCCTGCGATACGGGAAGAACAGTATTTCATACTGTTCTTGTAATGAATAAGCTGCACCTAACACTGTGCCTGGTCACCTGATCCAGCAATTAAAGTTAGACATTAAATCAATATCTGTGTCTAGATCTATCTCTACCCTGATGAGGTTTCAGAGTAATCTCAACTGGCTAAAGCAGAAAAGTACTAGTGTCTTCAGAGGCATCCAAACAGCCCAATGGAAAACACAGGGTCGTAGTTTTAGCTTAATAATCTCACCTGATTGCTAAACCACTTTTAGGAGCTAGACTACCTGGTAAAACTTAAATTCATCAAATGTCAGGTCTGGATGGATGCCTCCCTTATTTCACAGATGAGTAAACCCAGGTTCAAATTCAGTTCAGTTCAGTTGCTCAGTCATGTCCAACTCTTTGCGACCCCAGGGACTGCAGTGCACCAGGCCTCCCTGTCCATCACTAACTCCTGGAGCTTGCTCAAACCCATGTCCATTGAGTCGGTGATGCCATCCAACCATCTCATCCTCTGTCGTCCCCTTCTCCTCCTGCCCCCAATCCCTCCCAGCATCAGGGTCTTTTCCAATGAGTCAACACTTCACATGAGGTGGCCAAAGTATTGGAGTTTCAACTTCAGCATCAGTCCTTCCAATGAACATTCAGGACTGATCTCCTTTAGGATGGACTGGTTGGATCTCCTTGCAGTCCAAGGGACTCTCAAGAGTCTTCTCCAATATGGGGTTGACAATCAGGGCCCCTGACCCCCAGTCTAATAATGTTGTCTTCAATACATTCATTTTACTTATTTTTATTTTTGGCTCTGCTGGGTCTTCATTGCTATGCGGGCTTACTCTGGTTGTGGTGCCCAGGCTTCCCACTGAGGTGGCCTCTCTTGTTATGGAGCACAGGCTCTCGGGTGCATGAGCTTCTGTATTTGTCGTGCGTGGGCCTAAGTAGCTCTGCAGCATGTGGAATCTAAGTTCCCGAATCAGAGATCAAACCCATGTCCCCTGCATTGGGAGGCAAATTCTTAACCACTAGACCACCAGGGAGTTGGACACATAACTGAAGCAGCTTAGCACGCACACACAGACCACTAGGGAAGCCCCCAGCACATTCATTTTAAAGGAAATACTATCTATGTTATAACCTGGTTTATATTTTAGGTGCATGCATGGGTAGTCAGTCATGTTCCACCCTTGGCGACCCCATGGACTATAGCCTGCCAGGCTCCTCTGGCCATGGGATTTTCCAGGCCAGAACACTGAAGTGGGTTGCTATTTTCTTCTGCAAGGGATTTTCCCAACCCCTGGATTGAACCCACGTCTTCCATCTCCTGCACTGGCAGGCAGGTTCTTTACCAACTATGCCACCTGAAAAGCCAATGATCTTTTGGGTAGATAATTTTATTTGTATAAAATGGGATATTTGGGTAAGTTCAGTGAATTTTCTAATCGACACTGGCTACTCTTTGCCTTCTAGGTGTGTTTGTGGATCTGTAAGAGCTATTTTTAGAATTAGTGTCTACTTGTTTTTCCAGTTAAATCCTGAGGTGGTGATTGTTGTTTTGTTACTTGTGAAGTCAAACAAAACTTCTATTTTTTAAACACATCCATTCTCTTTTTTCTTAATGTCTTTTAAAATCTTAACATCAAAAATACATTTTTCACATAAAAGATTTATTGATTTGAGAAAACTGTAACTAAACCAGTGCCCAAGGGGAAAATGAATGGCAAACAGAAATGCCTATTACAATAGGATTTATGACAAATGTACTTGCTTTACCTTACACAGGTTCTCTTAAGATAACCTCAGGTCCCCTAGAAAAACCTCTGAGAGGTTTTTGCTTTCTTCTTTGCCATTTCCCTTCTGGGAAGGCTGCCAGACCAGCTTCATCACAAGCACCAATTCAACAAGATGGGCCAGAAGCTAAAACAGCTACCCTTCACGGCTCAGGTTAGGCTATCAGCAGCTCATCACTCGGACTACATCTTGGCTTGATTCAACAGAGTCCTGAAATTCAAGTATTAGCACTCCAGTTTGGCAGAAATTATCTTTTAGAGAAAGGGATACAGAAAGAGGAAGCTCGAGCCCCAAGATGATCTCATCATTTCGCCCTCAGTTCACAGAAGATGCATGCAACAACCACCACTTCACTCTTTAACTAAACATGGGGCTTCTAAAGTCAATCCCATTTAAGAAGAACTATAGGGTAGTGGTTGAAAATCAAAATAAAAGACAAATAAGCTATGCGGTCAGAGGACACGGCTTTGAATTTTGTTTCAGCTACTGAAAAGCTGTATGACCTTAGTTATTTTTTTCTGCTTGTATAGACTGTTTTAGTTAACTTTTTATTGAAGTATAGTTGATTTACAATACTGTGTTAATTTAGGTGTACAGCATAGTGATTCCATATTTTTGCAGACTGTACTCCATTGCAGGTTATTACATGATAATGAATATAACTCCCTGTGCTATATGGCATATCCTTGTTGCTTATCTATATTATATATAGTAGGTTGTATCTCTCAATCCCATATCCCTAATCTGCCCCTCCCTCACCCTCTGGTAGCCACAAGCTTGTTTTCTATGTGAGTCTGTTTCTGTTTTGCATATACATTCATTTGTATTGTTCTTCAGTTTCCACATGTGAGTGATATACAGTGTTTGTCTTTCTCTGACAGTTCACTAAGCATAATATTCTTTAGGCCTATCCACGCTGCTGCAAATGGCAAATTTTTATTTTATTTTTTAATGGCTGAGTAACGTTCCATTGTGTACATGTACCCCATCTCTTAATCCAATCACCTACGGATAGGCACTTCCATGTCCTGGTGATTGTAAATAATGCTGCTGTGAACACTGGAGTCCATGAACCTTTTCAAATTAGTGTCAGATTGCTGGATCATATGGTAATCCTAGTTTCAGTCTTTGGAGGAACCTCCATTCTCTTTTCCATAGTAGCTGCACCTTGGCTGAGCTTCCCATGGCTTCTACATCTATAAGGTGGGGGTGGCACTGGATATTCTCAAGATCCTCCTGTGCTCAGATCTTCTAAGTGAGGTCCTTGGACCAGTGGCATCAGCATGACTTTGCTAGGAAGGCAGAGAAGCTCAGGCCCCATTCCACCTGCTGAATCAGAATCTGTTTTGATAAGACGCTTGGATGATTCAAACACAAGTTAAAGTTTGAGGGATGCCCACTTACAATAGGCTTCTCTCTACACTCTCAACTTGTCGCTTGAGGCTTTGGCAAGGAGGTGTATAAATGAAGACTGGAGTTTGCCGCTAGGATCCCCCAAACATCAGAACACTACCCAGCAGTAGGGGTTGCCAGGCTAGTTATTTAATGAGTTTTATGATACATTCAGTCTTCCAGGCCTCAAGGCAATTTGACCATTAAAGAAATAACTTTTTAAGGTAGCCCGAAACAAGCCAACTCAAGCGCATGATGGGATTAGCGTGGTGATACTGAAATCAGAGCCCACCAGTGAGTGCCTCTCCATCCGCCACCACTGCTGTCCTCGGCGCTGATTACGGCACTTGTTTCATCAAATTAAACACCAAAGAGATGTTGTAAAGGCAACATATGGCCCTCTTTCAAAAGTGGTTAGCCTGGCATTGCACGAACAGCCCCATCGTGGCTCCCCCCGCCTCCCCGAAACCTTCTAAATCAACGCATTGAGGGTATTTGCTTTTGCAAAACAATGTCTCATAAAAGTAGTTGCTTCTAATTGCAGGTTTGCTGTTGTCCGAAGCGCAACCGGGATGTGAGACGTGAAGGGGAGGAGACGGAATCAAGTTAGCAGGAGGTAATCAACTGTCCATCTTTTCCTGTTTGCCCACCCCGGTGGCAGCGTCATGGCAGAGAAGAGGTCTGTTCCCAGACCCGCCACGTGGAGGCATGTGGAGCTCTCAGAGATCTAGTTTTTGGTCCTCTCTATTAGGCATGGCAGACAGGGGTTAGGTTTTAGAATCCAGATAGGAATAATTACATGCAGGTAAAGACGTGCTGAAAGGGAGAAGGTTTTCTTTAATGATCAGGAGAGAGTGGGGGATGGTGTTGTGTGGAAGAGCCAGCCTTGGGGCAGCTTTGTCAGCGTCTGGTGGGTTCAGTGGAACCTTCAGACTTTGTAAGAGGCAGTTTATAGGCCACTGAAAGGTGAGGCTTTTCCCTTGAATTTCAAGAGAAAAGTCAACGTTAGGAGCAATGTTTTTGGTTGTTATTTTGCACTGATGTGACTGGCCTTTCCTCCAAGGACCATGAACACTCACCTAAGGGTAATTAGCAAAGAGCAGTCCTCACAGAGGGCTTCCTGTGGCTCGGCAATAAAGAATCTGCTTGCTATGCAGGAGGCGGCCTGCAAGGCAAGAGACTCGGGTTCCATCCCTGGGTTGGGAAGACCCTCTGGAGAAGGAAATGGCAACCCACTCCAGTATTCCTGCCTGGGAAATCCCATGGATAGAGGAGCCTGGAGGGCTACACTCCACAGGGTCCACGACTTAGCAACTAAACCACCACCTCTCCTCATAGAGTCCCTGTGAGCCCTGCATGGGATGGTGCCAAAACCATCTTCCTCTCTGCAAATTGCAACTCTTTTCCCCACCGTCCACTCAAAGCACCCCAAAATAAAAGAACTTAACCAACTTGGGTACAGGGTTTATATTCAAATAGCCATGGAGTGTGTCAAATCATTCTGCAGTACACCTTTAATTAATTCAGAGGTGTTTGTCAATTACATTTCAATAAAACTGGGGGGAGAAAAGACTACCATGGGTCACTTCCTACCTCCTCGTTTGTGTGTAGCCCTTTGTCACCTCTCACCATAGAGTGGGGCTTCCCTGGTGGCTCAGTCAGTAAAGAATCTGCCTGCAATGCAGGAGACCCGGGTTCTATCCCTGGATTGGGAAGATCCTCTGGAGAAGGAAATGGCAACACACTCTAGTACTCTTGCCTGGGAAATCCCATGGACAGAGGAGGCTGGTGGGCTACAGTCCATGGGATCACAAAAGTCAGACAGTGCTTAGAGACTAAACCACCATCACCTCCACCATACAGTTGCCCACCACCCCTAGGGGCAGCCCTAAGTCTGTAACCCCTTCTGTGTCTCTTCAGAGACAAATACAACCAAGCAGGTAGGCAATCTTTGACTCACAGCCTGAAAAATGAATCTTTTTTTTTATTATTGAAAAATAAGAAATGATTTTTTTTTTAACTTTTGGAAATACACTGTAGAGGATAAAATAAAAAGTGAAAATCTTATCAACTGACCATCCTTCTGACCAACCTTCTCCCTCTGCTCAAGGGTACCACTGTTACTGGTATGTTCTATATTTTGAAAGGGATCTTAGATGGTGCCCAGTGAATTTCCCAATAGCTGTTGGAATCTCCTCTGTGATGCTGAGAAGGAGGCAAAAATGCCACTGTAACTTCACCCTGGTGGGAATATCTCACAAATAATATAGGCTTTCATGCTGGAAGTTGGGAGATACTGACTTTTATCTTGATAACTTTTTTAAACTCTGGGAGGATCATAGGGGTGCTAGTTTACCCTTCATGAAACAGACATGATAAAACCCAGTTCCTTCCTACCATGAGGCAATAAATAACTAGGTATTCAGGACAACAGAATCCAGGATAGTGGCTATTTTAGTGACCTCAAAACTCCAAGCTTTTTTCCTTAACCAAATGAAACCTTTAAAACTTTAAATAGACAGAAGCGGAAAGAACTGTCATTGAGGTCATTGCCTGGCAAAAGAGCGACTCATAATGTAAAAGGATGATTTTATTAAGAACTAAAACTCATCTACAGGTCTGATTTAAAACATTCTGCATGGAGAGAGTTCATTATAAATGTCATGGAAACATTGTGCCCTGGCTGGAATAACAGGGGCGTGTGTGTCTGAGCGGGGAGTGGTCCCCCCATTATGAGCCTGAGAACACAACACAAATCTATGCCCCCAACCAGGACGAGGCGGGATCTAGTGACCAGGTGGCTCCTGGTGTGGGATTCATGGGGCCTGGTGTACATGCAGAGCCCTTTTCACTCATCTGAAATAATAGATAGGCTTTACCAATTTAAACGATCTTAATAAACTCGTTACCCTGGTGTTACAGCCACTTTGGGATCTACTGCAGCTGAAGCATAGCAAACAACCAACCTGCTGGGGAAGTAGCTACTCAAAACACACCTGTGATGAGTGATTCTTTGGTATCAATTTAAAGCCCAAACACTGATGCAATTTGGCCCTCTTCAGAGCCAGGCTGCCTCAGCCGCTCTCCCCATTAATTAGCGTGAGCTGTAAGATGTTGCTAATAGCTACACATCTTGTAAACATGTTGAGCCGATCCTGCCCCTGAAGGCTGGCACCGTTAAGTGATATCTCAGCTGGGGCTGGCAGAGCCGGTGTCCCCATTAGGGATAAGCCCAAAGGTGTGCAGCCTCCAGGCAGAAATCAAAACATCGTGCTCCAAGTGCTCCCTTTCTGCTGTGGTTCCCATAGAGGTGACTGCCTTTTAGTTGTAAAGATAATAATGAGGAGAATAAAAATAAAGAAGAGAAAGAGCAGCAGGAGACAAAACCTGTGTTTACACTCACTAGGGAACATTTCTGATGAGGCCTGGTGATGGTGTTCTGGAAATACTGGTTTCTTGCCACCAAGGTAAGCAAAGACTTCAACCTGGCAGAAAAGAAAGGCTCTTGGACTGAACCTCAGTCAGCGGAGATAACTGGTCAACCACTTAAGAGCTGCTGCTGCTGCTGCTGCTAAGTCGCTTCAGTCGTGTCCGACTCTGTGCGACCCCATAGACGGCAGCCCACCAGGACCCCCCCATCCCTGGGATTCTCCAGGCAAGAACACTGGAGTGGGTTGCCATTTCCTTCTCCAATGCATGAAAGTGAAAGTGAAGTCACTCAGTCGTGTCCGACTCGTAGCGACCCCATGGACGGCAGCCCACCAGGCTCCTCCATCCATGGGATTTTCCAGGCAAGAGTACTGGAGTGGGGTGCCATTGCCTTCTGAACTTAAGAGCTACTAGCTAGCAAAACTAAAACCATAGCAGAAGATGATGAAAAAAGGTTTTGTGCTTGCCTGGTGGCTCAGACAGTAAAGAATCTGGCCTGCATTGTGGGAGACCGGGGTTCAATCCCTGGGTCGAATAGATCTCCTGGAGAAGGGAATGGCAACCCACTCCAGTATTCTTGCCTGGAGAATTTCATGGATGGAGGAGCCTGGCGGGCTACAGTCCATGGAGTCGCAAAGAGTCGGACACGACTGAGTAACTAAAACTATCAATCTCAAACCAGCTTTCAGCTAGGAAACTGCTAAAAGGGAAGAAAGAATGAGTGGAGAGATGGAAAGGCCCCATGGCTGCAGTATGGTTGTTCTGCTAACTTTATGCTCAAATTCTTTTGTAGGATTATGTTCTAAGTGTGCAGAAAGGGTGATGGTGATAACCAAGGAGAGAGGAAGCCTGAGTTTGGAGTCAACTCATTCCTGTTTGCCTGCAGCCAGCTTCAGCACTAGAAGTCCAATGCCCAGGGAAACCTCTCAGTCCCAGACAGACCAGGACAGTTGGCCACCCTACTTGGAGACACAGAGGGGCATGGTGGAGAGAGACCCCCAACGACTATGTCATCCAACTTCCTCATCTTATGTAAGTGGAAGCTGAGATGCAGTGGGGTCCTTGAGAAGCACAGCATGGGACTCGGGTCCTCTTAAAGAATGACTAGATGTACTGTCTTGTCAGGTGCGTAAAATCACCAGCGGTTCCTAAATGCGAACATGACACAAGACAGAGTGAAGTGGGTTCTAATCCCAGTTCTGCCACTAAATGGGGACCTTGGGTAAGATAATTCCTACCTGCCCAGCACACTCCACTGATTATTTCTTTAATCTGAATGATATTCCTTTGAGGGAGGATTAATATATCCACTTACCCAGTTAAAAAGTGAGTTCAGAGAAATCAAGTAACTGGCCTAATGTCTTAGTAAGAGGTGAGATCTGAAGGTGGGCTCCTTTGACATCAAAGTAAATATTCTTCCCAGGATGACACTTGACTATATGAAACTGTTAAATGATTCATCCCAGAATGAAAGTGAAAGTGTTATTTGCTCAGTCATGTCCAACTCTTTGCAACCCCATGGACGGTAGCCCACCAAGGCCCTCTGTCCGTGGGATTCTCCAGGCAAGAATACTGGAGTGGGTTGCCCTTCCCTTTTCCAGGGAATCCTCCCAACCCAGGAATCAAACCCAGGTCTCCAGCATTGCAGGCGAATTCTTTAACATCTGAGCCACCAGGGAAACACCTAGAATGCCCAAATGGTGGATAATTGAAGGATAAGTACCTTACCTGTTTCCAAGAAGGATTTGCTATAGTTCAATCCCTGGGCCAGGATTTAGCTTATCCAGATACATGTATTGACCTGAGCTTTCTTTTCTTTTCTCTTTTCTTTTTCAAGAGTCTACCAGCACTGATAGATTTAAAAATATTTTAAAGTCATCAGTTTCTTATCTCTGCCAGAATCAGAATAGAAGCTCCATAAGGACAGGAATTTTATTCATTATTATAATCCAGGATACATATACCTGGCCATGGTAGGTGTTTCATCTTTCATCTTTTTTGAAAGAAAGAACTTCAAAATTAAACATGTATAAATGTTAAATATTTATGCTGTATATTTTTATTTTATAATGGATTTCAAAGTTGATTACAAACCAATAAACAAGGAGGTAGAAATCAGGGAAACAAAGATATATCTGCCAGAAATTTTTTACCCCAAAGAATTATTGGATGGGCTTTTAAGAATATGTATGTATTTTTAATTTTTGTAAATTAAATATTTTAGTTATCCTAAAGGAGATTGCTATTTAAAGAATCAATTTTTTGGTGTGGCTCCTATAATGAAACAAAGAAATGAAATCTTTAAAGTTAAGTCTCATTTCCCTTTGTTTACGTGGTGATATATACACAGGGAACACAAAGCTGAATAGGGCTGTATTTTATAATTATTTTTGCCTTTTACATATTTACCAAGTATCTATTGTCAAAATAATAAATAATCAGAAGTCTTTAAGCTGATTTTTAAAGTAAGTCTTTAGATCTTTTCTAAATGATTAAAATTTTCTAAATTAAAAACTTCATGGTTTAGTCGTTAAGTTGTATCCAGCTCTTGCGACCCATGGACTGTGGCCTGCCAGGCTCCTCTGTCCGTGGGATTCTCCAGGCAAGAATACTGGAGTGGGTTGCCATTTCTTTCTCCAGGGGATCTTCCCTACCCAGGGATCGAACCCGGGTCTCCTGCAGTACAGAAAGATTCTTTACTGACTGAGCTACCAGGGAAGCTTAACAAACGTATGCAAGCACCTCTGTTTTTTTCAGCATATATGTTATATATGTGCATATGTGCTCAGTCGCTTTAGTCGTGTCTGACTCTTTGAGACTCTATGGACTGTAGTCCACCAGGCTCTTCTGTCCACGGGATTCTCCAGGCAAGAACACTGGAGTGGGTTACGGTGCTCTCCTCGGGAGGATCTTCCTGACCCAGGGATCAGACCCGAGTCTCTGTGTTTCCTGCATTGCAGGCAGATTCTTTACCACAGAGCCAGCAGAGAAGCCAGCTTCCTCTAATACTATGGCTTCCCAGATGTCTCTAGTGGTAAAGAACCTGCCTACCATCGCAGGAGATGAAAGAGACATGTCCACCACAAAGAGTTGGACATGACTGAGGCAACATAGCATGTACTATGGATGAAGTGGGCATGCAGTATTAGCATTTGAGATTTATGAACAAAGCTTTATACCATTTACCGAGTTTTATGTTCCCCAGCTAGTTAGCATTTGAAAATGAGAAAACATCTTTGAAACGTGTATTTGACAGCGTTGAGTAAATAAGAATAGGTCACATAACTTCAAAAATGTTATTGAAACAGCCTCAGCCTTAGAACAGATTTTAGAGGGAAAAAAGTAAGCTCTTTTATAGAGCTAATCATAATAAATAATAAAGCTATAAGTCAGCTTGGACAGCTGGAGATCAGAAAATAAACTTAAAAGCTATATATGGTGTTTGGAGTTTATATATAGATGTAATGATCTGAGAAATAGCTTCCTGATTGCACTGTACTAACTCTGTGTTAGATGTGCTGTTAAGATACTGATGGACATCATCTTTGTACATCTTTGTGATGTACAATAAAGAATGATTAAATCTGTGACCATTTCAAGGCAAACAGTGCATAAAATACCCATGCTACATCAAGGCAGTGTGTCAAAGCCAGGTTAACGATGCATGAAGCCATATGAACTCTGTGTCTTCGGCTTAGTCTTTGTGTTTCCCTAGAACTGTGACTAATCCTCTTTATCTGAAAAACTTCAAAGACTCTGACTTGATACACATGGCACACATATAACAGACAAACTCAGTTCCTGCCGGCAGGTAATCAGAAGCAACAAAAAGGTGTCTCTTGATGGAGAGTTGCCTTGTTGTCCAAGGCATCACTTCAGTTGACCCAACAGAAATTCATCCTGTCACAGCCCACTGCTCAGAGGCAGAATGAAGCCTGGTTTGCTGAGGCAAAAAGTAGCATAGCCTATCAGACTCTGAAGTGATCAATTTCATCCCACTGTATTTACTTATAGAAAACCTGTTAAATTTTATATGACTAATTGTAACCAGGCACTCTAGTTACTTATCTTGTTTCTAACAGCTTTTCAACTGATTTTTATGAACCTTAGAAATACATAATAATATGATTTACAAATAATTCCTTCCCTGTAAGAAGAGGGGTATTTTTGTTGTTTGTTTCTCTTGGCTTCTCTTTTCTTATTGCATTGGCTAGTACTTCCAGAAAACATTAAGTAACAGTTTCCATAGTGGTCAATGTTGTCTTCTCTCTGACAATGGGAAAATGTTTTTTTTCCACTGTGTGCAGCATCTCTTCCTAACTAAAATTTTTAAATAAAAAATGACTGTTAAATTTTGATAAAAAGCTCTTTTGGCCACCAAGATCATAATTATAGGGGCTTTGCCCTATGATCTATTAATATGGTGAATTTTATATCATATTTCATATTTTCAAACTATCCTTGAATTCTTATAATTTTTGCATTTTAATAAACTGACTTTTATATGCTAACATCTTCTTTTAGAATTGATCTAAGGATATACAATAAAAAGATATAGTGTTATTCTTCTCAATACTGATGTTTCTATTCTCTTGGACACTGTAGGAAAGGGGATGCTGTTAACACAGCTCTAGAATTTTTTTGCTGAAAGCAAAGAATAATAATAATGTAGTTCACACTTATGTAGCATATAGTCTGTGACAGATGCTAATCTAACTTTGCATGTATTAATACCCTGATGCTGGGAAAGATTGAGGGCAGAAGAAGGGAGTGACAGAGAATGAGATGGTTGTGTGGCATCACTGACTCGATGGACATGAGTTTGAGCATGACATGACTTAGCAACTGAACAACAACCGCCACAATGCCTTCAATCCTCAGAGCAGCTCTGTAAAGAAAGTACTGCCGCCATCACCATCATCATCTTTGTTTTTCGGATGAGGAAACTGAGCTTAAGTAACTTGTTCAACGTCACACAGGTAGTAAGTGACAAAGTCCAGACAATTTGTCAAGAGAAATTATGCTTTGATTCACTAAGTCACTCATTTTTTCAACTGTAACATGTACTTGGGCTGCCCAGCTGGCTCAGTGGTAAAGAATCCACTTGCCAATACAGGAGACCTGGGGTCAATCCCTGGGTCAGAAAGATCCCCTGGAGAAGGAAATGGCAACCCACTTCAGGATTCTTGCCTGGGAAATCCCGTGGACAGAGGAGTCTGGAGGGCTACAGTCCATGGAGTCGCAAAAAGTCAGACACAACGTAGTGACTAAACAACAGCAACATATACTTACTGAGTGCCTCCTATTTTGAAGGCAATACATAATAGACTTTCCTTTAAAAAATGAAAAGAAAATAAATAGTTAGGCCTAAGTAATGAATCTAATGTTTATATCCCTTTAGTCTAGGCAGTATTTTCATAAATCTTTCTCCCTTACCTTTTAGTATTTAATTTGTTAAATATTTATTTAATATCTGTCCATCCTACTAAGACCCACTATGTAGACTGAGAGAATATTAAGCTTAGCCCAAGATCCTAAGTTAGTGTGATGGCATCCTGACAGATCCTATGCGGGTGCCCACAGTTACAAGGGAGAACTAAGTACCAAATGTCATCACAAATCAGTTTGCTAAAGAGACTACAGGTGACACTGCCAGGCATGAAACGTCTTGTCTAAAAAAGGTAGAAAACTAGCTAGGCTAAGATGTGTCATATGACACAACATTCTTGGTCAATAAAGGGGTGAAAAAGTGGGGTGAAAGTTGTTCCTCATATCCCTCAGCACAAGAAAACCACCGAGTGACGGCCACAGGCAGAAGGTGAGACCAGAGCCATGGCCAGGAGGTGGCTGTCACACCACGTGTCTTTTCCCCTGCCCCAGAGTCCCTGTGGCATTTCTGAAATGTTGGTTCTTGATACCTTCTACTCAGTTCCGTTCGGTTCAGTCACTCAGTCGTGTCTGACTCTTTGCGACCCCCATGAACCGCAGCACACCAGGCCTCCCTGTCCATCACCAACTCCCAGAGTTTACTCAAACTCATGTCCATTGAGTCAGTGATGCCATCCAACCATCTCATCCTCTGTCGTCCCCTTCTTCTCCTGCCCTCAATCTTTCCCAGTATTAGGGTCTTTTCAAATGAGTCAGCTCTTCACATCAGATGGCCAAAGTATTGGAGTTTCAGCTTCAGCATCAATCCTTCCAATGAATATTCAGGACTGATTTCCTTTAGGATGGACTGGTTGGATCTCCTTGCAGTCCAAGAGACTCTCAAGTGTCTTCTCCAACACCACAGTTCAAAAGCATCAATTCTTCGGTTCTCAGCTTTCTTTATAGTCCACCTGTCACATGGATATGTATATAAAGGGATATACCCAGTAGGCACTAGTGGTAAAGAACTGGCCTGCTAATGCAGGAGAAATAAGAAACAAGGTTCAATTCCTGGGTCAGGAAGCCATGGCAACCCACTTCAGGATTCTTGCCTGGAGAATCCCATGGACAGAGGAGCTTGGAGGGCTGCAATCTATAGGGTCACAAAGAGTCGGACATGACTGAACAACTTAGCATGCATGCACACAAAGGGATATAAAACTGTAGGCGAGATGGATTCAGCCCTGACCTGCCTTTTTCCAACACTGTGATCTGTATACCTTAACGACTCTGAACATGAGTTTCTTCATCTATGACTTGAGGATAACAGCATTCTATTTCCCAGGGCCACTGAAAAATCAAAGGAGATGATGTGTATGAAAGTTGTTTCTGAGCTGCAGAGCCCATACAAGTGGTAGTTATTATTAGCTTGTTTCCAAATGTTGAATCTTAACAATAAAGACTACAGCAAACATTTTTAAACACATAACGTTCAACTTCTTTTGAATTCCTTGCCTAAGAGGGATTCCAAGAAGTCTGATTACTGGATCAAAAAATATGAACAGTTTTATTCACGTTATTAGATCTCAGATCTGAATGGCTGCCTGATTTTCAAATGCTTTGAACCAATTTCCATTGTAACTGTCTGCACGTGGAGGTAGCGTTTTGCCAAGGCCTCATGGACACAGCAAATTTTCATTTTAAAACACGTTGGCTAATTGTATAAGTTGTCATTTCCATTTTGGACTACTGGTGAAATCTGAACATTTTTCATGTCTTCCTTTATGAAAGATAATTCCTCGTGTGTATGACTACTTATCTCTTTATACATGACCAAATTTCCCCTGGTATTGAGAGAGAGACTGTAGCGTGTAGAGAAACCAACTTGAGCTTTAAAATATCACTTATGTATAAGCATATTTGCAAGATTCTGTGGTCAGTGAGCTCTCAAAAACCAAGGACCCAAGTTTCAAAGATTTTTTTGAAATGCAGCCCTCCATGATGGTTTATCCACATCTGACGCCTGATGCTGAATCTTTGGTCCTTTCTGCAGTGTGTTGCCTACAGAATCTGATGATGTTGCCTCCTTGAATCTCAGGAGATGAGGAAATGGGGAGACCATGTAGCCTGGAGTGGGCTTTCAGGAAGGTCTTGAGAGAGAAGGCAAAATTGCCCTGCCTCGGATCAGTGACAGCAGAACAGAGACATGAGGAGCTGGTCCATCCAGAGCACGTGGTGCCTAGCCTCGGTGCCCAGCTGTCCTGTCCACGGGGAGCTTCCAGAGTTCCCCAGGAGATGGGTGTTCACAGAGTCAGAACCTGTACATAAACAGCAAACCATGAAACAAAGAGATAACTATAAGAAAGCTCAAATGATAGTATTGTAATTACAATACATGTGTGAATATGATGGCATGATATTTGAGTATGGTGTTATAATACTTGAGTATTAGTATATTAGAATAATATTTGAGTATGGCTCTATAATATGTGAATGTTGATCCTATAGTATATTCTTTGAATATGTATTAATCTTTTTTTTCTTTTTTCTTTTTTTTTTTTGTATTAATCTTATAACAAGTGAGTATTAGTGCGTGCGTGCATGCTAAGTCGCTTCAGTCATGTTTGACTCTGTGACTCTTTGGACCATAGCCTGCCAGGCTGCTCTGTCCATGGGATTCTCTAGGCGAGAATATTGGAGTGGGTAGCCATGCCCTCTTCCAGGGGATCCTGACTCAGGCCTGACTCAAACCCAGGTCTCTTACCTCTCCTGCATTGGCAGGCAGATTCTTTTCCACTAGCCCCACCCACAAAGCCCAGCTGAACCCTATGGACTCATTTTACTGATGAAAACATTGAGGTTCAGAGAAGTCATGTGAATTGCCTAGGGTCACAGGAGCCAAGTTAAACCCACTTGAAGCCTGGAAGTGTACATCAGATGGTATTTTATTGTGTCTCCTGAGTATGTGGCAAGCTCCTGTTTACTTACATCATCTCACGCCGTTCCTCTCACCTCCCCAGACGAGGAGTCAGTCCTCCTTAGCCCTGGCTCATAGGATGGCACTGAGGCTCAGGGAGGTAAAGTTGCCCAGGCTGCTGAAGGCAGAGCGGGATGAGCCAAAGTCGGTCTGACTCCAAAGGCTGTGCCCGTCCCATGACACAGCCAGTCTCCCCGGGAGATAACGGATCCACACTGCGGATGTGGGGGAGAGTCAGACAGCTGCTGGACCCATCTGAGGCTGGGGTGCTGTGACTCTGCAGAAAAGCAGAGTGGGCCGGGAGCCAAAGAGACCCACAGCATTCACCTAGGGCTCGACCAGGCAGTGGTTTGGTTCTGAAATGTGTGCTCCCGTCTTCACGGCACATCAATGAAAAAGAGACCAAAACTCCAGGACTTATCATGTCATTTGGGGCAGGCCATGAAGATGAACCATAACCAAAAGAAATTCTTTGCCATTAGAGGTAACCAGTAAAAACACATTGTTTGCTTGCTCAAGGTAGCAAATCTCTTTCTTTTCCTAAACCTTAAGACACACACAAACAATGCACTATAATAATCAGTTTGTTGCTGCTGCTGCTAAGTCACGTCAGTCGTGTCCGACTCTGTGCAACCCCATAGACGGCAGCCCACCAGGCTCCCCCGTCCCTGGGATTCTCCAGGCAAGAACACTGGAGTGGGTTGCCATTTCCCTCTCCAATGCATGAAAGTGAAAGTGAAGTCGCTCAGCCATGTCCCGCTCTTAGCGACCCCGTGGACTGCAGCCTACCAGGCTCCTGCGTCCATGGGATTCTCCAGGCAAGAGTACTGGAGTGGGGTGCCATTGCCTTCTCCTAGTTTGTTGATAAACAGGTTTACTAATGCAAGTTTCTCTTTCTTTGGTTTTTGCCTTGTACCTTGTGAAATCCTAATGAAGAAAAGTAACCATTAACCAAGTAAAGTTTTCAAGTAAGAATGAAAATGCTTTTCTCACTTTATTTAAATAGAGAAAGTTTATCTTTCAGGTAAACAGTTTTCAAAAAGTGAAAATGTTTCTCTCACCTTATTTAAAAAGAGAGAATTTATTCTTCAGGTCTAGGGTTCTGCTTTTTTAAATGTATGGTTTATCAGACTGACAGACTTAAAGAAGGAATGTATGGTTGCTGGGGGGGAGATGGGGGGGTGTTGGGGGAAGGGACAGGTAGGGAGTTTGGAATGAGCGTGTGCACACTGCTCTATGTAACACGGGTAACCAGCAAGGGCCCGCTGTACGGCACAGGGGACTTGCTCACAGCTCTGTAACAGCCCGAAAGGAAAAGGAATAGATGCGTGTATGTGCATGACTGAATCAGTGTACACCTGAAACTATCGCAGTATTTTCAATCAACTCCACCCCAACATAAAATAAAAAATTAAAAAATAAGATAAAGTAAAATATGTGCTTTATCAAGAAGGATTTTGTGTTATTCTCACACAATTTCATATTAGTTTGCATTCCTTCTTTTCTCAGGAAATATAGCATTGTGTGGGCTCAGTGGCTCAGTCATACCCAGCTCTTTTCAACCCCATGGACTGTATGTAGCTCATCAGGTTCTTCTGTCATGAGATTTTTCAGGGAAGAATACTGGAGTAGGTTGCCATTTCCTCCTCAGGCGGATCTTCCTAACCTCCTCAATAAAGTTTGAGCAACAGGATTTTCAATTTTCAACATGTGATAATGGCCTCCAACCTATTTCTGGCTAAGAAAGTGTCAGTGGGAATATAACTAGGACCGAACACACGTCTCCTGCATTGTAGGCAGATTCTTTACCTGCTGAGACATCATTATGATTGTATTAGTCATCTGAATTAAAAATAACATGCTTTGTTATTGACTTTCATTTCATTCCTTAGCATCCAGTACAAATATTAGGCTATGTTTGAGTAATGATCATTGCAAATGATTCTAGGTAAACATTTAATATTTTTAAAACTCACAATTTTTTCATAAAGTTTATTTTTTTTAATTATAATTAAACTGATAGTCCTCCCATATTGAAACAGATGCTAATAAAATGTAGTTTCTAGTGACTAAAGGAAATCACAGTCATATTAAATTAGCATCATATTATAGCAAATTAATTTGAAATCTGTTTACGTTGTGTTTTCATTTTATTTACAGTTTGATGGCTTTAAAAATTTGTGCTATTGCTGAAATTAACACAATATGGTAAATCTATACATCAATAAAAATTATTTTTTTAAATTATGCCATTTCTCCATATGTATTATTACTTGAATCTTATGCAAAAATATATATATACATATTTTTTTGCATAAGATTCAAGTGTGTGTGTATATATATATATATATATACTGATCTTTCCTGTAGCTCAGATGGTAAAGAATCTGCCTGCAGTGCCGGAGACCTGGGTTCAATCCCTGGGTTGGGAAGATCCCATAGGGAAGGCAATGGAAACCCACTCCAGCAGTCTGGCCTAGAGGATCCCACAAACAGAGGAAACTGGTGGGCTACTATCCGTGGGGTCGCAAAGGGTCTGACACAACGGAGTGACTATACCATAACCATATGCAAAAAAAATGTCTGTTACAACCAGAGATGATTTTGAAATCAACTGAAGCACAAATTTGTTGCATTAATAAACCAAGTTACAAAATGCAATCTGACCTTGAACTGTGGATGATTAGTGTACGTTGAATGTGGTAAAGAATAATTTACAGAATTAAATTTTCACTGGGAAAACATGTCATGGCACAATGTTGAAACAAATTTCCTGCATTTTCCACTATAAGAGGGAGAGAATTTACATGAATAGCAGAGGATAGGACTGTGGTCTCTAGAGCTGCAAAATGCGGGTCTTTGTAACCTTCATTTAGCACCCTTGCAAATCCTTTGCTTTGGAAATATTTTAAATTTTTGAAACAACTAATTTCTGGAGTTTCAAAATATTTTTCCCATATTTCAACAGCCATGAAATTACAAAGAGAATAATAACAATATTCTGCAAAGATGTGTGGTTTTGTATGAACAATCTAAAAAAAAAAAATTGACATTCGTATTTAACTGGCTGGGCTCATGTGAGTGTGTGGCTGACGGCTATGGTTCCTAAGGAAAAATGGATGTGAGTGTTTATTTGTGATTGTTTGCTACTCATAACCACATTGACAGCATTGGCGCATAAGGCTGGTGACAAAAATAAAATACTAGAGAGCCACACAACTCTCCTGGGGGAAATCAGAGCCCAAGAAAGGGCAGTCTCCCCATACCAGGCCCCAGCTCCTCCAGGCTCGTTAGAACGCCAAGGTCTGGAGCCCAGCACCATCTGCCAAGGGGCACTTGGCTTTGCCCACGTTTCCTACTTGAGCTTCAGAGCTGGGAACAGAAGGGCTGAAAGATCGCGTGCAACAGGCAAGCATCGGTGAGTGCCCCGTTTATCTTGAATGCACGTAGCCTCCTCTTTTCTCATTCTTTGTGCTCCTTCTTAGTCTCAGCTCTTGGTTAAAGGTCTGATAACCATATTTACACCCTCCTGTCAATTGAAGTAGTCGGGTTGCTTCTTCTTTTTAAATCTGAGGGACTTCTCTGGTCATCCAGCGATTAAGACTCCGTACTCCCTATGCGGAGGGGCCCCGGTTTGATCCCTGGTCAGGGAACTAGATCCTGCATGCCACAATTAAAGATCCCCATGCTCCAGTGAAGATCCTGCCTGCTGCAACTGAGACCCAACACAGCCAAATACATAAATAAAAACAAATACCTGTATTAAATCTGAAACCTTACCTCTGAAATATATGGGGAGCGTTAGAAGTTACAGTTCTCTCACAAAAGTAGGAGAACAGTTATGGGCCACAGGCCCAGGTGACCAGGCCTGCTAAGTCCCAGGTCTCAAAGCTGCAGGGGCCTCCAGGGGCCAACTGGTTGGGCCTTCAACTTTCAGCCTTGAGGTAGGCAAGGTCACGGGCCTGGTGACTGACTGTCATTTCAGTGAGGGCACAGCGCTAGGGCGGCACCAGGCCACCTGGTGGAGTCAATGCCTCCCTGTGCTGAGCTAAACAAAAATCACTTGGCGTGGGCTCCGTGATGTTTAGAACTGCAGCCCTGAGAGGAAACCATAAAACAGCAGGTGATGACATATGGGCCGTGATCACACAGGCCTGGCCCACGTGGACAAAAGGAAGAGTGTGGACTAAATGGCCTTTTCAGCTCCTTCTGAACTCTCCAATTCTGAGAATCATAAGAGCTAGAGCAAAGACTGCTTTTAAAAAGAATTGTATTGTACTATAGTCAATTTACAGTGCTGTGCCCATCTCTGCTATGCAGCGAAGTGACTCAGATACACACATACAGACCTTCTCCTTTACATTCTTTCCCATTATGGTCTATCACAGGATACTGAATGTAGTTCTCTGTGCTATACAATAGGACTTTGTTGTTTATCCATTCTAAACATAATAGTCTCCACCTTGCTGTTGTTCAGTCGCTCTGTTGTGTCCAACTCTTTGCAACCCCATGGACTGCAGTATTCCAGGCTTCCCTGTCCCTCACCATCTCCCGGAGTTTGTTCAAACTCACATCCATTGAGTAGGTGATGCCATCCAACTGCTGGCATGAGCAGTTTAGCTGATTGCTGTTTAGCTCTGTCGTCCCCTTCTCCTCCTGCCTTCAATGTTTCCTAGCACTGGAGTCTTTTCCAATGAGTCGGCTCTTTGCATCAGGTGGCCAAAGTGTTAGAGCTAAAAAGTAGAAGATTGTGCTCACTTCGGCAGCACATATACTAAAAAGTAGAAGATTATGAGAGCACATGGGATTAATTTATACCCCAGTGATAGACACCAGGAATGCAGTAGAGAAGAAGCAAACCAATGCCATCAATGAGCTTACCTACTAACAGGGGTTGGAAATGTCCTGGGGGCCGTTGGTGACAGTACATCTGTTCTCACACCTTCCCAATCCAGCTCATCAAAGTCAACTTTGAAGTTAGAAATCGGTCACATTAACTATTGTTGTTGTTGTCGAGTCGCTCAGTCGTGTCCGACTCTTTGCAACCCCATGGAATGTAGTCTGCCAGGCTCCTCTGTCCATGGAATTTCCCAGGCAAGAATACTAGAGAGGGTTGCCATTTCCTTCTAGAGAGGATCTTCCCAACCCAAGGATCAAACCCAAGTCTCTTGCATTGGCAGACAGATTTATCACTAAGCCACCAGGAAGCCCCAAATAAACCATACCTCTTTCAAATATAACTCTCTTTTTAGAAAAAGACTGAGGTAGCCGTTTGTGTACTCGTAAGAAATGGACTTAAGAAACGCTAAGAATCCAGGACATAGTAAAGCAGTTATTGTTGTTCAGTCACTCAGTCATGTCTGACTCTTTGTGACCTCATGGACAACAGCACACCAGGCTTCTCTGCCCTTCACCATCTCCCAGAGTTTGCTCAAACTCATGTCCATTGAGTCGGTGATGCCATCCAACCATCTCATCCTCTGTCATCCCCTTCTTCTCCTGTCCTCAATCTTTCACAGCATCAGGGTCCTTTCCAATGAGTCAGCTCTTCTCATCAGGTGGCCAAAGTACTGGAGCTTCAGCTTTAGCAACAGTCCTGCTAATGAATATTCAGGGTTGATTTTCTTTAGGATGGACTGGTTTGATCTCCTTGCTTTCCAAGCGACTCTCAAGAGTCTTCTCCAACACCACAGTTCAAAAGCATCAATTCTTTGACACTCAGTTTTCTTTATAGTCCAACTCTCACATTCATACATGACCACTGGACAAACCATAGCTTTGACCTATAAGAAATTATCCTCCAATTAAAAAAGAAAAGAAAGAATCCATGGACACAACAGCTAGTATTATTCCATTATGCAGCATGGACATACACACAAAGACACACACAGGCACACAGGAATTTGTATATTAGAATAACTTTGGAGAGTTATACAAGAAATAAGAAGCACAGATTGACTCTGAAGAGAGGAACTGAAAAGCCCAGAGTAAGAAGAGAAGAAAACCTTTTTTGAAATTGGAGTATATCTGACTTACAATGTTGTGTTAGTTTCAATGCACAGCAAAATGATTCAGTTAAACGTATGTGTCTATTCTTTTCCATTATGGATTGAGATACTGAATATAGTTCCCTGTGCTATACAGTAAGACCTCTGTGTTCATCTATTTTACACTTGTATCTGCTGATCCCAAACCACTAATTCATCCCTTCCCTTCTTTCCCCTTTGGTAACCGCAAGTTTCTTCTCTATATCTGAGTCTGTTTCTGTTTTTTTGAATAAGTTCACTTTTATAACAGTTTAGATTCCATCTATGTGACATCATAAGTATGTCTTTGTCTGACTTACTTCACTTAGTATGATAACGTCTAGATCCACCCATGTTGCTGAAAATGGCATTATTTCAGGCTTTTTATGGCTGAGTAGTACTCCACTGTGGGCGTCCCTAGGGGCTCAGTGGTAAAGACTCCACCTGTCAATGCAGGTGACACGGGTTTGATCCATGGGTTGGGAGTCCCCTGGAGAAGGGAATGGCAAACCACTCCAGTATTCTTTCTGGGAAAGCCCACGGACAGGGCAGCCTGGTGGGTGGCAGTCCATGGGGTCACAAAAGAGTCAGACGCGTGACTATATATGCCTCATCGTCTTTATCCATCCCTCTGTTGACAGACATTTAGCTTCCACATCCTGGCTGTTGTAAATAGTGCTGCAATGAACACTGGAGGCTGTGTATCTTTTTGAATTATGGTTTTCTCCAGATACATGTCCAGGAGTAGGATTGGTGGATAACATGGTAACTTTATTTTAAGCTTTTTAAGAAACCTTCATACTGTTCTCCATAAAGTGGCTAAACCAATTTACATTCCCACCAAGACTATAGGAGGAGAACTTGCTTTTATTGTGTTTCCTCTTTTACTGTTTGCATTTTTATCTCACATGTTACTTTCTCAGTTAAAAAAATAAACTAATAAAAAGTAAATATCCACACTTGGGAGGAATTAAGTCAGTTTAATATTTCCTCTCATACTGTATTCAAACAAAACTCAGCACAAGTTTAGTCACTCAGTAGAGTCCAACTCTGTGAGACCACATGGACTGTGGCCACTAGGATCCTCTGTCCACGGGATCTTTTCAAGGCAAGAATACTGGAGTGGGTTGCCATTTCCTCCTCCAGGGGATCTTTCCTGACCCAGGGACCAAGCCCATATCTCCTGCATTGCAGGCAGATTCTTTACTGCTGAACCATCGGGGAAGCCCAGGTGGATTAAAATAGTTAATTTTTAAGGAATTAACTGTATGCTGCAATCATCAATGAAATAATTGACTCAGGCAAGAATTATCATTGGATTAAAAAAGCCAGTGTGCCAGAGTTTGTTGGGGGAACAGGAGAGTCACACAGACTCAAAGTTTCATCCCACAGATCACTTTTTAGTTATGGAATAAAATTTAACTTGATCTGTGGGTAAGGATGATGTTTTCCAGCATAAAATCAAAAGAAGAAATCCACCCCCTGAAATACACACAAATTAAACAGGTCCGATTGCACACAAATTGAAATTTTCTTTCCCTCAAGAAAATTCCACCATAAGCCTGATTAAAAAGTAAACTGCAAATTTCTAAAACTGAATATAGAAATGAGTTAGTCTATGTATTACATGGGCTTTCAAGGTGGTGCTAGTGGTAAAAAAAAAAAAAAAAAAAAAAAAAACAAACCTGCCTGCCAATGCAGGAGATGTAAGAGACATGGGTTCAATCCCTGGGTCGGGAAGATCCTCTGGAGGAGGAAATGGCAACCCACTCCAGTATTCTTGCCTGGAAAATTCCATGGACGGAGGAGACTGAAGGGCTACAGTCCATGAGGTTGCAAAGAGTCAGACATGACCTAAGCAACTTAGCATGTGTGTAAGTATTATATAAAAAGTTGACATAAATTGACTTTTAAAAGTAAAACCACAAAAAAAAATAAAAAATAAAAAAAGTAAAACCACAATAAGAAAATGGACAAAGGAAAAAGATTTCACAGAATGGATGATAATATGAAAAAAAAGTCTTACCCCATCATCCACCAAATTAATGCCAAGTAAGACGAGACTGTACTTTTCAAATTAGCCAAAATTCAAAATATGAAAGTACTTAAAGTAACGGGCACTGACGTTGGAAGAAATATAAGTCAGTTGAAATGTTCTAAAAAGAATTTAGCCAGTGTATATCAAGAATTAAAAAACAGTTCATATACATCAACTCAATAATTCTACTTCTATGACATTAATCTAGATAAATAAGCCAAATGCAAACAAGATTTTATATCTAGAATATTCATCACATCATTGTTTATAATACCAAACAGCTGGAAGGCCCGCAAACATAGGGAAATAGTTAATTACAATACATACTTCTGAAACTTCCATACAATAGACTATTTTGCAGCCAATAAAATCAGGGTTCTCTTGATGAGATAGTAAGTCAGACAGCAGCAAACAAAACCACACATCAGGATCCCTATTTGGATTTTTCAAAGAAAACTATTAAAAAAGAATTAGATTAACAATGACCATCTCTGTGTCATGAGACTATACATGATTTTTATGTTCTTAGTTACACTCCTTTGACTTTGCTAAACATTTTATCATGATTTTATAATAGGAGAAAACTTTATGTAATAATGGTCATAGCAGCATCAAAACTAATATTTATTGGACATTTCTTTTTAAATATTTATTTATTTGGTTGCTCCGGGTTTTAGCTGCAGCACGTGGGAACTTTGATCCTCCTTGTGGGATCTAGTTCCCTGACCAGAGGTTGAACCCAGGCGCCCTGCACTGGGAGCTCAGAGTCTTAGCCCCTGGACTGCCAGGAAGTCCTTACTGCGCGTCTCTTACATGCCAGACACATTACCTGCACTATCTCATTTATAGATAATTCTGTGTTGGAAGGACTCTCGTTACTCCAACTTTGTGGATGAAAAGACCAAGTTCAATGTTAGTTCCAGAAACCACATCAGGCAGTCTCTCCCCAGAGTCCACATGTTTGAAGAATTTTAGCAGATGAAGGGAAATGCGCCTGATAATTAATAATTATGACAATTTGTTTTAATTAACAGAGAAAAATATTGACATCAAAATGTTAACAGTGGCTACGTCTGTGGATGGAATTTAGGATGATTACAATATTTTAATTTTTTATATTTTAAAAAATAATCATAAAGTGAAGTGAAAGTCACTCAGTCGTGTCTGGTTCTTTGCAACCCCATGGACTATACAGTCCATGGAATTCTCCAGGCCAGAATAACGGAGTGGGTAGCCATTCCCTTCTCCAGGGGCTCTTCCCAACCCAGGGGTTGGACCCAGGTCTACCCCATTGCAGACAGATTCTTTACCAGCTAAGCCACAAGGGGGTCCAAAAATAATCATAGGTTACTCTAATAATAAAGGAAAATGATTTTAAAAATATACAATGTAGTAATATTATGGGTTAATTTGGAAAACTCTGTTCAGTTCAGTCGCTCAGTCATGTCCTGCTCTTTGCGACCCCATGGACTGCAACACACCAGGCTTCCCTGTCCATCACCGGCTCCCAGAGTTTACTCAAACTAATGTCCATGGAGTCGGGGATGCCATCCAACCATCTCATCCTCTGTTGTCCTCTTCTCCTCCCACCTTCAGTCTTTCCCAGCATCAGGGTCTTTTCCAATGAGTCGGGTCTTTTCCAATGAGTCGGGTCTTTTCCAATGAGTCAGCTCTTTGCATCAGGTGGCCAAAGTATTGGAGCTTCAGCTTCAGCATCCGTCCTTCCAATGAATATTCAGGACTGATTTCCTTTAGGATGGACTGGTTGGATCTCCTTGCAGTCCAAGGGACTCTCGAGAGTCAACTAACAGTCATGCAATAAGACACCTTAAGCAGAAAATGCATTTTAAGTTTCAAAAATATGAAAACACAGCCCTCTATGGAGATGTGGCTGGTTGCACCGTTTTTTATGATTTAATATGCTTATACAGCATTGGTGATTCAATGGTAGAACTCTGGCCTCCCAATAAACTTACCCCTGGGTTCCCCTGGTGGCTCAGACAGTAAAGAATCTGCCTGGAATGCAGGAGACCCAGGTAATAGTACTTCCTCAGGGCCTATCGAGTACTTCTTTGTATCTACCAAAGTGCTAGCAAATTTTTTTAAATATAGAGTTATCTCCATAAATGTCTATTGATGAAAAGTGGCAGTACTAAGAGAAATGTTCTTGGGATTTTTTTTTTTAAATTAGGAGGCACAAGGACATATGGTAAGCATCTTGAAAGGTGAATTGATTCCTACCTCAGTCTTATTAAAACCTAAAGCTGCACTGTCTATTATTCAGGTTCTTTCCAAGATAACTGGAGGAAGAAAGCCTGTGAATACAGAATATCAAAAAGAAGGCAAGCAAGATTTGTTCTCAAATCCAAAGTTAGGTCCAAAGTTACTTCCTCAGAAAGGCATTTGCTTTCTGCTGCCTTCACTGAAGTGTTTGCTATAATTAACCATACCCTGTCTTCTCTTTCACCCACTCTCTTCCCTCCCCTAATTCTAACTCAGCCACAAGTCTCAGGGGACCATCAGTATCGTTCCTTCCTCAATAAATAGAAGATGCTTTTGAACTGTGGTGTTGGAGAAGATTCTTGAGAGTCCCTTGGACTGCAAGGAAATCCAACCAGTCAATCTCAAAGGAAATCAGTCCTGAATATTCATTGGAAGGACTGACGCTGAAGCTGAAACTCCAACACTTTGGCCACCTGATGGGAAGAACAGACTCATTGGAAAACACCCTGATGCTGGGAAAGATTGAAGGTGGGAGGAGAAGGAGATGGGAGAGGATGAGATGGTTGGATGGCATCACGGACTCAATGGACATGAGTTTGAGTTAGCTCTGGGAGTTGGTGATGGACAGGGAGGCCTGGCGTGCTGCAGTCCATGGGTCGAAAAGAGTCAGAAATGACTGAGCGACTGAACTGAACTGAACTGATCACTTCTAATTTGGCTTCTTCAGTCAGGAAAGCTGCTAAGAGAGCTTGGGCACCTCCTAGGGGAAGTCAGCCAGCTTGTCAGAGAGCCTGTCCATCCGGTTTGGTTTGCAGAGACAGACTGCCATCTAGTGCCAGAAAAAGCAATGTTCCCATTCATTTTCTTGAGCTCATGGTGGATAAAATATTGCTTGCACCATCTCACTTTTATGCTGAATCACGTTTAAATTTTCCCAGGAAAACATTTGATCATCTTTCTACCCTCAAACATGTACTTCAGTGAATTGAAGAAAACACATAACTGGGCACTTCTTTCCTATGGAAATCGCCAGAAGCCTGAGCGAGACAGGAAAGGGGATGAGGAGAGAATAAAGGCAGCTTCAGTCCATGATCAGTGTGCTGTCTCCCTCTTCATTGCTGGCGCTTTTCCTGCCTGTGTACATGCTATGACTCCTTTTTCAGAAGCTTCACCTGATCCAGCCCCATGGACTCAGATTACATATATGTTCATATAGCAACACTTCTTGGTGCCATTAAGAAATGACTTTCAAAATAGACAAACCAGAATTCCCGGTCAGTCCAGTGCTTAGGACTCCACGCTTCCACCACAGGGGGCATGGGTTCCATCCCTGGGGACGGAACTAAGATCCCACATGTGATGTAGCTTGGCCAAAAAAAAAAAAAAAAGGTGGGGGAGAGAGAGAGAGAAACTTGTTTTGGTCTGTGCACAGGTTGGACAAGAATTTCCAGACACAAGGCAGAACAAGAGAATAGAATTTATTAAAGCAGGAGACACTGTTAGGATAGGGGGCCAACTCAAGGCAGAGCCGACGCCTGTATGGGCTAGTGGTCAATTTTTACAGCCTCAGGACAGTAAAAAGTCCCTGCTGGAAGAGTGGCACCTGCTGATGGGTTAGTATGCTATAGAGTGGGTATTTTTTACCTAATATGGGGTCAGGGAGCTAGATGGCTTAGGACAGGGGGCTCATGGCAACGGTTACTAGCGACTCGGCCTGCTCCAAAGATGATCTTGGTACAGGGCTCCACGGCCTGTGTACAAGGCTTTATACCTGTGACCTTGGTATGTGTGCATGCAAGTCACCTCGGTCATGTCTGACTCTCTGCGACCCCATGGACTGGAGCCCATCAGGCTCCTCTGTCCATGGGATTCTCCAAGCAAGAATACTGGAGTGGGTTGCCATGCCCTCCTCCAGCGGATCTTCTCAACCCAGGAATCAAACCCCCACCTCAAACCCACATCTCTTACATCTACCTGCATTGACAAGTGGGTTCTTCACAATTAGTGCCACCTAGGAAGCTCCATGAAACTGATGATCTAAAACTCAGAGTAAAGGCTTAACATTTATGTCATCCAAATTGAGGATAATAAGCATTATCAGGTGTGCCCTGTAGACCTCAGCAAAGCAAACTCTAAAATACATGCAGTAAAGACAGAGGATGTGATTGGGATAAAAATAAACAAATCCATCATGGAGAAAAATGATAAAAACAAATTTAAATATACCAATAATAATATTAATGGTTCAAATCATCCCATACAAACAGTTTAGGTTAAAATTTTAGCTATATTCTATTAACAAAAGGTAAATCCAAAATGTATAAATATGAGAATAGTGATGATGAATAAAGGAATGAGGGATAAAAATACGCTAGACCAAAAAAATCTAACTTCAGATTAGGGAAGGGCTCCATGGTGGCTTAGTCAATAAGGAATCCATCAGTTTAATCCCTGGGTTGAGAAGATCCCCTGGAGGAGGGAATGGCAACCCACTCCAGTATTCTTGCTTGGAGAATCCCATGGACAGAGGAGCCTGATGGGCTCCAGTCCATGGGGTCGCAGAGAGTCAGACAAGACTGAGTGACTAAACCACTACCAGTGGGGCTGGCCCCTCACTTCCAGTCTCAGCTTTAGGAGGACTCGCTGTGAGATCCTGGGCAAGTTACTCTCTGTTCTTTAGTTTCCACAACTAAAAAATAAGGATACTAGTAGCCTCCACCATATATATTATGTTGAGAGGATTCCATGAGTAATATGCTTACAAGTGTTGAAAACTGCTTGACACTTAGGAAGTGCTATATAGGTTTTTGTTCTTGTTGTTCATCATTGTTGTAGAAGTAGCTACTCGTAGTTACAAGGGACAATGCATATGCCCAGACTGACCTAAGAAAGTTCAACGATTTTAGTAACTAAGGGAAAATGTGTGTGTATGTGTGTGTGTGTGTGTGCTTGATAGTCAATAGTGGAGGGTAGCAAAGAAGAAAAAGCAATAAAAAAAAATGGAGGAGGACAAATTAAGAGATCGTGATCCACTCCTATCAAAAGCCAACACAAGCACATATAAATGAATTGAACTACTCTACTAACCATTTTGGGCTTCCCTGGTGCCTCAGAGGTTAAAGCGTCTGCCTGCGTCTTCCTGCAATGCGGGAGACCTGGGTTTGATCCCTGGGTTGGGAAGATCCCCTGGAGAAGGAAACAGCAACCCATTCCAGTATTCTTGCCTGAAAAATCCCGTGGACAGAGGAGCCTGGTGGGCTACAGTCCATGGGGTCGCAAAGAGTCGGACACGACTGAGCGACTTCACTTTCACTTTCTTTCACTTTCACTGACCTTTTTTTTTTTCCCCCACTAACCATTTTATGTCATCATTTTGTCTGTGTGCGTCCTGGCAACTTAGCCTCAAACAGCCCCCACCAAGAATAAGCCCCATGGGGTGTATTTTTTACTTCTGTCTACTTATACATTCTAAAATGTGGGGTGCATCAGAGATGGTCAAGAGAGACCAAGTGAATGTGAGCACCCGCTTTAACATGGAGTTTGTTAAGGTAAGGTGTGTGTGTGCTCAGTCATGTCCAGCTCTTTGCAACTCCATGCACTGTACCCAGCAGGCCCTTCTGTCCATGGGGTTTCCCAGGCAAGAACACTGAAGTGGGTTGCCACCGCCTTCTCAGGGGGATTTCCCCAACCCAGGGCTCCAACCCACATCTCCTGCATTGCAGGTGGATTCTTTACCATTGAGCCACAGAGAAGCCCAATTTTACCACATGCTCATAAAACATAGAAAAACTGTCGTGTACAGAATAACGACTCACCTGCCCAAACAAATCCAGATATAAAGCTTTGTGGTTTTGCCACGACAAGGGTGTGTTTTTTCAGCAGTAATTTTACTACTATACCATGCATGTTACTAGAAGATTATAGTCATCCTAATTTTGTCAGCCATTTGAACACATTTGTAGGATTTCTTGCTTTCGCAAGTGGCATTTAAAATATTGAAAAACTGATTTTTAGAAAAATTCTGTGAACCATAAACCTAAATTGCATTTCTAACTGACCAAATAGCAGCATTGATTTGCCCCCTAAATCCAGAGGCTTCCATGAGTTTATAAAAAAAAAAAAAAAAACATTATTTGGGGCAAGTCACACAGATGATAGTTCTACGATCTGAAATATCCAGGGTTTGCTATTTCCTCCCCAGTACACTTTAAGGGTTTAGGATAGACACCCAGATCACCATTTGAGGGTTACACATTAGGAGAAACATGAGAATTAGCACAAAGTTGAATACTGCAGTAGGCCTTTCTATCGATCACCTTGAGTAGCCAGCATCCATTCCCCTCCCATCAACGCAAGAAGCTGGGGCCTTCCCTGGTCGTCCAGTGCCTAGGACTCCGCTTATCCACTGTAGCGGGCGCAGGTTTGATCTCTGATTGGGAAACTAAGATCCCAGAGGTCGTGTGGTGTGACAAAAAAAGACAAGAAACTCATTTGTCTGTCCAGTTTCATCATATCAGTGTCGGGTTTATACCAAAATTAATCTCTTATTGCTTAATAACATCTCTGTACCGTGTGCTAAATCACTTCAGTCGTGTCTGACTCTTTGCGATCCTATGGACTGTAGCCCCCCAGGCTCCTCTGTCCATGGGGATTCTCCAGGAAGAACACTAGAGTGGGTTGTCACGCCCTTCTCCAGGGGATCTTCCCGACCCAGGGATCTAACCCACATCTCTTATGTCTCCTGCATTGACATGCCGGTTCTTTACCACTAGCGCCCCCTGGGACACCAATAGCATCTCTAACAGACATTAACTTTTTGCCCATAGTTTGAAACTTCTAGAAGACATGAGGTCAAATGAGTGTGAGTACACTCTTAAGACAGAGTTCGTTAATGTGTTGCTGATAAATCTCTGACTGCAGGGTTTAACGTCTAATTCCGCCAGAGTCCAGTGTCACCACTAGGTGGCGTCAGTTCAGTTCAGTCGCTCAGTCGTGTCCGACTCTTCGTGACCCCGTGAATCGCAGCACGCCAGGCCTCCCTGTCCATCACCAACTCCCGGAGTTTACTCAAACTCATGCCCATCGAGTCGGTGATGCCATCCAACCATCTCATCCTCTATCGTCCCCTTCTCCTCCTGCCCCCAGTCCCTCCCAGCATCAGGGTCTTTTCCAATGAGTCAAGTCTTCACATCAGGCGGCCAAAGTACCGGAGTTTCAGCTTCAGCATCAGTCCTTTCAATGAACACTCAGGACTGATCTCCTTCAGGATGGACTGGTTGGATCTCCTTGCAGTCCAAGGGACTCTCAAGAGTCTTCTCCAACACCACAGTTCAAAAGCATCAATTCTTCGGCACTCAGCTTTCTTCACAGTCCAACTCTCACATCCATACATGACCACTGGAAAAACCATAGCCTTGACCAGATGGACCTTTGTGGGCAACGTAATGTCTCTGCTTTTTAATATGCTATCTAGGTTGGTCATAACTTTCCTTCCAAGGAGTAAGCATCTTTTAATTTCGTGGCTGCAGTCACCATCCGCAGTGATTTTGGAGCCCAAAAAAATAAAGTCTGACACTGTTTCCACTGTCTCCCCATCTATTTCCCATGAGGTGATGGGACCAGATGCCATGATCTTAGTTTTCTGAATGTTCAGCTTTAGGCCAACTTTTTCACTCTCCTCTTTCACTTTCATCAAGGGGCTTTTCAGTTCCTCTTCACTTTCTGCCATAAGGGTGGTGTCATCTGCATATCTGAGGTTATTGATATTTCTCCCAGCCATCTTGATTCCAGCTTGTGCTTCTTCCAGCCCAGAGTTTCTCATGATGTACTCTGCATATAAGTTAAATAAGCAGGGTGACAGTATACAGCCTTGACGTACTCCTTTTCCTATTTGGAACCAGTCATTCCAATCCTTAAGAAAGGCAATCCCAAAGAATGCTCAAACTACCGCACAATTGCACTCATCTCACACACTAGTCAAGTAATGCTCAAAATTCTCCAAGCCAGGCTTCAGCAATACGTGAACCGAGAACTTCCAGATGTTCAAGCTGGTTTTAGAAAAGGCAGAGGAACCAGAGATCAAATTGCCAATATCCGCTGGATCATCGAAAAAGCAAGAGAGTTCCAGAAAAACATCTATTTCTGCTTTATTGACTATGCCAAAGCCTTCAACTGTGTGGATCACAATAAACTAGGTGGGGTACTTGGTCAGAAATCCATAGGTTGCGGGGACGTATGGAGAAAGTTACAGACTGAGCTACAAATGCTGGAAGCAGAAACAGAGGTGATGCTTATGGTCCCAACGGTTCAAAAAATAACAGGAAGTGGGTAGTTAATGGCTGAGGCAGCAGACTAGCTGAATATGTGGGATGTAAGTGAAGATGGCACCACTGAGCTGGCACAGACTCCACTCTGAGTGTACAAGCACTCTCTCTTAGGTGGTTGTTCAGTCGCTCAGTCATGCCGGACTCTTTGTGACCCCGTGGACTGCAGCACGCCAGCCTTCCCTGTCCTTCACCATCTCTGGGAGCTTGTTCAAGCTCATGTCCATTGAGTCAGTGATGCCATCCAAACGTCTCAGTTCAGTTCAGTCACTCAGTCATGTCCAACTCGTTGTGACCCCATGGACTGGAGCATGCCAGGCCTCCCTGTCCATCACCAACTCCTGGAGTTTACTCAAACTCATGTCCACAGAGTCAGTGATGCCATCCTGACTCTGTCATCCCCTTCTCCTCCTGCCTGCAGTCTTTCGCAGCATAGTCGGTCCTTTGCATCATGTGGCCAAAGTGTTGGAGCTTCAACTTCAGTATAAGTCCTTCCAATGAATATTCAGGACTGATTTCCTTTAGGATGGACTGGTTGGATCTCCTTGCAGTCCAAGGGACTCTCAAGAGTCTTCTCCAGCACCACAGTTCAAAAGCATGAATTTTTCAGTGCTTGGCTTTTCTATGGTCCAACTCACACTTCCGTACGTGACTACTGGAAAAACCATAGCTTTGACTAGATGGACCTTTGTCAGCAAAGTATGTCTCTGCTTTAGATTACTCTGCCTAGGTTTGTCATAGTTTTTCTTCTAAGAAAAAGGAGCCCAGTCTCTGGTCCATTTAGCTGTTCATGGGTTCCAGCCACTTGCCTTTCAGCAGGCAGCCAGCAAATCCCCAGCATAATTGAAGGCACAGGCCTAGTGGGGATGCAGGAAGTAGGCCCAGCAAGTTCCCTCATCTGAGACATGTGAACCTCCCCATTACATCACACTGGTTGGTTTAAACCTGGGCCAACTGGTCTTCTAGGTTTCCTAAGAGTCCCCTCCCTCATAGACATAGATTTCATTACCTGGTCTCTCTATACATTAATAAACAGACTAATACTGTCCGTCCCTGTCTCCCTTTTTACCCTGCCCCTCATTAGCTGTACCCTACTCCAGGCAATCAAATGCCCACCAGGTTCATACTTCAGTCTTCTGAGGCTAGAGTAACATAACCATTTCCCAAAAACTGGAATTTCTGGTGCCTCAAAATTAGACTAGATCCTGATCCCTGATGACCTTCTAAATGCCACCATCCACTTCTGTGGCATCTCTAAAGTATCATTATATTCACAGCATAAAGGGTGTCCTTCCATTATCATATTCCAGTTTTGAATCTGCTTCCAATAAGAGGTGATTCTGGCTTGAATGAATGAGTCTCTGTTATTGGTCCCAACAAAGATGGAACCATTGTACATGGAGGCTGCTGACTGTTAATGAATGGAATGCTGTTCCCTGGTTATGTTGTCTTGAAGAAAGGGAAATCCCAAACTAAGCCAAATCATGAGTATAACCAGATTTAAAATATATTACAATACAAGCAGGTCTTAAGAGAATGGATGTTCACAAATAATTCTTGTGGACAATTCATTGAGAGACAGTTTCAAGTCTTTTTTAAATTTGTTCAGTAGTTCAAGAAAAATTTGATGCAAGTACGGTGGGAAAGACCATGGCCTTACTGTAGCTGCTAGACAAGGTCAGGATATACCAAGAGCATGTTCCCTTGCTGTTACAGTTTGAATGAACATCAGTGCAGCTCCTCGGGGGCTTCCCAGGGGGCACAGTGGTAAAGAACCCCCTGCAAATGCAGGAGACGCAGGAGACTCAGGTTCAGTCTCTGGGTGGGCAAGAGCCCCTGGAGGAGGAAATGGTAACCTATGTTAATGGTAATATATATGCTGGTTATTGGAAATGGCAACCAGTATTAATGGTAATACTCCAGTATTCTTGCCTGGGAAAACTCATGGACAGAGGAACCTGGCAGGCTATAGTCCACAGGGTCACAGAGAGTCAGACACTACTTGGTGACTATATAGCGGCAGCAGCTCCTTGGAGACCCATTTAGACACAATTACTAGTAGGGGTTCTGTCTGGGAGAAAAGCATCTTGGTTTAGGCAATGGGTATTGTAAAGCAGTGAAATTAACGCAGCAGGTCAGTGCCCCACAACAGCAAACAAATTGGAGAAGCAAAGGATTTCTGCTTTGGAAAGCTAAGGAATATTGAATTGATTTGCCAGGAAAACAAACAACATTAGGAGTGTAGCACCTTTGTGCCAAGGATGAAGCTTTATGATTCCTAGTGAAGGAAGGGGGCCCCACGGGAAAGACCAGCAGAGATCAGCCTGGATCAGCAAAACAGCAACATCTGAATTCTTCTTTCCAAATCATGTGCTTAACTGTAAAATACTCTCCTTTCTTATTCTTAGAGGACTCACTGGTTTCTGTCCGTAAGCAGAAATCACCTCTTAGAGCACCTTTTGCGGAAGTGTTATTTCTTTTCTAATTAGTTTGAGTTGGGATCATTTTTCCTTATAGCACAGTATTAGCAGCTAGTGGGTTCACTCAGAAATGAAGAGGTTGATCTTGGGAGATCTCCATTGGGTTCCTGGTAAAGGGTGATTTCTGGGAAGGGTGTGTAATGAGGTGGAGACTTCATGGAGAAATGTGAAGACTGAATTGAGGTAAGCTATTGTGAAATCTGGCTACAGAACATTTTAACGTCTTTCACCGCAATTAATGAATGAAAAAAAAGAAAACCAGTAGAAAAAATTCAGTCCTGACTTCATTTGATTTCTCTGCCCTTTTGAACACCATGTAATACCTCTATCTCATTTAAGAAAGGACTGAGGGGCTACTCCTGGTGGCTCAGTGGTAAAGAATTCACCTGCCAATGCAGGAGACACAGGTTTGATCCCTGATCTGGGAAGATCCCACCGGCTGCGGAGCAACTGTTTAATAGGCTCATGCACCACAAGTATTGAGTTAATACTCTAGAGCCCAGGAGCCGTGACTATTGTGCTCACATGCCCCGATTACTGAAGCCCTCGCACCCTAGAACCTGTTCTCTGCAACAAGAGAAGCCACTGCAATGAGAAGCGCATGCGCTGCAAGGAAAAGTAGCCCATGCTCACTGCAGGGAGAGGAAAGCACGCTCAGCAACGAAGATACAGCATGGCCAAGAATACATAAATGCAAATTTTAAAAAAGAAAGGACTTAGGGTGAGGTTACACATTTTGGAGGGTAGTAGGTTGATATGAATATTTTCTGACTTTTTCCATTGCTTTTTCAAGCAGTTTTATTGAGATACAGTTCACACGCTATACAATCTGCCCTCTGCTCCCTTGTGTCCGACTCTTTCAGATTCCATGAACTGTAGCCCGCCAGCCTCCTCTGTCCGTGGAATTTTCCAAGCAAGAATACTGGAGTGGGTTGCCATTTCCTACTCCACAAGATCCTCCCAACCCAGGGATCAAACTTGTGTCTCCTGTGGCTCCTGCATTGGCAGGTGGAAATACACTCATTTAAAGGGCAAAGTTTGATGGTTTTAGTATTAATATATTCACAGAATTGTGATTCCATCACCATTGTCAACTTTAGAAACTTTTCATCACCTCATAAAGAAACCCACACCCATTAGCAATCACTCCCTATTTAACCCCAAGCCTCTGCTCAGTCAGTAAAGAAACTTGCCTGCAATGCAGGAGACCTGGGTTTGATTCCTGGGTTGGGAAGATTCCCTGGAGAAGGAAATGGCAGCCCACTCCAGTATTCTTGCCTGGAGAATCCCATGGACAGAGGAGCCTGGCAGGCTACAGTCCACGGGGTCACAAGAGCTAGGCATGACTTAGAGACTAAACCACCACCACCCCCCCCTAGACGTGGGCAATGACAAATCTTTTTGTCTCCAAAGATTTGTTTACTCTAGACATTTTATATCAATAGAATTATAAAATATAGTTCTTTTGGACTAGCTTATTTCACTTAGGTAATGTTTTTAAGATTTATCCATATTGCAGCATGTATCAGTACTTCATTCCTTTTTTATTGCCAAATAGTATTCCAGTATAAATATACCACATTTTATTTATCTATTAATATTTGTCAGTTGATGTGCAAAGAAAATGCAGGTTGTCTTCAGTTTTGGGGTATTATGCATAATGCTGTTACGAATCTTTGTGTATAGGATTTTGTGTGACTGTATGTTTTCATTTTCCTTGGATATATACCTAACAGTGAAATTGTTGGGTCATATGGCAACTCTGTATTTAATCCTTGAGGGGCTTTTCAGACTGTTTTCCAATGTGGCTGCACCATCAATGACTTCATATCTGAGAAGTTTTTCAGTGTTCCAGAGAGTTAATCAAACTTCAATTACTTTTATTCTTATTATTCTATGATTTTACATTTCACATTCACTAATCTCATATGAGCTTCATTCAATACATTTGAAAATTTCCTCCAAATTCCTTGCCAGTGATTCCAGAAACATTGCTGAATAATCTTTAATATCCTCATTGATATGTATTCCCATCTTTTATATATCATATTTTTGTATTTAATAAACAATCATTCTAACTTGCTTATCCTCTTATACAGTTCATGAGGTTCTCACAGCAAGTATACTGGGTTGCTTTGCCATTCCCTCCTCCAGTGGATCATGTTTTGTCAGAACTCTCCACTATAACCCATGCTAGGGGCTTCCCAGGTGGTGCTAGTGGTAAAGAATCTGCCTGCCACATTTCCCCTGAAATCAGGAACAAGACAAGGGTGCCCACTCTCACCACTACTATTCAACATAGTGTTGGAAGTTCTGGCCACAGCAATCAGAGCAGAAAAAGAAGTAAAAGGAATCCAGATAGGAAAAGAAGAAGTAAAACTCTCACTGTTTGCAGATGACATGATCCTCTACATAGAAAACCCTAAAGACTCTACCAGAAAATTACTAGAGCTAATCAATGAATATAGTAAAGTTGCAGGATATAAAATTAACACACAGAAATCCCTTGCATTCCTATATACTAACAATGAAAAAACAGAAAGAGAAATTAAGGAAACAATACCATTCACCATTGCAACAAAAAGAATAAAATACTTAGGAGTATATCTACCTAAAGAAACAAAGGACCTATACATAGAAAACTATAAAACACTGATGAAAGAAATCAAAGAGGACACAAACAGATGGAGAAACATACCGTGTTCATGGATTGGAAGAATTAATATTGTCAAAATGGCTATTCTACCCAAAGCAGTCTATAGATTCAATGCAATCCCTATCAAGCTACCAACGGTATTTTTCACAGAACTAGACCAAAGAATTTCACAATTTGTATGGAAATACAAAAAACCTAGAATAGCCAAAGTAATCTTGAGAAAGAAGAATGGAGCTGGAGGAATCAACCTGCCTGACTTCAGACTCTACTACAAAGCCACAGTCATCACGACAGGATGGTACTGGCACAAAGACAGAAATATAGATCAATGGAACAGAATAGAAAGCCCAGAGATAAATCCACGAACCTATGGACACCTTATCTTTGACAAAGGAGGCAAGGATATACAATGGAAAAAAGACAACCTCTTTAACAAGTGGTGCTGGAAAAACTGGTCAACCACTTGTAAAAGAATGAAACTAGAACACTTTCTAACACCATACACAAAAATAAACTCAAAATGGATTAAAGATCTAAATGTAAGACCAGAAACTATAAAACTCCTAGGGGAGAACATAGGCAAAACACTCTCCGACTTAAATCAAAGCAAGATCCTCTATGACCCACCTCCCAGAATATTGGAAATAAAAGCAAAACTAAACAAATGGGACCTAATGAAACTTAAAAGCTTTTGCACTACAAAGGAAACTATAAATAAGGTGAAAAGACAGCCCTCAGATTGGGAGAAAATAATAGCAAATGAAGAAACAGACAAAGGATTAATCTCAAAAATATACAAGCAACTCCTGCAGCTCAATTCCAGAAAAATAAATGACCCAATCAAAAAATGGGCCAAAGAACTAAACAGACATTTCTCCAAAGAAGACATACAGATGGCTAACAAACACATGAAAAGATGCTCAACATCACTCATTATTAGAGAAATGCAAATCAAAACCACAATGAGGTACCATTACACACCAGTCAGGATGGCTGCTATCCGAAAGTCTACAAGCAATAAATGCTGGAGAGGGTGTGGAGAAAAGGGAACCCGCTTACACTGTTGGTGGGAATGCAAACTAGTACAGCCGCTATGGAAAACAGTGTGGAGATTCCTTAAAAAACTGGAAATAGAACTGCCATATGACCCAGCAATCCCACTTCTGGGCATACACACTGAGGAAACCAGATCTGAAAGAGACACGTGCACCCCAGTGTTCATCGCAGCACTGTTTATAATAGCCAGGACATGGAAGCAACCTAGATGCCCATCAGCAGATGAATGGATAAGGAAGCTGTGGTACATATACACCATGGAATATTACTCAGCCATTAAAAAGAATTCATTTGAACCAGTCCTAATGAGATGGATGAAGCTGGAGCCCCTTATACAGAGTGAAGTAAGCCAGAAAGATAAAGAACATTACAGCATACTGACACATGTATATGGAATTTAGAAAGGTGATAACGATAACCTTATATGCAGAACAGAAAAAGAGACACAGAAATACAGAACAGACTTTTGAACTTTGTGGGAGAATGTGAGGGTGGGATATTTCAAAAGAACAGCATGTATACTATCTATGGTGAAACAGATCACCAGCCCAGGTGGGATGCACGAGACAAGTGCTCCGGCCTGGTGCACTGGGAAGACCCAGAGGAATCGGGTGGAGAGGGAGGTGAGAGGGGGGATCGGGATTGGGAATACATGTAAATCCATGGCTGATTCATATCAATGTATGACAAAACCCACTGGAAAAAAAAATAATAAATAAATAAATAAATAAATAAAAAAAGAATCTGCCTGCCAGTGGAGGAGACACAAGAGATCCAGGTTCAATCCCTGGGTCAGCAAGATCCCCTGGAGAAGGAAATGGCTACCCATTCCAGTATTCTTGCCTGGAAAATTCCATATAACTAATGCTAGGCTTCAGCATTATATGAACCAAGAAATTCCAGATGTCCCAGCTAGGTTTAGAAAAAGCAGAGGAACCAGAGATCAAATTGCTAACATTTGCAGGATCATAGAGAAAACTAGGGAATTCTAGACAAACATCTACCTCTGTTTCATTGACTACACCAAAGCGTTTGACTGTGTGGATCATAATAAACTGTAGAAAGCTCTTAAAGAGATGGGAATATCAGACCATTTTACCTGTCTTCTGAGAAACCTGTATGCAGGTCAAGAAGCAACAGTTAGAACCCTGTGTGGAACAACCGATTGGTTCAAGATTGAGAAAGGAGTCCAACAGGGCTCTCTGTTGTCACCCTGTTTGTTTAATCTGTATGCTGAGCACATCATGAGAGATGCTGGGCTGGAGGAGTTACAAGCTGGAATCTAGATAGGCAGAGAAACATCAACAACCTCAGATAGGAGGATGATACCATTCAATGGCAGAAAGTGAAGAGGAACTAAAGAGCTCCTTCATGAGTGTGAAGTAGGAGAGTGAAAGAGCCAGCTTAAAACTAAATATTAAAAAAAACTAAGATCGTGCCATCCAGCCCCATTACTTCATGGAAAATAAAAGGGGAAAAAGTGGAAGTAGTGACTGATTTCCTTTTCTTGGGCTCTGAAATCACTGTGGATGGTGACTGCAGCCATGAAATCAGATGTTTGCTTCTTGGCAGGAAAGCTATGACAGCTCTAGACAGTGTGTTGAAAAGCAGAGACATTACTCTGCCAACAAACGTCCGTATAGTCAAGGCTACGGTCTTCCCAGTGGTCACGTATGGTTGTGAGAGTTGGATCTTCAAGAAGGCTGAGGGCCGAAGAATTGATGCCTTCAAACTGTGGTGCTGGAAGACTCGAGAGTCCCTTGGACAGCAAGGAGATCAAACCATCAATCTTAAGAGAAATCAACCCTGAATTACTTCCAATGAGTAATTGGAAGGACTCATGCTTAAGCTGAAACTCCAGTATTTTGGTCACTGGATGTGAACAACTGACTCATTGGGAAAGTCCCTGATGCTGGGAAAACAGAAAAGAGGAAAGAAGGAGAAGAGGGTGTATATGTTTCTCAGGAGACAGTTAAGGTGGTATTCCCTTCTCTTCAAGAGGAGGTCTTCCAGTGTCTTTAAGAACTTTCCACAGTTTGTTGTGATCCACACAGTCAAAGGCTTTAGTGTAGTCAAAGAAGCAGAAGTAGATGTTTTTCTGGAATTCCTTTGCTTTCTCTGTGATCCAACGAATGCTGGCAATTTGATCTCTGGCTCCTCTGCCTTTTCTAAACCCAGCTCATACATCTGGAAGTTCTCATTTAAAATACTGCTAAAGCCTAGCTTGAAGGATTTTGAGCATAACCTTAAAGGCTGTAAACTTTGTTTTAATGGCTGATATAACTAATCTCTCCTTATCATTCTTCATTTTTGCAATGTTCTTTGTTTATTATCTCAGTTAACTTCAGAAAACTTATATTTATTCCTTTGGAAAAAAGCCCAGTGGTGTTTTATCACTATTGCATTAGCTCTATAGGTTACTTGAAATTATCACTTTTACAATACTTAATTCTTCTACCTTGAAACATGCAATTTCTGCTGGAGAAACTTCAAAACAAGACTTGAGTAATCAGTAACTGTTTTTTCCACGAATTAAAGGAGAAGGAAGAATCAAAAGTATTTCTGAGATTCTGGGGCTGGTGACTAAGAGGAGCTTAATATAAGCTGACAGAGTATTGCTAAGGGCTATCAAAAAGAAGGGGGAATTTTTTTCAATGTTACTTTGGAGGACAGAAAAACAGTCAATGTCTCAAAATTACAAGGAGATAGATTCAGCCATTCATACTAAACTATTTCACATACTAGAGCTCTCAGAAATGAAAAAAACAAAACAAAACTGCTGTGTAAGAAGGTAAACCCTTCATTTCTGGAGGTATTCAAGTGAGGGTGGATTATCAAGATGACAGCCTTCCAATTTCTAATAGTCTGTGCTAACTATTTGTTCTCCAAATGACCTTAGTATAATTGAAACAAGGGGCTGAGATTCATGAAGAAGAAATGTAAAAGAAGATCAGAGTCAAGGATGGACTTTGGGTAGTACTCAAAGGAAGGAGAAAGAGAAGTCAAAAGAAGAGAAAGATATAATTCAAATGATGAACTAAACACCAGGAAAAAATCACAGACCCATGATGATCATGGAGGCCCAAAGACAGGTTGGTTAGTAGTCAGGTGAAACAGGGAAGGTAAGTAAGAGTGACGCTTAGAAAGAGTCACTAGATTCAAAAATAAAGTCCTTGGAGGACCTGGAGACTGAAAGTCCAGTGTATCTATTTGACGATAGAGTCATAGTTGAGTGACACTGTGAGTGAGTGAGTCAGGTGAAGGCTTATTCATTTCAGGTTGTGCACATTCAAATGTCAAAGTCCAGGCAGTAGAGATTTAGAGATAGAAAGTACAGTAGATCCTGGCACTTGTAACTTTGGCAGTCACGGTTCTTCCCGTTTGTCAGTGACCCGTGATCCAAGGCAGGCAGTGATCTTTAAGTGTTCCCAGGGCATGCACTGGAATCGTATCTGCTGTGAAACTTCTGGGCAGGCGTGAGTCATTTATCTGGAGAGCAAGCCTGGCCAGCTGTCCAACGTCTGTATCACATCGTGGCTTTGTTATTCTCTACTAATCTCTGAACAGTGTGACTGTCATCAAGTGGTAGGAACTCTCCTTCATAGCTCCAGGCAAGTTTCATGGATAATGTTGCTATTAAGCTGAAGTACGATGACAAATTACTTTAGTCCAGTTGACCCTTGAACAATGGGGTTTAGAGGCACCAACACTCCTTGAAGTAGAAAATCTTAATATAATTTAAGTGGACCCTTGGTATCTGCAGTTCCTCCATATCTGTAATTCCACACCCATATAGATTCCATCAACCATGGATCATGTAGGGCTATATTATTTACTAATGTAAAAAAAAAAATCCATGTGTAAGTGGACCCATGCTGTTCAAACCATGTTGTTTAAGGGTCAACTGTACTTAATGAAACCAAAGTGTCTGAAAACATCACCATAAGGTTTCAGATATTCTTTCCATTTTTTGAAGGTAATCATATGTGAGTGATACAACAGTGTGATTTTTGAAGCTCTCAGGGCACATTTCTTAAAATTATTAAGATTCTGATTATTGGAAGAGGTGAGACATCATTATAGAAGAAAGTTCTCTCAAGAAATGAGACAGCTGGTTTTTAGCCTAAAGAAACAAGAATTTGAGCCTAGAGAAAGCAGAATTTGGAAAGAAGAATAAAGTCTGATGTCTCAGACTGATTTCCCCAGAGAGCAGACATCAGAAAAATAGTGTCTGCATGTACTTTATTGGGGACTATAATCTGAAGAAGGAGGGGTAAAAGAGTGAAGCAGTGAGAAGCTGCACACGGTGACTTATTGGGTTGCTTGATCCCATGGACCTCTTGATAATCCATATAATGTGCATCTTGGGATGGCCAGTGCAGGGTGAGAAGGGAGGAAGCATTTATTCATCAGCTGGCATCTGCCACTAGTCAGAAAACACCCCAGGAGACCCGAACACCCCAGCACTCTGGGTTGTACTCGTGAGGATCCTGAGGGGTGCCTGCAGGGTCCCAAGCCATAGTGAAAAGAGGTAAGTTCTAGGATGGGAGGCAGGAGGGGCTGGCAGATTGTCTCCATGTGCCACCGGCTGGACCCCTGGGAGAACTGGTCACCACAGTGGTGGCCGGAACAAAACACAAGTGGAGGCTGGAAGAAAAGTCTGAAGTGGTGAATGGGCAGTGCCTGACCCAAGATGTTCATGGTGTAAGAAGGTGTGTGCTGGTATGAGCAGAATGAAAAGAAAACTCAGACCAGGTCCTGGCTCCTCTAAAGGAAAAAAGGTGCCAGGCGCTCTTATGGGAATGAGGATGCTATGTTAGGAATGAGTATTCGATATAAGCAGAGAAGAGCTGTCAGAACTACTGGGAAGGGCAGACAGAAAGAATGGTGGGGTAGTAGGTTCCTCTGATGCCAAGCATCATGGACTTGTAATTCTTTGCATTTTCTCAAGAGTGCCATCACCCTAAAAGCAGGATCTGCTGGTAATCCAGGGGTGGGCTGGTATGGGGCGTCCTGCAGAGTTTGGATGGGAAGGTTATCAGAGCGATGGGGAAGGCAGCACAGAAGCAGCTGATCAGAGAACAAAGAGAGGATATGACAAAGTAAAACCAAGGTACCCACGTAGAGGGGGGTCAGGGTACCCACGTAGATGGGTGTCTGTGAGAGTGTGAGCAGAGCGGGATTTCCCTGGTGGTCCAACGGTTAAGACTCTGCACTTTCAGGGCTGAGGGCCTGGTTCAGTTTCTGGTCTGGGAACTAAGATCCCACAAGCCGTGTGACAGCGCCACAGTAATAAATGAATGCAAGGAAAGGAGGCATCGTGAAGGCAGAACAGAGCCCTCTGCTTGATGACAAAGTCTAGAGTACACGCAGTGCTGTGAGGCGAGGACGTGAGGGTCTGGGTCCTGCAGGAAATTGAGTAATATGGTTGCGGACGGTGCCATAGAAGGAGCTGAGAAGGAAATGAGGAGACTGACGTGGTTCCTGAAGTTGCCTGGGACAGAATAAACGGTATTAGATGATACTGATAATGATTTGGAGGTGGTTAAGACGGTGGATACTGAAGCTGGAGCTCCAATACTTTGGCTGCCTGATGTGAACAGTTGACTCATTGGAAAAGACCTGATGCTGGGGAAGATTGAAGGCAGAAGAAAAGAAAAGAGCAACAGAGGATGAGAGAGTTGGATGGCATCACTGAGTTGATAGACGTGAACTTGCGCAAAGTCTGAGAGATGGTAAGGGACAGGGAGGCCTGGCTTGCTGCAGTCCATGGGGTCGCAGAGAGTCAGACATGTCTTGGCAACTGAACGTCAACAATAATAAGACAGTGGCACTAGAGACTCCAGATGAGAGTACATAGAGGAAGCCTGTTGGAACCAGTGGGTTTTGAGATTTCATCATAAGAGTTTAAGGAGCCAGCATATTAATGAGCGATCAAGGCAGCTGCTGAAGTTTGAAAACAAAGCAAGATTTGCTTCAGTGAAGGCTGTCACGAGCTCTGTTTCTTCAGGGTGTACTGGAGAGATAGGTGGAGATTTCCACTTTTACTTAACACACTGGGTATTATTTGAATGTGCCAGCAGAAGCCTGCACAGCTCTTGTAATGAAAAAGAATGAAAGGGACAAAATTAGTCAAGGCCAAAAATAGAATTCAAGCCCACAGAAAACAAATACTTGTCCACCACTGAACAGAACAGGCAGTGGAATGGTTTCATTATGCTTCCCAACATTCATCTTCACGAAATCAACTTAAACCATGTGACCCCAGTAACACAAAGAACAAAGGGAAGTATTTCAGAAAGATGGAGAGATATATAACCTGAGGTAAATGTTTAACATGCCACACACAGAGATCCAGCCACATGTTATTGGCAGTTGGGTTGTTTTGTTTTGTTTTTTTTTGCCCTTCAGGTTTCCAGGGAGGAGTATACCCCACTCTGTCTGTACCTTCATCCCAACTGCCCACTCGACAAGAGGTCCCGGAAGGCTTCCATGTCACACACAGAGAAGGTGACAACAAGTAATGATCATAATAGCTACCATGATTGAATGCCTCCTTTGTGCATGGTTTAGGCTCAATACTCCATGTAGTTTATCCTAGTTAGTCATTGAAATAATTGTGAGTGGGTGATATTAACTCTATTTTGAAGACTGGGAGGTACAGGGCTGCTGAGAGATTCAGCAGTGTCCTTGGGGCACAAGGCTCCTTCATGCTTCTGCTCTGCCCTCTTTAGTGATAGGATTTACACACATACACACACACACACACACACACCCCGCCCCCCAGTCTGTGTCTGTGTTCAAGCAGGAAGAAGCAGCAGAAGAGGTAGTACCAGCAAGGTTCCATTTATCTTGTATTGCCCAGAACTAGTGTACCATTCCAGGGATCATGTCAGTCACAGACAACAGAGTCCACTTCAGCTGGTTTAAACAGCAAGGAGTTCCTTAAGTTAATACAGAAAGTCTTAAATCACTGCGGAGGGCTGAAAAGACTTCAGCTGAACTCAGGAAGCCACCGTAGAACTGGGCCATCAAGGGAGCTGCTGCCTCTTCCATAAACAGACAGTGGCTGAATTAAGAGGCCACCTCCTCCGACAGGAAGCCAGTGCCAGTCATGAGCTCAAGGCACCCACGACAACCAGGAAGCAAGTCAATCAGAAAACACCCTTCCAGCACTCGCTCCCAGACTAGGCCAGTTCTGCCGAGACCCAGGCCAAGCGAGAGGTGCTCAGAACTCTTCTCTTGATCCCCACTGAATTCAAATCCCAAACAAATGCTCATGGTCCTCTCTCCATGTGACTCAGTTCTGAATCAAGAAAAAATGACCAAAAACCTAAATTCATGTGTGGAGTCCCAGCTGCTATGGTAGTTGAGGACTCTGCTAGTTGAGTGTTTTGGTTTTCTAATCTGTGTAACTGAGGCAGGAAAGAGAGAAAAGTGCGGGAACGGAGGCTGGATTGTAAGCTGTTACAGAAAAACTCAGATGAACTTTTGGCCAACCCAATACTAGCCACAATTGTTCTGAAAGTTGGGAAAGCTGGTATAGGGACAGTCATCCTTCCCTTATTCCATTCGAGGCATCCTTGCCACATATATCATCTCATTTAATCCTATCTCAAGCTTTCACTTTATAGGCAAGGAAGCGGAGGCTCAAAAAGTTTAAATAATAATGTTCAATATCTTTCATAACCTATAATGGAATATAATCTGCAAACAATAACTGAATCACTATGTTATACACCTGAAACTAATGCAATGTTGCAAATCAACAAACTGCAACAAATAAAAAACATTTAAAGTAATCATATTCCAGAAGGTAGCAGAATCCAGATTTTTGAACTAAAGTTCACGTTCCACTATCCTCATGTGGTAGAATTTACATGCTTGCTTTGCTGAAACTAAACACCACGTTATTCTTAATTCCTTTGTTCTGATTATGAATCCCTGGCTTTCAAAGAGCTGTAGAGACCAGGTGCTCTCTGGTCCCCAAACCTTGCTTCAACAATTTTCTTCCTTGGTTTTGTTATTTTTTTTAACAGGTAAGAAGTGGGATTTATTTAGAGAGAAACACACGCCACAGAGTGCGGGCCATCTCAGGAGAGAGTAGCCTCAAAATATAGCATGGTTAGTTAATTTCATTGACTAATGGGTAGGAGGATTATTCCAACTATTTCAGAGAAGGGGTGGGGATTTCCAGGAACTGGGCCACAGCCCACTTTTTGGTCTTCTGATACTTGGCCTCAGAACTGTCATGGCATCCAGCAGTTTTCTTAATTCCTTGAGTAGCTTGATCCTGTGGACCACCTGAGAAGCTCAGTGGCATGTGTATCAGGACTGTGTGAGGTGAGAAAGGAGAAACAGTATCCATCAGAATCCCGAGTCATCCCATGAGACACTGTCCTTTCCAGAACATTGTTCTACTCATACCCAGCCACCCTTTCAGCCCCACATCAAGCACTTCTCCACAGACACTGCCCCAGTCTTCCCGCCAAAACGTAGTCCTATTTTTTTCCAACTCTCCCACATATTTTCTTTGTGCCGCCCCTCAAACATTTCCCACAATCAACATATATTACCACCCTGTTCGTATTGCAACTTCTTTGAAGACAAGAATGGTGATGTTCATCTCTATTGTTCTTTTAAGCTTCTGGCACAGTGCAGGGGTGTGGAAAGGACTCACTGGATGATGATGGAGAAATGAATAAACTTCCCCGGGGAGCCGCTCTCTTCTGTAGCGTATTGGCTCATCTGTATCCGGGGAATGATAAATTCAATTGCTCTAGTCTTCTAATTTTTTTAAGTAGCAAAACTTTTCTCCATCACCACCATCCATCTGGTTTCTCCCATAATGAGCCCTCATCAGTTAATGTAACAGAATATTTTGCATGTTTATTTGTTTTTAACATTTTTCAAATGAACTTAAGAGAGAGCTTGCTCCTTGGAAGAAAAGTTATCACCAACCTAGACAGCTTATTAAAAAGCAGAGACATTACTTTGCCAACAAAGGTCCCTCTAGTGAAAGCTATGGTTTTTCCAGTAGTCATGTATGGATGTGAGAGTTGGACTATAAAGAAAGCTGAGTGCTGAAAAATTGATGCTTTTGAACTGTGGTATTGGACTCTTGAGAGTCCCTTGGACTGCACGGAGATCCAACCAGTCCATCCTAAAGGAAATCAGTCCTGAATATTCACTGGAAGGACTGATGCTGAAGCTGAAGCTCCAATATTTTGGCCACCTGATGCGAAGAACTGACTCATTGGAAAAGACCCTGATGCTGGGAAAGATTGAAGGCAGAAGGAGAAGGGGACAACAGAGGATGAGATGGCTGGATGGCATCACTGACTCAATGGATATGAGTTTGAGTAAGCTCCAGGAATTGGTGATGGACAGGGAGGCTGGCGTGCTGCAGTCCATGGGGTCGCAAAGAGTCAGACATGACTGAGTGATGGAACTGGACTATATCTTTGTTTTTTTTTTTGTTGTTGTTGTTGTTGAAGTATGGTTGATTGACAATGTTGTGTTAGTTTCTGGTGTATAGCAAAGTGATAAACACAGATATGTATATATATATTCTTTTACATACTCTTTTCCATTATAGGTTATTATAAGATATATAGTATAGTATAGCTATACTATATATATATATACACTATATATATATAGTATAGCTCCCTGTGTTACACAGTAGGACCTTGTTGCTCATCTGTTTTACTTACAATAGTTTATACCTGCTAATTACAAACTTCTAATTTATTCCTCCCCCTCCCCTTCCCCCTGTAGTAACCATAAATTTGCCTGATGCTATTTTGGGGAGGGGGCATGCAGCACGGAGTGTAGAATCTTAGTTCCCCCACCAGGGATTGAACCCACTGTGTGTGGGAAGCTCAGAGTCTTAACCACTGGACCGCCAGGGAAGTCCCCGGTAACCATAAGTTTGTTTTCTGTGTGTGTGAGTCTGTTTCTGTTTTGTAAATAAGTTCATTTGTACCGTATTTTAGCGCTAGCTTTGGCAGCACATATACTAAAATTGCATCAGATTTTAAATTCCACAGATAAGTGATATCATATGATCTTTGTCTTTCTCTGTCTGACTTACTTCACATAGTGTAATAATCTCTCGGCAGGACTACGTCTTTGGAGCGAAAATGAGTTCATTTTCTCTTTGGAACAACTACACTGGGACAATTTTTATACTAGTTTGGGTATTTGCCATAAGTAAGAATTCACTGGGCCAAGAAGAGTGGAACAAAGCATGATCATAATAGTAAAAGCATCAAGGAGTCTCCCATGCTCTGTCTAATCCATTCAATTTCCTGCTAAAATAGAATTCCTCGCATCGCTGTCAGCCCTTCAGGTCAGCACAGAGCAGCAGTCTCCTTTATCTCTTCTGCAGACTTCCCACTTTGGAACTCCCAAAGAGTGGCCAGCAGTGACCAAGACGGGTTCTCTTCTGCTGTGTGGCTCATGAAACTGGAAGGCTGGCCGCGTGCTTCTGGTTGCCATGGAAATGACCAGGGCCACTGGCCTTCTGAAAACGGAAAAGAACAGCAAGTGCAAGAAGAGGCCTTCCGTGCTTCCTGCCCGGCAGATTACACCAGCTGTCAAGCCTGAGTGAAGGCTCAGTCCGGGCGTGGAGGCGACAACCTGGCAGTGGAACTCTGAGATGTAAGTCCTTTCTCTGCTCTTTTTTGAAAAGCCTATCTAGCTTACCAGTTTTTAACAGCTTCAGATTTCTGCTGCATGGCAGGCAAGTTCTGTAATGTTTGAAGAGCCACCATCAGCACCACCTTTTTCTGAAGTGTTGCGTTTCCTGAATATAACACACACTTATGAGTCACTTTCACCGTGAAACTCCTTTAAGCTTCCGGGCATGTGAATTGCTTTTTACTGAGATTCTCTTTCGTTTCAAAGGAAATGTTTTCAGAACATCAAGCAAAGAATGAAATGGTCTTCTCATTATTCCCTAAATAGGTAGATTCACTTAGGTTAATATTATGTAACAGATATCTCCGTGGAATCTGGGCTTCTTGTTTCTATTTTTAAGATCTGGCGAAAATTAAAAAAAAAAAAAAAATGAACAACAAAAAAATCCAGCTATATTTCCTGTTGGTCTTTAATGCTAAATAAGAACTCAGTGAAAGAGGTATGTGTTATATCGCCTTTCCTTATCGTGATCACAAGCAGAACTGGGAATTCTCAAAACATTGGTTTTTATTTTCTTTGCTCTGTTTTTATCTAAAAATGTTGTATTTATCTAATGGTGTTATATTTACTGTTTATTTACACACTATTCATTAGAAAACATAGGAAGACAAGAAGAAATCAAATTTAGATGAGCCTCAACATTTAGATCGGTTAACTTTTTAAAAAATTGGTCCCTGTATTCAAAAGTGAAACAAACACGATAAATACTATAGCAAAAGGCAACAGGCTTACAGGGATGTCTTAGTCAAAACCAGTAATCCTTACACAGTTCTATATATATTTTGTTGTTTCATAAATATGTTTGGGGGGGGTTTCTTAGCAAAACGTGTGTTGGTGCATATTGAGGAAAGGAAATGTTTCAAAAGAACTGGGCATAATATTCATAAAAACCTGTCCTTAAAAACTACCAAAAATATCAGACCTCTTTTGCTTGAATTTTTTTTTTTAATGAAAAGAGTGATCTTCGGGAAGTTTTTTAACTTTTATTTTTATACCAAATAATTCAAGGTAATGCATTATTTAAAATAATGTTTGAAAAGGAAAAAAGATTTCACATCATATTTTTGACAGAAATTGGGCATTTTCTGAAAAGAACAGGTCCAATGAAGCATCTGTGGAAATGAATACTTCTCAACAGCTGGTGTGGATCTCTCATATCTTCTTTTTCACATCAGTATTTTAATTTCTTAAACCTAGTATACTATCTACCTTTAAAATTCAGGGTCCATGGAATTTCCTGGTGGTTCAGTGGTTAATTAAGACTTGGCCCTCTCACTGCCAGGGGCCTGGGTTCAACCCCTGGTTGGGGAACCAAGATCCCACAAGCCATGTGGTGTGGACAGAAGAAACAAGTCAGGCTGCAGTGGATCGTGCCTCTGTGTCCGTGGTCAGAAGAGACCATCCCCCAGTTTCCCATGGCTCTGTGATCAGGGCCCAGAGGCGCTGAGCTGAAGCACAGCGATCAGATTAGCTGAGTGCACACCAAGTCATTTGGGCCACCCAGGTGGCACCGTTGGTAAAGAACCCACCTGTTAACGCAGGAGATGTAAGAGACAGGGGTTCGATCCTGGGTCAGGGAAGACCTCCTGGAGGAGGACATGGCCACCCACTCCAGTATCCTTGCCTGGAGAATCCCATGGACAGAGGACCCTGGCGGGCCATGGTCCATAGCATCACAGAGAGTCAGACACGACAGAAGCGACTTACCACGCATACAGGCATACCAAGCCATTTACAGGAAAGGCTTGAGGGGTTTGCAACCATTGGTTAATTAACTCTCACAAGAACCTGTGTCAATTAGAAAACTGCATATTTTAGTTAAGACTGCCTATTGGCTCACTCTCTAGAAGTCTTTGTCCCATGTTCCCTGACCATGTCAGAAGACGTAGCATTCAACCAACGTTGACCTTTAACTTAAAGATCTAATTTACAAGTGTCTTCTTAAAAAAAAAAGTGTTCTGATGCTTGTGCATAATGGAACTCTCTTCTTTCCCTTTGTTTCCCATTCATTTAGCTTGAGGTTTCTATACACACTTGAGGTTAAAGGCCACAGAATCTAGGAATGGAATCTGAGGTACGGGATGTCATGTTGAGTAGGAACTTGACCCTGGGATGGAAAATAGGACTGTCATTTCCATCATGACTCCCTAGAGTATATGTGGTTCTCTGGGTTCAAATCTTAGCTGTTTCCTTCTGGCTATGTGACTTTGACCACGCTATGTAACCTCTCTGTGTTTCTGATAATGAAAATAGGGTCATAATATCTACTTTTAAGATTATTGCAAGGATCAAATGATATGAGACATGCAATAATACTTCAAACAGTACCTGGCACCAAAAGAAGCACTTATTATTATTATTAATATTAATATTAAGGATACATGTAGTTCCTAATTTCAGTCATTTTTCAACAACATGTAACTCCCACATTTCTTATTTGAAAATACATTGCCTCTTATCAATGACCGTTTTCTGTATTTAGCTAGTTTAACCCTGAGGACACAGGGCTGAGGGGCAGTAAAGGTTTGTGTGTGTATGTCAGTCACTCAGTCATGTCCAACTCTGCGACCGCATGGACTGTAGCCCACAAGGCTCCTCTGTCCATGGGATTCTCCAAGCAAGATACTGGGGTGGGTTGCCATTTCATTTTCCCAGGGATCTTCCCCATCCAGGGATCAAACCTGTGTCTCCTGCATCCCTTGCACTGGCAGGCAGATTCTTTACCACTGCACCACCCAGGAAGCCCAAAGTTTTGTGTAGTAAAATGTTAGTAATAACATCTCTTCTTCATCTAGCAGTCTGGACTTCCTTAGGAGTCAAGTAGCATACATTTGAAGAGTTAAATTTGAGGTGTCTGTTAGATATTCAGGTAGAGCTATCAAGTAAGAGGCTGGATACATAAGCGTGAAGCTCAAGGGAGGATTTGGGAGCTGGATAATGATCAGTATATAGATAATACTGAGATCAGGGGTCAGGGGTCAGCATGCAATCTCCAAGGGAGTGGATATACATAGGGAAGAGAGCCAGTAGCGAGGGATATGCAACAATATCATGGAAGGAGAGAAGATGCTAGCCAGATACTGAGAAGGAGCGACTGTCGAGGTGGCAAGAAAAACAGGGGCATGCAACAGAAAGGAAGAACAGAAGGGTGTTTGCCCAGGAAGGAGGGAGTGGGCAACCATATCAAATGCTAGTGAGCAGTCAGGCAAAACGAGACGAGGAGATTAACCATTGGCTTTGACACATTGGGGAATGAGCATCATTGGGAACCTGATGACAACTGTCCCAGTGGGGTCTCCCTAAGACCAGCCTGGTTAGGGCGCCTTAAAGTCTGACGAACAAGCCCTGAGCTTTCTGTGTGACTATGATTTGCTTGTACAAGCTGGGTGTCTCCTCTGTGGTTTACTGAGGTAGACCTGTAAGAGGCTGGAGGCAGGCAAGGACTGTCATCTGTGAATCTAGTCCACCAAAGATTCGTGAGAGATGTGAAGACAGTTCAAGAGATGAGGGTGGTTTCGTGTGTGTGTGTGTGTCTGTGTGCACGTGTGTGCACTCAGTTGTGTCCAGCTCTTTGCCACCCCGTGGACTGTAGACTGTCAGGCTCCTCTGTCCGTGGGATTTCCCAGACAAGAATACTGGAGTGGGCAGCCACTTCCTTCTCCAGGGGATCTTCCCAACCCAGGGATAGAACCCATATCTCCTGCATCTCCTCCATCAGCAGGCAGATACTTTACCACTGAGCCACCGTCGGCAGATAAGAAATAGAGAGCACTTCTGACACGGGGCATCATAAGCAGTATGAGGTAGCATCACACACACACACACGCGCGCGCGCGCGCACACACACACCTACGCACACACGTCAGGACTTGTTCTAACGATTTTCCCCAATGCCTCTTCTTTCCATGTGTGACCTGTTTCCCATTAAAGGACCACTTCTCATTTGTGTCTCTGAAACGCCTGGTCTCCCAGGTCAGTAAGGAAGCCAGGATCTTCTCCAAGGCCAGGAGCTCTATAGGAGCCCTTTGGAGTGATGCTGAGTCACCATTTCATGGATGTTCTGTTTGACCCAAATTGTGTTGCCCAGTCTATCCACTGGAGCCCTGTTCTTGTCACAAAAATAATCTTCTGTGAGTCATCAATGAGATCAGTATGCATTCTTTTCATATAAAAGTCTCATTTTAGAATTGTTTTAGACTTATAGGGAAGTTGTGACGCTAGCACAGAGTTCCCATGTACCCAACAACCAGTCTCTCCTTTTATTAGCATCTTACACTGCTGTGGTATACATTTGTCACCATTAATGAACCAATATTAATGCATTATTATTAACTAACATCCATATTTTATTCAGATTTTTAAAAATATCCAATGTCCTTTTTCTGTTCCAGGATCTCACATTACCTTTAGTTGTAGACATGTAAAAACTCTTTAAAATCTTCCAAGAAAGCAACAAATTTCAAATGGCCTTTGGTTCCAATATTTGTAACTAAAACCACTGAAGGAAAAATTTAACCCTCAACTTTTCTGAAATCTAATCATTGAATGTAGATGAAAGAAAAAAGCTTAAGGCTTTTAAGGAGATAGTTTAAAATATTTTATGGGGTTGTAATAATGTACAACTGTTAACTGAAAGCCCTGAATCCCTTTTTATTGTTCTGGAAGCAGGTAATTAATATACTAAAGGTCTACCAGCATTTTTTGTTTCTCAGATCCTAGCAAAGGGATTACTCTGACTTATTTTCCTGGCAACCTCCTGCTCATATAATACAGGCCCGGTAATTTGAGCAAAGCTCTTCCCATGTTAGTTTTACAAGACTGGATGCTTAAATGTTAGATTGTGGGGAAGTTTGCAGCAGGGTTCTTATAATCCTTCAACCAAAAGCAATTAAGGCAATGGTTTCTGATGCCCACAAATATCTATGAGATCAATATATACTCACCGCTGACTCTACTCATGTTTCCCTTTGTTCTGTGGAGTGAGGTGGAAGGGTAGCGATCTGGGGCCCTGGTTTGGGGCTCATGGTCCCCATCTGAGGTGACTGTGTTTTGTCCTGTGTCTCCATCAGATTCACAGAAATGTTCCAAGGCAACTGCAAACCTAGAGGATGCTTCCTGGTAAAGTCGCAAGAGGTTGGGGTTGCCTGTTGGGGACTTGTTCCAGATGTCATTCAGTGGCCTTCAAGGAGACTCAGAGGCAAGACAGGATATTGAGCTCAAATACACCCACTCTTTCACTAATACACAAAAGTTCATCATGCTTCCTCTGTCATGGCTGGGCCATACACTGAAATTCACTCTGAAATGGATTTTGCTTGCTGATTTGATCATAGCTATGCTCCACAATTCTAGGAGGCAAAGGTAAAAGAGGAAGCAAAGGATGAATACATGCACTCTGACTTGGCTAATGTAGGGATGCACTTGAATAATACAAGTGTTTGTGGAGGGCCTCCAAGTGTCGGGCACCAGGGATTGGGAAACCAAGGTCAACCAGAAGACCAGGGCTTTGTCACATCAGAGGTCTGACTTACACAACATACCAATAGCGATGGGTCCAGCATCCAATAGGCAAACTGTGGGTGAAATCAACATTCCGTTAAACTCAGTGCTTTCAAAACATAAAATGCCTATTTTTAGTTAGCTCTTAATTATCCCAGACTAGAAGCTTCTGCTGGAGAATCCCAGGGACGGAGAAGCCTGGTGGGCTGCTGTCTGTGGGGTCGCACAGAGTTGGACACGACTGAAGCTACTTAGCAGCAGCAGCAGCAGAAGCTTTTGAGAACATTAGTTCATTTCTATCATTAAACACATTTATCTGAAAGCAGCAATCCAAGTGATACTTGAAGAGATCCTGGCTTCACCAACCAGTGGGCACAAATAAGGCTAAATTAACACTAATTGCTTATATTTGATTGGCTTATGTTCCCACCTTCTTGATACAGGTCCTTACCTCCTTCCCACCACCATGTCTACACAATAAAGTCTCCTCTAATCACTTCTTGGGGTCCCCAGGATTGCCTTGCCTGTGTTCCCAAATGGTCCTTTCATGCGCTTCTGTCACCGTTGGCTGTTAACTGTCCCATGCTGCTGCCAAGGGGCTCCCTGCTGATTCACTTCCCAGAGAGCAGAGTCCAGGAGCATCCCAGTGAGCCTTCCAGGAGGGGCCACATGATGCTGCCTGCCCCTCACCCCTCACCGTGCCAGACCTGGGCTACCCTCAGTGCAGAAGTGGGGAGAATGCCCCTGTTCCCCGCCTCTATGCCCCACATCTCAGAGCTCTTGAGAGCTGTCCAGGCAACATCTGCCTACAGCTCCACTGGATTCAGCCCACGGCTTTAACTCATCTGGGTTAAGAAGACTGAGTGTGAAAGAATTGATGCTTTCAAACTGAGGTGCTGGAGAAGACTCTTGAGAGTCCCTTGGACTGAAAGGAATCAAACCAGTCAGCAATAGTTGAGGTCCTACTGTATAATCCTAAAGAGAAACCGGTCCCATCAGAGTCACAGTGACCCAGTCTCCTGGCCCTCATGATGAGCTATGTAAACCTCCGTGGAAGGGAAATGATTTTCGTCAACAGAGACTGTACAAGGTGGTGACTTCAGAATCACTTGGGAGGACGTGTGAAAACTGAGTGACTCGTCCGATGGACAGGGTGTGTGCCGTGGTAGAATGTGAGGAAGAAGAGGCAACACTTATCCCAGTAAGGAAACATTGGGGAGAAACCCAAATGACCTTCAACATTGTAAGCTTTGAGATATTAAACACTAAGCATATCATTCCTCTGTCTGATACCATCTTACATCGTGTTTACATAGTGTTTATCTCTAACCTGCTTCCTGCACTGCACTTGTGGACCAGAGCCAAGGGAAAGGAAAATGCTGAAAATCATTTTTTTTTTTTTTTTTTCAAAAACTCCTTCCCAAGGTTCTTCACCTAAACCTTCATCCAGCATCTCTATGAGAATTTCATCCATTTATCACACAGCAGCCAACATTTCCCCTCTGGCCTCCATGGGCAGAGTGGTGTCACAGCCACGAACAAGTGGGAAGTGGGCCTGAGATCAGGTGGCCATGGGATTCTAGACAAGATTCTCACCCCACACTTCTCCCGTGCTGCTATTTATCCCTTGCTCTCCCTCTAACAAGGAGCAAGGTAGGGATAAGGCTTAAAGCACCATCCCCTTGAGCAAGAATGTGTTTATTTGAATCCATATTAAGACTTACCTGGAGTGCTGCAGTCCATGGGATTGCAAAGAGTCAGACACAGCTTAGGGAGTGAACACCAACAAAATGATTTTCGACCCTTATATGAGAGTTGGTTTTTAGCACCGGGCACTTGAGTTTGAGTAAACTCCGGGAGTTGGTGATGGATAGGGAGGCCTGGCGTACTGCAGTCCATGGGATCGCAAAGAGTCGGATACGACTGAGCGACTGAACTGAAGCTGGAAAGAGCGGATGGACAGGGATTAAGATGAAGGCACAGCAAGGGGACAGCAGGGCGGGAGCCTTGGCCTCCTCCCCACCTCCTCAATCCCACCCTCTTGGTTCTCTCTACCCCTCAAGGACTCCAGATATTGAAATAAATTTACCTGGAGAGCCTGGAGTTAGAAGGAGTCAGCAAATGGAGAGAGATAAACCGTCAAAAAAAACACAAGTGAAATGTGTTTTTTTACGTAGAACTCATTGTCTTCTCATCTCTGCTCTCGTAATTCAGTCTCCACCTGGCACCTCCACGAACTTCCATAAACACAGATCTACCCAGGTCGCCCCTGCTTACAAACCCTCAGCTTCTCACTTTTGTTGCTTGCAGGGACCTCCAAAGAGGGTGAGGTGAAAGTGTTAATCACTCAATCATATCAGACTCTTTGTGACCCCGTGTACTGTAGCCCACTACGTTCCTCTATCTGTGGAATTCTCCAGACAAGAATATGGAGTGGGTCATCATGTTGTTCTCCAGGGGACCTTCCTGACTCAGGGATCAAACTCAGGTCTCCTGCATTACAGGCAGATTCTTTACTGACTGGGCCACCAGGGAAGCCATTTTCATTTTTCATCTCAAACATTTAAAAGTCCATTCTTTTTGTGTATTGTTTACAATGTAAATAATGTAAGTGTGGTATTTCTAAAATCTTTAAAAATTATTATCTATTGGGAAGGGTTCTTATTGAAGGAATGAAGATCAGAAGAGTTTGGAGACCAAACCCCTTAGCTTGGTTGGCACATTCCCAGCCTCATTCCTAGCCTCATGACCTAAAGACACGCCAAGTACTCTAGACTGAGATTTTGCTGAAATTACTTTTCTGTCTTCATCATCTCAGCTTTCGTTATGCCAGCTTCTCTCTTCTCAGTCCAGACATCACCTTCTTTGGGAGTCTTTCCCATTTCTTCCTGCCCAACACTTGATCTGTGTTTTTAATTAGCACCCACCAGTCACTTCACTTTACAGTTAATTTCCCAGCTGTTTGTTCCCATAGTACATGCAATGTTCCTTGAGGAACCCATTAAGCCCCTGTGGTAAGTGAGGCCATCTTGCCACTGTCTGTGTCAGCAGTGGGCACCCTTCTGATAAAACAACTCCAGAGTGTGGGTACATCTCTCCCTTTATGGGACACACCCAAGATTCCAAAGTGTCTCCTTTTCTGGAATTTTTCTCATTTTCACCACCTTCAAATCTTAGAGGATTCTTGCAGGGATACCCTCTAGGGATGGCATTCGGGACAAACATCCTTGCCTAGATCTCCAAGTCCTGCATCCAAGTGGTTTTCTCTGGACACCCAGACACTGGATCTCTCTGCCTTTCTACCCCATGCTGCCATTTAGATTCATATTTCAGGCTGTCTGCTTCTTACTGGAGCATCTCATCTGTGTCTGGTTCTCCTGCTTCTCCAGTTTCTTCAGTTGAGTCTTTTCCTTAAGTTGCCTTTCCGCTTAAAAAAAAAAAAAAAAAACACTCCTAATTTCAAATTAAACTTACTTCTGAATTAAAATTTGAGATCACTCTTCAGTTTTAATTGCTGTAAGGATTTGGAGAACATTACTCTGCATTCCCACAGTCATTTTTCTTGTCTTTTGTGTTTGTTAAGACTATAGAATTCAAAACATCGTTATTCATGACATTTCAAATCTGTTTTCAGGAAAATGGTCCAATGCTATCCTCCCACTGACACACTATCTCCTTACTAGTAATATTTTCGTATAAACAAAACTAGTCCAGTTTGAAACGTTCCTTTTGGAGCCAAGTATAAACATTATCTAAATTTTGGGTGTAATCCTAGATTGGGGAGGAATCTCTGTGGAATTTGTTTTGAAGTTACTGATGTCTGTATCTGCTCAATTCAGGAGTCTTTGCTTTCGTGCAGCTAGCTGTTCATATTAATTGCACTCAGGATGTCTCCAACTGCAATATAAAAATGATATTTGCACAAAGTCTGAATAGGAGCTCTGGTTTCTGGACATGTTCAGTGATTCCATGATCAAAGAGTTAATGGTCATACATGGTTTTCAGCCTCTTGCCTGAAAGGTTTAGGTGGATTGACACCTCCTGAGCTTTTGTCATGGTTGCATAAAGTCTTTCTTTGTGTCTTACAACCTAGGTGTGGTCAGTAACTTTTAGTGCCCACCAATACCCATATTCTCCTCTTCCTTCCTGGCACAGTGCTGGGCATCATTTCCAAGCTGCATGCAGTCAGGTGGCTCAGTTCTGGCCCATGTGGCTCAGTTCTGGCCCATGAAATGTGGGCAGAAGATACTGTGGAGGACCTGTGGGCCCTAGAAGTTAGCATTGAAAAGAAATAAAGCCTGAGTCCCTGAATGACTGTGTGGAGCCAAGTAAACCCTCCTTATGCCTTTAATGGCATTAGACTGTAATGTAAGGAAGAAATTAACCTTTATCCTGGTTTCACCATGCATTTGCTCATTTGTGGGCAGATTCTAGCATGGCATAAAAAGATGGGCACAAATAGATCCCATGCCCCCACCCCTCCCTATGTCTCTGCCCCTAGGGTTGCGGAGGGGGTTCATGTCAGGACACAGCAGGCAAGTCTCAGCGATGCAGTGAGCACGGGAAAGGCTGGGACGCTGAGAAAGTGATGTGTCTGAACAAGTCAGAGGACTCCAGCCCCACAGGACCCCTCACCACCCTCTCCTACTGCTGCCTGAGTTTCCTTCTGCCGTCTGGTCAAGGCTGTGGTTTCTCCAGTGGTCATGTTTGGATGTGAGGGTGGACCATGAGCACTGAAGAATTGATGCTTTTGAACTGTGGTATTGGAGAAGACTCTTGAGAGTCCCTTGGACTGCAAGGAGATCCAATCAGACCACCCTAAAGGAGATCAGTCCTGAATACTCATCGGAAGGACTGATGCTGAAGTTCCAATACTTTGGCCACCTGATGCAAAGAACTGACTCATTGGAAAAGACCCTAGTGCTTGGAAAGAGTGAAGGCAGGAGGAGAAGGGGACAACAGAGGATGAGATGGCTGGATGGCATCACCGACTCAATGGACATGAGTTTGAGCAAGCTCTGGGAGATGGTGAAAGACAGGGAAGCCTGGCGTGCTGCAGTGCATGGGGTCACAAAGAGTTGGACATGACTGAGCGACTGAACTGAACTGAACTGACTGCTATTCCTGCCGTCTTCATAAACTGTCCATCTCTCTATCCTACTTTTGGATTATAAAAGTCCTGATCACCCTATGCTAATTACATTGATAATTTTCCTTTTATTTTTTCCATTCAAGAAATATTCCTCTAATCAGATATTACCTCCCCTATGAATTTAGCCACCCCTAGGGAGTCCCAGTGCAGACTGAGTATCCCATTAAAACTGTGGTTATAATTATTATCACATGACACTGTGACTGTTGGTTCAGGGTGTCCTTGACTAGGGTGTAACCACTTGACAGAGCTCATATTGGCTTTATTTTCTCCACTTCTAGCACAGTGCCAGCACAAAGCAAGTGCTCAACACATGTTTATTGAGCGAACGAAAAAAGAAAGCATAGTTTATCGAATGTCAGTGCACCAAGACTCCTTCAACTGCTTATATAGAAATCCCAATTCAGGCTGGCTTGAATAGGAAAAAAGTGTGGCTCACATCTTTTTCTAAAACATCAAGAAAGAATGTCACTGTCCCATGTACCACAACTACTGAGTCAGTGCTCTGGAGCCCCTGAGCTGCAACGACTGAGTCCATGCAGCTGGAGCCTGTGCCCCTCCGAAAGAGATGCTGTCAAAGTGAGATGCCTACGTGCCGCAACTAGAGAGCCGCCCTGTCCTCTGCATCCGGAGAAAGCCGCTGTGCACAACGAAGCCTACCACAGCCGAAAATAAAATAAAGCGTGTTTTTAAAAAAAAAGAATGTCAGGCATGGCTTGATCTAGGTGCTGGGGGAAAAAAAAAAAAGATTGTTAGGAATATCTTTCCACTTCTTTTTTTTTTTTTTTCTTTCCACTTCTTATCTCTGTTTTTCTCTGGGTTGGCTTCACTCTCAAGCTCACCCCTTCTGGACACTTGGCAGTTGCCAATAGATCCATGGTTCCCTTCTACAAGTTCAGCAGCCTGCAGAGAAAACCATCCTTCCCACAGTGCCACCTCCACTATGGGTAGAGGCAGATCAAGCGGCAGGGGTAGGGACTTGTCGGCAGGTCCAGTGGCTAAGACCCTGCACTTCCGGTGCAGGGGGACCAGGTTCGATCCCCGGTCAGGGAACCAGACCCCACAGGTGGCAACTAAGACCTGGCACAGGAACATAAATAAATGTCAAAGGGCAGGGGTGGGGCGATGGGACACACTTGCCCCCATTCAGCTCATGCCAGTCTGGAACCTACCCCCAAATGAATAGTGGAAAAGAGTCTGCCTGCAATGCCGGAGACGAGGGTTCAGTTCCTGGGTTGGGAAGATCCCCTGGAGGAGGGCATGGCAACTCACTCCAGTATTCTTGCCTGGAGAATCCCAAGGACAGAGGAGCCTGGCAGGCCGCAGTGCAAGGGGTCACAAAGAGTCAGACACGACTGAGCGACTGAGCATGCACAAATAGATAGTAATATGCAGTGAAAGTCGGGTGCTCACAATCCACAGCCAAGAAACCTAAAGAAAGAAACCCACGGTAAGACTGAAGAAGAACAATGTCCACATAGCATCTTTGAGGAATCCATGTAAACCCGCTACCAGGGACACTTGGCCCACTCTGTGCCCCTTCATGAGGCCCCATGCATCTGGCCTCCTTGGTCTAGCCTTCAAGCTCCCTGACCTCCAGAAGGCAGGGCCCCCGCTGAGGCCTGGCCAGGTCCTTGACTGCTGGGAAGTTGCTCACAAATCCCTTTGGGGATCTCCAGCCCAACTCGTTCCGGGAAATCCATGTTCTTCTCCTGTCTTCAGTTCAGTTCAGTTCAGTCACTCAGTCGTGTCTGACTCTGCGACCCCATGGACTGCAGCACGCCAGGCCTCCCTGTCCATCACCAACTCCCAGAGTTTACTCAAACTCATGTCCATCAAGTCGATGATGCCATCCAACCATCTCAACCTCTGTTGTCCCCTTCTCCTCCCACCTTCAGTCTTTCCCAGAATCAGGGACTTTTCAAATCAGTCAGTTCTTACCCCTGTCTTTTTCCACTGCTGCCTCTGATCAGTATCAACACTTAAAAGAATGATGTCGATACTTTGTCACCAGGTTTCAGCTGATGGATCGATGCCCCTCCCTTCCTTTCCCTCCAAGGCTGGGAGCAAAGCAGGCCAGTGGTGCTGGCGTCAGCAATCCTAGTCCAGGGATGACGGGGTTTCTGGAACATGAAGTCCTAGAAACCTGCAGTGGAATCTGGGACAGATAATCATCTAAAATTGTCTTGTAATTAATAAATTATGCACTGTTCCTTACTAAGTGGGGTACTTACCATCACATTGCAACACAGTTTAAAACCGTTAAGCCTCTTGTTCAGGGAGAATTGTGGCTCTACACATTGCTCAAACTCTTTCTTTTGCTACAAAATGAACTAACGAATAAATCCTTTAAGAAAACCATGTGAAATATAGATACCACTCCTGCTGCGATTCATGGGGTCCCAAAGAGTCGGACATGACTGAGCGACTGAAATGAACTGAATTGAAATGATGTAAACAGGCAGAAAACAGGTCTGAGAACTTGCAGTAAAACAACATACTCTGATATGGATGCATGTGTAAGGTGCATGCACACAAGGAGAGTCTGGTGATCCACAAGGTAAAATGGCAGAAGGGACACAGTTCACAAGAGTAAGTTGAATCTGTGTATTAAACATATTACTCAGCCATAAAAAAAAGAATGAAATAATGCCATTTGCAGCAACGTGGATGGACCTAGAGACTGATGTGGGGCTTCCCTGGTAGCTCAGCTGGTAAAGAATCCACCTGCAATTCAGGAGACCCTGGTTTGATTCCTGGGTCAGGAAGATCTGCAGGAGAAGGGATAGGCTACCCACTCCAGTATTCTTGGGCTTCCCTGGTGGCTAAGCTGGTAAAGAATCTACCTGCAATGAGGGAGACCTGGGCTCAGTCCCTGAGTTGGGAAGATCCCCTGGAGAAGGGAAAGGCTACCCATTCCAGTATTCTGGCCTGGAGAATTCCATGGACTGTGTAGTCCATGGGTAGCAAAGAGTCAGACACGACTGAGTGACTTTCACTTACTTTCAGAGAATGGTGTACTGAGTGAAGTAAGTTAGAGATAGACAAATATATGAAATCGCTTATATGTGGAATCTAAAAAAAATGGTATAAAAGAACCCATTTACAAAGCAGAAATAGAGTCACAGATGTACAAAACAGACATGATTACTAAGGCGTGAGGGAGGGATAATTTGGGATATTGGGATTGACATTTATACACTATTACATATGAAACATGTAGTTAATAAGGACCTACTTTACAGCACAGGGAACGCTTCCCAGCACTCTGTAATGACCTATATGGGAATAGAATCTGAACAAGAGTGGATACATGCACAAGCATGACTGAGTCACATTTCTATACAGCAGAAACTAACCCAACATTGCAAATCAACTAAAGTCCAGTCAAAGTTAATTTTAAAAAAATGTTTGAAAAATCCACTTTTAGAAAGAAGAAAAACACTCATATACTTTTAAAAAAAGTAAGACTCAAACTCTGTGCCAACTTCAAAATAAACACAAAGCACTATCACATGTCTTATCTGGTTTCCTGAATGGACTCTTAGCTTGCCTGTCTGCTATGATCCTACATCTGTGTGTATCTTCAGGAGTTCAGTTCAGTCGCTCAGTCGTGTCCGACTCTTTGCGACCCCATGGACTGCAGCACGCCAGGCCTTCCTGTCCATCACTAACTCCCGGAGTCCACCCAAACCCATGTCCATTGAGTCAGTGAGGCCATCCAACCATCTCATCCTCTGTCATCCCCTTCTCCTCCTGCCCTCAATCTTTCCCAGCATCAGGCTCTTTTCACATGAGTCAGCTCTTCCCATCAGGTGGCCAAAGTATTGGACTTTCAGCTTCAGCATCAGTCCTTCCAATGAACACCCAGGACTGATTTCCTTTAGGATTGACTGGTTGGATCTCCTTTCAGTCCAAGGGAGTCTCAGCAGTCTTCTCCAACACCACAGATCAAAAGCATCAATTCTTCTGTGCTCAGCTTTCTTTATAGTCCAACTCTCACATCCATACATGACCATTGGGAAAACCATAACCTTGACTAGACAGACCTTTGGTGACAAAGTAATGTCTCTGCTTTTTAATATGCTGTCTACTAGCTTCCCTGGTAGCTCAGTTGATCCCTGGGTTGGGAAGTTCCCATGGAGAAGGAAATGGCAACCCACTCCAGTACTCTTGCCTAGAAAGTTACATGGATGGAGGAGCCTGGTAGGCTACAGTTCACAGGATTGCAAAGAGTCGGACACGACTGAGCCACTTCACTGACTGACTGACTAGGTTGGTCATAACTTTCCTTCCAAGGAGTGACTTCCTCAGTTCAGCTTTCTTTGTCTTCCTCTTTTGCATAGGAGTCCTTGGGGGCAAGACCCAGGTCATGCTTCTTTTTGCATCTTCTGCTTGGCCTTACTTGACCCCTGCCTTTGCCTCCTTCCCTTTCCTATCCTTTGATCCTCACACTCAGGCCGGGCCCACCTTGGGCATTGGAAGCAGAATCAAGTCCCATAGAACTCTTTGCTCATTTTCTCATTCTGTGCTGTATCCCCAGGGCTAGCAAAGTGCCTGCCACCTGGGAAACTCCCCGTGAGCAATTGTTGGATGGACGGATGGATGACATCATGACTGCTGTGAACCAATGTCTCGCCTCCGGTTCAGGTTTACTTGGCTGAGATGATTTGTTATCTCCTCACCCTCATTCCAGCTCCTGCTGATGGACTTGTGCTGCCTGTGAACCTGCCCTGGCATTTCTAGCTCTGTCCCCCTTGGATTTCACACTGACCTGCGCTGCCTTCTTGTAGCCTCATCTCGCTCCCTAAAGGGTGCGGGTCAGCCTAGCTCCCTTCCTGCTGTCACCATCTTCTCTGGACACATGTTTAACACCCACCCCCCACCGGGCACTGACTTCCCATCGGTGTCTTCTTAGCACTCTTCCTGCGGGAGCCATCACCAGATCCTGTTCAGAGGTCTCATTCCCAGCCTCTTGCTGTGCCCACCACCATATGTATATATGCACTGAATTATATTGTTTTCTCTCTTTGGTCATCAGCTAAGTTGGGGGAAATTTACTTATTTTTGAAAAACTGAAATCTGGTGTTCTATTTCACAATGTGTCATTTCAATCACACCATAAAAGAAGACCACACACACATCAATTAAACGCCAGACACCCATAGGGCATTTTCACCCAAATTGGACATCGGGGTTGCTCTTTCAATTCAGCATGCATTCCTACCTTATTTAGATCATTTAACAGTGTTTACGTAGTGTTTCACATTTTGGAGAAATCAGTTCATAGGACTTCCCTAAGGGTACAGTGGATAGGAATCACCTGCAAATACAGGGGACATGGGTTTGATCCCTGGTCTGAGAAGAGCCCACATGCCGCTGAGCAACCAAACCCACATGCCACAACTACTGAGCCTGCAAACTCGAGCCTGTGCTTGGCAAGTGAAGCCATGGCAATAAGACACCTGAGCACTGGAAGGAGGAGTATCCACCACCAGCCACAACTAGAGAAAGCCCACGCAGCAGCAAAGACCCAGTGCAAGCAACTGAAAAATCAAAAAATTTTAAAAATCAATTGATAAGGTTTGTTTGGGGGAAAGGAGTCAGTAAATCGAGACCCCTGTGATGAATTGCTGTGCAATGGGTCTTTTCCTTGTCTAGTGACACAGTTAATGTGGACTACAATCCTGGTCTCAGAGACCAGGAAAATATGAACAGTCATAAAAACAGATTGATGAGAGGGAGGGGAGCATGTTTGTCTAGTTAGAAATTGAAGTTTACCATTAACTGTTTCATCATCGGTATGCATGCTGTGTTAACAGATAGCATGTGGGTAGCTGATTCCAACAAGAAACCGTTTGTCTCCTGAATTCCAGGAAGTCAGATATTGAGGGGGAGGAGGGAATGTGTGTGCTTAAGTGGGTAAGACAGACATTCTGTACCGATAACGGGATGTTTGGAGGATGTGTAGCCTCCAGTCACTCCAATTCTCCGTCCACAGACAGGATGCAGTAAGTCTCCTTTCCCGGGAACTGCTCTTTGCTTGCTTGTTGGCATGTTTATCTCACCACCAACAGACACCACCGGGAGTTTTCCAGCTCACTTTTTCAGATTTCAGGGGCCTGGTTGTTGCCCTCCCTCCACCCCCACCCCAGGCTCTTAGAAAAGAGCATGCCCTGAGCTTGGGCTCCTAGCATCACCTGCCTTTGCTGGAACTGCAAGTGAGAAACTTTACGACGTGTTTTTTCAGGGATTCCTTTTTTTCCCAGAAGCTGCTCATTTCTAAGGAGAGGCTGTGATAACAAAACTGCGTATTTTCTTTCAGGTGAGTTTCAATGAATCGGCTCATGAAGGGGAACCTGGCCGGCCCACGCTGAGATGAGAATGGCACCTCCTCCTGGGCATAGCTTCTTTCTGATTAGCGCGCTGGGCGTCTTTGCACTTGACTGCTTCACCAGGGCTCAGAGGAACGGCACGCTCATTTTCACCAAGGAAAACACCATTCGGAAGTGCATCTGCTCAGCAGACGTCCGGGACTGTGACTACAGTTTGGCCAACCTGATGTGCAGCTGTAAAACCATGCTGCCTCTTGCCATAGAGCAAACGAGCTACAGTGACCGTCTGACCATCTGGTTCACAGACACGTCTGCACTGGGGCTTCTGCTGAACTTCACGCTGGTCCGGGACCTGAAGCTTTCCCTATGCAGTACCAACACTCTCCCCACTGAGTACCTGGCTGTTTGCGGTCTGGAGAGGCTTCGGGTCAGCATGGAGGCCAAGCATCCCTCCCCTGAACAGAGTTTACTCATCCACGACGGTAGGGAGAGCGAATCCAGAGAGAAGCCCACGTTGTTACAGCAAGGCTGGCAAACCTGTACGTATATCTCCTTTTTAGATATGGCACTGTTCAACAGGGAGTCCACCTTAAAATCATACAGTGTTGCAAACTCTGCCAGCCTGGCCAACAACTTCCCCTACTTTTCCCACCTTAAAACCTTCCCAATTCTAAACAACAAAAGCTATGTTGTCACATTCATTTACTAACATCGTATCTGTGCCCATCCTCTGGGGACTTTGGCACCTGCTGGATCATCTCAACAAGGGATCTATGAACAAGGTCATGGGTATTCCTAGCCTCAACTTCACCTCTCCCCCAGCCTCCTTTCACACAGAGCCAGCCTGCTCCACCCATGCCTGGCCCTGGGAAAGCAAAATAAAAATAATCAAAAAACCTACTTGATTCAGTCTAGAAGCATATGTTGGGGGCCAGCTAGAGGCTAGGTTTTTGCTACTAAGGGAGGGTAGGGAAATGTCAAATCAGTGCACCCCAAGGACTGCTTGGTGGAGCTCAGCAGAGGGGATGAACCCTAAAGAAAGGGTCTTCCAGGACTTCCCTGGTGATGCAGTGGCTGAGACTTGCCTGTCAATGCAGGGGGTGCCAGTTTGATCCCTGGTCAGGGAACTAAGATCCCACATGCCTCATGGCCAAAAAACCAAAATATAAAACAGAAGCAAGGTGTAACAAATTCAATAAAGACTTTTAAAAAATGAAAGAGAACTGAAAGTGTTAGTCACTTAGGCCTGTCTGACTCTCTGCGACCAGTGGACTGTAGCCCACCAGGCTCCTCTAGCCATGGACTTCTCCAGGCAAGAACACTGGAATATGTAGCCATTTCTTTCTCCAGGGGATCTTCTCGACCCAGGGATCAAACTTGGGCCTCCTGTAACAGGCAGATTCTTTACCATCTGCCATCTGAGCCACCAAGGAAGCCCTTAAAAAAAAAAAAAAAAAATCCACACTCAAAAAAAAAAGAAAAGCATTTTCCTTCAAAACGTTGCTAAAAAGCAATTCTCCCCCCCTTCATGTTTTTACATAGGCTGGAATTCCCCTATGTAGAGAATGACAGACTTCAGTGGTTTTGGGACAAGGAGCCCCTCAAAATAATTAGGTCCTTAGACTGGTATTTTCCAAACATCTCGTAAAGCACATTCACACTGAGAAAGGGAAGTCTCATGAGTGTGTTCAGTGGCGGGGAGTGGGGGACAGTGGTGGGGAGGGAGGGTTGGAGCCTGGCCGATATGGTGGAACCTTAGGGCTGAATGAGAACACCAGGGTCCCGAGAGGGGGAGGTGCAGAAATGAAAATTGGAAGTCACAAAAACCAAGTGCATTGGGGTTTTTGTTGCTGAGAACAAGGCCTAAATCCAGGGAAAGCTTTCTCCTTCTAGCCCTTCTCTTTTTTCTCTTGCCTTGCCACCTTCTATCTTTGGCCCGGCTATACCACTTCCCCATTGTTCCTCTCCTCCTCCTTCTCCTGCTCCAGAAATCAGAACTTAGATTAATACCACTGGAGCTGTGTTTGACTACATGAGGGGCTAGCCTGGGAATGTAATAACCCCTTTATAACACTATTCGCATGGGTAAACACATCCAGATTACTGATAGATAATTAACAGGAGAACTTTTAGGGCTCAGTCCATCTGGAAGTTTAAGACTGGAAAGTGAAGACACTCTGTATGATGGGGTTAACATAAAATGCTTTTATATGTGTTCATACAAAGAACTAAGGGAGTGTTTTTCATTAATTTTCACTGGAGGATAGTTGCTTTACAAAGTTGTGTCAGCTTCTGCTTCAGCAAAGTGAGTCAGCCACACACACGCATATATCCTCTCTTTGGATTTCCTTCCCGCCTAGGTGACCAGAGAGCGCTGAGTAGGGCTCGGCAGCTGTGCAATGGATTTTCACTAGTTATCTATTCTACATATAGTATCAACTTTTTTTTTAATTAAACTGACTCATTATTGGACAAAGAAAATTATCCCTCACAGAGACCCAACTCAATGTTAAAGTGGAATATAAAGAGTTTGTGGCAATTATGGTACAAACATCTAAATTCAGAGTGCAAAAAGTTGGAACATGTTGAATGTATGATACCATAATGATAAGAAATAGCTTTACCATGAAATAACACACATTTTTCTCTTAGCCTTAACACCAGGTAGCTGAAATAACCTGAAATGTCTCCATTTGCTTAACTGGTGAGAGATTTGGCCACTCAGACTAATTAGCATGCATCTATAATGTTAGTGTTTAAATTAGGCCAGAACTAAGACCAAGATACCAATTTTAATAGAAAAATGTAATGACCTTATTACTGACATTGTATGTGAGAGGTAAGATTAAAGTGGTAGAAAAAGACAAATAAGGAATAAAGAGAGAAAGAACGGCAAGAAGGGTATAGATGAAAAGATTAATATTAAATATATTTACTGTCATTAGTTACTGAAAATGTAACAAATGGAATTTTAATAATTTTTATTAATAAAGTATAAAATTTACCGATATTAGAAATCATGAGTATCTTAATGTGCACACCTTCCATTTGGTGACTTTTAATAGCTTCAGAGCTCTTTCACATATGTCTTAAGTAATTCTTACAAGAAATACTTGTTGGGTCCTTCTCTGGTGGCTCAGTGGTAAAGAATCTGCCTGCCAATGTAGGGGACACAGGTTTGATCCCTGATCCAGGAAGATCCCACATGCTGCAGAGCAACTAAGCCTGCATGCCACAGCTACTGAACCGGAGCTCTAGAGCCGGGCAGCCACAGCTCCTGAGCCCACGTGCTGCAACCACTGAAGCCCGAGCACCTAAAGCCTGTGCTCCCCAACAAGGGAAGCCACCGCATCGAGGAGCCCGAGCACCGCATCCAAGACAGCCCCCACTCACCACAACTGCACAAAGCAACAAAGACCCAATGCAACCCAAAACAATGTTTTAGTAAATAAACAAGGAAAAAGGAACTAGTATATAGTGGAACTATACATAACCTTGCTCTGTATTTTCCAAGTCTCCTGTAAATGTGTTATTATGTTTTCATAAGATAAAAAAAAAAAAACAAAAAAAAAACGTCATGTTCCAAATACAAAAAAAGAAAGAAAGAAAGAATTCTGAACACAATGATAAATTCATCTTTGATAGGAAGAAGGCCACTTTTTTCAGTTTCCTGAGTGGAAACAAGGAAGAGAAGTAGAGATGCAAGTAGGTGCGTAGATGTGGTTCCCTCTGATGCTTCTCTGTTGTCAGTAAAGAGTTAGCTAGTTATTAGTATGGGAGAGCTGGTGGCTCAGATGGTAAGGCGTCTGTCTCAATGCAGGAAACCCGGGTTCGATCCCTGGGTCAGGAAGATCTCCTGGAGAAGGAAATGGCAACCCACTTCAGTATTCGTGCCTGGAAAATCCCATGGACAGAGGAACCTGGTAGGCTACAGTCCGTGGGGTGGCAAAGAGTCAGACACGACTGAGCAACTTCACTTACTTTTCTTTCTTTCTATGGGAAAGCAAACTTACCAAGGGAACATTAAAAATATGGGAGAGATAAATTTGTTGAAATCACAAAGGTACAGATGGCTCCCTCATGATCTCTTCATTGCCATAAGTTTACATGTTTTAAAACTTTGCCATTGTTTCACTGGAGTGATGAGAAAAGGAAATGATAAAAACACATGATTATTCCCGTATCATTAACTCAAAATCTATTTACCTCTTTCAAAACTTTCCCACTTCTTCTTTGCTTATTGGTTTGTTAAGAGCCATTGTTGTTGTTCTGTCGCTCAGTCGTGTCCGACTCTTTGAGACCCCATGGACTGCAGCACACCAGGCTTCCCTGTCCATCACCAACTCCCAGAGTTTACTCAAACTCATGTCCACTGAGTCAGTGATGCCATCCAACCATCTCATCCTCTGTCATCCCCTTCTCCTCCTGCCTTCAATCTTTCCCAGCATCAGGGTCTTTTCCAATGAGTAAGCTCTTTGCATCAGGTGGCCAAAGTATTGGAGCTTCAGGGTCCAATATTCCAGTGTATATTCAGGGTTGATTTCCTTTAGGATTGACTGGTTTGATCTCCTTGCTGTCCACAGGACTCTCAGGAGTCTTCTCCATCACCACATTTTGAAAGTACTAGATTCCTCTTAAATCAGTTGTGAAATTTGTATTTTGTTAAAATATATATTTTCTGTAGAATTTCAAATGTATTTTCACTGGGTACCATACAACATTTTCTCACAATTAATTTGGCTCTTCCTCATGTCTGCTGCTGCTGCTGCTAAGTCGCCTCAGTCGTGTCCGACTCTGTGCGACCCCATAGATGGCAGCCCACCAGGCTCCCCCGTCCCTGGGATTCTCCAGGTAAGAACACTGGAGTGGGTTGCCATTTCCTCCTCATGTGTAGTTATACTTAAAGTTTTGGGGGATATGTATGTTCCTATATTAAGTTTGGGTTTTTCCTTGGTAATCCCTATGTTTTGGGTTTTATTTTATTATTTTCTAATTTATTTTTTATTAGTAACCATTTTATCTTTGACTATTTCTACTCTACACATTCTTTGAATTATTTTGCTGGTTTTTTTCCTTTGTTTTTCTGAGGCTGAATATTTCTCTTTTCACTTGTGTAATTCTAAATTTAAAGTTATACATTATTCCCTGAGTATCCCTTTAGCTATGTACCATATATTTTTATATGGTACATATAGAAATACTACTACTTTTATTAATTTCTAGAGATCTTAGATAATGTGTGGTTTATTTAGAGATTTAGATGACTGTTCATTAATTCCCAAGTAGTCAAGACTCTTTTTTGTTTTGTATGCGAGGGGTCATTCAGCTTCCTGGATTTGGCTCGTTTTCTCTGGTTGGAGAACGTTCCCTGTAAAAATCTCTGTTTTGAAGAATTTGTTCAGTTGTTTGTTTACCCAGGTTAATGATTGATATTTATAAATGTTTCACAGATGCCATGGGTAATTAAATAGTCTCTGTTTGAAGAGAACATACTTTTATCAATCTATATATTTGAGCTCACTGATTATATTATTAAAATCCTATATAAACTTACGCATTATTTGACTACTTCATCTGCCTGATTCAGACAGAGACCCACATACAAATAATAATAAAAATAATGTATTTAGTGTCCATTTGATGTCTGCAGTTAATTTAAGAGGAAATCTGGAAAGTTAACTAACCAGGGACAGATCCAGAGAAGGCCACAGTCTGGCTCAGCTATGGCTAGGGTTTTTCTGTATGAGTACAACAAACCATTCAATCCTAAAGGAAATTAACTCTGAATATTCACTGGAAGTACTGATGCTGAAACTAAAACTCCAATACTTTGGCCACCTGATGGAAAGAGTCAACTCATTGGAAAAGATGCTGATGCTGGGAAAGGCTGAAGGCAGGAAGAGAAGGGGACAACAGGGGATGAGATGGTTGGATGGCATCGCCAGCTCAGCGAGTCTGAGCAAACTCCAGGAGGTGATGAAGGACAGGGAACCCCAACCTGCTGCAGTCCATGGGGCGGCAAAGAGCTGGACACGACTGAACACCAACAGCAAAGCAGGCGTGGGGAAGGGAGCTGAGCTTGTTGGAAGGGAGGGACTACAGTCTCGTCCCCATGAAACCCAATCTGGATGAGGAAACAAAGGCAGGAGGAAGAGAATGGGCAATGAAATGTGATGGGTTTCTGACTGGAGGTAGAATAGACAAACTAGAAGATGGAAGTGAGGTTTTACTGAGGAAGATGCCAAGTAACTCTCTAGTAACTTGGAGAAGATGTAAGTTGCAAACTCCAAGATGCAATCATTATGATAGGATTAGAGTGAGGAGGTTAGAGAACTAATTCCAAGTAGAAGTTGCACTGGAATGTTGAAGACATGAAGAATGAAAGAGTGAATGTTCATAAAATAATCCTGGAAAGAAATGCTCCAAAAATTAAGTGTTAAGATTAATAACAATTATTATTTCCTTCTTTGTATTGTTCTGCATTTTCCAAATGTATAAAATGTAGTAATGCAGGTAGCACTTTTATAATTAGATAAGGGACTTCCCTGGTGGCTCAGATGGTAAAGAATTCACTTGCAATTCAGGATACCTGGGTTCATTTCTTGGGTTGGGAAGATCCCCTGGAGAAGGGAATGGCTACCCACTCCAGTATTCTTGCCTGGAGAATCCCATGGACTGATGAGCCTGGCGGGCGACAGTCCACAGGGAAGCAAAGAGTCGGACAGGACTAAGCAACTAACACTTTCAAAGGTTATTTTTAAAAGTCACACATGTAAATCCATTACTGATTCATGTCAATCCATGGCTGATTCATGTCAATAAATATTATTTTTTTTAATTCCCTAATAAAAAAATAGTAAAATAAAAGTCCACTTCATTTTCTCAAACATTTGGATCTTGGGGACTTCTCTGGTGGTCCAGTGATTGAGAACCTGCCTGCCAGTGCAGGAGAGACAGGTCTGATCCCTGGTCTAGGAAGACCCTGCTTGCCTGAACACTCTAGAGCCTGTGCTCCACAATAAGAGAAGCCACCACAGAGAGAAGCCCATGCACTGCAACTAGAGAAAGTCCACAAGCAGCAATGCAGACCCAGCACAACCAAAAATAAACAAGCAAACAGACTGTTTTAAAAGATCTGAAAAATTCAAAGCTTGATTTGATGCCTCCCTCTATAATCATACTGTAATGTTACTGTGTGTTTATTGTACAATTTTGCTGCCCTGGAGTAAAATTAAATAATACAGAAAAGAGACATATTCCTTCATCTTTATTCCCAAAAGAGATACTTGTAACTCTGTTGTCTTTGATAAGGCATCTGCTTTTGAGTTTTTCCCCAAGAAGGAAAGACAACAATGTATGAATGATTTTGAGCTAACAGAGGTGAATTCTCTTAGAAAGGATGCATAGCTATTTTTGCTTCTGCATTGGTTGTGTAGTCTTTAGGTGTATTTATAAAGTGTTCATTGTGAATGTAATATAAATATCACATGGTACTATGATTATGAATTGTACTTGTTGACAAAGTAACACCAGAAGATATAAAACACTAAATCAGATAAAATGATTTGCTATCATTCCATCACTTAGTTGTGGCTGACTCTCTGCGAACCCGTGGACTGCTGCACGCCAGGCCTCCCTGTCCTTCCCTGTCCCCTGAGCTCACTCAAACTCATGTCCGTTGCGTCAGTGACGCCATCCAACCATCTCATCCTCTGCTCTCCCTTCTCTTTCTGCCCTTGGATTCCCCAGCTGCAGGGTCTTTTCCAGTGAGTCGGCTTTTTGCATTAGGTGGCCAAAGTATTGGAGAAGGGAGTGGCAAACCACTTCAGTATTCTTGCCTTAACAACCCCATGAACAGTATGAAAAGGCAAGAATATCACTGGAGTGGGTTGCCATTTCCTTCTCCAGAGGATCTTCCCAACCCAGAGATGGAACCTGCCTCTCCTGCATTGCCAGTGGATTCTTCACCACTGAGCCACCTGGGAAGGACTCTGAAGCTAGCAGTGAGAAAAAAAAAAACAACATAAAATCTCCTCCCCCAGGAAGCTTATATTTTACTTTAAGTTATTGCAGAACTGTCTTTGCTAAATCAAGCACTAAAATTTAATGAAATAATTAAATGTTTTCTCCAGCCCCCCCCCCCAGTAGAATTCTTGAGTTATTTAGGAAGAAAGGAAAAATTTGTAGACCAGGAATTACTGGACTATTAGATTTTGCATGCCACAAAAAATGTTTAGACATAAAAAACAATTTGGGGGGACTTTTAGCTTCCACTACTTTTCAGTTTGTCCAATAAGGGTATGAAAACAAACAAAATATACCATCATCATGATTTCACTTAAGGAAAGAGATTTTAGTATCCTACTGAGGAAGGAGGAAGATCACCTCAAAATAAAGCACCATTTTCTCCCCCTGATAAGAGACATCTACACGAGCAGACTGTGTGTGTGCTTCTCATTTGGCAACTGACTAGGGAAAACTTCACGGGCTCACAGAGCTACATTTGGTAATCATCGTTTCAGACTACAGTCTAATACTGAGTCGGCAAATAAAGCAAACAAAACAAACAAAAGTGGTTTTCCTATTTTGTCTGAAATTATGGGTCAGTTATTCCATGCAAAGTCACAATTTGGTAGAAAAAAAAGCTAATTGGAATTACTGCTTGGAAAGGTAACTTTAAAAAGCACTGGGTATGGCACATACACACAATGGAATATTACTCAGGTATAAAAAGGAATACATTTGAGTCAGTTCAAATGAGGTGGATGAACCTACAGCCTATTACACAGAGGGAAGTAAGTCAGAAAGAGAAAGACAAACATCCTGAATGAATGCATATACATGGAATCTAGAAAGATAGTACTGACGATCCTACTGGCATGGTAGCAAAGGAGACACAGACATTTTGTGACACAGTGGGGGGAGGAGAGGGTCGGATGATATGAGAAAATAGCATGGAAACAGACATTACCATATGTAAAAAAGGTAGCCAGTGGGCGTTCGAGATATGACACAGGGAACCAAAGCCGGTACTCTCTGACAACCCAGAGGAGAGGATGGGAAGGGGGGCGGTTCAAGAGGGAGGGGACACAGGTATATCTAAGGTCGATTCATGTTGATGAATGGCAAAACCATCACAGTAGTGTAATTACCCTCTAATTAAAAAAAAAAATCACTGGGGACCTCCCTGCAAGTCCAGTTAAGACCTTGCCTTCTGATGAGGGGGTGTGGGTTCCATCCCTGGTCGAGGAGCTAAGATCCCACAGGGCTCATGGCTAAAAAAACAAAACATAAAACAGAAGCAGTATTATAAAAAAAATTCAATAAAGACTCTCAAAATGGTCCATGTGATCAAAAAATACAACAAAATTTATTTTCTTAAAAAAGCACTGGAGGAATCAACCTGCCTGACTTCAGGCTCTACTACAAAGCTACAGTCATCAAGACAGTGTGGTACTGGCACAAAGACAGAAATATAGATCAATGGAACAGAATAGAAAGCCCAGAGATAAATCCACGAACCTATGGACAGCTTATCTTCAACAAAGGAGGCAAGAATATACAATGAAAACAAGACAACCTCTTTAGCAAGTGGTGCTGGGAAAACTGGTCAACCACTTGTAAAAGAATGAAACTAGAACACTTTCTAACACCATACACAAAAATAAACTCAAAATGGATTAAAGATCTAAATGTAAGACCAGAAACTATAAAACTCCTAGAGGAGAACATAGGCAAAACACTCTCCGACATAAATCACAGCAGGATCCTCTATGACCCACCTCCCAGAATACTGGAAATAAAAGCAAAACTAAACAAATGGGACCTAATGAAACTTAAAAGCTTTTGCACTACAAAGGAAACTATAAGCAAGGTGAAAAGACAGCCTTCAGAATCGGAGAAAATAATAGCAAATGAAGAAATAGACAAAGGATTAATCTCAAAAATACACAAGCAACTCCTGCAACTCAATTCCAGAAAAATAAATGACCCAATCAAAAAATGGGCCAAAGATCGAAACAGACATTTCTCCAAAGAAGACATACAGATGGCTAACAAACACATGAAAAGATACTCAACATCACTCATTATCAGAGAAATGCAAATCAAAACCTCAATGAGGTACCATTACACACCAGTCAGAATGGCTGCTATCCAAAAGTCTACAAGCAATAAATGCTGGAGAGGGTGTGGAGAAAAGGGAACCCTCTTACACTGTTGGTGGGAATGCAAACTAGTACAGCCGCTATGGAGAACAGTGTGGAGATTCCTTAAAAACCTGGAAATAGAATGGCCATATGACCCAGCAATCCCACTTCTGGGCATACACAGCAAGGAAACCAGAACTGAAAGAGACACATGTACCCCAATGTTCATTGCAGCACTGTTTATAATAGCCAGGACATGGAAGCAACCTAGATGCCCATCAGCAGACGAATGGATAAGAAAGTTATGGTACATATACACAATGGAATATTACTCAGCCATTAAAAAGAATACATTTGAATCAGTTCTAATGAGATGGATGAAACTAGAGCCCATTATACAGAGTGAAGTAAGCCAGAAAAATAAACACCAATACAGTATACTAACGCATATATATGGAATTTAGAAAGATGGTAATGATAACCCTATATGCAAGACAGAAAAAGAGACACAGATGTATAGAACAGACTTTTGGACTCTGTGGGAGAAGGCGAGGGTGGGATGATCTGAGAGAACAGCATTGAAACATGTATATTATCAAGTGTGAAACAGATCGCCAGTCCAGGTTGGATGCATAAGACAAGTGCTCAGGGCTGGTGCACTGGGATGACCCAGAGGGATGGGATGGGGAGGGAGGTGGGAGGGGGGATCGGGATGGGGAACACATGTAAAGCCATGGCTGATTCATGTCAATGTACGGCAAAATCCACTATAATATTGTAAAGTAATTAGCCTCCAACTAATAAAAACAAAGGATTAAAAAAAAGCACTGAACTGATTCAAACAAAATGATGGATGAAAGCATTCTAAGAAAGCGGTCTTTGTCTAAAATCACTCCAACATTAAATAGTGATGATATACTGTAAACAGTCAATTTAATACTCAGTGCACAGAGCAGTTTATAAAATAATTAGTTTCAGATCATACACTGGCTGACAGGCAATGAAAGCAGTTCTGCCGTTTCAGGAATTTAATTTCCACAAGGTCTATAATCTCTAGAAGGGCCTTTGGCTTGTGTTAGCAGCAAGATAACTTCTGAATCTTTAACTTTGCCCTTCAACTATCTGAATAGGTAGATTATGAAAGTTATAAATACATGCTGGCTTTTCATTTGTTAGCTTGCTTTAAAACAACCAATGTTCTCCTCTCTATCCATATTTAATCATCACTTTCATACTGGAAGACCTTTTTGAAGTTTCAGGCCAAGATGTTAACACAGTGTGCTCTGCACCTTATCTTTCTTTCTTACCCCTGTCCTAATCATGTTACTGCAAATCTGTCTCCTGGCACTGGCACTGGTGTCTACAGGCTGACCAGGCACAATTTGAAGCTTTTGTGATGTGAACTGGAGTTCAATTTCACCAACGAAACACTGCTGGAATCAGAACTTAATGCTGAACAGCCAGAATATAAGAACTTAGAGTAATGCAAGTAGAATGGAAGCCAGATGTTATTAACTTTCTCTACCAACTGGGAGAAAATGTTACAGAAGACACTCTCAGCCTAGATCATCTTTCTAGCTTTCAAAAGTGAGTCATGGGTGGGCAGATTTCAAATGCAATCAAAGAAAACCAGTGAAAAGAGCCAATTGTGCATGAAATCTTGAGCTTGGGATCTTTTGCTTCCATTTGAAAGTTAAATCTCAAGTGAAATTTTGACAGAATGGTGTAGGCAAACAGACGCTGTGGTAGGAGTACAAACTGGCATGGTTAGGAGTGGGTGAAATGAATGAATGGGGTTAAAAATTATATGTCATGGGACTGTAGTGATAAAATATAACTTGACTTGGTAAATAATACTATATTACAAAAAAACACTGTATTACATATTTGAAAGTTGCTAAGAGAATGGATCGTAAAAGTTCTCATGGCAAGACAAAAACTTTGTAGCTATGAATGGTGATGAAAGTTAACTAAACTCTTTGATCATTTCGCAATATATGTAAATATTGTATCATTCCGTTGTGCATGTGAAACCAATATAATATTATATGTCAGGTGACTTCATTTGTATTTCCCTGGTGGCTCAGTGGTAAAGAATCCGCCTGTAATTAGGAGATGTGGGTTTGATCCTTGGATCAGGAAGGTCCCCTGGAGAAGGAAATGGCAACCCACTCCAGTATTCTTGCCTGAAATCCCATGGACAGAAGAGTTTGGCAGGCTACAACCCATGGGGTCGCAAAAGAGTCAGATGTGACTTAGCAAGTGAACAACAATTCCATTAAAAAAAAATTTTTTTTTTTAATTAGCATGCTGCTATAGACAGCAGCTTCAGTTCAGTTCAGTTCAGTTCAGTCGCTCAGTCATGTCCAACTCTTTGCGACCCCATGAATCGCAGCACGCCAGGCCTCCCTGTCCATCACCAACTCCCAGAGTTTACTCAAACCCATGTCCATCGAGTCGGTGATGCCATCCAGCCACCTCATCCTCTGTCGTCCCCTTCTCCTCCTGCCCCCAATCCCTCCCAGCATCAGGGTCTTTTCCAATGAGTCAGGTCTTCGCATGAGGTGGCCAAAGTATTGGAGTTTCACCCTCAGAGACAGCAGCTTAGAACTGGCAAAATTACAAATGCACACCTGTGGATCTAGTAATTTCAATACCAATTCATCCTACTAGTGACCATTTTTCAAAGCTTTTCATTACAGTATTGATTATCATAGCAAGACTGGAAAAAACATTAATACCAATTCTTATGAAACTACTTAAATATTAATAAATTATGGTACATTTGAACAATGGATCACTACGCAGGTTGGTAGAAGGGACAAGACTTTATGAACAGATATGAACTGATTTCCAATGTATGTTAGACTAAAAAAGTAATTTACACATTGTATTAAAAAAAAGGTAATTCATAAAATACGCATCTTCATTTTTATGTTCAAAGAATATCTCTTCTTGTTCCATCACTAAGACGTGTCTGACTCTTTGTGACTCCATGAACTGAAGTGTGCCAAGCTTCCCTGTCCTTCACTATCTCCGATAGTTTGCTCAAACTCATGACCATTGAGTCAGTAATGCCATCCAACCATCTCATCCTCTGCCACCCCCTTCTCCCATGCTCAATCTTTCCCAGCATCGGGGTCTTTTCCAATGAGTCGGCTCTTCAAATCAGACAAAGTATTGGACAAAGTAATGGAACTTCAGCTTCAGCATCAGTCCTTCCAATGAATATTCAGGGTTGATTTCCTTTAGGAGTGACTGGTTTGGTCACCTTGCAGACCAAGGGGCTCTCAAGAGTCTTCTCCAGCGCCACAATTCAAAAGCATCAATTCTTCAACACTCAAACTTCTTTATGGTCCAACTCTCACATCTGTACATGACTGTTGGAAAAACCATAGGTTTGACTATCCAGATCTTTGTCGACAAAGTGATGTCTCTGTTTTTAATATGCTGTCTAGGTTTGTCATAGCTTTTCTTCCAAAGAGCAAGTGTCTTAACTTCATGTCTGCTGTCAACATCTGCAGTGATTATAGAGCCCAAGAAAATAAAATCTGTCACTGTTTCCACTTTGTCCCCATCTATTTGCCATGAAGTAATGGGACTAGATGCCATAGTCTTCGTTTTGACTATTTTGAATATTGAATTTTGAATATTGAGTTTTAAGCCAGCTTTTTCACTCTCCTCTTTCACCTTCATCAAGAGGCTCTTTAGATCCTCTTTGCTTTCTGTCATAACGGTGGTGTCATCTGGGTATCTGAGGTTATTGATATATCTCCTGGCAATCTTGATTCCAGCTTGTGAGTCATCCAGCCCAGCATTTTGTATGATGTACTCTGCATATAAGTTAAATAAGCAGGATGACAATATACAGCCTTGATGTACTCCTTTCCCAACTTTGAACCAGTTCATTGTTCTATGTCTGGTTCCAACTGTTGCTTCTTGTCCTACATGTAGGTTTCTCAGGAGACAGATGAAGTCGTCTGTTGTTCCCATCTCTTTAAGAATTTTCCAGTTTGTTGTGATACACATAGTCAAAGGTTTTAGTGTAGTCAATGAAATGGAAGTAGATGGGTTTTTTTTTTTTTTTTAACTCTCTTACTTTTTCTATGATCCAACAGATGTTGGCAATTTGCCCTCTGCCTTGTCTAAATTCAGCTTTTACATCTGGAAGTTCTTGGTTCACATACTGCTGAAGCCTAAACTCGAAGGATTTTGAGCATTACTTTGCTAGCATGTGCAATGCGTGCAACTATACAGTAATCTGAACATTCTTTGTCATTGCCTTTCTTTGGGATTGAAATAAAGGCTGACTTTTTCAGTCCCATGGCCACTGCTGAGTTTTCCAAATTTCCTGGCGTACTGAGTGCAGCACTTTCACAGCATCATCTTTTAGGATCTGAAATAACTCAGCTGGAATTCCATCACCTCCACTACCTTTGTTTGTAGTTACGCTTCCTAAGGCCCACTTGACTTCACACTCCAAGAGGTCTAGCTCTAGGTGTGTGACCACACCATTGTGGTTATCTGGGTCATTAAGACATTTTTGTACAGTTCTGTATATTCTCTCCACCTCTTCTTAATCTCTTCTGTTTCTGTTAGGTCCTTGCCATTTCTGTCCTTTATTGTGCCCATTTTTGCAGGAAATGTTCCCTTGGAATCTCCAGTTTTCTTGAAGAGATCTCTAGTCTTTCCCATTCTTATTTTCCTCTATTTCTTTGCATTGTTCACTTGAGAAGACTATCTTATCTCTCCTTGGTATTCTCTGGAACTCTGCATTTAGTTGGGTATACTTTTCCTTTCTCCGTTGCCTTCCACTTATCTTCTTCTGATACATGTAAGGCTTCTTTAGACAACCACTTGCCTTATGGCATTTTCTTTTGGGATGATTTTGGTCACCACCTCCTGTATAATGTTAGGTACCTCCATCCATAGTTCTTTAGGCACTCTATCGGATTTAATCCTCTCAATCTATTCATCACCTCTACTGTATAATCATAAGGGATTTGATTTAGGTCGTGATTTTCCCTACTTTCTTCAGTTTAAGCCTGAATTTGCAATAAGGAGCTCATGATCTAAGCCATAGTCAGCTCCCAGTCTTGTTTTTGCTGATTGTATAGAGCTTCTCTATCTTTGGCTACAAAGAATATAACTAATCTGATTTTGGTATTGACCATCGGGTGATGTCCATGTGTAGAGTTGTCACTTGTGTTGTTGGAAAAGGGTGTTTGCTATGATCAGTGTGTTCTCTTGGCAAAACTCTATTAGCCTTTGCCCTGCTCCATTTTGTACTCCAAGGTCAAATTGGCTGTTACTCCAGGTATCTCTTGACTTCCTACTTTTGCACTTCAGCCCCCTATGATGAAAAGGACATCTCTTTTTGGTATTAGCTCTAGAAGGTCTTGTAGGTCTTCATAGAAAGAATCAACTTCAGCTTCTTCAGCCTCAGTGCTTGGGGTACAGACTAGGATTACTGTGATACTGAAAGGTTTGCCTTGGAAACGAACTGAGATCATTCTGTCGTTTCTGAAATTGCATCCAAGTACTACATTTCGGACTCTTCTATTGACTATCAGGGCCACTCCATTTCTTCTAAGGGATTTTTGCCCATAGTAGTAAATATAATGGTGTGGATCAAATTCCTGTGATCCCACTAGAGACTGAGGTAGATCCGCCTGTCAGTGTTGAAGATCTCCTGCAGAGGCATGGGTTGGCAGTAGCCTGCCTCGGGAACAGGGTCACTGGCAGCAGCCATGAGTTGGCATAAGTCCTTTTTGAAGGTTGCCAGTAGTTCTACCATAGAGCCCGTAGACTCCAGTATTGAGATGCCTCAGGGTATAACTAACATAGCATAGACCCAAATATCAGCAGACAATTGGATTAAAGCTTTACTGACCATGGCCCTGCCCACCAGAGCAATACCCAGATTTTCCCACAACCAGTCCTTCCCACCAGGAAGCAAGAACTATAATCCCACAGCCTCCAGAAGACCAGGATCACACAAAGCTAACCAAAATCATCACAGAGATAACAGTCTTGTGTTTCTCAAGGATGCTATCAGCCATGCCATGCTGATAGCCACCTGAGGGCCACCCAAGACTGACCGCTCATGGTGGAGAGTTCTGAGAAAACATAGTCCACTGGAGAACGGGATGGCAAACCATTTCATTATTCCTGCCTCGAAAACCCCGTGAACAGTATGAAAGAACAAAAAAATATGACACTGAAGGATGAGCTCCCCAGGTCAGTAGGTGTCCAATAGGCTACTGTGGAAGAGAGGAGAAATAACTCCAGAAAGAATGAAGAGGCTGGGCCAAAGTGAAAATGTAGCTAAGTTGTGGATGTGTCTGCTGGTGAAAGTGAAGTCTGATACTTTAAAGAACAATATTGCATAGGAACCTATAATGTTAGGTCCACGAATCAAGGTAAATTGGATTTCATCAAGGAGGAGCGGTTAAGAGTAAACATCAGCATTTTAGGAATCAGCGAACTAAAATGGGCAGGAATGGGTGAATTTAATTGAGAAGTTTTCTGGAGGATCACAAAACTTTCAACATTGCCAGGGAACTGGAAGGTGCCTAGAAATGGATGGGAATACCTCTTGTAACCTTTTGAATTTTGAGACAAGAAAATTCACATATAGGCACATAGGTGAAGGAGAAGGCCCTACATTCGGTGACACAATGAGAAAGTAGGCGAGCTCAACTTTAGAGTCAAATGTGCCCTTGCCAGTTTGAAGGGTAACCTCTGTGACATATGTCTGAACTGTGTCTCAGTGGTCCCCACCCACTAAGTCGATTTTTTTCTTCCACTTGTTTCTGAAATCAGCCAAGTTGAGGAACTGCTAGCAAACCTGGCCTTCTTTTGAAAAGACCAAGGACACTTTTGCTTTCATTGTAACAGAGGGAAAGGTGCTAAAAAAAAAGGGGGGGGGGGGGAATAACATTTTATCCTATATGATATTCAGCCTTTTTGAAAGTGCTCTTAAATCATGAAGGTGTAGAAATACGAAGTATTAATAAGGTTAGTCGTATTAATATATCACGCCTTAGTATTCCGGCCTAGAGAATTCCATGGACTGTATAGTCCAAGGGGTCGCAAAGAGTCGGACACGACTGAGCGACTTTCACTTCACTCAATTCAGTCTCAAGAAAAAATATCCCACCCTTGGGATTCCACTTCTAGCTCCTCCCGATCTCCTCCCGCTCCACCTTGGGTCTCCTCCTTCCCTCCCCGCTGCTCCTCCGCCTTTCTCCCGTCCCCTCCTTCACTATCTGCCCTTCCCGGGTTTCCTCGCATGCCTACGTCAGTGAGGGAGACGCACTGCAGCACCCGGGGCTGACTCTTTCCTTTCGTCTCTATGATCCTCTTTGTGACCGGCCGGACGGCGCCGGACTCCCAGAGTTCCGTGCCAATAGTCCTCCAGGCCGACAGGGGGCCGCCGCGGGTGGGGGCGGGGGGGAAACCACAAAACAAAACTGACGTTCTCGCGAGAGGCGCGGAGTTCTCTTCAAGCATTGAGCGCCTGAGCGCCTGCGCGCTCCCCGCGGTGCGCGGTAGCTGGGAAAGGGAAGCGAGGAGCCGGGCTGGACTCCCGGCGAGATCGCGCGTGCGCTGTCGCGAGCTCGGCGTTGCCGGGGCGGCGGAGTTGGGGGCCGGCGGGTGTGTGTGTGTGAGAGCGCCGTGCGGGACGCGGGGCAATGTTCCGAAAGGCCCGGCGGGTGAACGTGCGCAAGCGGAATGACTCGGAGGAGGAGGAGCGAGAGCGCGATGAGGAGCAGGAGCCCCCGCCGTTGCTGCCGCCGCCGCCTGGCCCCGGCGAGGAGCCTGGCCCTGGCCCGGGCCCCGGCGGTGGCGGAGGCGACAGGGCCCCAGCGGGCGAGTCCCTGCTGGGCCCGGGCCCGCCGCCGCCGCCGCCGGCCGCGCTGACCTCGGGGACGGAGGCCGGAGGCTGCCTCCTCGGCGGCGCGGAGCCCGGCAACGGGCTGAAGCCGCGCAAGAGGCCGCGCGAGAACAAAGAGGTCCCCCGGGCCAGCCTGCTCAGCTTCCAGGACGAGGACGAAGGTAAACCGCCGCGCCTCAGGGCGCCCCCCGGACCCCGGGATCTCTACCCTAGCTAGGCCTCCACTGCGGGTCCCTGCGTTCCCTAGACGCGCCCAGCTTCAGCACCCCCGCCCTCGCCCCGGGAACCGAGTCGCTTCTTCCCTCCCCGACCCGCTGCATGTTTTCCCCCGCCTCCGGCCTTCTGCGCAGGCAGGGTGGAGGGGGACGTGTTCCCGCGCCGCCGCCGGTCTTTTCTTAACTACCGCCTCCTCCTCGCCGGCCTCCCGAGCATCTCCTGTTCCGAGGGGCTGGGGATCTCAGATCAGTCATTCTTAGTTTTTTTCACCTGGAAATTCAGTGTTTCCTGCCCTGCCTCGTTCCTGACTGCGGTTTTAGGGAGAACCGGACTGCTCTAGTTTCTAGACGGGTCCCTGGACTGCTCTGGGCACGTTCTCCGGGCCTTCCGTAGGTCACCGTGCCCACGCCTCTTGGCATCCTCGTCCTGGTCAGACATCCTTGAGTAGGAAGGGGCCAGACATCCTTGACCAGGAAGGCTGAGTGTATCAAAAGGAGTGCTAGGTCTGGAAAGAGAAGCCCGGAGTTGAAGCTCTGGTTCTGAGTCACTTTGGGCCAGCCCTTCACGGTCGTCGATCCTGTTTCCAATCCTCAGTTTCCCTGTAAAAGCAAATAGGGGTACAAATGTGCGACCTTAACTCTCATTAACATTTGGACCGTGAAAAGAGACGGTGTAATGGTAATTCAAGGCGGTTTATCGAATCTGGTGTGAGGGGCCAGGCTGCAGTGGATTTAGATTTCTGATCGTAGATGAGCCTTCTATCATTTTACTTCCCTAATTGTTGAGTGTATTTTTGTATAATCCAGTTAAGTCTATGTTATGAAAAAAGAATTTAAGACTTGTAAATCCGACTTGCATCTTGATGGCGATGCTTTCTTGTTTCCAGTAATAGGCAGTTTCTCTCTCAAGTTTGCCGGGAGTACAGTCACATTTTTGTTTTCGCTGATGTAGGGACAGCTTGGTAAAGTGTTTGCATTCGACTTTTAAAGTTTTCAAATCAAAGATGATGGATACGCCATCGAAATTTATTTTTGAAAAGTTGATTAGGTCTCAGCTTGGTCTTGAAATAACTGTCCACGTGTGATGGGTATAGAGTTACTCAATCTTGACAGCTCTGTAAACTAGCACCTTTTGATTTTGGATATTTTATTTAAGATACCTTAAGAATTTGATAATTAGTTGCTTTTTCAAAGATCTCTTTTTCTCTCCTGAAATAAATGATTTAAGAAAGACTGTAGAACACAGAACTTTGTGCAGTTACATGTGTTATGCCTTTAAAAAGTCTCAGATTGGCATTTTATTCCAGATTATGAAGTTGATTCAGTTTTTGGAAGCCTATTAAGGATTTTAAGTAATTTCAAATTATGTAATGATTTGGAATGTTTGAGTATATTTAGAAGAATTCAAAAGTTAGAATGGAAAATATTATCAGAAAATAGTTACTACGGATTTTATTTTTTAAAGAAAATGAAGAAGTTTTCAAAGTGAAGAAATCAAGTTACAGCAAAAAGATAGTAAAATTGCTTAAGAAAGAGTATAAAGAAGATCTTGAAAAATCGAAAATTAAGACAGAACTCAACTCATCAGCTGACAGTAAGTACTAATTTGATTCTTTTGAAGTGACAAAATGAAACTCTCACAGGGATTGAATAGATTTGGTGTGTATATAGTGAACTTGTTCACTTGATTCTGTCATTGTCAAGGGTTCAAGTTGAGTAATGATGTAGTTTTATTTAATTCCCACATGACTACACTGTGAATGCATTATTTAAAAAGACAGAACCATTGCCACTGGAATGTGTCTGCTGCTCTGCCTGAATTCTCCCAGGTCTCTGACTGACTAGTGCTCCGAGTGCTGTGAACAGAGAGGTTTCCCACTTAAGCCTGAGAAGCAGTTCGTTTCCGTTGGAAGGAGTCCTGCTCAGATTCCTACGCTTGTATTCTCTACTTGTATTTCGTAGAGACAAGTTTTGGGTTCCTTTGGTTTTATTTACACGGTCATTTTAATTCTTAGAGAACTTCTAGGACTCTCCTAAGTCTAATGTTGATGATGTTCCCATTTAGCAGTCTGATCAGATACATGAATGCACACTCCTGGGTGTGTGGCACCTGCCTACATTGTACAAACATCTCTTATGTCCTCTCACAACCTAAGTTAAACTTTTAAGCATTTATTCGTCCTTAGGAAAGTGGTTTCATGATAATATGCTGTGGTCTGAGTTATTCTCATGCAAATGCTTTAGGGAGATCTTTTTATTTTGTGGAATTAAAGATAGAATTATTATTGCCCAGTTCTCCACTATAGGCTTGATGTGGGAATGTATGTCATTGTATCTCATTTGCAATCTAATTTTGGAAACAACATCACTTCATTGTATAACTGGATCCCGTATATGGCAAAATGTCTAGTGAGTAACTTAAAGCTTAACTACACTTTTCTTTTTAGAGATGGGTGAAGGAATGCTTCATAGATGAAGTGGAATTTGAAGCTGGATTTTTTATCTTTTAAACTGCAAAGAAAATAGGGGAGGTGTGGGGCTATTATCAAAGACTTGCTGTTTTGGAAAAGAGCAAGTACATGTGACAGGCTGAATAGATGATTTGTGGCGGATGCAGAGGTTTAAGGTGAAAGGTACGTTGTTGACAGATTGTGAAGGATGTTTAGTATCTAGTATGGGGTTTAGAGTTACCATTTCAGGGGCCTGCCAGGATGGTGACATGATAAATGCCTTTTGAAATCTTAACCTGGTGTTAGCATGCAGCATGGATTGGCACAGGGAAATATTAGAGGCCTAAAGCAGTTTAAATGCAAGGGCCAGCTTTGATCCTGTAATAGTGGGTTTAAAAAGGTCTCAGTTGAGCAAGACTTGAGGCTTTTCCTGACTCAGTGGGAAATTCTAGGTGAATTTAAAATGTTTGCTGTGGGTGTGCGGAAAGAAATAGAAAAAGATTATTTGAGAAGTATTCCAAGGGAAGAATTGGGAGACCGAATGTATGCTTCAGCTGTTGGATCTAAAAGAAATAGATTTGAGCTTTTGTGCCAGGTGACTGAGAGGATAATTATGTATGGTATACAGAAATGGGGATTGCAGGTGGGAGGAGGAGTGTTTCAGGGGAGCGGATTATTTTGGGGTCTAGGAAGCCGCGTCATTTTTTCCAAATCTCTTAAGAACCAACTGTGTATGATGAAATTGAAGAAGAAAGCTCAGGAAAAGTGAGAACTGAGAAAAGACCATTTACTGTTGTGTTTAAAAATTGAAGCAGGTGCAAAGTGTATGTGGCGACCTTCTGTTTTCACATTAACTGATTTCCTACTCAGCAGATAACTCAGTGTTCACCCCAAAGGTAGAGCCTCAGTGTTATAGGTCGTTGTTCCTGTTTCATTCATCAACTCACAATCCCAAACTTTTCCTACCCCAATGCTCCTTAGATAGGCAGAGGTGCATTAAATGGAAAACAAGGGTAGTATTCACTTGGAAAACCTACCTTTGGGATATTCCAAATTGATGAGTTCACCTTTGAGCTTGAATTTGAGTGTAAATAGCCAGTGAATAGTTGGAGATGTAGATTTTGTTTTGGTGCTCATTGAGGTGATAATTGAAGCCAGGGGTAAATGGAATCGAGGCTGCAGCATAAAGGAAATGTTCCTGAGAACCAAAGACTTCTACCTGTAATAAGCACACACATAGAGAGGCTGCTTTACTCAAGAGATACAAAGAGTCATAAAGTCCAAAGGAGAACAGATAGGAAAGTTTCAAGATGATGAGTGTTGATGAGTGTCAGTTGTATGAAATAGTATCACGAAGGTCAGGAAAAGGAAGAGCTGTTGGTGTGGTGGCTGGGTTTTGGGGGGGGGGGTGGCATCTGGCAAAAGAGACTAATTTACTTACCAAGCTCTGCCTGTTTAGAGGAAGGAACATCTTTTGCTAAATTGCTCAATGATACTGTATCAGTTAGCTGTGGCTGCAGCCTCTGGTTTAGTTGGTGAGCTTGGAATGGGAGATATCAAAGGCTGTTTGCCAAGATCGAGTCTGGCAAACTGGTGAGGAAGTGGGAGGTAGCAGGTCCACACGGCTGCTTTGGAACATTTGGCAGAGAGAGTAGAGGACAATAGCTAGAGAAATAGTTGGGATCACATCGAAGTTCTTCTGCTAAAGAGAAGCCTGTGTCTCTTTGTAGGCAGAATAGGGGAGATGGAGAGTGTGCCCACAGTCAGAATAGAATATTTGTGGCATCAGGTTTCCTAAAGTAGCGAAGACATTGAGGCATAAGAGGAGCCTCAGAAAAGGTTATTCAGCATCTCTTTTTATAAAGCTGTCTGGAAGGATAATACAGGACTAACAAAAACTCACCTGTCACCCTGTTTTGGACTTTGCTCTGTCACAAGCAAATAACGTTTGAACTTATTAAGACACTGAATCTTTTAAAGTCTGCAGAAATCATCTGGGCATATTGGACCTAGTAAACCTTTTCACAGTTCTGTTTTGTGTTAAAAGCCATTGATTTAGTGTTAATTGAGAGCGAAAGCAAATGGGTAGTTCTTGACTCCCAGTATCTTATGCATCTGATAAAGTGAGTTTTAAAATCTCAGCCTCAGAATGCACTTGAGAGAGAGTCTGTGGCAATGAGGTAGAGTGGTGAATTTAAAAGATTTAAGAGATCTGAAGCAGAATGACCTAAATCTTCTAAGTTGTGGGGCAAGGGAGGGTCTTATCCCCAGGATCCTTGTTTAAGGGAGTAGACGATGTAGGAGATGGTTTGAGAACTTTGGAAGCAGTTTTGGGGAGGGGCACATGCTAGGGAAACAACAAGTGTATCTTTCATATTTAGAATGAACTTTTTGTTTCACTCTTTCATTACATTCTTGGTGCCTCATGTGTGCATTGCCAGGTTCAGTGATTCAGGGTGAAAAATGCCTATTTTTCTGCATTTGGCCTGGGATGGAAGGTGCAATAGGACTATTGAGTTGTGAGTAAAGTAAACCATTTGGTGTAAAGCAGTGTAACAGTGGTACTGCCTGGAACCCTGTGGCAGGAAAGTAGTCTTGGCCCCCGGAATGGCCTGCGGGAGAGAGCTCTCTTCTCTGCCCACGTGGTGGAGTGCAGCGACCCCACCGCTCCTTTCCTGGTCTGCATGTGGTGGTTTTAGTGCTAACTAGTCTCTGACTTGTCTCTCTGTCCCAGTTCCAGGTTGCCAGAAAAGTCAGGTTTAGTCACAAACCCACTGCTCCAAGCATTCAGTCGTGGCAACAGCATCAGGGGTTTACATGGTGTAACTGTGACTTCTGGGTCTCCACCCTTCAGATGATGGTTATAACCTAAGACGACATCCCATGAAGTGTTCATTACAGAGAAGTTTCTATCTTGTTCTTGATAGAAAGCTGCCTCAGATGGGCTTCCCTGGTGATTCATATGGTAAAGAATCTGCCTGCAATGCAGGAGACCCAGGTTTGATCCCTATCCCTGGATCTCTGGAAGATCCCCTGGAGAAGGAAATGGCAACCCACTCCAGTATTCTTGCCTGGAGAATCTCATGGACAGAGGAGCCTCATGGGCTGTAGTCCATGGGGGTTTCACAGAGTTGGACATGACTGAGAGACTAACACAGATGGATTTAGAGTTTATTGAAATACTGACACATAAAGTGAAATAATGCTTCCAAGAGGTTAGAACAGTTACCTATGAGAGTTTTAGAGGAAGAAGTTAGTTTGGGAAAGTGGTAAAATTTCAATAAAATTAACTAAAGGTAGGGATTGGGCAGGACCTCATGTATCCCTCTATCCCCTATACTGTTTCTACCTCCTGGTTGTCTGTTGTGATCATTTCACATGTCAGTAGTTTGAGTATTTTTATAAACAATTAGAATAGTTGATGTTTTAATGAATTGAGCCCATAATTGCATTAAAAGTGCCTCCTTAATTTGCGGACTTTGTTTTAGATATGTTGTATTATTATTATTATTTTTTTTTTTTATTTTTTTCCAAAAATGTAGACGAGCCACCTTTGGACAAAGCAGGTCATGTTAAGGACACCATTCTAGAAGATGGAGTTATCATCAGTGAACACGGGGAAGATGAAATGGATATGGAAAGTGAGAAGGAGGAAGAAAAGCCAAAGGCTGGCGGAGCCTTTTCAAATGCTTTATCTTCTTTAAACGTTCTCCGTCCAGGTGTGTACTTGCAGATGTTCCTCAGAACTGAAGTAATCCCTCAGGAATGAACCATCTCTAATGATGGTCGTTAAGGAAGGAGTTAGCTAAGTGGTGTTTCTTACAGCATCTGTTTGGAGCCAGGCTGTTTCCTTTTGCAAATACAGGAAGAAGGAGAACTAGCAACTCCCCAAGTTCATTCTCAGACAGGCAGTTTTATTATCAAAACAAATGAGGGGTTCAGGTAAATGGATAAATAGTACAAAAGGCCTTTTTTTAAAAAATGTATTTCAGATTAAGGTTTTAACTTTTTCAAGAACTACTACCAAAAGCAAAACTGCTGCTAGCTTTATATTCAGGGTTTTTTTTTTTTACATTTTAATGGAAATAGTTTGCAGATCTAGTCACTGGTTAATCAGCTTTTGAATAAACACTTAGCCACCAGATTTAAATTATGAAGAGTAACCATTTAACTCATTATAAAATTTAAAAATGCTTACTCTGTGGGAACTCCTTAGAGCTTTCATTGCTATGATCGAGGTTTGATCACTGGTCTGGAAACTTGCACAAGCCGTGCAACACAGCCAAGAAAATGACAATAATTTTTTTAAAAAGTCAAAATGTTTGCTCTGGGTTTGTAAAGTTGTGAAAAATTACATACATAGATTTAATAGCATTCTGATTGGTACAGTCTTTATGGGAAGCTGTTTGACATTATGAATCAGGAGATTTCAGATGTTCTTACTCTTTGACCTGTAATTCCATAGCTATAAATGTATCCCAAGGAAATAATGTTTTTATTGTAGCATTACCTGCAATGAGAAACATTTAGAAAAAATGTCTAATAAGAGAGGAATGGCTTAGTAAGTTAAGAAGTTACGGTGCATTTACATGATGAGATATCCCATAGCTACTTAAATAACAAATTAGAAAAGTAGCATTAATTCTTACTGTAGGTGAAAGTGTTAATTAATTGATTATGTAGTAGATTATGCTTTATCTATTGAATGTTGTAAACCACTAAAAATTATGTTTATGCAAAACAACATGGAAAAGCTTATGTTTTAATATGAAGAAAAATTAGATACAGGATTATACATTCAATGTGTTTTCAGGTGAACTGAAAACTATTTGCAGGTGAAATACACTCTAAATCTAATAGTGTGTTTTAGGATTGTAAGACTGTAGATCCTCTTTTTGTTTTTGTTTTCCAGTCTAGTAATAAATATGACTTTATTACTTTTGTTTATTTCTTAAAAATGAAAACTAAAAACCATTAAAATAAAACTGTTTTGTTGAATTTTCCCCTCCCTGCCTTCCTGTATATATTGTCATTGTATATATTGTTTTGTTTCCTTCTTTCAGTTTCTGTTTAAACGAAGTTAAAAAAAATCAGTCGTACTGCAGGCAGTTTGGGGAGAGGGGCAGGGATGCCAGCAAGGGATGTTAGAACATCATTTATGCATGGCTGTCTTGGAGAGATTCTTCTATCTTTCATAGTTTCAAGAAAATAGAACCTTTCTTCCTAATATGGCATAGGTTCTCATCCTTACTGTTTGTTTCCAGGAGAAATTCCAGATGCAGCTTTTATACATGCGGCAAGGAAAAAGCGTCAGATGGCCCGGGAATTGGGAGATTTCACTCCTCACGATAGTGAGCCTGGGAAAGGCCGCCTTGTTAGAGAAGATGAGAACGATGCCAGCGATGATGAAGATGATGATGAGAAACGCCGCATAGTTTTTTCTGTGAAAGAAAAGTCACAGAGACAGAAAATTGCAGAGGAAATAGGTAACTTTATTTAGTGCAACAGTAAGCCTGTTGTTATTAAGTTTTATTTGATACTACAATCAAGTAAAATGTATCTATATTTATTTAAACTATTTATTTATTTAAACTTTATTTAAATAAATAAATATTTATTTAAACTTTAATATTGAAGATTCCCTCATAGCTCAGTTGGTAAAGAACTCGCCTGCAATGCAGGAGACCCCGGTTCGATTCCTGGGTCAGGAAGATCCCCTGGAGAAGGGATAGGCCACCCACTCCAGTATTCTTGGGCTTCACTTGTGGCTCAGCTGGTAAAGGATCCATCTGCAGTGTGGGAGACCTGGATTCAGTCCCTGGGTTGGGACGATCCTTTGGAGAAGGGAAAGGCCACCCACTCCAGTATTCTGGCCTGGAGAATTCCATAGACTGTATAGTTCATGGGGTTGCAAAGTGTCGGAGACAACTGAGCGACTTTCACTTCACTTTCAGTGTTGGAGTACTGTTCTTGCTTGGCTATTAAGTGTCTTACTGGACTTTTGGGGGAAGCGTAGCATGCTTTTGATACCTAATGTTTCTTGAGGACTGTGTGACGGGTATTGTGCTAAGCACCCAACATGTTATAAATATATTTAATTGGCTCTTCATTCTTAGGAGGCATTAGGTTTCATTCTTCTCTTTGTTGGATTGATGTCAAACTAACAGGTTAGGAAGCTTATCTGAGGTTTCAACTGTTAAATTGATACTGCCTTTTGCTTAAGAGATAACTGTTTATTGAGACAAGTAAAACAGAAGGGTCAAATATGAGAGAGATCATAACAGACACTTTAATTTTAGTAAGGTTGAGTTCATGCCAATATTCTTGCTTGATTTTTTGAAATATCAGGGTAGCATCTCTTCCCCTGCTGCTTTTTTGGACTTATTTTCTTCCTGCTTGTGGCCGTAGGTATCGAGGGGAGTGATGATGATGCTTTAGTAACTGGAGAACAGGATGAAGAGCTCAGCCGATGGGAGCAGGAGCAGATAAGGAAAGGAATCAATATCCCTCAGGTAAGAACTCAGCAGCTAAGCTTCAAAAACTGAAAAAGTAAAGTAAGATTTCTAGCTTATTTTGTTGAAGTAAAAAAACATACTGCCAAAAAAAAAAAGCTGTCCACTGCAGGATTAAATGTTTCTTTCTTGCACAACTTTTTTTTCTGACTAAAAATTATTTTGTAGAAGGTGGATTTCTCAGTAGTGCAAAAAATCTTACTGTGGATGAAAAGTATCTTCTAAAGTAGTTATAACAACTTGTTCTATAGAAGTAAGTAGTTCAGTGGAAATTCATGAAAGTTCTTTTTGTTAGTGTTTTGATACAATTTAATGTCCCTACTAACTCAAAACCTCTTCATCATTATTTTCCTGAAAGTTATTGGAAATGAATCCAGTAATCCCATTAGAGAAATTTCATCCAGCCCTACTTTTGATTTTGAGAAGCTCTGCAATTACTTACTTTAATTACATACTGTTTTAAAAAATGGGTTTATTATTTACTGTTAGTTTTTTATTCTTTTTGTAGTTTCAGCTACTGATTTTAATATATATCCCATTTCTCATCTAGGTTCAAGCAAGTCAGCCCACGGAAGTGAACATGTACTACCAGAACACCTACCAGACAATGCCTTATGGTTCATCCTATGGCATTCCGTATAGTTATTCAGCCTATGGATCATCCGATGCCAAATCTCAAAAAACAGATAATACAGTCCCTTTCAAAACTCCCAGTAATGAGATGACTCCCGTTACTATTGATTTGGTAAAGAAACAGCTTAAAGACAGGTAGGGCAGATCAACTTCTTAAAGACCTGTCTTCTAGCTTACTGTTCCCTCAAGCAACATGTAGTCTGGGGTAGCAGATACAGAATATCGGCAAAGAAGATTGACTGGCCTATCTTCAAAACCTAACCAGAAGATGACTTCATACTTTGTTCTGCCACCTACTTGGATTCCTTCTGTGGAAGCCTCGAAGTTGTTTTTTTTAAATACCACTCCATGATCTGGTTGAAGACAGTTCTCAGTTTTCTCCTCTTGGACTCTGAAAAAAGTGTAGTCAAGATATGGGGGGAAAAGCAAAACAGTGAGATTTTGGTTAGCCCACCAAATAACTTTATATAAGAAGTCTGTAGAGTGCTGTTTTCTTGAGCAAAACAGGAGTACAGATGAAAAGATCTACTCCAAGCATTTTTATATTCTAATAGTGGAACAAAATGCATTATTATAAATATTGCAAGTGTCCTGACAGCATAGACTTCCAGATGTAAATGTGTCATATTTATCCTTTTCTTTCTTAAGGTTGGACGCCATGAAAGAGCTCTACAAAACACACAGACTGCAGCACGAGAAACACCTGCAAAGCCGCGCGGACTCCACCAGGGCCATTGAGAGATTAGAAGGGTCTTCCGGGGGTACTGGTGAACGGTATAAATTTTTGCAAGAAATGCGAGGGTATGTCCAAGACTTGCTTGAGTGTTTCAGTGAAAAGGTAAGAATGCAAAAATACTAATCTCTTTGAATAAGGCAAAACTTAGGGAGGTCTAGATTTCTATATTTCTCAGAGAATATCCACTGAATTTAGAAGTGATGAAAAGTCATGCTTCATTTTCTCCACTTCATTAGCAGCATTCTGTCTTAGGGGCAATTATATTAGTGCCTTTGTTGAAAACAAGATAATTCAAAGCACATTTAAAGACTGGCAGATCCTGCCATAACTTAATGATGGATTACCAGCCTGTCCTGGGTTATTAGAATATAAGGGACTCACTGATGAAATTTTCTTTCTTACGGTTCAGATCTAAACTTATCTTTAAACTGTTTCTATAAGTAATTCCAAATATGTATAGCATAAAGTTCCAAAATTTTATTAGTTTTTATTTTTTACCCTAGATAAAATTGACTGCCATTGCTAGTAATAGTTTTCATCTGAATAAGCCTGTGCTTTATCCATTTCAGAAACCATTCATTGACCATAATTTGTTTTAAGGTCTCATTTCCAAGTTTTTTTTTTTTTTTGGTATGATAGTCAATTGGCAGTTATTTGCATTCTGTTGTACCATTTGTTTGCATTTTTTGTTTCACACAGAATTCTCTTTCAAGCAACTTTTAATTAATTTTTCTTTAAGACAAATCTATTGTTTGATGCACTGGTTAAAAAAGGCATTTGTGGACTTCACAGCCTTGTCTTTAAAAATAATTAAAATCATAGTACTTTTGAGTATCCTATCTCTAAACTTTCATGGGATACAGGATTAGAAGGCACATTCTCTCTTATCCTTGGCCATATGAATTAGCATAGAATTTATAGGCATATAGTATGTTTAAATGAGTATTTTAACTTTTTATTATCTCTTGATCAGTATCTTAAGGCCAAAGACTGGCTAAAGAACAGTGCCAAACTGTGTCTTCCTAATGAGTCTTAGTGGTTCCAGCCAGTCTGGTCAGATCCACGAAGTCTTCTCTGGAGGATTTGTTTTCTTGCCCTGATCATCTGATTTCTGGAGAAGCAGCTACATTCTGAGCTGTAATAACCCTTGTGGCAGGTCTGTGGCTTAGGGTGATAAGTACCAGGGTGAGAAGGAAACATAAGTTCGACTCTGTGCAGAGGAGCTTGAGTTAAGAGGGGAAGTGGACAGAAATGTCAGAGCTGGTGGTGTGTCCTTCCTACTGAAAAAGCCCTTGTGAGCTCAGGGGGCATGGTGGTGGGAGCTGGCTCAGTAAGCTTTTGTGACTAGAGAAAGGATCTTTGTCTTACACCATACTTTATAAGTGAAATTTGTCCCTGTGGAGTTTTTCTTGGAAATATCTCAGTCTTTGCTTTGCAACTTACTTGAGTAAACTTACACGCTGTGATTGCCAACTGAGCTCTTAAAAAATATTGACAGTAATATGATCAACTAGATTGTACCATTCTTGAGTTAGAGACTAGTAGAATATCTAGTTCATATTGTTTTCAGTTGCGTATTATTTTGAAAACATTTAGTAGTATACTTTCTCTCTCTCTGTTCCTAGGGAAGTATACCTCAGACTGTGCTGAGGTTTTTACAGAATCACTTAGGTAAATGTTTTTGAAGCAAATCTTAAACCATATCTGTTATATAGTGGCTACATTTTAACTAAAAGAGAAGTAGGTAATTGCCTTTTGAAGATAACCTTTATTTCATTTTGACATTTCCATATCCATTTGGTTTTATGGAGCCTGCTGCTGAGTTAATAATGTCATAAATTGTCATTCTGGAAATACTGAGGAAAAATTGGATAGATTTGAATGCTCATTTCAGTTATGAAAATACTGTGTCAGGGTAAGACCATAAAAAGATAAGCTTTCTTTTGTTTTTTTCTCTTTCATTATAAAGGTTTAAGTGATTTTGAGCTTAGATTTTTATCTTTGCAGATTATTTTAACTTTCCATTGTTTTGTTTTCCTGGAGTCATCTTCCTTCTTGTGTTCTTGGCCTTAAATTTGGTCTTGAAATAATGATAGTCAGTAGCAGTTTTGAGTTTGGAGAGGGTAAAGAAATTGTCATGGTGCACTCTTGTAATAAATCATAAATCAGTATTGTTAAGAAACATGAAAGAGAGGTGAAAATGTGCTTTAGGACTTATATTCTCATAATTTTCTCTGGGCTTTGTTAAAAGGCATTTTAATTACCTAAACAAAAATTACATAATCAGAATTTTAACTGTAAATTGAATAATTAAGGTTCTATCTGATGCAGCCTCAGGCATCTAGCTCTTAGCAGTAGAAGAGTGTTAATAACCTTCAGGACTAAAGGAATGCATTGTAGGCCCATAGGTTCAGTTGTCCTTAGTCCTGTACAGTTTGCAAAAAAAGAGGGGGTGGGTGAGTGTAAGTCACAATAATATGACAAGAAATGCTTGAAAAATGGATTATGGTTAATCTTCAAGTTAGAGTCTGTGGGCTCAGCTGATATCATCAAGATCTGGGGACGCTGTTGCCCATGGTGTAGCATGTGAAAGAATGAAATAACTGCCTCAGTTTGACCTTTGTGTGAACATTTGTTGCTCTTGCAGTGGAATCATCCGAGTGTATGAAATTGCTGTTATCCCACCTGCTTCTTTTTATTTTCCATTTGCAGTCTGTTCAGTTCAGGAAGCTGCTATAACACTTGGTGCCAGTGTTGCCCAACTCTAAGTAGTGTGTTTTTTTATTCGCACTAACCATCAGGAAACTAGAATTTCTGGTTTCCTCAGGTATGTCTAGTGGTTGTTAGTGTTTTGTGAAAGTTTCATAGCATTTGATTATATAGCATAAGGTATTTATAAAAAGAGAATGTTTTCTGGTTTTGCCTTTTAAGTTAGGTCTCATTCCGTAAGCTTTTTATTCTGTATGAACCAATTGAATGCTTAGCTGTGGCTGTTAACCTGGAAAAATTTGTTGACTTTGTAAAGCAACAATTCATGCAAGCAATTTTATTTTATTTAAAAATATGGAAAAAATTAAATATTTGATGGGAACAGAAGAACTTTCTGAGTTTCAAATAGATTGATTTTTAGACAGGTTAATGATAGCTAGAAATTTTATTCACTTTATTAATATAAATGAATGCAGTTCACATTTTAAATGTGTAATAAAGCCACAAAGTAGTATAACATTACTGTAAAAGGTCCTTGTGAATGATAGAGCAATTTAAATGTCCAAAATTGGGCAGTTAGCAAACTCTTTTACCTACTCAGAGTCATTTTTTGGTCTAACACAGCAATATTATTTTATTTTAAGCTATAAAAATTGCAAGGTAGATCATGCTGCTAGAAAACTAAAAATGGACTTTCACGTACTTTAAAAGAAAAGCACTAAAATTTCTGACATTTCTTTACTCACTCTCTTTACTATTGTTAAAGTGTTTAAGTTTCCTAACTAAACTTTTGCTCCAACAACTAGGCACTGGACATTATAGTTCCATATACGGAATAAAAGAAGAAGTATTATTTCCCAGACGTCGTAAAACCTGAATTACTATTTGTATTTCATTGGGAATTCATGATTATTCTGTCCAGAGGGTACTCCTTCAGAAATCCGGAAATAATATGGAACCCTCAAATAAATAAGCATCTGAGGAGTTTGGTGTTACGGAGTGTGTTGTATTTTTACAGGTGCCACTGATTAATGAACTTGAATCAGCAATACATCAGCTGTACAAACAGCGAGCTTCCCGCCTTGTCCAAAGACGACAAGATGATATTAAAGATGAATCTTCGGAGTTTTCAAGCCATTCAAGTCAGTCCATCTTGAAGGTTTTTATTGTTCATTAAACAACCTTGTTTCCTTAGTGCACCCTAACTGAGACGTAGACAGCGCAGGGCTTTTCTTTTAAAGAAACGAATTTCCTTGCTCTTGTGTCAGGCAGATCTAAAAGTATTAATAGCATGCGCTTGGATTGTGTTTAAGAAAATACAGCTTCACAAAGGAGCGCAAGTCATGTACTAATATTCTGTCTTATTCTTCTTTGGGCATATTTTTTAATTCTTCAAAGTATAGTAAGGACATCATCCGTATTTTATCTTAAAACCAGTAATCTACTTGTCCCTAATTGATTTTTTTCCCCCATTTTAACATCAATACAAATGCTAACACAAATGCTGTTGTTGATCATAACCAAGGTTTGGAGTTAGGGATTGGGAAATTTTGGATGGGAGAGAGGGTTTTATTACATAACAAATGATACAATTCCAAGATTAGGGGAGTTTTGAGCTTCACCCCTTGCATAAATTTTTTGCACTAGATTTTTTTTTTTTTCCCTAGTTTGTCTTATATAACTAGGTCTTTTGTTTTGGGGGTTTTTTTAGTCAGTTGATGGCAACACTTCTTAAAAATTTTAGTGTAAAAATATGGAAATTTAAATTTTATATTCCTTTCATTACAATGTGGGTTATGGAAAACCAAAATGAATTAGAAACCTCTTAATAAAGAGTTTAGCTGAAACTCTTTAACCAGACATATTAAAAAACATTTTAATTCCACTTTTCATTGCCCTCTATATTCTTGAGTACTGTAATAGGAATATTCCTGCGTTGAGCTTCTCCTGGCTTTTTTTCTCATTTCTTTGGTCCCTGTGTCAGCAGTTCTTAAATGGATGTATACATTAGAATTACCCATGATATTAATTTAAAATGCAGATTTCTTGGTCCTGTCTCCAGAAATTCTTGTCAGGTCTTGGATGGTGTCCAGTAATCTGCATGTTAAACAGCCAGTCCAGGTGTTCCAAGTACAAAGTGCCCTGGTCTTAGTCTTTCTGAAAACAATGCTTTGTCATATAGGGTGTCCTGTAAATTAGAGGGACATTGAATCCCTGGAAAGCATTCTCCTGTGTGCTGAATGGGTTTTGGAGCATCATAAAGAGATGGTGACATGGCCCTCAGATGAGTCAGACTCAGTGTACGCCATATCAATGGCTTTGACCTTCCGTTTTTGCCATACACATTTAAATCTGCATTAGTGCCATTTGGGGCACCTAAATAACTAATGCATGCCTCTCAAGTCACTTTTGATCCAGACAACGAGATTTCTGGGGCAGATTACAGGTAATCATTATATCTATGATGGGAAGTAATTTCCTTTTAAGTTAAATGGCTGTGTGAGCTGTGCATTTCATCAAATACCTTTTCCTAGCTATAATCTGTTCTTTATAATTTGGAGGTATTTACTTATATGGAATTCAGAGTAAGGGTTGAATGATGGGTGTTAATTATCAATAGATTGGCAGTTGGAAAGAAATGAAAGGTAATGAGAAAGTGTTGTCCTAGAGGGAGTATTCATTATTGCCAAAGATTTGAGGAAAATTGCATGGGATACTGAAGTATCGATTTCTTTTTCCGATATCTTTTTTTTAAAGAAACAAAAATACAGCCTGAAATTATTCTGTTTAGATTTGCAAGTGCTTTACCACAGTTAGAGCATATAGTTTCTTACAGAAAGAAGGAAGCTATCAGTTGAGTTGTCTGCTCTGTCTTCTTCAATATATATTTTAGAAAGTCTCTAAATATAAACATTTTAAGTATTATACTAAGTTAACATTATAATTTTCTTTGGAATACTTCTTTAATGATGGCTGCCTCTTAAAGAGGCAGGGATCGTTTCTGTAGTTTGGGACTTTTTAGCTAATTTATCTGTGATATGTAGTGGAGTCCCAGTTGAGGTAGAGCTGGGGCATTTTGTTTGTTAATCAGTAAAAGAGTCAACTTTTAAAAGTAGTAGGATCTAGGATAGTTAGGGTACGCTGAAGTAGACACCGACGCTTTGTTGGTTTGATTTTCCCTGTTGCTGTGCCACGTCTTTGATATCAGGAGAAAACTTCCGCTGATGTCTTTCATTTTGCCCGTGATTCCGCCCCCACCCCCACACACCCTCTGGGGGTTTTGCTTCCCTTTACTATCCTGCGTATTACAGGATGTCTCCAGAGTGTCGAACTTGAATGTAGAAATAAAGCATCACAGAGAGATGTTTCCCCCACTTCTGCTTCTACCCTAGGCAAGAGAGTCTCCAGGATTCTTCTCTGGACAAAGAGAGTGGGTCCAGAGAAAAGACCATGAGACACTATTATCTGGGGGCCCCAACAAAAGGTTGACTTTTACCCAGTGATCTGATGGAGACGTCTCTGTTAGACAGCTCCCACCTGCATCCACGAAATTTCCAGTCTCATCCCTGTGTAGTTAATGATCATCGGACAGCAGCACAAGCAGTAGAACCAAAGAGACTGAGGACACACATGCAGGTGGCAGGAGAAAACTTAAAACATAATTGCTATCCTTGGGAGATGGCAGAAGAGATCCTACATGTAGCACAAGTAGAAGATGCTATAAAAAAGGAATATTCTGAGAAGAATAGCCATACCTTGGAAACTAAAAAATGGTAACTGATATATAAATGTAAACAGGAATGTCGAAAGCTAAAGTTAGAAAATTTGTCCTAAAAATTAATAAGAGAGATGGAAAATGGGAAAAAAGAAATAAGGGAATTGTGCTTTGAAAATAGTGGTTGAGAAAGCACAAGTTGGTCCTATTCAGATGATTTTTAGCCTATATTGTTGATTCTGCCCTTGTTTTTAAAATAGTAATAGAGAATAGATTTCTACAAAGAAACATTAGAACAAAATAGAATAAATCATTAAGTTCCCACAACAAAGGTGTTTTTTCATACTTCCTACTTAGACCTCTTTGCTGTCATTTCATATCATTCAACAATATGCTTCATTCCTAAAAAAGTAACCGATTATTTTTCCCTTTACACAAGTAACTTAGGTTTTAACTTATTTTGTCATCATGATAGCATAAACTAGTTTTGTTACTTAGACATAAGAACAGGGATTCAGCCAGTTTGCATTGGCGTAGTGTTGTCAGACTCTATTTTTCTACTCCTTTTTGTGGAAAAATGAATTAATATTGAGATTTGCTCTAAATTAGCAAACTATCTGGTTTATCAGTTATTGCAGAATCCCGCTGTTTAGATTAGAAAGTAGTCTGTCATTATGGCTTATTCTGTGCAAACTCTTTCCTCAAAATTGTTGGGGGAAGGCTTTTAATTTTAACCATTGTTGTTTTCCAGATAAAGCTCTGATGGCACCAAATCTTGACTCCTTTGGACGAGATCGGGCACTGTATCAAGAGCATGCCAAACGTCGGATTGCAGAACGGGAGGCCAGGAGGTAATCCCCAGATGCTTGCTGTTGCTCGGTTTGTGACGGGAGGAGTCTCCTTTGTCTGGTTTGGGAACTCACTGCTTGTTATTTAGGACTCGTCGTAGACAAGCCAGAGAGCAGACTGGTAAGATGGCAGATCACCTTGAAGGCCTTTCCAGTGATGATGAAGAAACTTCTACGGATATCACAAATTTCAATCTGGAAAGAGGTTAGATTTTTATTTGGAAATGAGATTCATTGTCAGTGTGCTTTCTGCTTGGCTGTAGTTGTTACCATGAAATAATCTGAGGTTTTGTGGCCTCTGCTTTAGAGCCTGGCACTTGTTGCTTACTTGCACCTGTTTTTACCTGTTTTTATTACTGAATATCATAATGAGTTCTCACAATTAGTGGTAACACTTTGTTATGGGGTTTACTTAGTTACTTGCATTATAAATAATGTTACTCTTCAGAATCGTAGAATTTTAAAAGCGACAGGAGAATGTTTCAGATCCCAGGGGCCACCCTAATTCAGCCTGTCTGGTCTGGAAACGTAAAGGTTGGCAGTAGGGAGCCCTACTCAGCCCTAAAGGGAGTTCCTGATTTGGGGAGTCCTGAATCATTCAACCACAAGGAATAGTTAGTATTGTTACATGAAGGCATTTCCAGAAGGAACCCCAAGTAAAAGTCTTTATTTCCCACCATTGGCTGCAGTTATCTGTCATTTATTAACTTTGGAACATAGTTGGAGAAGCTTATTTTGTTTCTCCCACTTTTTTATAGTGAACATTTCTAAACATATAGGAAAACGGAAAGAATAGCACATTGATCACCATCTACCTGTCACCCAGATTCAGCAGTTCTTACCATCAGTTGGCCAAGTTTGCTTTGGATATGTGTGTGTTCCACTGAACCATTTGAAATTAACTTACAGACATCATGGCACTTGCCTCTAAAAACTTTAACATATTTAATGTCTCCCCCCTGAAAAAGGATGCTTTTCTACCTTACTGTAACACCATTACCACCCTTGAGAAAAATGAACAGAAATTTCTTAGTGTCATATCTGTATTCAGTACCTCCCCAATTCTCAGGACTGTTTCTGTGGGTTACTCTGTGTTTCCCACACCTGGATCCACACGGGGTTCCTGCATTGCACTTGGTCATTGCACCTTTTTTATCTAGAATTAATGAATATCATGAGTACCTTATAATACACACACCACTATTATCTGTTCAAGGCATTTGCTTTCTGGAGGCCGTTCGTCTTATAGAATGTCCTGCATTCTAAGTTTGTCTGTCTCCTCATGGTATTAACTTGTTTCTCCAGTCATTGCATATCTTGTAAACTGGAATTTTAAGTCTGGAGTCTTGATTAGGTTCAGGTTAAACCTTTTTGGCGAGAATACTTCATACAAGATGCTCTTTCTTATTATATAATAGCAGATGGCAAAGGTTTCCTTTTATCAGTGGTGTTTAGGTGGATTGTAAGAAGTAGATTGTCATGACTAGATCTCTTCATTGTAAAGAGTCCACTGTTCAGAGTCATATAGAGCATCAAATAACTTCACTCAAAGATCCTGGCATCCACTGTAGATTCTTGTCTATGTTAGTTATTGCAGTCACCAAGCAACTTTGAAAGAACAGATGTGATGGTTACTGATGATCATCCACATCTGTTATTTAAATGGTGATTTGTGAGCTGAAGAGCTGGATACAGTTTGTACTTTATGCAATTACTCACACTTACTGTTCCATGATAACTGAAATATGAAATATGAGTTTTGGGGAACAGGTATTATTTAGACTATGGTAGCAACCCACTCCAGTATTCTTGCCTGGAGAATCCCAGGGACAGGGGAGCCTGGTGGACTGTCGTCTATGGGGTCGCACAGGGTTGGACATGACTGAAGTGACTTAGTAGCAGCTCCAGCAGATAATGATACATATTGGAACTATGTAGAATGGTGACTGCCTGCACTGTAGTTTGTGTGATAGACATTTGGAACCTAAATTTATCTCTGTTTCCTTTCCTTTAAGTTGCAGTTGTTAATTCATTTCAGTCGCTCAGTCTTGTCCAACTCTTTGCGACCCCATGGACTGTTCCTTTGTTAATGAGCCTATCTTATTACTTACTCAGGCTACAGAGAAAATGCTGAAAATAACTGAACTGCGTTTTTTCTACTGCATACTAAGTTAACATTCCTCTGTGGGGGTTTCTTTGTTGTTTTTGTTGGTTTTAGATCGCATTTCAAAAGAGTCCAGCAAGGTTTTTGAAGATGTCCTTGAAAGTTTCTATTCAATTGATTGTATTAAATCCCAGTTTGAAGCTTGGCGTTCAAAATACTACACATCCTATAAGCACGCCTACATCGGCCTTTGTCTGCCGAAGCTGCTCAACCCCCTCATACGGCTGCAGCTTCTCACGTGGACTCCACTTGAGGTGAGTGGCTTCTCTCACTGTTGGGAAGCAGGATACCATGACGCTTGGGAAAGAGATGAGCTTGAATAAAGTATTTTTCCCCGGGCGGTAAGTCATGTCAGGGCTATAAGTGATACAGAGTATCACTGGGTGTAATCTTATGGATCTTTCCTTTTATGTTCTGTTCCTTTTTAAGAGAACCGTCTGTTGCTTCTCAATTTGTATACAGTATCTTTCTCAACTAAAACTACAAGTATTGACATGGAGATAGGAACATGAATGAATAAGAACTTGGTTCTTTGATCCCAGAAAACTGTAGAACGTCATGGGAAAGCTCAGTGAGGAAGATGTGAAGTGGGGCCCTGAACTAAGTCAGTGGTGATGGAAATCAGGATGAGATAAACTGGTAGATTTAAGAGGTGCAATCAATAGAACCTATTTGCCTGTTACCTAAGGGAGGTAATTGTCTAGGTAATTGTCGAATTGTCTATGTACATCTAGTGGTCATGTTTTAGATAACAGTTTTATAAGTTACCAACATACGGGTGGAGCCGTGGGCATGAATGAGATGGGCTGGGTTGAGTATGTAAACTATACCAAAAAGAAGGCTGAGGTGGAAGCCCTGGAAACAACAGGAGAAAATGTGAGCTCTGGGGACTCTTCAGCTCCCAGCTCCCGCTTGCCCAGCCCGCGCGGCCTCCCACGCTGCGCTGTGTGCCCCAGTGCACGGCAGAGGCTCCCGGGCGTGCTGGTGCGCCCCTGCCGGCTCTCCGTCTTCACAGCTCCTCCCCCTGCCCTGCAGCTGTCTCAGCCTCCCTCACCTCCCTTTCTGGCTCCTGACTCAGCAGGGCTGCTCCGCTCTCCTGACCAGGAGTCACCTCCTTTGACTCCCTTCTTCCAGGGGCCATAGTCCTATACTGCCTCTGGTGGTCCGTTGTCTAAGAACAGATGTTTCGTGTATTTTGTCCCGTATTTAGTTTATGGCTGAAGGCTGAATCCAGTTCCGGTTACTCTCTTCGTGGCTAGAAGCAGAACTAGCCACTGTTTTAAACGTTTGGGCAACCTTTTAAATATTTTCTAGGCAAAATGTCGTGACTTTGAGAACATGCTGTGGTTTGAATCTTTGCTGTTTTACGGTTGTGAAGAACGAGAGCAAGAAAAGGACGATGTCGATGTCGCACTGTTGCCGACCATTGTGGAAAAGGTGATTCTTCCTAAACTAACAGGTAGAGATTACAGAATTGAACATTCAAACACATTGGGCTTTTCATATCTACTGTTAGGAGTTTTTAATCAGAGCATATGTTCTCATAGAAATTACATTATTAATAGTGAAGGTACAGTCAGACCCAGAGATGGCTAAAGGGTACCTGTCTGTTACCTTGGGACTTGAAGAGCACCTTGGGGAGGGCCTGGAATTGGGGGCAGTAGGCAGATTTTAGACTCTTAAGGACTGCCTGAAGCAAAACTGAATACATAGTTTTGGGGAGGATATGCATTTTTCCAGGGAGCAGTTTCATTTCTTTCATCAATTTCTCACAAAAGTTTAGGAATCATTGACCTATGGACCTGTTTAAAATATTAAAGAAGTTTAGGTTCAGTTAGAGATTCTTAAGACTGGGGCAGAATCTCCTGGGATATAAAAATCCTATTTTCCCCAATCTTTATTTTTCACCAAGAAGCAGAAAATAATAGGAATCTGTGTTTCCTTTTCACCTTTGCCTAATCTTCAACATTCCTATGGTTAATTGGACAAAGACAACTGAAGCTCACACTCTACAGGAAGAGTCATGATTGGCATTTCTAAACTGAGGACTTGACATCAGATTTGTCAGCTGCAGTTTACTTCTATATCTCAGTACTTTCTACCTTCTTTTTTTCTTAATAGTCATTGCTGAAAATATGTGGGACCCCTTTTCTACAACACAGACTTCAAGAATGGTTGGAATTACTCTAAAATTAATAAATGGATATCCTTCAGTGGTGAATGCAGAAAACAAAAATACACAGGTAATTTAGTTATTATTTATGAAAAGTTTAAATAATATTTCATATATCTTCTCTTCCTTTGAAAATGAGCAAGTTGAGAGAACGAGTGGGTTATAGTCAGAAAATCTGATTCTCCCACTTGAGGTATCTGGTCCTTTATACAGAAAATTTGAGATACTGGTTTTTAGTTTTAAAAGAGTCTAGATAGCTTCTTATCTATACTGTTTTCATCCTTCTCACCACCCCATCCCCATTCACAATCAGACTAATCAGACATCCCTTGAAGAACTTTATTTTTTGGGGGGAAAAGAAAAGCAGAAAACTACTGGGATGTGTACCAATTGATAATTTAAATCCCAAAACATGTAATAGCATGTAAAACAATCAGGTGGTGTTTAATATAACTAGTTTCCAAACTTTAAATTGCTGCTGCCTCCACTGAAGTTCCTTACAAGCAATATAGACATAGGAAAGTACTGTTTATCATTGTTTTACTTTCACTGAGCTCATTTTGAGAAGAACCAGACTTACAGGTCTGATTTTAAACCTTTATATAGTAGATTAAGGGGCTGAAAGATTTCTAAATGACTTTATTACTTGGTAATTGATAAGGTGTGAACTAAGAATAAAGACCTTTGGGCCTTCGGTGAGAAAGGAAATTTGAGCTGTTCACTCAAAATTGAATACTCAGTTAATGAGGTGGTTTGGAATGTGGCTTATTTTTATTTCCTAAACTTTTATCATAACCCTTATTATAATGCATGATCTATTTTTAACTCTTCAGGTATACCTAAAAGCACTTCTATTAAGAATGAGGAGAACTTTAGATGATGATGTATTCATGCCCTTGTATCCCAAAAAGTAAGTCATTCCTAAAAATGTTAAAGATGATAATATTCTCTATTGTCTTTCAGAGAAGGCTTCTTAAATTCTGGGAAAACTAAGCATAGCTTGTAATATAAACTTTACCTACGTAGTCTAAACCTGTAGCCCAAATTGAGGAGCTCATTGTGGAAACCATTTCCCTTAAGCAGAATAAAACAAATAGTCCTCCGTTATCTCAGAATACATTGTCATTACCTTTTAAAATTACTATCTTCTGGAATACAATTGAAAATCAAAAAAATTCATTTCTTCCTTTGTTCACCTCTTACTTAACAGAAATCTTCTAGAAATAAGATGGAACTTAACACACAACTTTTGATCATGATGTGTTTCTCTTTTTTTCCTTAGTGTCTTGGAAAATAAAAATTCTGGGCCTTACTTGTTTTTTCAACGACAGTTTTGGTCTTCAGTTAAGGTAAGTGTCTACAGGCTATCTGAACGCTTTGGCTTTTGTTTGACTTTCATACAGTATATTTTGAAAAGTATTTTAATATTTGGTTAAATAACTTGATAGGTTTGATGTTTCCAGAGGAGAAAATGAATTCTGAGTCCCAATAAGGTCCAGACTACCCAACAAAATCCTTTACTAAACCACAGTTGATTTATTCAGCAAATAGAGTACTAGGTACTCTTCTAAGCTGGGGGAATATAGCACTGAATAAGATAGAAATAGAGCTATCATTGGAGAAGGCAATGGCACCCCACTCCAGTACTCTTGCCTGGAAAATCCCATGGATGGAGGAGCCTGGTAGGCTGCAGTCCACGGGGTCCCTAAGAGTCGGACACAACTGAGCGACTTCACTTTCACTTTTCATTTTCATGCATTGGAGAAGAAAATGGCAACCCACTCCAGTGTTCTTGCCTGGAGAATCCCAGGGACGGGGGAGCCTGGTGGGCTGACGTCTATGGGGTCACACAGAGTCAGACAGGACTGAAGCAACTTAGCAGCAGCAGCAGCAGAGCCAATCTGGTGTTTATAACCCAGCACAATTGACGATAGCAAATAAGTAATCTCAGGTAGGAGGAATTTTGAAAAAAGAAATTCAGAGTCGTATTGGAGCATATGACAAGGGGCATAGAAGATTCCCTTGCATCCTGAGAAGTGATATTTAGGTTGTTAATTGGCCCTGAGGTGAGGGAGAGAAAGACATACTAGAACTGAGAGAAGTCCAGGGTGGCTAGAGTTAGGGAAGAGATAAGCAATCCAGGTGATACAGAAGCTATAATTTACGTGGAAACATCATAGGAGATTCCCCAAATCAAGATAATAACCCAAATCCCCCAATTCCTAAGCTCTTTTTATTTTCTTATAGTGTTCTTTGTAAGAATGTCTTAGGAATGGAATTATATACTGGTTAGCCTTTTGAATCTGGCTTCATTCACGTAACATAATGCACTCGTGATTTAGTGTTATTTTATGTTCATTCCTATTTTCAAATGGTGAATATACCATTTAAAATTTTTTTATTGAAATATAGTTGATTTGACAGTGTTGTGTTGTATAGTAGAGTGATTCAGTTATACATATCCTTATCTGTTCTCAGATTCTTCTGGATATACCATTTTTTGATGTGGTTTTTTATCCATTAGATAGTTTACAGTTTGGAGTAATTATGAATAAACCTGTCAGCATACAGGTTTTTCTGGGTATATAAGTTTTTATTTCTCTTCGATGAGTATCTAGATTATTAGGTAAATATCTAAAAGCTGTTTTCTAAACCGACAGTATTAATGTTCTAGTTCTTTCTCACACACTTGCTGTCTTTCAGGATTTTATTTTTTAAGCCATTCTCCAAGTGTATGTTCAGGTCTTGTTACGGTTTGCATTTCCCTAATGACTGACAATGCTGAGCATGTTTTCATCTGCTTACTGACCATCTGTATGTGGCTCAGAGGGTAAAGAATCTGCCTGCAGTGCAGGAGATCCGGGTTTGATCCCTGGGTCGGGAAGATCCTCTGGAGAAGGGCATGGCAACCCATTCCAGTGTTCCTGCCTGGAGAACCCCAAGGACAGAGGAGCCTGGTGGGCTACAGTCCATGGGGTTGCAAAGAGTTGGACACAACTAAGCAACTAACACTCACATGTTCTTTAGTGAAGTATCTCTGCAAATCTTTTGCCCATTTTTAAAAATTGGGTTTTCTTATTATTGAGCTTTGAGTTTTATATTCTTGATACAAATACTTCACATACATGATTTGCAAACTTTTTCCCCTGAGTCTGTAGCTTGTCTTCATTCTCTCAGAAGTTTTTCATTCTGATGAAGTCCAATTACTACTTCTTCCTGTTATGGATTGTGCTTTACATGTCACATCTGAAAAATCTTTGTGTAACACAAGGCTACTAAGTTTTTTGCCTAGCCTTTCTTCTAGATGTTTCATGACTAAGTTTTACATTTAAGTCTGTGATCCATTTTGAGTTAATTTTTATATAGGGCATGAGGCCTAGTTGTTTAGGTTCATTTGCCCCAGCACACTTTGTTGAACAGACTATCTTTTATTAAATTTAGTTGCTTTTGTACCTTTGTTGAAAATCATCTGCCCTTATATGGGTCATGGAAGGGTTTTTAAGTAGGGAGGTGCTTGAAAAATATTGCCATTTTTTAGATATTGCAGTTGCTGTGTGGAGATAATGGTTTGAAGTAGGTAAAGATGGTAATAATGAAAATGGGAATTAGTACTTAACTACATATTTACTGTGTTCCAAGCACTGGACCACACCTTTTATACAGATTATCCTCTTGAATCCTCACAACAGCCCTGTGAGCTTTAACTCCACTGATGGGACAGTGGCATGCAGAATCACCTACCCAGGCTTACTTCTTTGTTAACTGGTAGAGATGGGAGTCTCCTTCAGGCCAGTCTGACTCTTCAGTTCTTCCCAACTGTGGTTCTGTGAACAAACTAATTCCTGGTGCCCTGAGGCCTCTATCGTGTATGTACCTGGAATGTACACAAATCATTTTCTGTAGGATTTAGTTCTGTCACAGAACCCTGCTTGAGAAGAACTGTGCCAGAGCCATAAAGAGATGGCAGCAGCTCCTGTTAGGGGTGTGGCAGCAGGGACCAGGAGAAGGGACAGCTTGAGGGAGAGGTTGGGAGTGACATGTCGGCTGTGGCCTGCTTGATTGGTTGATAATGTTGTCATTTCCTAGGATGAGAAATACTGAGAACATAGAAGTATTTATGGTAGAATGGGTGGGGACTTCCATTTTTGTATGGGTATTGAGCTTAAGTAGCTTCCAGTGTCCTGGTTCATGAGGTCTGGTAAACATGCAAGTCTTATAAGTTAGTCTCTCAGTGGCGTCTGACTCTGCAACCCCATGGACTTAGCCTGCCAGGCTCCTCTGTCCATGGGATTTTTCCAGGCAAGAATACTGGAGTGGATTTCCATTTCCTTCTCCAGGGGACTTTCCTAATCCAGGGATTGAACCCAAGTCTCCTGCATTACAGGTGGATTCTTTGCCAATGAGCCACCAGGGAAGCATGCAATGTGGTAGTCAGAAAGAGAATTTCCATCTTTTGTCAGGGTCACAGGACTATGACATTTTTCATGATTTTCAAGTGAGGACATTTATCTAAGAATAATCACTTCTCTGCCAGTACTTTGTTATGATGTAAACTGTTCTTACCTGCATTGTCCACTACAGTAATTACTAACTCTGTGTGGCTATTTAAAGTTTAGTTAATCTCAGTCATTCTAGGAAATATTCAGGCCCTTCAAAACTGCTTCTTAGTGCTTGGGCAAGACATGGTCCACGGTATTTCATAAGGTGTTTTAGTGTGTAAGTTATTTACTTTGTATGTACTTAATTTAATCGCTTTACATTGCCTCTCAGTACTTTTTTTCTCTTCTCAAAAAAACAAACTTCTGGTAACAGAGATCTGATTTGTGGTTGCCACAGGTGGGGTTCAGTTCAGTTCAGTCATTCAGTCGAGTCCGACTCTTTACGACCCTATGGACTGCAGCACTCCAGGCCTCCCTGTCCATCACCAACTCCTGAGTCATTGAGTCGGTGATGCCATCCAACCATCTCATCTCTGTTGTCCCCTTCTCCTTCAATCTTTCCCAGCATCAGGGTCTTTTCCAGTGAGTCAGCTCTTTGCATCAGGTGGCCAAAGTATTGGAACTTCAGCATCAGTTCCTCCACTGAATATTCAGGACTGATCTCCTTTAGGGTGGACTGGTTGGATCTCCTTTGCAGTCCAAGGGACTCTCAAGAGTCTCCTCTAACACCAGAGTTCAAAAGCTTCAGTTCTTTGGCACTCAGCATTCTTTATAGTCCAACTCTCACATCCATACATGACTACTGGAAAAATCATAGCCTTGACTAGATGGACCTTTGTTGGCAAAGTAATGTCTCTGCTTTTTAATATGCTGTCTAAATGGGGAGATGGGGTAAAGGAATCAAAAGGTACAAACATCCAGTTGTAAGGTAGGTTCTGAGGATTTAAAGTACAACATGGTGACTGTAATTAAGTGCACTGTAATGAAGTGCACTGTATATTTGAAATTGCTAAGAGAATAGAAAAAAGATGTGTAACTGTGAAGGGAGGGATGTTAACTAAACTCGTGGTAATCATTTCACAATATATATTTTAATTATTATATGTTTAAATTGTTAAACTTGTGCAATGTTACATGTCAATTATATCTCACTGGAACTGGGAAAAATAATTCTTTTCTCCTTTCTAGCTCTTAGGGAATTTTCTTCAATGGTATGGCATTTTCTCAAACAAAACTCTTCAGGAATTATCAATAGATGGTTTATTAAATAGATACATTCTCATGGCTTTTCAGAATTCAGAATATGGAGACGACAGCATCAAAAAAGCCCAAAATGTGAGTTAAATGACACATATTGTAGTTTTTAAAGCATATATGTTAAGGTGAATTGTTTTGTTTGAAGAAATTTGAGAAATTTATGAAAACCCCTTTGATTATTGAATTTGCTGTAATGTGGACAGTCAGCTTGCCTCCTAGGTAGTCCCAAATCCCCTTATCATTTTTTATGTAAAAATTTGTGCTGTTATATGTGTGTATTTATCCTGCTATCCATCTATCTATATCTATTTATTTTTGTAGGTACTAATAAAAGTTTTAACTTGGAGATAGTTTTTTGACAGTTGAATGAATGCTATTCTAAGTGTTACTAAAGAAATGGTTTCTTTTCTCATTTAAGAAGTAATTTTAGTTAATTTTTTTTTTGCTTTATATGCATGAGTTTACTTTATATGCATGTGTTACATACACAATTTTGATAGTTTTTTTTTATTTTTAAACAATAATACAGTTAAATTCTGCAAGTACAGTATAGCTTTTTGACCTGTACCGTGTCAGAGTAATTCTCTGACATGATACTCTCTCACCATCAAAGATTTTTGTGTCTTGTTTCCTATAAACATAGATTTTGTTGTACATTACAGTATAAACATCAACATTAGGAAATTACATTTATATATTGTCACCTAATCCTTAGGGCTCTTTTCAGGTTTTATCAGCTGTCTCAATAACATCCAAAGAAATTGGCAAAGGAAATTTCCAAATCATCCTTTGCATTCAGTTGTCATTTGAAGGTTTCTTTGACCTTCATACCTTGACACCCCTGAAAATGATAGGCCAGTTTTTGTAGAATGTGCTTCAGTTTGGGGTTTTCTGATATTCTCTCATGGCTATATTCACATTTTGCATCTTTGGCAAGATTTGTCCTAGACTTGATTAGTATGGGCTCCAGGTTGACCTCTGTGACCTTGTTTCTGTTTTGGGGCAGCATTTCCTTGTTTCCTGGCACGATGTTCCAGGCTCAGCTGGTACTTGTTGGTCCAGCTTGAATCCGTTGTTTCTCCAAGCATCCCCGGGTTCTTCGGTGGGGCGCCTTTTCTGCCAGGCTTCCCCTTGCTCAGGTTTCGGTTCCCCATGCCACGCTGCCGCCATGCTGTGCTGACCCTGCTGAGGTGCCTGCCTAGCCTGCCCCGCTGGCGTGATGCTCTCTTCACCCTGTTCTGGGGTGGCGAGGCTCCCGCTGTCGGCACAGATGCCTGCTGACTGACCCATTCTGCCGGGGAGGGGCTGCAATTTGGTACTTATGCTATACATATTATTACATCAAAAACTGCTGACAAAAGGTCAGTTCAATTCATGTAGGGTTTCAAAGACTGGAAAGTGAGGCAGTTGGTTATCAATTTTATGTCCCTAATTTACTTAAATTTTGGAGAAATTATTTATCTTTTGCTTTGGGTGTCTGTTGAAGTTTAAAATTAGGGTAAATCCAGGTATATTTATATAGCTTACATAGAAAATCTGGCTTAAAAGAATATCCCTTCTAAGTAATTAGTTAATACGTAGCTCAATATAGCATATCTTCTAGTTAAATACATTATACCTGTTGTCTAGACTCAGCTTTTAGACACTTTATTTATTTTTGTTTTAACTGTTCTACATCTTTCTTCTCCATAGGTAATTAATTGTTTCCCCAAGCAGTGGTTCGTGAATCTGAAAGGAGAAAGAACTATTTCTCAGTTAGAAAACTTCTGTCGATACCTTGTACACTTAGCAGATACAATTTACAGAAATAGTATTGGGTGCTCTGATGTGGAAAAAAGAAATGCAAGGTAATTATTTGTAATTACTGAATGAAACAGTGATCTAGAGTCTTAGTTGTTGGGTCTAGTATTATTAAAATGCTTTTGGTAGAAACATGTTTATATTTTACTTTAAATTATACATTGACTTTATATTGATAAACCTACCAAAAATGTGCATTGTATTTTTTCACTTTTGCAACTCTTACCTAATCTTTTTTCAGTATGTTATTTATTCATGAAGATATTAAGGGACGACTTCTAGTAAGCACTAGCTGTAAGGGGAATGAATGAATGATTATTATCTCTGTCTTCTCCCTTGAAAAATTGGGGAGACTGTAGACTCTTAGAATGTCATGCATCTTGGTCTTTGGAGGTTCATTTTACAAATATAAACCCAGGAAAAAATAGCCACTGAAACCCCAGTATATTGAAGGTTATATCCCAATTTGGGGATGTTTGTGCTCTGTGTTAAGTTTTTTACATCCATACCATGGGCTAAGTCATCACTCATGATTTATGGGAGCAGCTTACACGTATTTTTTTATGAAGGGTTTTGGAGAAGGAATGAATAAACTATTACCTTTTTTCAGTATGTTGTCTTGGAAGTTCAATCATTTGGGGATAGATCTCTAGCATAAAAGTAATAGTAATAACAACTACTAATACCATTTGGAAGAAATTTTTTGTTTGTTTGTTTTTTTTTGGCCACGCTGTGCAGCTTGCTGTGTCTTAGTTTCATTTCATATATTCTTCCTAATGTCAGAGTTACATTTTCATTTTGATCACATCACCAGTTGTACCACCATAAGAAAATCTTTTTTCTTTTCCTTTTGTTCCCCTTCCATGAAAAAGAACCTTATTTTGAAAGAAAACTTGGTTCCTTTTATGCTAAAAAAGGGAAAGTAGGTAGTAAATACTTCAGTCGTTAAAAAAAAAATCTTTGGCAGGTAATTATGATTTATATTTTTATTTCATCCTTAATGTGTCATTTTGGTATTGGTTGCAGTGTTTTGGGGAGTTCAAATATAAACAAACAGTATTCACTTTTCTACAGAAAAGAATTTAGCAGCTATTTAAGCACCTTCTGTGTGCAGTGCACATAAAGTAGGCTCTATGTGGGTCACAACATCTTACAAATTATAATCCTTCCCAGGGAGGTGCTTACTACAGTTCTGTAGAGCAGAGACAACTGACAGTGTCACACTGAGTCACACTAATGTTAAACGCACTTCCTGGACCAGCAGCAGCAGCATCTCCTGGGAGCTGTGCTAGAGACGCAGATTCTCAGGCCTCACCCCAGACCTGCTGAACAGAATTCCGAGGGAGGGGCCTGGTGGTCTGTGTTTCAGCACTCCTCTAGCTAATTCTGGTATATGCTAAAATTTGAGGATTGCTGAGAATGACTTGTAGCTGGGTGATAAAGGAAGCCAGATTATACTTTATTATTGGATTTTAGAGGAATGGAAGTTATGCTGGATCTTGATGGATTGGTGATGAATACTCAAAAATACAATTTGTGTTCCTGGTATATTCTAGAAGAGCTAGGACTCGGGTTTGGGAAGGAATGGGTGGCTGGGCTCTGAAATATTTAGGCAACAGATTACTTTCTTTCCTTTCTAGATATTAATGAAAATCATGGATCTGAATGAGATGTGGGGTGGTTTTTTTTTTTGTTTTTTTTTTTTTAATGAGTCCTTTTTCTGGCTAATCATCTAAACAGGAGTTTTTTTTTTTTTTAAATATGGATAATTTTTTCACATGCTGTAACTTGCTTATCTCTGTTTCCTTTTTTCTTTTTTAGAGAAAACATAAAACAGATAGTAAAACTCCTTGCAAGTGTTCGAGCTCTGGATCATGCTATGTCTGTTGCAAGTGACCACAATGTGAAAGAATTTAAGTCTTTGATCGAAGGAAAATAGATCTATGAGACTAAAAAAAGCCTATTTGCTCTAATACCATTCCCAGTGTAAAAATTTTGTATATATGTAAAGTTTCTTAAACTGTAAAATACTGACTCATTTTAATACAAAGAATGTTATTAATATTCAATACTGTGTCCTTAAATGCAATTTCTTCAGAATGAAAGGAATTCAGATTATTTCTAGGAAGTATATGAATGGTCTCCTTACTGCCTGCCATACTTTGTTTACAGAAGTATTTTATATGGTCAATTAAATTAACCCTCTCAGTTAATTGTTCTCTGTAAAGGATGTGTGCAGTATATATTATATAGTTATGCATATATATATTTATACCACCATGGAGTTACTTTCACACTGGAAATTTGGGTGTTTTTCTACAGAGTAAGCCTTTTAAGAGCAGAAAAATTATTCAGTAGCAAATTGTCTTAGGGAAATTACTACACTGTTGCAACAAAAGGGCTGGCAAGTGACTAAGTATTCATCACTTTGGTTAGCTGTTGCTGTCACTGAAGCTGTGCTGCCTTAAAATTGAGAGTTGAGTGTGGACTTAGTCATTGGTGAGTGGTGAACTTTCCTTCCTTGAGTTAGCATTACAGTCAACTGTTTGTTTAATGTGAGCTCTAAATAATATAGGCAACATAGGTTTCTGAAGAGAACACAGATGTTTCATTTTTGGAAGTAATAGACCCACAACCTAACTCCATGGTTTTGGGCTGAGTGTCCTGTCTCATTCATGATTTTACTCCCTGACCAGCTTAAAAAAATACATGCATTTGCATTTTAGTAGTCTAGCGTTATATTTCAGATCCCACACATGTGAGTTATATATGCAATAAAGAACACATTTTGCTGATTCACCTCACCCAGGCAGTTTAATATCCATGGTCTTCTATAATATTTATCTACTGCGCTTAGTTGCTCCGTCGTGTCTGACTCTTTGAGACCCCATGGATTGTAGCCTACCAGGTTCCTCTGTCCTTGGGGATTCTCTAGGCTAAAATACTGGAGTGAGTTGCCATGCCCTCCTCCAGGGGATCTTCCCAACCCAGGGATTGAACCCAGGTCTCCCACAATGCAGGTGGTTTCTTTACGACTGAACCACCAGGGAAGCCCTATAATATTTATACCATGTTGTAAATGTTCAGAGAACTTTTATGCTTTCTGATTCTGTGATTTTCAAAAGAGGAACTTTTTGGAAATTAAGAACTACTGTTTGATAATTGTAATTAAGCTTTAGCCAAGCATTAAATTAATTTTTAAATAGAACCATTGTTGTATTTGGCTGGCGACTAATTTTAGTTAGAGCATTTCAAATGACTAATAATAGTGAGATCATTAGCATGAGTATCCTTGGTCCAGTCAAATACTGTTTAGAACAGTGTCATGTACTCTTTGTTGCTCTTGTCAATTTTATCTTTATTGTAGGAAAACAGCTTATCCCTACAGATTCATTCTTAATGAGTTTTGTTACAACCCAGTGACCTACTAAATAGAATTAAAATAGAAGGCTTATTCTCAACTTCAGTGTACTAAAATATATAAACATGTATATATATATATGAAATGCACATCATTTGTGCCTTAAATTTGTTTTTTGAAACCTATTGGACTGATTACTTTTCCTATATCTGCTTTTAAGGACTCGAAGTTAAACTCGGCTTCTTCATCCTATAAAATTCATCAGGCTCTTATACTTTCAGGAGTGAGTTTGGTGTAAGGTGAATTTAGCATAGAACTGTGCATTAAACAAGTAATTCTCATATCTCAACCAGAAGTTTTTTATTCCTGAAATAGGTAAAGGACATTCTTTCTTAGGAAGGAAATTGTCAAATGTTTAAATTCAGAGGGTGACATTTTAATAAAGCTGAGGTTTTTGTCTTTCAGTTTTTTCTTTTGGCACAGTCTTCCAAAATACTTGCAAAATAGATGAGGAGGGTTTTTGAAAAGGAAAGTTATTGAGACAATATAAATCACAGTCGTAAAGACCGATAACTACTGCTGTGTACCAGATGATGCTGGTGAGCCACATCCTTATTGATGTCATGGTGCAAACATCTGCAGCTCTGCCGGAGGGCTTTCTCAGCCTGTGCTACAGGCTAGAGGGTCCACCACCTCATGTCCCTGGGAGCAACCCTTGGCCAAAGAAAGGAGGGGGAGGGTAAATCCCCCAGTGTGTTAGTTCAGGTCCTCTGGGGAGCAGTCCCTGAGATGGCATTGGAGGTTTTGGGGGTGGAAATGCTAATGGGAGTGAAGGAGAGGAAGCGGAAGGAGCTGAGAGAGCCAAGAGATTGTGAGCAAGTGTGACCTCTGAGGGTAAGCAGGAAGGAATTAAGGAAGGTGTCAGACATCAGTGGAGTTCTCAGGAAGTTTCAGCAAGGCTGACAGTCCTCAGTACAAAGCCATGGTCCTGAGGAGTTTTGTGTTTCCAGGAGCTGGCCTGCCTTTGTATCCCCACCAGCTCAGTAATGGGTAGAGGACAGTTCTTGAGGAGCATGGCCACTCTGGAGATGTAAAGGAGCACGGTTTCACGTTGACCACACCAGCTTCCTAGTGTCAGGAAAACAGGTATGTTCCATGTCATCTCTCACAAGGTTGCAGTTGACTTGAACAGAGTTGTCTGCAGTGATGACCTCATCACCCCGAACTGGCCCAGAATTTTCAGGAATCTGAAAGCAAGTGACTTCCTCATGAGAATATACTAAAATACAGAGTTCCTTGGTTGTTTTAAAGATAGGTTTGTGGGGTATGATTTATTATAACTGTTTTACCCTCTATAAACACGTATAGTTCAGTGCATTTGGACAAATGCCTAATGTTGTTTTAAATGAGAATTTCCCTTGAAATTATGACATCCTCCTAAAAATAGTCACGTTTTAGAGCTGCAAGATACAATATGAAAATGTCAGTTGCTACATTGTAGTGTGTTTTTTATGGTTACAATGACTTCTCATTTCTAACACTGTAATATCCATGTAGTAAAGGGAGTGTTGCCATTCCTTGATTATGACAAAGAACACTGTTGTTTCAAGTAAATGAAAATAAGAACTGTCTATGGTGTTGGGTTCATAGCTTCTAAGAGAGACTGCAGATTGCTCAGCAAAGGCAGACAGGCTAAACATTGTTATATGGAATCAGTATTGATATGCAACATTGACTGGTCACTGACCTGCTTCTGGACCTCTGAGCCCCAGTCTTTTGTACTGTCTTCCTCCCGACCCCGTCACCCCTAACTCTCACAGAGGCTCAGAGGTTAGAATCATCCAGTACGAGGAGAATGCCTAGCACAGCGTTTCTCAGAATGTATACTGTGGTCCACCAGTTCAGGGGCTGTTACTTCATTTTTTATTTTTTCTTTTTTTAGTTCTACCACTTTGCTGCTACCAACCCATCTCCCTCCACCCTCGTGCACACATGCTCAGTCATGTAACCCCATGGACTGCAGCCCACCAGTCTCCTCTGTCCATGGACTTTTCCAGGCAAGAATACTGGAGTGGGTTGCCATTTCCTTCTCCAAGGGGCTGTTACTTTAAACGGTCTTTAAGAAAATGAGATTGAAATATAAGATACGACACCATAAAACTCCTAGAAGGGAAGGTAGGCAAAACATCCTCTACCACAATTCATAGCAGTGATTTCTTAGGTCAGTCTCCCAAGGTAATAGAAATAAAAGCAAAAATAAATAAATGGGACCTAATCAAATTTACAAGTTTTTATATAGCAAAGGAAACCATAAAAGAAAAAGACACCTACAAATTGGGATATTTGCAAACGGTGTGACTGACAAGGGCTTAATTTCCAAAATATGTAAACAAAAACCCAATCAGAAAATGGACAAAAGGCCTAAATAGACATTCCTCCAAAGAAGACATACAGATGGCCAAGAGGCACATGAATAGATGCTTAATGTCACTATTAGAGAAATGCAAATAAAAACTACAGTGAGGTACCAACTCACACTGGTCAGAATGGCCATGATTTTTAAAATCTACACGTAACGTGCTGGAGAAGGTGTGGAGGAAAGGGAACCCTTCTACACTGACGGTGGGAATGCAAATTTGTGCAGCACTATGGAGAACAGTATGGAGTTTCCTTAAAAAACTAAAAATACAGTTGCCACTTGATCCAGCAATCCCATTCCTGGGCATATAGGGACAAAACTGAAATTCAAAAAGATATGCACCCTAATATTCATAGCAGTGAAGTAAGTCAGAAAGTCCCTTGGACTGCAAGGATATCAAACTAGTCAATCCTGAAGGAAATCAACCCTGAATATTCAATGGAAGAACTGATGCTGAAGCCTAAGTTCTAATACTTTGGCCACCTGATGTGAAGAGCTGACTCACTGGAAAAAACCCTGATGCTGGGAAAAACTGAAGGCAAATGGAGAAGGGGGCAACAAAGGATGAGAGGGTTGGATGGCATTACTGACTCAATGGACATAAGTTTGAGCAAACTCTAGGAGATAGTGAAGGACAGGGAAGCCTGGTGTGCTGTAGTTCATAGAGTCAGACATGACTTAGTGACTGAACAACAACAAAATCGGAAAGAGAAACATACTGATCATATAATATCACTTATATGTGGAATCTGAGATAGGGCACAAATGAGCTTAGCTATGAAACAGAAACAGGCTCACAGAGAACAGACATGTGGTCCCATGGTTTGGTGGGGTTGGGTTGAGAGTTTAGGATTAGCAGATGTAAAAATCCATTCTTTAGAATGGATAAAGAATAAGGTCCTGCTATTTATATTTGCTTCCCAGGTGGCACTAGTGGTAAAGACCCTGCCTGCCAATGCAGGAGACTTAGATGCGGATTCAATCCCTGGGTCAGGAAGATCCCCTGCAGTAGGGCATGGCAACCCACTCCAGGACTCTTGCCTGGAGAGTCCGTCCCATGGACTAGCTCAGCCTGGTGAGCTACATATAGTCCATGGGGTTACAAAGAGTTGGACATGACTGAAGCAACTTAACGCACAGAATGGATAAAGAACAAGGTCCTACTATATAGCACAGGAAACGATTAATATATTCAATATGCTATGATTAACCATAATGGGAAAAATATGAAAAAAAGTTACATATAACTGAATCACTTTGCTGTACAGCAGAAATTAACACAACATTGTAAATCAACTTAATAAAGTAAATTTTAAAAAGATATTTAGGAAAATGTACCTTATACCCCATGCTTGATTATTCAAAATACATGATAAAGGATAAAAGATTTGACAAGTCCTATAGAAACCATTTTAAGCTACTTCACAAAAGCAGTTTGACCATGAAAGCGTCTTTGATGTTTTTGGTTTTATTCTTAATGATTCTGCTCTCAAACTTATATATTTTCAACTGACAAAATTTCTGTTTTTCCAGTTTAAAATCTTATCCTTCACTGATTACTATGAACTTGTTCAAAGCAAATAGCTAACTAATGATATTTGTAACTTACCATTGTGTTGCTCTTCAAGACCATTGTTTTCTCTTTCACAAGGAGTCATCCATGCCTTTATAATGGATCTTTGCAGATCTTGATAGGAAGATCTGTATCTGTCTCTGAAAAGAAGCTATTAAAGATAACAGAATCAGGCTGTTAACATTCTCCAAATTTGCCAAATGCTTTGTAGCATTTTTGATAAGGAAATCCAGGAAAAGTAGACTACTACTAATACACATGGTGAATATGTCAAAATTCATAGCCTTGTAACATATGGTATATTTTTTATGTTATTGGGATAATCAATCATTTTCCAAAGAAACAGCAAATGTAAATTTCAACCTAATACAGGGAGTTGTCCATAGGAGAATAATTTGGTCAAAACCCGACATTGAAAAATCATGTTAGATTTTTTGTTTGTTTTGTTTTGGTGTGTAGGATCTTAGTTCCCTGACCAGGGATGGAACCTGTGCCCCCTGCACTGGAAATGCAGATTCTTAACCACTGGACCACCAGGGAAATTACTAAAAACCATAGTGTTTGCCTTCAATTCATCGAAGCTATGGGAACTGTTATCTTAAACATCTGTGGGGTTGTTTTAGTGATCTCAGTTTCTCTCCTGACGGAAAGTTACGTTGTCTTATATAACTTTCCTGATGGAAAGTTAGGTTGTCTGTGGCTGCTGTAACAAATTACCACACACTGTGTAGTTTAAAACAGCAGAAATTCATTTCCTCACAATTCTGGAGTCCAGAGGTTTGAAATGAAGATATTTGCAGAACCATGCTCCCTTCTAAGACTCTAGGGAAGAATCCTCCCTGCCTTCTGGTGGCCACTGACATCCCTTGGCTAGTGGCCACATTGCCGCAGTCTCTACCTCTGTCTTTATACTGTCTCTGGGTGTGTAAGTGTGTGCATGTATGTGTGTAAAGTCTCCCTCTGCTGATAAGGACATCTGTGATTGCATTTAGGGAATACCCAAATAATCCAAAGTAACTTCAAAATCCTTAACACAAACATATCTACAGAGACTTGTTTTCCCCATAAATTAATATTCACATGTTCTGGGGGTTAGGATGTGGATATCTTTAGGAGGTGGTATTTTTCATCCAACCACAGGCCTCACTGCTCATTTTCAAGGGTCAAGATTGTGTCAGCCCATCTCCATAGGCCCTTAGGACTTCACTGAGAAGTTTGTGTATGCCATTTAACCTGTATTTTAAAGTCAGCCCATTCCAGACTCTTCAAATTTGGTGACAATTTGGCCATTTATTTTCAAGTGTTGTAATATAGAAGTACAAATCGGAAAGAGAGACAAGATGAACAAGGAGTAACAGGTTTTAAAAGTCACTAATAAAATGGCGCTTATGTTTTTAAAGAATCTGCCTGCAATGTAGGCAGACCTGGGTTTGATCCCTGGGTTGGGAAAATCCCCTGGAGAATGGCTACCCACTCCAGTATTCTTGCCTGGAGAATTCTATGGACAGACCGTGGAGTTGCGGAGTCAGACACAACTGAGCGACTAACACAAGTATATTTTTAAACCCTGAGCATGTGCTTATTTCATGACTACAATGATCTGTTTTGAAAGGGTTTGGTAAAGCTGTGGCCTTCTACTGAAAACTCTTGAAAAATAGTCCAGTCTAATTCAAAGAAAAAAGCAGCAATTCAGACCCAGAACCAAGAAATGTTGACCTAAATTTCCTTAGTTGAAATCCAAAGGAACCAGGAATAGGCAGATCACTGAAAAGAGCCTAGCACTGATAGGGAGTGGGCAAGTTTGGTTGGTGGTCTCAACCCTACTTCAAAATGAGTAATTTTTTTTGTTTGTTCTTTTAATTTTTTTTTTAATTTTATCATCACACTGAGTAATTTTTAACAAGTTAACTTTTCTGGGTCTCAACTGTCATAAAAAAAAAGAACAACTTGCCAGCATCATACTCAATTACATCAACACATCTCCTGAAGCCATAACCTTCCATAAGTTTTTCTGGTGCCTATCTATCTGCTATTCCTTTGGGGCTATACAAGTTAATATACCTAGAAAGGCAAAAAAGAAAAAAGTCCATTCTCACTCACTCCCATTTCATTTTTCTCTGTCCAGTGCAACCACCAATCGAAATGGATTCTTTTGGTTACTTCCCTGGTGGTTCAGTGGTTAAAACTGGCTCCGGTTTTAACAGCCACATTCAGTTCACTCCCTGATCTCAGGGAACTAAGATCCTGCATGCCACAGGGTGTGGCCATAAAAGAAATAGATTCTTCTGGAGAGGGAAAAAATAATAATAATAAGCAACCATGGACCAGTAGAGTGTCTTAATGAGTTTAGTTCTGAGGCTACTGTAAGAAAGCACTACAAAGAGCAAAATCAGTTTTTCTAAGGAGATGGTACTAAACGAGAGAAATCCCCTCCAGTCCTCAAACTAAACCCAAGTGTCTTTGCATATTTCCTTCCATAAAAGAAGTGGTTTCTTTGCTTATGAATTATAGCTACTTTGGTATCCTGAAACCCGGGTGGTTTCAGCTTCTCTAAAATGGATGAAAAAATGTTGAGTCACATGACAGGGCCTGGAGGGAAAATGATCTTGTGCAATACACTAAATTCTGCTTTTGTTGTTGACAAAAGCAAGAAGGGGAAGAGGCAAAGAGAGAAAAGCAAGAGGAAATGATTTCCTGAGGTGCGGAGTTCTTTTGAGTTTATTCCAATTCTTTTTGACCCTGTGGGTTTTGACTTCATTCCCAAGTTTAGGTCTATTAAGTGGAAATGGACTGAGAAGTCCATGGGACAAACTGATATTATCCAGGAAGCATGCTTTGTTTAAAAATGAGGATAGGGTGAAATGATAAGATGCCCTGAGCTGTGAAATTACACGGTTGGCGAGAGCAATTCGCCATCCGGTGACGACCCAGAGCTACTGCCTGGGCCTCAGTACGGCCGTGTGGAAGTCTCGAGATTCTGGCTTGTGATTTCAGACAGCAGAGAATTCTTTTACGGTGCTGCGGAGCGCTCCAGAACACACCACAAGAAAACAGCACAGAACAGAGCTGTTCCAAAGCGGGGAACCAGCTCTTCTTCCTGCTACCTACCCAGACGCCGTGAGACACCATGGACAGCTCTTCAGGCGCTGCCCGCTGGGCAGACGTGCTGCTGTCCCCAGGCATAACCCCGGGCCCGCTAGGCCGGTGCGGGTGGTGAGGGGTGGTCCTGACACCCTTCTAAGGCAAGCCCCCAAACTTTTTCCTCAGAGTCCCTCCCCGGCACCCTAGGGGAGGGTCGGTAAGCTCTGAGGAGACCACGCGAGGGGGGCGGGGGAGGCCGCATCCTCGCTCTCCCGGCATCCTCAGCGGTGGGACCCGCAGCCGCCGCCTGGGGAAACACGCCACCCAAAGCAAAGTCGCAGCGCGCGGAGGCGGCGGGCAGCTCACGCCTAAGCGACCCGCGGGGGCAGTCAGGGAGTGGGGCGGGACCTCCCACAACGCCCCGCCCCTTCCCCGCTAAGGGGGCGGGCCTTCCGTTCCTCGGCCGCGGCGCAATGCGGAAGAGATGGACGCGCCGGAGCGGAAGTGACGGTTGAGGTGGCGGCGGCCGCGGAAGGAGGAGGAGCCGGAGGAAGAGGTGAGACAGTCGGCCTGTGGGGGGCGGGGAGCGGCCGCGGCCAGACCCACTGGCTGCGGGGCTCGCGGGCCGGCGCTTCCTGGAGCAGTCTCCGCCTCCGCAGCCCGGGCGGCAGCGGCGAGCGGCCACCGCCGGCAGCCCAGGTACGCGGAGGGCAGGCGTGGTGGGGGGAGACCGCCGGTTTTATGCGAGGCGCAGCGCCGGGCGGAGGGGGACTGAGGTGACAGCGGCTGTCAGCGCGCCTGCCCGCGGGAAAGGCAGCGAGTCCGTCTGGGCGTCGGGTCGTCTCTTCTGGCGTATATAATGGAGGGATGGGGCTGCTCAGGCGGTTGCGTCCCCGCCTGAGAAGGAGCCGCTTTCCTGGCTGTCGACGGTCCGGGACCCCCTGAGGAGCCCCGGTCCAGTCCCGAGTCGTGACTCTTCTCCCCACCCCGGGTGGTCATTTATATTTACCGGCCCCCGGACCCGTCGGCCGGCGGTGTCCCGGGCTTGGGCGGCTTCTCCTGCCCTTCACCGCCGCTCCCCGCCCCGGGAGCTCCTGTGGTGTCGGATAATCCTTTCCCTTCTCTCACCTCTAAGGAGCTTTGAATCAGCCCTGTTCACCTTCCTTCCCACCTTCGTCTCCTCCCCCGCGACCCCCAGCCCAGCGGATCGGTTTGAAGTTTCCGAGTCGTTTTCCCTTTCAAACGGCAGTGACAAATCCCGAAGCAGAAAGCTGATAAACCACTCCCGAGCGAAAATAGGCTCAATTTTTTTCCTTTTTGGTAAATAGAAAAGGGAAACTCATCTTAACCAAACCGTTCTTGGAACTTTGGAGTAATAAGAGAACCCTGTCTTGCCTTGCTGTGAGACCGCTTTCCCTCCTGCTTTTCGGTAAAAATTTCAGTGATGACTTATCTTTTGGAATAAACAATTCTGTCCCCGAGCTCTCTCCGCACCCCCTCCGCTTCCCCCCCTCCCCCATCAAAACCTGGCAGGGAAGGACTTCGATGGCTTGCAGTCCTTGCTGCAGAAGGAAACATTAGCTTCATTTGCTTTGCTTTGCTTGGTTTTCACAGGGCTGCCTCCGAAGAAAGGAGAATGGCGTTCAGCAAAGGATTTCGGATCTATCACAAATTGGATCCCCCACCTTTCAGCCTCATAGTGGAAACCAGGCACAAGGAAGAATGTCTCATGTTCGAGTCTGGGGCTGTAGCGGTGCTCTGTAAGTCATCTCTCTCAACCCAGCTGATCAGGATCTGTTTGCTTGCAATAATTCAGATTCAACCTTGGTTTTTTTTTTTCCTTTTTTTTTTTTTTCAAAAGAAGATTCTGATAACCCCCTCATTGTATTTCACCTCACAGGTCATGCTTTTATTTCCTTTTAACCAGACCTTATTGTTTTTCAAAGTTTTCTTTGCCTGCTGCAGGTTTTTGATGAGGGTGGGGAGAGATGCCAGTTTGGGTACAAATTTTTGCTTTCTTGGGTTTTGCTGCTGCTTCTAAAAGTAAATCTTTCTTTCCAAAAAAATACGGTTGCAATGTATAGCATATCATGTAAACCTGTAAAACAGCTTACCTGACATTTTTGCGGAATGAACAGAATTTCTTACAGCTCAGGTATAGTCATGGACTATAAGAATATTTGTTTAATATTTTGGAATATCTTATGATGACGCTCTTATATTTTCATTAAGAAAATTTTAAACAACCTTTAAAATTTCATGTAAGCTAGCTGCTTGATTTCATATTGGTTAAGAAATTATTTTGATAGTTTATTTTAAAGAAAGGGACTACTGCAGCACAGGAAAAATAGTAGATTAGTAAAGTTTGGGTTATTTTGTGGGCAGATGGATGAGATTAAAAATAAAAATATTAATTTGAGTATTACATTTCTTAATATAAGATTTTGACAGGTAACTTCAGTTTGGGATTATTTCAAATGTGATTATTGTTAGAGACTTTCTTGTGATAACTACTTGTTCTGTATTATGTTTTTGCTATGTAGGATCAGTTTGGGTATTGGTCATATTTTTAAAAGTTAAAATAACATTTGAAAGGCGTACTTAGAACTGTAAACCCATGAGTATTAAAGTTTCTCCAGATTTGGTAGGGAAAGGCTGAAGACCCTAATATCTACATACAGAATATTAACATGCAGAATACTGTGATCAGTTAAACCTGATCTTAATACTCAAAAATAGTAATATTTTACCCTGATTGTGGAAATAGATAGTGACATAATGGAAAATCTTAAGCACAGAACAATTTATAAGAAATATGTATTTTTTTGGTAAATGCAGTAACATGGTTTGAGTGAACAAGAAGAGGTTATATGTTTTCTAAGAAACAATTAGCATGTGTTATAATCAGTCAGGACTTAGTTCGTTTACATTGTTATTTATGCTTAAATCAACCTAACTCGCTTGCTACAATATTAATTTGTAAAGCATGTTTCTTTGTACTACAAATCTCATACTGATGAAATCTATCTAGATCAAAGACTGTCTATGGGAAAAAGGTTTGTCTTAGCATATGAAACGCTTTTCAGCTGCTTGTGTTTTAGTGGTTTCCTAATTTGTCTAAATTCTAAATGTTTCTTTAATGGTGTTAGTAATACTAGGAAGTCAAATTTCTGGCTGCAAAGTATTTATTACCTGTAGGTCAGGAAGCCTAAGGATCATCTTAATTCCAAACCTCCAGCAGTCCTCTTTTATGACAAATAATGGTTAAAAAAAAAAAAAAAAAAAGTAACTCCCAAGCCATCCATTTTGGCATTGCTGCCACTCTTGCTCAGTTGTGAATGACTCTTTGTGACACCTTGGATTAGAGCCCCCAGGCTCTTCTGTCCTTGTAATTCTCCAGGCAAAAAGACTGGACTGGGTTGCCATTTCCTATTCCAGGGGATCTTCCCCAGCCAGGAATCAAACCTGCATCTCTTGTGTCTCCTGCATTAGCAGGCTTATTCTTTACCACTATGTCATCCAGGAAGCCCATTTTTGACGTTAGCGTTCATGTTAAGAAAAAGAATATTAAAAACATTGTCTTTACTACCTATTAACTCTTTATTTTCATTAGCTTTAGACTGTATAAGTAGTTGTTTTCAGGAGAAGAAAACTTTGCTACTTCTCTCTATAGAGCTCCCGTAAATAGATATTTAATCTTCTAGGTATGTCATTAGCTTTTCTATTGTAAAATTTAATGTTTAAAATATTAATATTTAAGAGCTAACAGACCTTTTTATAAATCATTTGACTTGTAAAATTAATTTGACATTCTAGTCCAAATGCTACCAAGATGTATACTGTGCTGTAGAATGTTCATTTTTAAAACCTTCACTTTTTTTTGAATACAAAAAAAAAAATGTACTCAGGGAATTGTGCTGGGAAAATACTGAGGTGTTCTCTTTATCTTTGTCTATCTAGCCCTTTGAATTTCAGTGCATCTTGCATGTTAATCTGCCAGAAGAATCTTCTAAAATCATTTTTGATATTTAACCAAAGTGTTACCCCATTTTTCAGTAAGAGTAAGTTCAAACTCCTCAGCCTGTCAATTGAGGCCTCCCATCATTTGGCCCCACCCCATGATTCACTGTTGACCTCCTTTAAGGGACACTGGTGTTACTGTAGCACTTTCCCAAGTATTGTTCTTTTTCCAACCCTCACCATCCTTTCTTCCTGGAATGCTGGAATGCTTTTTTCTGTCTTTCTAGTCAAAGCCAGTCAGTTACAGCTTTAGGAGTCTTCTTCCTTCCAGAAGAATCTGCCCCACCCACCCCCTCCTTCTTATTCTCTTCCTTCCCTGAATTTTGTGGACCTTAGTCTTTATCACAAGGTGAATGCTTTTTTTGTGCTGCCTTCATTGTTCTCTGTATGCTTGTATGCAGTGGTGGAAGTGATCCTAGCAGGCCTCAGCCTTCTGGTACCCAAAGTTTGTGACTTCTGCAGGCTCCAGTTGTCCAGCTCTAAAGTTTAAACAGTTAGACATCTTAGGCCATACATATTGTAAAGATTGGCAATCACTTTTCTTGGCGTAGGCCAGAGTGCCATGAGATACCCACCATGAAAGGTCGTCTTTCCAATTATTGGCACATGTTAAAAAATAGGGTGCAAGTGAAAATCGTCTCAGTTCCTGGATCCTCTTAGGGCCTGGGTATCCACTAATCAGTCCAGTCCTGTCTTGATGTTGATAAAGATGTTAAATCAGTCCTGATACTATGACTTAATCAGTCAGTGAACCAGTGTCTTTCAGCTCTGGATACATATTATAATTTACAAATAGTGATGCCTAGGCTCCAGCCCCCCCAGAGGTTCTGATATAATTTGATTCCCATGACTGTTTCTAAGCATGGTTTATGTAGGCTTTCCTATGATAAATTATGGCATAACTTTCCTGGCTTGCAGATTTTATCCAAAAATAACCATGTTTCCAGAATTTTCATGTTATCTACTGTGGGGTCAGTATGGCAACCCACTTCAGTATTCTTGCCTGGAAAATCCCATGGACAGAGAAGCCTGGTGGGCTACAGTCCATAGGGTCGCAAAGAGTTGGACGTGACTGAGCACACACACGTACATGGCGTCAGTAATGAATTTTCTTAAAACTCTTAGCCTGAACCAAGTGCCAAAGTTCCCGTAGCACTTTCAGTCTACGGGAACATCACAGAACAGGAAACTGTGTTGAAGTTTCTGTGTCTCAGTGCTGCATTCCTTGAAGAAAAGGCCCAGATATCATTATAATGTTTGTATCCCTAGTGTTTAGTTCAGTGTCTTACCTGTATTGCAGAATAAATGATTATTAAATAAATGGCATGGGGGAAGACTTACCTAAACTAAATTATAGTATTCTATGTTGAAAGTGTGGTACCTTTTCGTGTAAAATTTATTTTGTATCTTTTAAAGAACTGCTGGTTGAACAAATTGCTGATATAAAACACATATATTAACTGTTATTTGGATTTGTTACTGAAAAATTCTGTTGAAAGTTTTAACTATTAACCACATCATTAAGGTTTTTCTGAAATGCCAGTTAAAATCTGTGTGATGAATGTTGTTTATAACTTCATAAGTACGATTAACAGTTTGTTTTGGTAGAAAAAAATTTTGTTATTTCTTTAATTGCATGTATTTAACAACCTTCTGAAATATTCTTTTAATAGTTAATATGCTTTTTAGTAGCATGCTCATTTTTAGTGTTACTCATTTTTGAAAATTTCTAGTTCAGAAAAATGTTCAGTTGAACTGAAAATTTGTCGTCTGTGGAGCAGTGACCCAGGGTACCAACTGTGACTAGTATACTGTGCTGAAACAGCATAAGCAGCAAGTGTGATGGTCAACAAGTTATAACACTAATGTAGTAAGAGATAAAAGAAGACATCTATCAGTTTTATGTAGAGTTCAATTTTTCTCCTCTTTATACAGTTAGACACATGGAAAGACCATCACAAGGGAAGGACAAGTAGCCAGTCAGACAGATAGATGCATAAAATGCACAGGCTATCTCATTGTTTTTCAGCCCTTCTCATGTTTCTGTAAAGGGAAACAATTTGCTTTATATTTGTATCCTAAATAGAAGATGGAGTAAAGAGAAGGTCAGCCCAGGGGAAATGGAAGATGATGCTCAAAATAGAATTTATGAATCACCTGTTTAAAAGATGGGGATGTAAATTGTTGATGTAAATTCCTAACTCTTAAAAGGAGAGCTTCTGTTCTTTTTGGTATCACATGCTGGTGTGGTAGGAAGGATTAATTGCTTTTATCTGCCTAGTGGCCAGGTTATTTTCAGGCCTTAACTCTGGACCTAGTTTTACCCCAGGCTGTTCATCTAAGTTTCTTGTCTACCTCATTTTTTTTTTTTTTTCCCTCTCTTTTGTCTTATCATGGAAACATGAGCCATAAAACTTTAGCACAGTATTCTTGAGATCTTTGTCACAGAAACTGCATGCTGTGAAGGAGTCGTAATTGCCATTTACTGAAAGTTACTCTGCTAGTCCAACATTAAGCCAGAGGTGCCTAAACTCGCTTGTCTCATGGCATCTTGGGGTCTCATTAAGTTTTTAACAGCACCCTTAAGTCACTGTTATGTTCATTAAGTAGTTAGGTCCAAATAATAAATATTTATGTCCCAACAGCTTTAATAGCTGTTTGGAAAAAAATGATGCCAAGACACTGAAAATAATTTACCTTGTTCATAAATAACCACAATTATTTATTTAAAGTTTGGAGATGCCTGCTGAGTACTGAACAGCTTTTCAAACCTTGGCACCAGATTGAACAGAACAGCACCACCCTCTTTGCCTGTTCCACGCTGACTTTGGAGTGGAAGTGTTGTGTTTTGTTTTGTTTTGTTTTTTTAATCAGAGAAACCACTGAAAACCCAGCTGCCCAAAGATATGATGTCATAAAGGAATGTACTGCAATCAAAAGTTAAAAACTCTTAACTACCCCGGTCTAATAGTTTGGGCAGTGCTCAGCACGTCGTGAGTATCTCCGTGTTTCCTTCGATTTAAAATATCCTTCATCTCTCCTGGGAGTTTGCTGAAGTGTCCTGGACCTTCTCAGCATAGAGTTTCGACTGTGGCACTAGACTTGCTTTATTTCATTAAATTCTATGGGTTGTACTTTTATCCCCGTTTTGAAAAAGTGGAAACTGAGGCTTGGAGAGATTAAATAACTGCTCCAATGACATAGTCTTAGCATTTGCTTTTCACTGTAAGTATTATTTGGGCTGATGTTAGGGTGGTGGTTATTGTTTGGGGGGTTGAGGAATGAATAGCAAAAAGACAAGAATGCCTGTAGAATTTTAAAGTTGAGTGAAATGGGCAGCATTTTCTAACGAGGGAAGTGTTAAACTTGCTGTGTTTTGCCTACAAATTATTACTATATAAGAGGGAAACATGGTTTGATTTAGCATTAGGTCATTTAAAACCAAGTTTCTTTGCCAGGCCAAGTTAAATGTCAGGTTTTAGAATTTTGGATGACAAGTGTAGTAGGTGGTGATGACAAGCAGTATGCATAGTTTTTTCTTTTTTTTTAATTGCCACATGCTACCAGTCACCATGATTGCCCTTTAGATAAGTTACAGGTTTTATCTTTTTTTAAGAAAAAATTTCAAGCTAAAAGAAGAAGGGACTTTTTTATAGTTGACTTTTGCTGCACAGAAAAATGAATTTTAGACTTGTTAGATATGACTTTACGTTAGGGTTGCAAAATTTCACTTTATTTCTATAAATAATTTTTGGAATGTTCATATTTAATAAAAAAGAAAGTAAATAGCAACTTTTAAATATCAATGCTTAAAAAAGGAAAAGCACCCTTACTCCTCCATCCTGGGCAACAGGGTTGTTCAGTCGCTCAGTCGTGTCCAACTCTTTGCGACCCCATGAACTGCAGCATGCCAGGCCTCCCTGTCCTTCACCAACTCCCGGAGTTTGCTCAAACTCTCAAGTCGGTGATGCCATCCAACCATTTAGTCCTCTGTTGTCCCCTTCTCTTCCTGCCTTCAGTCTTTCCCATCATCAGGGTCTTTTCCAGTGAGTCAGTTCTTCGCATCAGGTGGCCAAAGTATTGGAGCTTCAGCTTCAGCATCAGTCCTTTCAATGAACATTCAAGACTGATTTCCTTTACCATCGACTGCTTTGGTCTCCTTGTTGTCCAAGGGACTCTCAAGAGTCTTCTCCAATACCACAGTTAAAAGGCATCAGTTCTTCAGCGCTCAGCTTTCTTTATAGTCCAACTCTCACATCCATACATGACTACTGGAAAAACCATAGCTTTGACTAGGTGGACCTTTGTTGGCAAAGTAACATCTCTGCTTTTTAAAGTGCTATCTAGGTTTGTCATAGTTTTTCTTCCAAGGAGCAAGCATCTTAATTTCATGGCTGCAGCGACCGTCAGCAGTGATTTTGGAGCCCAAGAAAATAAAGCCTGTCACTATTTCCATTGTTTCCCCATCTATTTGCAATGAAGTGATGGGACCAGATGCCATGATCTTAGTTTTGTAAATGTTGAGTTTTAAGCCAGCTTTTTCACTATCCTTTTACCTTCATCAAGAAGCTCTTTAGTTCCTCTTCACTTTCTGCCATAAGGGTGGCATCATCTGCATATCTGAGATTATTGATATTTCTCCCTGCAATCTGGATTCCAGCTTGTGCTTCATCAGCGTTGCATTTCACATGATGTACTCTGCATATAAGTTAAATAAGCAGGGTGACAGTATACAACCTTGATATATTCCTTTCCCAACTTTGAAGCAGTCTGTTGTTCCATGTCTGTTTCTAACTGTTGCTTCTTGACCTCCATACAGATTTCTCAGGAGGCAGATGAGGTGGTCTGGTTTTCTCATCTCTTTAAGAATTTTCCACAGTTTGTTGTGATCCACACAGTCAAAGGCTTTAGCAGTCAATAAAGCAGAAGTAGATGTTTTTCTGGAATTCTCTTGCCTTTCCTATGGTCCAGTGGATGTTGGCAGTTTGATCTCTGGTTCCTCTGCCTTTTCTAAATCCAACTTGCACATCTGGAAGTTCTCGGTTTACATACTGATGAAGCCTAGGTTACCCTGTTATTATAACATAGGGCTCATAGTAGTTCCTGGGCTTCCCGGGTGGCTCAGTGGTAAAGAACCCACCTCCCAGTACAGGAGATGCAGGTTTGATTGCTGGGTCAGGAAGATCTCTCGGAGAAGGAAATGGCAGCCCACTCCCTTATTCTTGCATGGGAAATCTGATGGGCTGAGGAACCTGGAGGGCTGCAGTACATGGGTTTGCAAAGAGTCAGATATCACTGAGCAACTAAACAACAGTAGTAGGTCCTAAGTGCTTTCATTTTTTGCCACTTAAGTTTGCTATAAGAAAATTAAGGGTGAAGGCAAAATTTCTCTCTCACTGAATAGTAAAACCTAATTATGTGACGTTTTCAAAGAATATATATTCATTTATTTATTTGACTGCAGCAGGTCTTAGTTGCAGCATGTGGAATCTAGTTTCCCGATCAGGGATTGATCCTGAGTCCCCTGCATTGGGAGCTCAGTTTTAGCCACTGGACCACCAGAGAAGTCCTATGTCTCAGATTTTCTAAATTGTCCTTAAAATATAGCTTAATGGTGTGACAGGATCTGGATTTGTTCTCCCACTTTAACAACAACAAAACAAACAAAAAATGTGAAACAGTTGTCAGCCCTTGAACCATAGGCAGCACAAGACACTGACCCCCAAGAGAAGGAAAGCAAATGTGCTGAGCCTTGTTTGTGGGCTGCTGCCTTGAGAGTTCCCAAGCTATAGCAGCATCAGGAGGAACCCAGACAAAGCCTGGCAGTCTCCCCAAATTGAGGAGACAGAGTAGGGACTTTGGGGAAACCGGGGCATCTAGAGTTCTCAGGACTGAGTACCAGCATGAGGATATCTGCACAGAGATCCTGAGATGCGTGGTGGGTTCCACATGGTGCCTCAGCTGAGTTCTGTTTGGTGCCAGTGTGAGAGGAAGCTACCAAGACAGGGAAAGAGCCACCCAAAAGGAGCCAGCAGAAAAATTCCTGGAGCTCACCCAGGTCTGGGAATAGGTCATGGTCCAAACAGCCAGAATGGAGGAAGCTTTTTGGGTTGAGCACTAATGAGTGGGGCCAAGTAGCTCTTGACCACATGCTGCTCTGGTCCTGCCCAACAGGCTTCAAAGCAACACCCAAAGGGATCAAACTGTTTCCAAATAATTTCCAAATAGCTCAACTGTATCCCAGAAGACAGTTTAGCACTGTTCACAGGAACACAAAATGTATATACATATATCCAGCATTCAACCCTGTAAATTTCACAATGTCTGGCATTCAGTTAAAAATTACCATGCATGCAAAGAAGCAAGAAAATATGCCACGTAACAAGGAAAAAAGTCAATCTGTAGAAACAGATGCTCAAATTAATAAGAACATTAAAACAGCTATTATAAATATACTCCATATGTTCAGGAACACAGGAAAGAATGAGCATGTTAAGGAGAGGTATAAAAAATGTGAAAGACCCAAATCAGACTTCCAGAAATAAAAACAGCAGTGTCTGAAATGAAAAAAATACACTGATAGGGATTAATAGATTAGACTCTGCAGAATAAATGAGTGACAAATTTGAAGATGCAGTAATAGACAACTCAAAATGAAACATGGGAAAAAAGACTTAAATAGATAAACAGAACATCAGAGGGCTGTGGGACAATCTCAAGTGGCCCGATATATACACATGGGCTTCCCTGATGGCTCAGCTGGTTAAGAACCTGCTTGCCAATGCAGGAGACACAAGAGGTACAGGTTTGATCCCTGGTTTGGGAACATCCCCTGGAGGAGGGCTTGGCAATCCATTCCAGTATTCTTGCCTGGAGAATCACATGTTCAGAGGAGCATGGCAGGCTACAGTCCATGGGGTTGCAAAGAATCAGATATAACTGAAGTGACTGAGCACGCATGCATGTATACATAGTTGGAATCCTAGAAGGGAGGGGTGGAGCTGGGAAATATTTGAAGAAATAGTGGCTGATAATTTCCCAAAGTTGATGAAAACTGTAAATCCACAGATCCTAGAAGCTAAATGAACCATAAGCAGAAGAAACATGAAGAGAAAGAACTACATATGGTCAAATTACTTAAAACCAGTGACAGAAAAATCCGAAAAATAATCCAAGAAAGAAAAAAAACGTGTAGAAGAATGAACGTACGAATCATGGTAGACATTTCTTTAGAAGCAATTCAACCTGGGACTTCCCTGGTGATCCAGTGGTTAAGACTTCACACTTTCAGTGCCGGGGATGTGGATCCGATCCCTGGATGAGCAGTTAAGATCCCACATGCTGTGCAGCATGACTCAAAAAAAGAAACAGTCAACCCAGAGGAGGAAGAGCTAGATCTTTAATGTACTGAAATGGAAAAAACAAAACAATAATGAAAAGAAAAAACAAAACCCAAGACCTGTCCATCTAGAATTCTGTACTCCATCACAAAGACAGGTGATGTAAAGACTTTTTAGATGTTCAAAAGCGAAAACAAAATGAGTTAATTATATGAATAGCGATTTAGATTAGTATTGCTTTTCTTTATATCTAGTGCCAGTATTTTCAGAAATTCTGAGGTTATAAAGACTGAGTCAGTTTTTTTACTTGTGTATATAAGTGTGTGTGTTATTTGCTTAGTCGTGTCCCGATTCTTTGTGATCCCATGTACTGTAGCCCTCCAGGCTCCTCTGTGGAGTTTTCCAGGCAAGAATCCTGGAGTGGGTTGCCATTTCCTTCTAGGGGGTATCTTCCCAACCCAGGGATCAAACCCCGGTCTCCTGAATTGCAGGCAGATTATTTACCTGCAGGCAGATTATTTACCGTCTGAGCCCCCAGGGGAGCCCATTCTGTTACTTAGTTATGTTTAAACTCTAAACTTGAAGGATGCAGAAAGAGTGGAATGGATTTGTGCAGTTGGGGTTAGCCTTGTAAGTAGAGTGCCAGAAGGAGGTTTATCTTTAAAAATTGTGTATCAAAAAAATAAATAAAATAAAAATTGTGTATCATGTTTTAGTGGTGACAGAGTGCTTGAGTTTTTTAATAGTTGTTAATAAGAATTTGTGTTTTATCTTTTTCCACTAAAATAAGTTTTGCCTGTTTGTCTATAGTGTAAGCCATTGTTATCCCTCTGTAATGTTACACAGTATGAGCAGTGCATTCATGTTGGCATACATTTCATAGCCACTGAACTAATTGAATTACTGTGAGTGCATTTAGAGAGATGTGTTAACTCTCCCTCGTCAACTGGACACTATTTAATTACTCCCACATTTCAGGTTGAAAGAATGTGTGTGCCCTTTACACTCCTAGATGATTCTGAGATAACTTAAGTCAGTTAAAAGTAAAAAGAGGGACTTCCCTGGTAGTCCAGTGGTTAAGAATTTGTCTGCCAATGCAGTGGATGAGGGTTTGATTCCTGGTTGGGGAACTAAACTCCCACATGCAGTAGGGCAACTAAGCCTGTGCACCGAAACTGGAGAGCCAGCACACTCTAGAGCCCAGCCCGTGCACCGTAACAAGAGCAGCCTGGCGTGCTGCAGTCCATGGGGTCGCAAAGTGTCAGACAAGACTGAGTAACTGAACTGAAGACCATAGGATGGGGTTCCCAGGTGGCTCAGTGGTAAAGAATCTGCCTGCCAAGCAGGAGACCCGGGTTCGACCCCTAAGTCTGGAAGATCCCCTGAAAAGGAAATGGCAACCCAGTCCAGTATTCTTGCCTGCAAAATCCTGTGGACAGAGGAGCCTGGTGGGCTACAGACCATGGGGTCACCAAAGAGTTGTGGACACAACTTAGCAACTAAACAACAGCAACAGACCATAGGATTACTGTAGTCTGTTGACTAACTTACTGAAATGTAGATAAACAAAGTCTTTTAATATCCTCTGGGTCATAGGCTAAGCATAGGCAGGATGAATCATATTAAGTAAATTCCTAGCTGCTGCTCCATTAGTCCTCATTAGTGGTCTGTCTTGGTCAATGCTGGGGAAATGATGTTGGAGATCGGGTTAGAAATGTAGTTATCAGAGGTGTAGATGTTGCAACACTGTGGGATTGATACAGAGCTGGGTAGAATAATTACTGATTGTGGACAGCACAGGTGAGATCTAACTTTTTTAGACTGAGAAAATGGGTTAGAACCTAAAAAATGAAAAGTGCACTTCCCCCTTGTTTAATTTTTGTGTCCATTCCTGAACCATGTTCTCTGTCTGTAGGGCCAGCAGGGCTGCTTGGGTTGGACAGATGATCGGCAACAGAAGACAGAACTTTCTGTAGTTGTCTGAGTTCCCATAAAGCCCCCACCAGCAGGGTGCTACATAGTAAGGAAGGGTTGATGCAGGTACTGGGTTGATGGTCACCTTGACTACTGTGTTCCTTCAGACCTGCTCTTTCTTCAGTCTTCTTTACTCGGGGAGTTGCCCTCCATCCACCTGGCTGTTTAAACTAGAACTTAAGAATCACCCTCTACCCCTCCTTCACTCTGGTTTTACATATTCACTCCATTACCAAATCAGTCAACTCAACCGCCTAATTTCATTGAGAATCCATGCAGTTTACCATTTCAGCTGGTTTTACACCAGTAATGCCACTGCATTCTCTTTCATGGACCATTATAATTGCCTCCTTAACTGGTCCCCCTGCTTCCACTCTCCCCACCAAACTCTTCAGCGTTTTTAAATATGCAGTTTACTTTTTTAATGTTTTAAAAGTTTTGGCTGCACTGGGTCTTTGTTGCTGCACCTGGGTTTCCTCTGGTTATAGCAAGCAGGGCCTATTTTGTTGCGGACTCTAGGCGTGCAGGCCCAGTAGTCATGATGTGTGGGTTTAGTTGCCCCATGGCGCTTGGAATCTTCCTAGCACAAGGAACTCTTGACCCCGGCATTGGCAGGCGGATTCTTAACCACTGGACCACCAGGGAAGTCCTAAATACACAATTTAGATCTTGTTATTCGCCTGCTTAATACCCTTCAGTGGTTGACCACTGAAGTTAAAATCCAGAGTCTTTAAAATGACCTGCAGTGAAGTGGAGTCCCTGCCTCCCTCTTCACTCTTACACTGTACTGTCTTTTGGTTTCTGTGTTCCAGCCACATGGGCCCTTTTTTAAGTTCTGAGTGTCTCAAATTCTTTCTGGTCTCAGGGTCTTCACATATGCTGTTGCTTCTGCTCAAGATTTTATTTTTAAAAATAAACTTGTTCACACATGTGGAAAAGTACATAAACCATAAATGTTCAACTTGATGACTTTTTACAGAGTGAACATATTCATATTACCACTACCAGGTGGAGAACTAGAACATTATTGCTGGCTCTCCTTTCTAATTATTACCTCCATCATGATATGCAGAGATCGTAACAGCATGATTTCTTGCATCATAGATTAGTTCTGTCTGGGTTCCAGCTTAGCATAGATGAAGTCATTCAGTGAGTGTTCTCCTGCACCACCTTCTTTCAGTCAGTGTTAAGTACGGGGGATCTTGCTTGTGGTAGCGCATAGCAGTAGTCTAGTCATTTCCGTTGCTATGCAGTATTCCATTGTATGAATGTTCTGGTGTTCTGTTGACATTGGCTTTATTTTCAATTTTTTTTTTATTACAGATGACTCTAGTGTGAACATCCTGTTACATGTCTTTCGGTGCACATACTTTAATATTTCTATTGGGTATTCTTAGGAATGAAAATTCTGGTCTTACAGTATGTGGATGTTCCTGTAATACTCTTACCTCTACTCTTCGTGTGTCTAACTTCCTGTTTATTCTTCAGATACCAACTAAAAGGTCACTTCCACAGGCAGGCAGGCAGGCCTGCCTCCAACAAACAATTTTAAATTAGGATCTCTTGTTGCAGTCTATTGGAACTCCATCATTGTACTTAATATAATTTTGCACTTGTGTGATTATATAATGCCTGTCTTCCCAATGGAAGGTGTTAGGACACTGACTTCTTTTATCCCTGGAATAGGCATTCAATACAGACATTGCACCAATGAGTGAAAGGTTATTTTGAAATGTTACTAAGATTGGGATGTATAATTTATAAAGAACACTAATTTGGACAGTGGGTTATCTTTCAGCTGAAAGTTTAGTTATTTAATAGTACAAAGAAAACCATTTTCTTTTCAAATAATTTTTTTCTTTATGTATGGTAAAATGGAAGGAGGCTTTCCTGCCAGCTGCTTACCTGATCTTAGATGAATCACTTAACCTCTAGTCTTTTTCTTCTGGAAATGAGTAGCTTGGCCTGCAGACCTCGAGGATCCTCTGACTTGAGGCTCTCTGCCTGCATGCAAATAAGCCGACCACAAACTGCGGTGCATGCAACCTCAGGCAAATTGTAATTCTAGGCAGGGTATGGCGATTTGTCATCTTGTTTTCATATTCTTACCGGCTTTCTTCAGCTTGGTCTTCTGAATCAGCTAAGGAAAGACGTCTGTTCCCACCTGGAAGGCTTGAGCCATAGCAGAATGTTGACCTTGGATGGCAGAATCTTGACTGAGTAGTGTAATTATTTAGCTTGAAGTATTGTAATTCATCAGAAGTTAGAGGAATCTACATTTAAATTTAATCTTCAAAAATACCATGTAAGTTTTTAAAGAAATGACTTTTTTTTTTTTAATTACTCAAAAATGCTTCATTTTTTATTTTAGCTTTCTGACTCTGCTTGTGCTTTCAACACTTTCACAACAATCTTCTGCTCCTCAATAAGGAAAGCGCGCTTGATCCTGTCACGGACACATTTAGCACACATGGAACTACCATAGGCTTGGCTGACGTGTTTCTTCGTTTTAGACAATCTCATGAGAACTTTAGGTCTCACGGCATGAACACCTCTGAGTCAGCCTGGGCACATGCCACATGCAGATTTTGGTGCTTTCCCAACCTTCTTGGTATAAATTCTATTGCCAGGGGTTTGGTACAGCCTGGTTTTGTTAGAGGCTGTATTGTAGGACAGCCTACAAGGGTATGTCAGATGCTGCACCATCCTGAACGCCTCTAGATGCCCTCCCGGCAAGAGGAAAAAGGAAGTTCTTACAGGTTCAAGAAGAGACATTTTAAAGTTATCTGATGATCTTAGATAATAAGATCTAATTTTGCTTCTTTGCTTTCAGATGGTGGAGTTAGCAAGGTGGGTGTGACCACCATATCACGATTATCCTGTTTATTAAGCCTCTATTTAGACTCATAACTCATGAAAGTCAAGAAATAGGTATATGATTTTTCATCTGAATTTCTGTACCTGATCTTTTTTTAAAAATTTATTTATTTTCAATGGAAAGATAATTGCAACTACTAGGCCACAACCAGAGGCACCTGGGAAGCCCCATCAGCATAAAAGGACTATTTTATCTATGATACATAAGCAAAAGATTTATGACAGAATCCTAGCAATATATTTCATCCTTAAATATTTTTGGAGAGTACATGTTTATAGCACATATTTTATTTTGCTTAAATTCTTTTCTGTGACCTGATTCCTGTTTGTATATAGTTCGAATAGACTCCTAGGGCCTTCAGATAATCAATCCTAATGGTATGAGATTATATTTAAAAATGTAACTAAAATTATAAATTCACACTGAAGGTAGCTCTGTGTTCTCTGGAAATGCACATTTGTATTTAGAGTGAAGACTAAGGTTTAAAGCATGAATGAAAGATAGTTTCAAACATGAGAAGAAAAGTTTTGCCTTTTTAAAAAAAAATATTTATTTATTTATGGCCATATGGCTTGTGGAATCTTAGTTCCCCAACCCGGGATTGAATCCATGCCCTGCTGCATTGGAAGCACAGAGTTTTAACCACTGGCCCACCAGGGAAGTTCCAAGTTTTTCCTTTTAAAATAAGGAAAATAAGAATGGAGTTACATACTGTTGATGCCTCAGGTGTCATAGCAGTAACCTCAGAAGCTAAGAAGACTTACCTTCTGTGCTTAATGTGTGAGCTGAAGAGGTGCGGCCTTCTTACTTCAGCTGAACTGCTCAAGATCCTGATTGGCTCAGAAGGACTCTGAATGGGCTTCTTGGCCATTCATTCATACCTACTGGTGGTTAGAAACCAGTCATTTGTAAAAAGGAAGGCTTGACTTTCCTAGCATTTCATTTGTTTAATAGCAACAACATAAAGAGGAAAGGGGAGAAAAAAACACCTCTCTCACAAAAAGCAATCTGTTTCCCTCATGGAAAGCACAGTGGAGAACCAGGTTATCAGCAAGACAGCACTTACTGGAGAATGAGCGGCCTGAACTTCCTATCACCACATTTCCTGGACCTTCAGCTCTGCTCCTCCTTTCACTTTGTTTCCTCTGAGCTCTCCACTTCCGGTGCTACTATGTGCTCCACAACATAAATCCTGGTTTGTAGTCATCTAGTGATGCCCATCTTCCCCACCTCTACCTTCACCCCTCACCACTGACATCACATTTGAAAATTTCCACACTTTACTATGAGGAATTGTTAAACATCAACAATGAAGGTTTTCAGATGCTATCAGTGGTAAAATGTAATGTTTATCTTCTTTGCATATTATTTTAAAACTAACAAACCATTCCCTTTTGTGCCCAAATCTCTTTTTTTTTTTTTGCAAGTTAAGTTTTATTTGGTTCAAAATGAGGACTGCAGCCCAGGAAACAGCGCCTCAGATAGTTCAGAGGAAATGTTCCTCTCAATTTTTTTTTTTTTTTTTTTCTGTTAGATGAATATCTAGTTAACAGCTGCAGTGTTCAGAGGCTCTGGGTTAGGTGGGTATCGTGTTGAGATATAAATAAGTAAGACCTAGTTTCTATTGCTATCAGTAGACAAGAGATTTCCTTCCAGCCAGAGTACGCAGGGAAAACTTTAGGAAGAAAGCAGCATTTTTGACTAGGTATTGAAAGGTGACATGCTTCCCTGGTGGCTCAGTGATAAAGACTCTGCCTGCCAGTGTGGGAAACCGATTTTGAGCCTGGATCTGGGAAGATCCCACATGCAGAGGAGCAGCTGAGCCTGTGCACCACATCTGCTGAGCCTGTGCTTTGGAGCCTGTGGGTCGCAGCTCCTGAGCCAGTGCGCCCAGAGCCTGTGCTCCACAGCAAGAGAAGTCACCTCGATAGAAGCCTACACACCGCAGCTGCAGAGTGGCCCCACTCGCCCCGACTAGAGGAAAGCCTTCGCAGCAGCGAAGACCCAGCACAGCCAGGTAGATAAATGACTAACAAATATTCAGGATGGAAAGAACGCTGTGAACAAAGAGAGAGGGGAGAGGGGAAAGAACACAGAGCCTGTAGGAGGTGAGCACATTACAGGTTTTGGCTGAAGCTGGGATGCAAGGGGAGAGTGTTAAGGGGACAAGAAAGATGGGGATGGACTGAGTAAAGTCGTGACAAATGCTGCATTTTATCTAAAGGTTATACGCGTTATTTTAAAGTGTTATGGCTCTCCTATTTTAAGTGATCTCTTTATAGTGAAAGTGAAGTCGCTCAGTCATATCTGACTCTTTGCAACCCCATGGACGATAACCTACCAGGCTCCTCTGTCCATGGGATTTTCCAGGCAAGAATACTGGAGTGAGTTGCCATTTCCTTCTCAACATTCTCAAATTGTTTTCTAGAAATTAAATTATCAGAGAAATGGAACAATAATTTAATCAGGTCCCTCCTAATTATATATTTCTCAGTATTTCATGGAGTTTCATAAAATAAGGGAATTTTTTTCCCCTCAGTTAAAAAAATACACATATGGGAAGGAAATAAAACTGTATTATAAGTAATTATCTTAATGCCATTTAGAGATACAGACTTCTTAATTTAGGAATATTCTACATGTGCTAAATGCATTTCTACATTTCTACAGCTATTTTTGCTGGCTACATTAAAATTTAAAAAAAAATTAAATAATGTTACATGTATGGAAAAGTTGAAGTTCAGCACCAAAGAACTTTTTTTTTTAAAAAAACTATTTGAGACTACTAAGTTGCTAACATGAGGTAAACAGGGTTTATCTGTTTCCCCTAAATGCTTTATTATAATATTTCCTAGAAAGGCATTCTCCTGTATAACTACCAGATAACTGTCAAAAAATGAACATTGGTACCTGCTGTCTAATCCTCAGACTCTATTTTAGTTCATCAGTTGTCTGAACAATATCTTTCATAGCAAAAAGATCCAGTTGAATTATGTATATTATATTTAGTTATCATGTCTCTTTAGTATCCTTAGATGTGGAGAAGTTTCCTAGTCTTTGACATTTATGACCATAAAGTGCTATGGCTTTTGAAGACGAAGGCCAGTTGTTTGGTAGGAATGTCCCTCACTCAGAATTTGTCTGATGGGTCTTCCTGTTCAGAGTCATGTGATGTTGGCAGGAATATTACAGAGCAGTGTGCTTTTCACTGTATCCTGTCAGCTGACACAGTGTTGACTTGTCCCATTTACTGTTGGTGTTCACTTTGATAACTTGTGTTGATGTGGTTATCTATGAGGCATCGCTGGCCAGCTCTTTTTACCTTTATAGTTAATAAGTGTTTGAAGGTGAGGTACACTTTGAGACTGTGTATGATCCCATTGCTCTTCAGACTTTAAGTTTGTGAGTTTATTCAGGGATTTATAATCTGTTACTCTTAAAACTTATCTTGATGCTCAAATTTTCCCAAATTTCACCAATAGAAGAAGCCCCTTTAGGCTGGCTTCTGTATTTTTGTGACATGCCTTCATTATTCTTTGAACACTCCTTTACTTTCCGGTACAAAAATTTGTTCTAGCCTCATCTTGTCCCTGCCGTTCTCCTGGAATCAGCCATTTCTCCATGGAGTCCTAGTTCCTTTTAGTGGGGAATGTATTTGAAAGCAAGATCTGAGTGCTGGCTGTGTTGTCTGTTATTGAGTATTGCTGATCACTAGTCCTGTCAATTGATAGAGTGAAGGAAAATGTGTAAGCATGTATGTGTATGCAAGGGTCTCCCCCCGGCTCAGCAGTGAATAATCCGCCTGCAGGGCAGGAGACACAGGAAGTGACGATTCGATCCCTGGAAGATCCCCTGGAGGAGGAAATGTCAACCCACTCCAGTATTCTTATCAGAAAACCCCGTGGACAAAGGAGCCTGGTGGGCTATAGTTCATGGGTCGCAAAGAGTCGGACACGACTGAGCACCAGTGGGTCTATGTATATGAAAGTATAATTATGCCCGCCCATTTCAATCTCTGTCTGTCTATCTGGAAAATGAAGTTCACAGTGGTAGCTCCAGTGCTGATCAGCACCACAGCGCCCTTTCTGGTTTTCTCTCTGTGTGTGTACTGCCCTTCTCCGTCAGCGAGAAACCTGCTCCGTGCTTCTTGATCGGTACCCCTTTGTGTAACCAGCCATGCTCCTATTGCCACTACAGCCTCCTCCATCCCGTGGGTGGCTTTCTCGCCCCACCAGGGCTCCAGCACCCTGCCTGGAGCCTCCGTCCAACGCACCATGCCCTCTCCACTCTTTCTCAAGCTCCAGCATCCCGTGGCAGGCCATTCCCACCATCCCTGGGTGGACACCACCCTCCTCACTCCACTCAGACTTCTCCTCCTGCCCGCCGCCCCGCCCCTCAAATGGAGTCTTTCTTTCCCCACCTGTGGCTGCAACTCCATGAGCAGGGCCACCTTCTTAACTCTCTCTGGACTCACAGCCTGCGAAGGACCTCCTTCCATTCTACCCCAAAGCTTTGAAGCATAAATGAAACAACAGGTAATCATCTACTGTTCTATAGAGTAAAGATATTTCAGAAGGAAACACTAGGTTTTCTTTTATAAAATTGGAAGGATCTAGAGGTAAATGTTCATATGGTTCTGAAATCTCCTTCACCAGTTAACTGAACATAAATTACTGAACTCCTCCTGGGTGCAGGCACTGAGCTAGCCCACTGGGGACAGGCCAGTGGACTAGACAAAGCCCCTTCCCTCATGAAGCTGCCTTCTCTGACTCTGTTGGAGTGTAGCCAGGGTAGTAAATTAGGAAGCTCCCTAATCCTGTTCCCTTATGTCAAATATTTGTCACTGTAAAAAATAATTTAAAATTTCATTTAATATTTTGAGAAGAAACCAAAAAATTCCTGGCAGGGAAAATGATATCTCTATTCTTTGAATAGATGTCTATTCTTTGAATTGTTTTTCTTTCCTTTCGCATTATTTTAGTGAAGAATATACACTTCAGTTTAAATTTTGTATGTTTGTGTGTGTGTCCTGTTCCCTGAGTCTCAGAATGTAATACAAAAGCACAAATAGCTAAACAGCATGACATTTGTTCACATGTTTGAATTAGGTGAGTCTAATATACGGGTCTTCATTGGGCCTGAAAAACATGGTAGATTCATATATTTGGAGCACAGTTATTGAAAAGGTAATTATTATGCATTATTAGAAGAGAGAAGATTTTGCTGCATGGTAATTTAAGTTATAAAATGACTTTGGCTTTTCTAAGGGAAGGTGTGCTTAATCGCTTAGGCACGTCCGACTCTTTGTGACCCCATGTGAGCCCACCAGGCTCCTCTGTCCATGGGACTTTGCAGGCAAAAATACTGAAGTGGTTGGCCATTTCCTTCTCCAGAAGGAAAGTGACGACTTAACACTAAAAATATATTTTCTTTTTAACCCTTATTACTGGTGTTTGAACCTAAATGGTGCTAAAACTGATAGATATTTGTGGTAATTTCTCTATTACTCTGCTAGTGGTAGTGTTTGAAGTGCATATACCGTATGTATGCACTTCAAACACTAGCACTAGTAGAGTAGAATAGTATTTGCCCTGGAAATCATGCCCTCTATCATCAGAGAAATAACAAGCCTCTCTAAGGTTTGCTTTTGTACATTTCGTACTTGTAACAAGATAAGATGTGGGAGAAGGGGTTCCTGTGTTACTTTAAAATTAAAATTTGTGTGTGATATTTTCTCTGTTCCTTGTCATTGAATGTTAGGAGTAACTGTTCTACAAATATATAGTGTAATTAATAATATGATAGGAACTCTAGGAATGAAGAATGAAATTCACTTCCCCATAACTTTAATGGCTTGGTGAAATAGTCCTCACTCCCTAACTTCATACAGGTGGTTTGATAAAGGCCCTCCCCAGTAAAGAGCATACTAAAGAACTGTGACATCATCAGGTAACTGAATGAGTGACTCAGTCTTTTTTTAATATTTATTTATTATTTTTATTTATAATATTTATTTGGCTGATTGACTCAAGTCTTATTTTAATATTTATTTATTATTATTATTTATAATTATTTGGCTGCATTAGGTCTTAGTTGCAGCATTTCAGATCTTTAGTTGTGGCATGTGAACTTTTGGTTGCCCCGCATGGGATCTAGTTCTCTGACCAGGAATGGAACCCTGGCCCCTGCATTGGGAGCTTAGGAGTCTTAGCCACTGGACCACCGTTCAGTCTTAGCCTCTGCTGCCAAATAGGAGAGCACAGCTCGTTAGACAGCAGAAGTGTGATAACCAGGAAGAAGTCTAAGAGCAGATGGTCTGAAAAGAGGTGAGGCAGGCAGGGAAGATGAGCTGTCTGGAGAACCCTGGAGACAAGCTTCGAGACAGAGGAAAGAGCTTTAATGCAGAATACTATGGGATGTTAGGCAAAGCAATAGACTGAGGCTATGGCCATCTTGTTGGCAATAGAGATCAACAGAGAGGACTGTAAGAATCTGCTTACAAGCGTTTGTAAGGTGGAACACATGCATATTGTCAAAACATATTCAATACTGTGATTGTGTATCAGAATGTAATTTATTAGAATATTTATTAGACTTTGTAATATACTGTATTTCATGTGCAAATCTTAGAGAAATGAGAAAAGGGAAAAGTGCAAGAGAGAAGAGGTAAATTAGGAGTGAGCCAGTCATCTGAGAGGTGAACTGGGGGCTGTGGGGTAGGCTGTGGATTAGGGAGGGCAGTGAAGAAGGAAAGAACTGGAAGGGAAAGGATGGAACGAGAAAGAGGCTCCTGTCTTTCCAGATTTGTAGGCCTTAGAACGTCATATTTGTAATTGCACACTGAAGGTACTACCTGTGGTTTATGTTTCTTTGGTTCTGTGTCCAGTTTTCAATAAGTGTGTTTGCTAAGAACTCGGAAGGTTTTCCTTTAAAGCTTCAGGATTTGTTTTTGTTTCTTCTCAGTAGAATGACCATCACAGCCTGTCTAAGGGAAATTGCTCTGTAGGTTGTATTCATCAGCAGATGACATTAACTTCATAACAGAAGAAATAAATCCAGACAAAGGCCAGACTGACGATTTCCCTGTTCCTGTGCTTGACTCTTGTGGTCAAGCATTACCGTTAACTTTTATAATTTTAGCATTAGTAGTCTTCCATGTGTCAAGCTCTGTTCTAAGTGTCAGTGATTAAAGAATGAATAGGACAGAGTTCCACCTTCAGGGAACAGGTTGGCTAATGAGAAGGACAAGTGATGAATATATTTTAAATGTTTTGGCAACATGAAGAGGGAGCTCTGTGAAAGACTTGTGCTTAGAGAAATAAAGAAAGGTTTTCAGAAAGTGACTTTGTGTCGGTTTTTCTAAGGTGAATTCAGTTTTGGCAGGAGGCAAAAGTTGGGTCAAGCCTTGCAGGCAGAAAGCCAGATCCCTGTGCAAAGGCACAGAAATGTAGAAACCATGTTTGGGCAATAGCAAGAGTTTAGTGTGATTGGGGTATAAGGTGCATGGGCTGGGAAGGAAGGAGAGTAATGGAAACTGAAGCAGAAAGGGTGTGTTGAGGCTAAATTCTAGAAGATTCCTTCTTAAGGAGTTGGGTGTTGTCCTGCAGGGATATCAGGACACAGTGTGTTCCTGGTATTAAGATTAGGTAAACAGATCAGGGGGACAGAGAAGAAAATTCAAATCAATCTCCAAAAGATATGAATATTATTAAAGGTAGTACTTCAAGATCATTAGGTGAGGATGGATTCATGAATAGATGGCGCTGGAATAACTTGTTACTTCTTTGGGAAAAATTATTAAAGTTATTGGTTCAAAAAAAGATTTTATGCAGTACATTTATGTTAAGAATATCAGACTTAGATTTAGACATTTTTGGTTGAAACTCTGGCTTTATAGCTAAAGCGAATCTGATGTTTCAGGTCCTTTTTCTTATACTGAAACTTTTTTTTTTTGTAGCATCAGCGGAAAAAGAGGCAATCAAGGGTACATACTCCAAAGTTCTAGATGCCTATGGACTTTTAGGTGTTTTACGATTAAATCTTGGTAAGTATTCAGTATAATTCAATCTATTTTTTCATTTCTATTTTTTCTAATTTGATAGAGACTATTTCATAGACTCTGTATTTGATCTGTGAGTATAGAAGCATCTTAACCTTGAGATGATTGTTACCTGAAAAGCCATGCTACATGCTCATGCTCTCATGATTTTAAATTCCAGACACAGCATCCTGTCTGAACACTTTAAGAGATTGGTATCATTATCAGGAGAGAAAAATAAGGGCGTTGCCTTTTTTCTTTTTTTTGCTTCAGTGCACTTAAGGAAAGATGTCTTAGAACCACGCACTGTTTCCCCTGGTTTGTAGTGGAAAAGACATCTGTTTTATACTCAAAACATCTCAGCTTGAGCCTATCTGCCATTCAATGTCACCACGGGCTGCAAAGTAACGTTTGTGATCACCAGTTTGATTCTACAACAGTGTGACTCAGTGTGGCCCACGGACAGGTTACACTCCATGAACTGTTTTGTTAGTGGTCTGGATGAGAAAAGAAGCGGGAGCCGTCATGCAAATCAACACACAGCTTCCTTCATTGATAAAGTCTTACTGTGGAGAAAAAAAAGAAGTCAGCTAAACCAAGTAGTGAACTTAGTGATGCAGTTTTCTGTTCTGGAGCAAGCACCTGTTCTCACTGAACTGGTAACTGCACTGTTCATGGATCGTGCTTTGAGGAGCGCTGGTCTTATCAAATGGAGACACGCCATTTGCTGTGACTCTTGTCATGTGTAAAGCACTGTGTGCATGTGTGCTGTCACTCAGTCATGTCCAACTCTTTGTGACCACGTGGACTGAAGCCCACCGGGCTCTTCTGTCCATAGGATTTCAGGCAAGAATACTGGAGTGGCTTGCCATTTCCTCCTCCAGGGGACCTTCCTGACTCAGGGATCAAACCCGATTCTCTTGCATTTCCTGCATTGGCAGGCAGATTCTTTACCACTGGGAGCGCTTAACTAGTACTGTCCTGGATCATCCTCACAGTCCAGTGAGATTTGTTTTAGTCTCACTTTCTTTTTCTATTTATTTTTTGGCCACCCCTCGCGGCAGGTGGGATCTTACTTCCCTGACCAAGGATCAAACTTGGATCCCTGCATTGGAAGCAGAGTCTTAACCACTGGACCACCAGGGAAGTCCCTTAATCTTATTTTCTAAAGGGAGGATATCCCATGTTGCATATGTTAACACATGAAGTTGGTTGATATAATAAGTAGTGAAGAAGCCAAGATGCAGGGCACTTCTGCCTATGTCAAAGCCCACACATACTCAAAGTATACCACTGCTGAATTCCACCTTCATACTCACTGCACAGGATTTTTGTCAAAATTAGATGAAAAAAATCGCTAGGAAAGTGTTTGTCAGCCAAATCACTTTATAAATTGTTACCAAAGACTTTTTCTTCATATAGCAGCAACAGCAGCATCAATTCACATTTAAATGCCATTTTTTCAATCTTACTGTTTATGAAGAACTCTCAAGTCATTATCTTGTCTGAACTTCTTACAATCATAAAGGAAAGGTAGGGAAGATAACACCTACATTTTTACAATTTGATAAATCTTACATACTTTTAGATTAAGCAGATGAATAATTTCATAAATGTAAGATTATTCTGTTTAAATGCTTCATCATACTAAATGTATTTAAACAAGGATTTTTTCCCCCAACTTCTGCCAGAATCTAGTTGTGAACTTAAATGTGTCTGTGATAAATTTAAAGTAATCACACTGTCAGATTTTAAAAGACAGAGACACGAGAAGAAAGTTGGAAGAAATTTTGAATAGCTTGTAGAATATTGGGACTTCCCATCCCATTAAGTCTTTGGTTTTTGCAGGTGATATTATGTTACATTATCTGGTCCTAGTCACTGGATGTATGTCCGTTGGAAAAATTCAAGAATCTGAAGTTTTCCGAGTTACTTCCACTGAATTTATGTCACTGCGAGTTGATTCTTCGGACGAGGATCGCATTTCGGAAGTGCGAAAAGTTTTAAATTCAGGAAACTTTTATTTTGCATGGTCTGCATCCGGAGTCAGTTTGGATCTGAGTCTTAATGCCCACCGTAGCGTGCAAGAACACACAACTGACAATAGATTTTTCTGGTGAGTTTGTATTACGTTTCCCCTTGTGATCACGTGCAGTGCGGCCGCTGGGTGAGCTGGAACATGGAAGGCATAACAGTTATTTCTGGAGCTGGCAACGATGGGCACAGCCAGCTGAGCACACCACTCTCTACTGTCGCGGGATCCTCAGTGGAGCATAGCAGATATCTGCCATCATTTTATTAAAGTAGTCCTGTGATGTGAAACCCATTTACTCTTCCTGATCTAGACAGACCTTCCATTTCAGACATATATTTAAAATATTTATTTTTAAATCAGGAAGGAATTAATCATAATAGAATTGTATTACTCATATGTACGGTTCTTAGATTGAGATCTCATCTCTGGCAACATTTGCCTTTCTAAGCCTACATTCCCTTATTGTTTTTAATTGGAAGGTTGTAAGTAGATGATTTTGATTCAAGAGCAACTGACTGCAAGGAAGTAGTATGCTGGGATCAAATTTAGTACTGTAATAAAATGAGACTTAAGTAGGTAACTGTGACATGTTTCAGGATTATGCATGAAGGTGCTGTATTGTAAGTATGCATTAATGGGGCAGCAGGACCCACGTGAGTGTAAATTGGTATCGCTTTATTGGAACAGACCAGATTTCCAGTATAGTCGTTCTCTTGTCCACAGTCAGCATCACTGTTGACTTTTTTCCTTAACACAATGGACATATTGTATTTCAGTTGTTTACTTATAAGGCCAAAGTCCAGGACTGTGCTCACAGCTTCCCTCAGTAATTCAGACTCAGGGTGTTCCCCACTGTATACGTTCTCTCTCTCACTTTCACTATCTGCCTGAATGGTCCTGGAGAAGGCCCTGGGGGTCAGAGGGCTCAAAGTCAGCAACACTAGGACTGGAAACTACCTTTAGAGCAGTTTGGTAGCTTGTAGCTCCCATAGAAGTGTCTTGTCCCAGAGTGGCATGGGGGAGCCAAGAGGGCAGAGGGAAAAGGGGCTTTCGAGCGCTGTACCTGGAGACTTGGAGCCTAGCAGAGGGCTAGAGGATGGCAGGTGGGAAAGGGAGGGCGTAGGAGAGACAAGTCGACAGTCCTGTCTGCTCATGTCAACCCTGCACTTCTCTGATGGAAGAGACACTGATGTTTCTGTAGAAGGTGATGGTGTTGCAGCTGGTCTTAGGGCAGCTGTCCTTACCTTTCTTCCCTCTGCTCTTTCTTACCCCACATTTCTTAGATTGAGAGAGAAAAGTTTCCCTGCCGTAATCAGAAGTCCAGGCAGGTGCAGATGCATTGGCTAAATGGCCAGCAGTTAAGAATATCACGAAGTTTAATCGGTGGGAATAATTCTTTTATCTTTTCATTCAGTTATGGGTAGGGGTGGGGGCCAATTTAGATAACAGATTGAGAAGGTTTATGAGCAGCAAACAGGCTGAGCAAAGTGCAGGCTGAAATGCCAAAGATGAGTTTTGCTCACTTTATAATCTTTAAAGGTTTGCTAAGGATTAGATTCTGTAGCTTCACTTTACATAGAAAAAGCTTTTAGAATTCATTATGCAAACCCTTGCAGCTTTGTAGAAATATTTCCCAAGATATAGCAAAGTAAGTTCTGTAGCCAGAGACTGGCAAACATCTATCCCAAAAGCCCAGGTAATTTTATTCCGTTGAGGATCTGAGGCTGCTGCCAGTTGAGAGTCGAGTGTAAACTTAGAATTAAAACAGCAAGGCGTTGACTGTGAAGAAAAACGAAAACTGACAGCAGAGTGAGAAACTCTATCTGAACAAATGCACGGCTCCCATTGCTATTTAAATGGGGGACAGTCAGTCTGTCCTGCCTCTGCTATGATCTGGGCCTCAGCGGTGGTGTCTGGATGAACTGAGTCACAGCCAGTTTGAGCTTTGCCAGATCAGATCAAGGTAAATAATAAGTAAAGTGTGGAAGCTGAAGTCACATTTTTAAATTAGTAATATTCATCTGATTTAACGTTACCCCAGGATTAAACCTACTGCTCACTCACTTTCCAGTATGCTTTCTTGAATGGCTAAGAGAGGCTGGGGTTATCTCTGGTTTATCAGGATTGCAGGTGGCCACCACCTATTTGCTGTCCCCTGCAGCGTAGCCTGAAGTGGTGGGGACTGCTCCAACAGCATTGATGTAGATTCTTAACAACTCTAAGCCTTCAAGAAAATGCTGTCACATTGTTTTTGTACCTCTAAGACAAGATAGTGCAAAGCACTTAAGATTTCCTCTTAAACTGGTAGTTTGAAAACTCAGAGAACCAAGCTTCAATATTCTAGAAACTTCCCTTTTGTAAGGTGCCTTTAACATCTGCAAGTCCCAGAGAGGAAGTTTTTCTGCACAACAGCGTTTTTTACTTGGTGGTGGTTTGGTGAGGAGTTTTGGAGGCCTGTGGTTCCAGCAGAGCCCCTGAGGCAGGCAGCGGCATGTGAAGATGGCCAGTGCGGCAGGTCCCCAGCCCCCATCCCAACTTTAGCCATGGAAACTCCACTTTTAATCTGTTTTCTGATCATCAGGTTTCTGTGTGTTCATTTAAACAGAATTCTCTGCCCTGAAAAAGATTGGAAAGCAGGCCCTCTCTGTTACCTAGAGTATAGAAGTATTTGGAGCAAGGGAAAACCCTGGATAGGCATTAATATGGTAACTGCTAGCTCATGTAACTATTTAAATTTAATTAAAATGGAGCCTTGTAAAAGTCAAGCCTTAAGAAAAGCCTTCTATATATTTATATATATATCTATCTAGGAATTCCCTGGAATTGTGTGTGGAAATGCTTTTTGGAACAAGTGGTAAATACATTATGAAGAAAGTCATAACAAATGGGGCCCAAATTCTAAAAATGTAGACTATGTGCTGCTTTTGCATGGACCATCAATCACATGTCCAAGGATCTCCCTGTATAGCCCTATCCTCCACTCCCTGGCTTAGTAAATGTAAGCGAGTTGATTTACTTTTGGCGCCTTTGAATGCTCCAGGGGCACTGTTTAGAACGTACACTGTCGTACAGTGTGCTGTGTGTATGCGCTCAGTCGCTTAGTCACATCCAACTCTTTGCTACCCAATGGACTGCAGCCCATCAAGCTCCTATGTCCATGGAATTTTCCAGGCAAGAATACTGGAGTGTGTTGGGGAGTGCTCATCACGCTAATGCAGTTCTTTCTTTTTCTGTTAGGAATCAGTCTTTGCACTTGCATCTCAAGCACTACGGTGTGAATTGTGACGACTGGTTATTACGCCTCATGTGTGGGGGAGTAGAAATCAGAACAATTTATGCTGCTCATAAACAGGCAAAGGCTTGCCTCATTTCCAGACTAAGCTGTGAACGAGCTGGGACCAGGTTTAACGTCCGGGGAACAAATGATGATGGTCACGTCGCCAATTTTGTAGAAACAGAACAGGTATATAGTGTTTATCTTGCTTAATTCATGTGTTAGAGGGAAGTCACAAAAAAGAATTGCAAAGCCGATTTTTATTTGATTCAGAACTCATTTTGACATTTGTAATGCCATTTTATGGTTGCTCTTGGCTACTTGTGAGCCTTAAGAGAGGATCCTCAAAAACAGGCTTATTTAGGTATGGCTCTTCAAGTAAGTAACAGTTTTTTACTAATCAGCATGACATCATCAGTGCCCTATGTTTTAGTATTGAATTGAAAATATTCAGTTACAGAGCTAGACAACTTAAGAAAAGTGGGTTTTGATGAAATTAAGTCAAATTCAACTCTTAAAAGTAGGTTGAGTACCATCTGAAACAAGAAGTTTCATTATTTTTGGCTATGTGACTATGTAATTGTAAATTCAGGCCTTGCCCTCAATCCAGTTTAAGTCTTCAGATTAGTTTTTAAAAATTAGAAAAAGCTAAAGAAAAACTACTAAATGAATTCAAAAGGAATTCCTTTTTTTAAAATTGTAATGTTTATGCTTATATTTTCACTATTTTCTTGGTTTATGTAGAACTGTCACTAGTTGAAAAAAATTCAGCTTATTTATGGCCTATTTTGACTAGTTTGTTAGGATAATTTGTTTATGAGAGATTGGTCAAGAGATATAACTGTTAGTAGATTTGTCTTCTGATGTAGAGGTAACAACTTTGTGGAAATATTTTACCCAGTATTTTTCTCTGTAGGTTGTGTACTTAGATGACTCTGTTTCTTCCTTCATACAAATCCGGGGATCTGTCCCATTGTTCTGGGAGCAACCAGGATTGCAGGTATGTGTTTTGATGTTTAGTTTTCTTTCTTTTTCTCTTCAGAACTTTTCTTATTTTTTTAAACTTTCAGGTTAGCTTATTAGTTCCTCGGATAATTTTGTTACTCAGTCTAATAATGTTACCTGGATTTATAACTAAATTGTATACAGAAATTGTATACAAATCCTGGAATTGTCCTAGTTATTCTTTCCTTCAGTGTTCTTTCAAATATCCATAGTAATTCAGCTCCCATATTTCATATTAAAATTTCAGTGTTTTCACGGAACATTGATTTTCAAAGTGTTTCTGTATTTCTTATCTCCGTATATAACAATTAAGTGTCTGTAGGCAGAAAAATGTAGTAGTTAAAACAAAGCTTCTGAAACTAAGCCTCTCAATTTGAATCCTTAATACTGCTAGCTGTGTGATCTCAGGCAAGTGATTTAACCCCTTTGTGTCAGTTTTCTTATCTGTAACATGGTAATATTAGTAGTTCCTGCTTCTTAGTTTCTTACAACCCTTACCTAGTTCTGACCAGCCAGAACTAGGTAAGGGTTAGCTGAAATGGCACCCCACTCCAGTATTCTTGTGGGGAGAATCCCAGTCCATGGTGTCGCAAAGAGTTGGACACAACTGAGTGTCTGAGCATGTTTGTTGTTATTAAGCATATATCTAGGAATTCCCTGGCAGTCAGTGGTTAGGACTCCATACTTTCACTACTGAGGGCCCAGGTTAGATCCCTGGTAGGGGAACTAAGATTCTGCAAGCCATGCAGTGTGGCCAAAAAAAAAAGAGGAACATATCTGCTAATGAAATTTTACTTTGCAGTTCGTAATGACTTGGGACTTGTCATCTTCAATATTGTTCTCTGTTTTGCTTTCTGATCTTTTTCCCTCCAAACTTTCCTTTTGTTCAGTAAATGTCTAATCTTAAAAATGTAAGATGTTTTTTTCACATTAGTTCATAATATTGGATTGCCCATACTAGTGTGACTTTGCATTTTATTTTTATTCAAACATGTTTAGTCCCTAAAGTATAAGTTACATTCATTTTGGGCTTCTGATAAATACTGCCTAGTGAATTCTGTGCCTCAGTCTATACTATTGAGAAAAATGTACAGGAAAAAGAAAATTTTGCCTTCATTTACTTTGATTTAGTTCACAGCTGGGTCTCTCACATTTTAGGATGGTTTTTGTGGAGAAAAATTGCACACCCCTTGAACCTTTTCAATAAGGGAATTTATTCAAGACAGGCTAAGAATTAACAGGGATTAACACTGGTGCTGCTTTGCTAAAATTCTTGAGTTCTTGTCAACACCAGTTTGAGTCATGTGGGTTTCATCTGTGGCATTTTGGTGTAACTTAAATAGATAAATTTCTTCCTGGGTCTCCCTTAGGAAAGAATACCAACCCTACCCCATTTTTGTTTTTGTGACCAGAGAAGGATGTTTGGAATATTTGCTCTAAGAAATTTCTAAAACCCTGCTTTGATGGGAGGTGAATGCTTTTGGTTTTGAGACAGGCTAGTGTAAGAGATTCTTCTAGTCTATTTATAGGCCCTCTGTTTTACTGCTTTCTGTGTTATTTTCTTAAGAAGTTCAGAATTACAGTGTTTGATTATTCAGTAATGTTGGGTCCTGAGTAGTTACATGGAGGGATCCTCCTTGGGTGGGACTTCCTTTTGACTTCCTTCTTTGTTCTGTGGCCTGTCCACACAGATAATTTGGCTGGATAATGTCTTTTGATTATGGGCTGACAACTGTAGATTTGAAAATTGTACAAGATAGTAATAGAGATAGAGATAGTAATTTTTGAGACTTCAAAACAGTCCAACAATTCTGCCAAATCATCACTGAGCTGGCCTGTCATCTTGGGTTGGGTCGAGGGTTGCGTCAGTGGTTCCCAGTTGTTTAGCTTGTAGTTTTTAAAGCCAACCTTTCTTTGACCAGAGATGGATTAGTTTCATGAGTATCTTTTATCATTTTCCCCACCACTCTAAAAGAACAGTTAATAGAGGAATGAAAATAATAGATACTGACTTTTTAAAATAAAAATATCAAGGCCCTAAGTTCATTTTTGACTTAGAGTGGTTGTTAGGTATCCTGAGTGTTCTTAGGGCTGGAATTTATTTTCATGGCTCCTTCAAGTTAGTCACTTAGTAAGCTGTTTCACTTCAGTGGGTACGGACAGAGTCCTTCCTTGGCAGTTGTCCCTTGTGCTACCTCTTTTCCTCCATGATGCATTCTTCTCAGGTTCTTGAGATATTTTAAAGGAATCTTTGAGAGTGATTTTAAAATGCAGATTCATGGCCTCAACTTCCCATCAAATGAAATAGAATTTGTTGGTAGGGCCAAGGAATCTGCATTTCAACCAAGTACCCCACCACTCAGATTAGAGAACCTGGTGGTAGTGGATCCTGCTCAGCTGCTTTTGCAGCATATCCAGACCGCCTGCTCCAGCGGCCAACCCTGAGCCAGCCAAGGCGGCCCCCTCATGTTTAATACCAGTGCTGTCTGAGGTCTTGGACTTCTTTTCATTCCCACTTTTGTCATCTTGGTTAAGGTCTTCATAGTTTTTTCTTGCCTGAAAGATTCTTACAGATTTCTGACTGGTCTCCTCCCAGCTTTCTGGCAGTTCTTAATGAAAAGTGAAGTGAAAGTGTTAGTTGCTCAAATGTCATCTGACTCTTTGCGACCGCATGACTGTAGCCCACCAGGCTCCGCTGTGCATGGGATTCCCCAGTCAAGAATACTGGAGTGGGTTGCCATGCCCTTCTCTAGGGGATCTTCCTGACCCAGGGATTGAACCCAGGTCTCCTGCACTGCAGGCAGATTCTATACCATCTGAGCCACCAGGGAAGCCCCTTTCCACTTTTGCTTTGTTATGCTTATCAGATCTAGATACCCATTTCTTCATGTTTTGGCTTCCTCTGCCTGTCAGACTTCATGCCTGGCTATTTTCTAATAGGAATCCTCTGCTTCCAGAATGAAGGTTTGATGTTCCTCAGTAGCCGACTCAGATTTCATGGAGTGGATTCTAGTCACTCCTCCACACTGATCTCTTCATGAAATCCTTGAGTTCATCTCATGTGTATCATTCTGTACACATTCGGGTAGATAATCTTGTATCCTATGAGAAATTCAGTTTCTATAGTGATGCCTCAGAGAGAGCTTGCAGTCTGTTTGGGGAGACAGTCCTTTTATGGAAAAGGCAAATATCAAAATCAATTAGCTTGAGGCATAATAAGAGTTGTCATAAGGTGCTACACAGATAAGAGTGACATTTTAATTACTGGCAACTCATTAATTTTATTTATGATTTCCTTTCTTTGAAGTTATTTAGCATTTATAATGTGAAGTGTTCCTTTGATACTATATTATTGATATTAATTGCTTACATTAGTCTTAAAAGATGGTAAGCATCATGAGATTTATGCCCTGCATGGTATGGCACACTGAACTTTTGGTTGAATTCAAGTTACAAAAATAGATTAACACAAAGCAGTAATATTGCTAGAAGATAATGTTCCATACCACTCGAGTATTCTTGCCGGGCGAATTCTGTGGGCAGAGGAGCCTGGTGGGCTGCAGTCCTTGGGGTCGCGAAGAGTTGGATATGACTGAATGACTAACACTTTCACTTTTACCACCCATGACATGGCTTCTAAAAATATCTTTGATGCAACTTTTTTAAAAAATTGAGTAAATGGAAAATTTTATTACATTTACAAAACTCTTATAGGAGTTTTTCTTTAACATTAAGTAGCAAAACCTAGTCTCGTCTAACCAACATATTGCTGTAAGAATTATGAATTGTAGCTAGTTTTGTATATGTGTTGGGGAGCAGGTAATAGGGACCAACCACAGCCATTACCAAAAAAAATATGAGGAAGCTTGTATTATTTTTCTCCTTCTTGACAGTTAAGAATACTGTGCAAGATGAATGTTAATGAATAAACAAAATGCGAAGTCTTGGACTTTTAGAGAGTTAGAGGGCAACTACCTGAGATGACTCCAAAGAAAAAGTATGAACTTCATCTGACTTCTCTGCCACCTAAAACACACAAATGTGTCCTGGAGCACACATCTTTCAAAGCTTCAGATTTTATACAGTCTATTGTGTACTAGAAATGAAATGAAATAGAGATGTGACATTTGGCTAATCAGTTTCTTACTAAGAAGGAAAAGCTCTAAAGAGAGTCCACTGATTTCTCAGGACAGTCATTCAGTCATCTCAACAGGAGAGGGAATGCTGAATGAATGATAATACTGTTAATTCAGTTTGGGACATGGATGAGCATTTAGAGCTTATTTTCTGGTTTTATTTGTCCAACTGCATGACTGATTTGGCACTTCTCCTCCGTGCTACCTTTAAAGTCATGTTATTCACAGATTAGCCAGGATGAATTCCAGGGAACCTTGGGCGCACAGTCTCAGGGAAATATTTACAGGTGAAACTCAGGGAAATAATCTGGTCTCCCTGTTGTATTTCTTCTTTTATATCTCTTGATTCTGCCTCATCTCTCTCCCACTTTTCCTATATGAGAAAAGAAAAACTGTAGCAACACACAGTAGGTAGTTATTTTCCATCTTGTTTCATTCTTATAACCCAAATTTGCTGTTGTTTTAGTTGTGTGCCTGAGATATTGACTTGGAAAGTCTTTTTCCAGGAATGGTTATTTTTAATCTATGGGATCTTTGGTGAGAGACGAGTGAATAGGGTATTCAGCATAACAGAGAAAAAAAATATGTAGACATTGCACTTGTAGGCAGTCTGAAAGAGTAGATGTTTTGGTCAGGAGGCCTGTATTGTCATGGGAATCTTTTTGGAATGAATGATGTTGCTCTCAGAGGACAAGTTTCTTCACTTGCCTGGGTTTGTTCTTTTGTTGCACGAATGACAGTATCTGCTGACTTACAAAGGCCACATATTTAGAACTTAAGACAAGGTAATGTATATGAAAGCACTCTTAAAAATATCTTACATAAATAAAAATTCCTGTTAGTTTACCAGTGTTGCATAATGCTCTAGTTTTTGTTGTTTTTTTTTTTTTAATGAGGTTGTGTTTTAAAAGATAAAAAGGAGAAACCCCTAGAACTTATGACTCCTAGAATATCACAAATGACAATTACTCAGCTTACTACTGTGTGCTTGACAAATGAATTATTACATAGAGTAAACAATGCTATTTTCTTTTGTCTGCATGTTGGCTTTTGGTACGATTAAGCATATTTTTCTTGTCTTAGGTGGGATCCCATCGTGTTCGTATGTCAAGGGGATTTGAAGCCAATGCACCCGCTTTTGACAGGTAAGACTGATGACTTTTATATATTGCTGTGAGTTTCGATGTTGCTAAGTAGTGAGATTAGTTGCATTTACTGCTTCATTTCAGCTTTTGGGCTCTTAAGTAAAATTTCTTCTTGACTCTGATTAAGTGGAAGATAGTGACACTCATGAATTCTAGGAGTGGTGGCAGTAAGTGTGTAGGTCTTGACATCTTGGCCTTAAAACTACTTTTGATTCGTGTGTTATCCAATATGGTGGCTATTAGCCACGTGTAGCTAGCTCTTGGGCATTTGAAATTGACTAGTCCAGATTGACGGAGAAGGCAGTGGCATCCCACTCCAGTACTCTTGCCTGGAAAATCCAATGGACGGAGGAGCCTGGTAGGCTGCAGTCCATGGGGACGCGAAGAGTCGGACATGACTGAAGTGACTTAGCAGTAGCAGCAGTCCAGATTGAGATATGTTGTAGGTATATAATAGGTACTGGATTTCAGACTTAGTGCAAAAAAAATGCAAAATGCCAGTATTTGTTTTGCATATCAATTATATGCAGAAATGATATTTTAGTTGTATTGGATTAAATAAAGTATATGTAAATTAATTTGACCTTTTGATTTTTACCCCTTTAATTTGCCTTCTGGAAGACTTTAAATTATATCTGTGACTTATGTTATATTTCCTGTGGATGACTTTGCTCTCTAGACTCTGGACTGATTAGAAGCTGGAGAGACTAAAGGATCCTGTGTGCGGCCTATTTATCTTAAGGCTGGAGCTGTTCAGGAGCTCTGAATCCGTATGGAGTAGGCAGTGTCCTCACATGTGAGGTGCAGCCCAGTGCCCTCTGCCCTTACTACCTTGCCAACCCAGCTGCATGGCTCCTGGTTTCCATGTCCACCCAGCATTAGCCTCAGGGTGGAGAGGGGGCCAGATGACTCTGAAAGCTCTAGCATCAGTTCAGTGCAGTTCAGTTGCTCAGTTGTGTCTGACTGTTTGCGACTGCATGGACTGCAGCATGCCAGGCCTCCCTGTCCATCACAAACTCCCGGAGCTTACTCAAACTCATGTCCATCGAGTTGGTGATGCCATCCAACCAGCTCATCCTCTGTCATCCCCTTCTCCTCCCACCTTCAGTCATTCCCTGCATCAAGGTCTTTCCAGTGAGTCAGTTCTTTGCATCAGGTGGCCAGAGTACTGGAGTTTCAGCTTCAGCATCAGTCCTTCCAATGAATATTCAGGACTGATCTCCTTTAGGATGAACTGGTTGGATCTCCTTGCAGTCCAAGGGACTCTCAAGAGACTAATAGAAAAACCAAAGCTTTGACTAGACGAACCTTTGTTGGCAAAGTAATGTCTCTGCTTTTTAATATACTGTCTAGGTTGGTCATAACTTTTCTTCCGAGGAGTAAGCATCTTTTAATTTCATGGCTGCAGTCACCTCTGCAGTGATTTTGGAGTCTCCCAAAATAAAGTCTGTCACTGTTTCCATTGTTTTCCCATCTATTTGCCATGAAGTGACGGCAAATAGATGATAAGTTGATAAGTCGAGAGAAAATTGCATTAACTGACTTTTCACAAATTCAGAGGTTTGATTCCACGTGAAATGGATTTGTATATAGTTTTGCCAATCCTATGTGTTTAAAATACTGCCATGTAGGTCCTGGTTAAAAGTGGGTTCCTGTTTATTGAAAAAAGTTTTTGACTTATCACTTGACATACGCTTACTTCCTTTCTACCTTTAACAGGCATTTTAGGACACTTAAGAATTTGTATGGTAAACAAATAATAGTAAATCTGCTTGGATCTAAGGAAGGTGAACATATGCTAAGTAAGGCTTTCCAGGTAAGTGATCATTTTTTCCTTCTGTTCTGGCCCATGGACACCTAGAATGGTGTTTTAGAAATAATAGTCAAATTCTTCCAGGAGTAAGTTCTTCCTGGAAGAAGATTGAGTACTTGTTGGACCATTAGTTCTTTGAAGGTAGTTAGGCAACAATTGCTGAAATTGGGATTATAGAAAGCTTTCAAGGCATTGACCCTGTTTTCTAATCTGCTTATTTATGTAGTGGAGAAGCAGAAGAATACCCTCCTCCTAAAAATGTTCATCAGTCACTGGCAGAAAGATACCAGGCAGTTTCCCCCTTCATCTGTTCATTGCTTTGCCTAGTTCCTATAAACCATAGTCACTGTTTTAAATCTATGAAATTGTGAATAAAGCATTTGTATACACACAGGACTTCTTATACCAATGAATGAAAATTAGAGAATTTCACATAAGTAAGAACCTAAAGAAATGTCTGACTTCTAAATAAAACATTTTTCATAAATGTTTATTGGATCAATAATGAATTGATATAAATTATAGTGTTACATAAGATTATAACCTTAAACCAAATGGCTAGAAAACATTTTCTCATGTTTAAGCTAATGAAGTCCAGGATTAATTATTTGACTATTTTGTTTGAATATCATTAATAAACAAGGTATACTTTAAAGAGTGACTTTTTATTGTAAGCTTTTAAAACATTAGTATATATTGAATGAAGGTATAAAAATGAATTCTTCAAATTTTGATGAGCTTTTCCTTAGAAATCAATTACTTTGTTTTGAGGTTCTGTAATAGATATAAGCAGTCATTATATTTTTATGGTAAAAAATGAAATGCTGGTTGTTGGAAATAATTTTTCATTTTCTAAACCAAATGAGAATGTTAAGTTCCCTGATATTAATTATGTAAGACCTAACTGATTTCTCTGGAATAGTATAGGAGGTTTCAGGAAAAGGATGCTGTAAGATATTAGCAAGTAATTTTTCATTTTACTGCCAGTGGCAATGAAAGAAAGCTTTGTGAAATTAGTAAGATTTCAAGGACCTGCTTAGATTTTCATTTAAAATAAACTTTCCATTTATAACATTGTGTTGATATAATCATATTTGGTTAACGTTTAAATGGATATTTTCATGGTGGCTCAGACGGTAAAGAGTTCGCCTGCAGTGCAGGAGACCTGGTTCTATCCCTGGGTCAGAAAGTTCCCCTGGAGAAGGGAATGGCTACCCACTTCAGTATTCTTGCCTGGAGAATTCCATAGACAGGGAAGCCTGGCGGGCTACAGTATATGGGGCCGCAGAGAGTCAGACACTACTGAGTGACTAACACTTTCACTTCCCTTGGCGGTCCAGTGAGTGGTTAAGAATCTGCAGTTTCACTGGCAAGGTCATGGGTTTGATCCCTGATTGAGGATAGGGGATCCTGCCTGCCGGATCTGCAATTTGCAGCCAAAAAAAAACTGAAGAAGAATTAAATGAATATTTTCTTTTTATTTTCAGAGTCATCTGAAAGCTTCTGAACATGCTGCTGATATCCAGATGGTGAATTTTGACTATCATCAAATGGTTAAAGGAGGAAAGGCAGAAAAATTACATAGTGTTCTTAAACCTCAAGTCCAAAAGTTTCTGGATTATGGAATTTTTCATTTTGATGGAAGTGAAGTTCAAAGGTTTGACTTCTCTGTTTTTCCTTTCTTTAAATCGGAACTTTTGTGTAATGTCATCTAATGTCTTTATTATACCTGATTCTAAGCTCGTTGTTCTCCCTTTCTCACGGTAGCTAACCTCACTGGGCACGTGCTGTGTGTGGGTCAGGCAGTGCACGTAGTCTTCACAGTGATTAGTAACAGCTGTAGGGTCCGTTCTGTTGTTAGCCATTCACACTGCAGGAGGTGGGGGCTGAAAGCTATCGTCTTCCCACGTCACGTAAGTAGAAAGTGTTAGAGCTCAAATTCATCTGGCTCCAAATCTCATGCTGCTTTCTCGTAAAATTAATGTCATAATATTTCTTAGCCTCAGTAAAGATTATTTAATGCAAATAAAAGACATTGGTTATTGTCTGTTCTACTGTAGAACTGCATGGTTATAAATCTGAAGGTATGTTTAGCTCCTGACTACTGGCCTCGTTAAAAATAAGTGGATGTGATTGAATGGAGAGATATGTAATAAAGAGCAGACAGCAAAATGTTAGTGCTTGTAGAATCTGGATGGTAGGTATATGGATGATCACTGTAAAATTATTTCATCTTTTTTGTGTATTTGAGAATTATCCAGGAGAATTGAAGTGGGGAGAAAGTAGATGCTAAATTTTAATCAGCTTAATTTTTCTGTTTGTTTTAGCTTTTGTTATTTTTGTTTTAAACTGCCCATTTAGTTTCACTGAATTTGTTTCAGGTGCCAGAGTGGTACAGTTCGAACAAACTGCTTGGATTGTCTTGACAGAACAAATAGTGTGCAGGCATTCCTTGGATTAGAGGTAAAAAATAATAAAATATGTGTATGGAACTTAACATCAAATTCCTTTTTCAGTGCTTTTGTGATATTTATGTTTGTCATTAATTATTTTTCACAAAATGAAATTATGTTTCATTTTCACAAATAAAGTTTTACTTCACTTCTAGGTTTTTTCTTTCAAGTAGTGTCCCTTTTCATTTAAATGTTTCCTTTATCTGTTCTAAATGCTTTCTTTAGATAGCTTCTATTCCCTTTTGTTGTTCCTTAACTTTGCCTTAAAAAAAGAGCCTGCTATTTATACTGTTTTAGTAATTGTCTCACCTGCCTGTCTTTTGGAAAAGCAAAATATATATATATTTTTTTTATTCTCAATGTTGTCATTTTTTAAAAAATAATTTTGTTATTCTGTTTTTGGCTGTGCTGTTTCAGTGCCGCATGGGCTTGTTTTCTGGTTGTGGCAAGCAGGGGCCGCTCTCCTGTTGCGGCACTGGTCTTCTCATGGCAGCGGCCTCTTGTCGCGGAACCCGGGTTCCAGCGTGCTCGGGCATCAGCAGCCATGGCTCCCGGGCTCTAGAGCATAGGCTCAATAGTTGTGGCCCACCAGCTTAGTTGCTCCACAGCACGTGGGCTCCTCCCAGACCAGGGATTGAACCCGTGCTTCCTGCGTTGGCAGGTGGATTCTCTAGCACTGAGCCACCAGGGAAACCCTTGGTATTGTCTTTTTAAAAGTCCTTTTGGAATTAAGGAGGATCTATTTTCGCATGTACAAGCCTATAGAATTATATTAACAATCTAAATTAACAATCTAAACCAGTACAGTTTACATAGCATTTTTTAAAAAATTGCTGCCAAAACCAGGATCAGATGAAAAATGTCATTGTTAGAATAAAAGTGAATGAGAGCCAACTTCTCTAACACACTCTTTGTTTAAATTTTTTCTTTAGTGCTTACCTATCAAATTCAGTCTCACTGAGGCGTCATGGCGACTGTGTGACACACTGTAGCAGCGCTTAGGCTCCCAGCCTCGCCGCCTGCGCAGCTCTCAGGGTCGTGGGACTGCACGGGGTCTCATTTAGTTCCCTAGGAGCCTGGCGTAGCTCTCCAGCACTGCAAAAACAGGAATAGAAAGCAAAGGCGCTTACTTCCTCTAGCAAATGATCTTAAATTTGGCTAGAATATTGGTTAATTAGTTACTCTGCAGCTTAGATTCCTTCAGTCTCAAAAGGAGAGTACCATGTATAGAATTTCCTATTAGAAAAATGTATTTTTCATCTAACTAAATTTTGCTGTTTTGCCTTTTTTGAAATCTGTTGTTGAGGATTATCATTATAATTTAGAAAATATGACAGAGAGAAGAAAAGTGAGAGCAGGCATTTGATTATTGGGATTGAGTTTTATGAGATGTCTTGGGTTTGTGTCTTTAGCCACTTCTTAAGTGGCTAAAGACAGTTAGAATAAGCTTGTGAAACACTTGAACGTCTTCACTGGAAGTAGAACAAGTGTTAGTTTTCAGAATCTGACTTAGTGGACTACCCACTGTTTGTTATTAATATTAGGTGTGAGAATACTTACTCCCTAGTAGCTTGACTGGTTACAAAATATACTGCAAGTGTAAGTAAAAGCAAACTACTTGTAGTGAAGACCAGTTTTGCCCAGTTCTTTGAAGAAAGAGATGATAAAGGAGAACCTGGAGGCTTGTTTGTTTTATTCTACATGCCAGTAAAAGAACAGCCCTCGTATAAGTCTAGGCAATTGGGTTAGACCCAGTATAGAGTTTTTAATATTATTTTAGTTTTTGATCCCTGTGTAATTATGGGTAATCTCCATAATACCTTTGATCTTATAGATAAGATAAAAGGAAACACAAGTGGGAAGGAGTTGAGTAAAACTACAGGGGCATAGACTATGACTGGATTCCAAATAAGAGAAATAGACTGGATAAGGATTATACATTGCTTTGACTTTGCCAGGCTTTAAGCCTAAGAGTCATTCAGAGTAAAGATTTCTAAACACATATGCTGTGATGAGGGAATACACATCTCAGTAGGATGTATAGCTCCAAGGTAGCTCCAAGATCCTTGCATTCTTCGAATACTGTGTTCCCCCTGCTTCTCCCTTATATACTTTACTGATACAAATTTGGTACATTCAGAGCTGTCATGACTTTATTCAGAGATATGACTTATTTAAAAATTTTGATATCAATTCAAGAGCAGCTCTGCTTTTCTCATAATCTCCTGACCTTAATTACCCAAACATATAGAACCAAATGCAAAAATTAAAGAAACTTATATATATTTTTAAATAAACTAAGTATATTTCTCTGCTCCAGTGGGTGCTGTTGCATAATTATTCTTTTAGGTGAACAGGATAAACTAGTCTGATTTATAGGAACATTTTTTTTTTCTTCTTTTGGTCCCACGGCTTGTGGGATCTTAGTTCCCCAACCAGGAATTAAACTCAGGCCCTTGGCAGTGAAAGCAGGGAATCCTAACCACTGGACTGCCAGGGAATTCCCTAAAGGTTTGGGACATTTTTAAAAGCTTAATATCATTTAACCAGAAAAAGTTCTTGCTACTACAAGGATTGAGTACTGAGTTACCCGTAGGTTTCATTGATGTGATAATTACTTTAGAAATTGGCATGGGGGGAAATAACAAAGCCTAGTAAACTTGAATTTTCAGAATCCAGACCCACAACATCCTGTAACTATAAATTTTTGGTTTGCTTCTGGTAGTTCTTAAAAGTTCTTAAAAATACATCATAAAGAATGTATTTATATACTTATAAAAGTTTCTTTTCTGCTATTTTAGATGCTGACTAAACAGTTGGAAGCTCTTGGTTTAGCTGAAAAGCCTCAGTTGGTGACTCGCTTTCAAGAAGTTTTTCGATCAATGTGGTCTGTGAATGGTGATTCAATAAGTAAGATTTATGCCGGAACTGGAGCCCTTGAAGGAAAGGCTAAGGTAGATCTAGATTATAAAAGATCCTCTTTTTTCTTCTTTAATAAAGCTTTAAATGAACTCTTTTAGTAGTTTTTTTTTAAAGGTATTTGTTTTAGAATTATGTTTCATCATGTTTTTATGTCCTCTTTATTATCTTCTTCCCTAATGGATACTAATGATTGAATGGATAGTTATTTCCCTAGGTTTGAGAGGTATATTTGTATGAGATATTTAGTTGTTTAGTGATAATCTCCTAGGCTTACATATGTATTACTTCCAATTTTTTTAATGATTTTTCACTTGCATATGGGTTTTAATTTTTATACTGTTTATTTTGATTAGAAATATGTTTTTTTTAAGCCTTTGCTTTTCTTTTCTTTTCTTTTTTTTTTTGTCACACAGGGCAGCATGTGGATCTTAGTTCCCTGGATCAGGGATCAAACCCAGGCCCCTGCAGTGAAAGTGCAGAGTCCTATAACCCCCAGATTGCTACGGAATTACCCAAAATATGTTTTTTTTTTTTTTTTTTTCTTTTTTTAATTAGGGCCGTCTTTGGTGGCCCAGTGATTAAGATTCCATGCTTCTAGTGCAGTGGGCGTGGATTCCATCCTTAGCTGGGGAACTAAGATCCCACAGGCTGTGCAGCACAACCGTAATTAAAACAAAAGTTCCCCCTTCCCCAAATAATAGTCTTACCAATAAAGGGTCTTACCTTATTTGATTTGTGTCCCCAGTACTTGCCACAGTACATACAGTTGGATAGATGTGTGACAAGTGCTGGATGGACAAATAAATCAATGGTCAGTTTATGCAACACCACCTATGAACCCAATGCTACTAGGGCTGAAGTTTTTAATCTTTTTCTTGTCTTCCTTGACAAGGAGCCTGTCAAAATGTGCCTTTGCAAGTGTGAGGTGTGGATGTAATTTGTATGTCATCATTATTTTTTATTTGCTGGTATTACCTACAGACTGCTTCTGCTTTAGTGTTTGTCCCTTACTGAGGGACTTTGGGTACATACTTGAAATATTTTTCATTATTGACCTTAAATATTGACCTTTTATGGCTTCTGGATTCAGCTGAATTTATAAATGTACTACAACCTTACAGTTTCTCAGATTATCCCAGGAATAGAAACAGAGGCATTTACCACTTGTATAGTTTCATATTTAGTCTCTTCAGTATAGCAGCTGAATTTCATCATCTCAAAGTCTTCTGTTTTCCACCTCTTCCTCTTCTTCTGTGTCTCATAAAATGCCACGACTCTGTTCAGAAGTATTGGCCTTAGCCGCAAAGTTCCTTTTGTTCAACTCAGAAATAATTTGTATTGACGTTTACAAATATTTGCTTCTTAAATGGTCCCTATTTTAAAAAACCTGATGTTGTTAAACTTTCATGTATTTTTTAAATAAACAACATAATTCTTGCTTTTAAACCTGATTCTCTACAACGATTGCTTAAAATATTCTTTTATGTTCTGCCTCTTTGTTTCTGCAGTTGACTGTCTATGTACAGAGGTTATATTTTCAGTGATCTTTTCTAACAAACTAGATATGAAATTTTATGTATTAAATATACTAGTCTGAATTGACCTGAAATCTAACATCTGAACTGCTCTTTCTTTTCCTTTCTCTGGGTTCCTTTTGATTAATTGCCTGATAATGTGAATGGTGAGTCTCTTTTTTTAAATAATGTCATTTACATTCGTTTTATGGAAGGAAATAACATTTTTAAGCCTCAAATTCTCATTTCTTTGAGGAATAAAAATTACATATTGCAAACTAAAGGTTTTTTTGACAGGTTTTAACTTTTTTTTTAACAGTTATCAAAATATGTAAGGTTAAAATATCTTTACAGTAACTAACATACCTGAGTGAAATATACATTCATTAGAAGTTACAACAGCTCTCTCAGTGTAGGAATTGGCATACATTTTGTATTTTCATATTTACATAGGCAAAATGAGCTAAAATAAACAACTGTAGTTTTTGTGTTATAGGCTACACCTTCACTCTCATATTCAGTTTTGTTTTTAACTAACATAAGTTTCTTGGGAGCAATTTCAGTTTTATTTTTCCACTGTTAATGTACTTTGAAGTTTTTCTGAGAACATGGAAATGCAGTGTGTCCTCCTTTGTCTCCTCTGCTTCTCCCCACCCATCCCATCCATCCCCAAGCCTAACAGTTACAATAGAAGAAGTGATTTCCTTGTCTTGAATAAGAACATTTCAGCCTGTTTCCTTTCCAGTAAACAGTTATGCACGTTTACTGCTCTAGATGTCATCAGTGGATGCAGTTGTGGCACTGAGCCTCTTCTGTCTCTCTGCAGTGCTATTATCCAAAAGAGGAAAGGAAACAGTGACAATGTGCCAATTTAATGTGATGGTTTGATATTCAGAATGGAGTGATAAGGTCCTTCTTACTACAGTGAAGTCATATACAACTTATCTAAAGTTTCAGAATACCTACTGAGTGAAAACAATTTAGAATGAAAGTCCATGCTTTTTTCCCCAACAGGCTGGAAAGTTAAAAGATGGTGCTCGTTCAGTTAGTAGAACAATTCAGAATAACTTCTTTGACAGCTCCAAGCAAGAAGCAATTGATGTTTTGCTCCTGGGAAATACTCTAAATAGTGATTTAGCTGACAAAGCTCGAGCCCTTTTAACTACTGGAAGTTTGCGTGGTAGGCGTACTTACTTTATATTTTACTTTATGTTGTCTATATTCCTTCTAAAAGTCCAAGAGGTGAATATAAACTTATTTCCATATGTGCTTTCTAGTTTGAGTTGATTAAGATAGTTTTTTGAAGGAATTTCTATCAATGTAATTTTCTAAAATTCCATTCTCCAAAGGAAGTTTGATTCTCCTAAAATATTTATAGCATTAGCAGAATTATTAAGCTGTAAACTGAAGCCCATGCATGTTTTCTTTTATAGATTATGATTGAGGGGGGAAATGATTTAAATATTGCTAACTTTATTTAAGGCAAGATTTCATAAAATATTCAACTAGTACTTTCAGTATTCAGTAACCTAATTATGTAGAAAGCATTGCTTTATTGAAAAAAGCAACACCTATTCTGATTATTTTACTAATCACCACCCCAGATGTTTCTATAACTTGGTCTTCTTTTTAATTGCTGCTGTTTGAGTAAGCTTTAAATCATATTAATAATTTTAAAATGTTGCTTATTATTAGACACTGTCATCCCCAGTTTTAATATTTGACATAAAATATATGTCAGGCTTTCAGAATAGCTGTTGATTTTTCACTGTGTTTCTTTAAAACCAAAAGAATTTGAGCTCATGTCAGTGAGCATATTAAGCAGGATCATGAGAAAACTCAATATGCATTGTATTAACTTATTAAATTAGACTCCATTAATTTCATTTTTTTTTTTCCTATTTTAGCTTTCCAGCACTCGGAACATTTTTTTTTTTACTTCTTCTGTTATCCCCCAAAAGAACCCTTTCAGTTTTCCCTGTTCAACTAGGAGAAATTGTTCCTCAAATAACCTCCTCATGGGTTATCACTTGTTATCATGGATTCTTTCAGAATTCTGCATGGTGCTGAAGGTAGTTAATTACAGTCAGCTCCTCAGGGATCTGTGAATAGGCTGGGGGACTGAAATCTACTAAAGCTCTGAAAACCAGGATCTGATCATAGCTACTGCTTTTGACTTCAGGCTTTCTTCCTGGCTTCCAGCAGTAGACACTGACTCATTTGCGTCTTATCACCTCTTTCCACCTGTGCCTGCTTTGATATGGAGGCATTAGTCAGCAACCACTGAAAGTAAGCTATTGAAGGAAAGAGAAGTGAGGGACCTGAATAACTCCCAGACTTGATCATTAGTTTTTTAGTTTCCTGCACATTTTACTATGTGAAAAACGTACCCTTAGAGAACAGTACAATCAGTTCTGCTATAGCTCTTATTCTCAGAATGGGAATTTATTCCAACAGGGATGCTATGTCAGGAAAAATTGTGAGTATAACGCCAATTCTGTAGTAGTTCATGCATGATTTCACTGATAGTAGTAGTGCTAGGGAAATGCAGAAAGCTGCACTCAGCGGAACTGAGGTGGATAGAAATATACAAAACACACATATTCATGTGCATAGACCTCTCCCTCCCTCCGTTCACCAGCTGTGTGATGAGCCAGATCCTCCTGTATCTGATGTCACAACTTACTTTCCAGTTTCGGAGAATCCTTCTTCCAGCATTCACAATTGCTCACAAGCACAGTCCTCTTCCTGCCCATTTCTCTAAGCAAACCTCAAGTCTTTTTCAAGATAGAGTACCATATGTTAGATGTATTTGTCCATTCCTTAACTGTTTAACATGTATCGGGTTCTGCTACTGTTTTTATAGCAGGTTCCTATCTTGGCACATCATTGCTGAAGTGTTTGAATGTTGTGCCCAAACCCAAATATTTTTGCCATAAACCCCGTGCCTGTAGGAATTTGCACCATCTTGCATAACATGGTCATTCTGTTGGAATGTATGTGTTTTTTTAATAACTGAATTGATTGTACCTGTCAGCTGGTTAGTCCCAGAAAGAATACTCCAAGGTGTGCGTTAGGGCAGTATCTGCAATATTTCAGTGTCTTCCAGCCTCTTAGGTTTTCGGATTCGTATTCTCCCTCAGAAGTATGTGCACTTGCACACTCAACGGACATACATATGGGACCGGCCTGGAAAGCAGGCCTAGAACCTTCTGATTGTGAAACTCTGCACATCACTATGTCCCTGTAGGATTTTTCTTAGATACAGTGGGTTTACATCAGTTATTGTCATTTATTTTATCTTTGGTATCCTTCAGCCATCAAAAAAAATTGTCATCAAATTAAATCAAAAGAAAAAAGTGAAGCTGTTTGAGGTTTTGTCATAATACTCTAGACTTCAACTGTAACTTACTATGTTACTAATGATTCTTTGTTTTCTTCTTGATGCATCCGTAGTTTCTGAACAGACATTACAGTCAGGTACAGTATAGAAAATCAACCTGTCAATAAATGCAACTTTATCTCAATTTTTTTAAAAAAGTGGATGTTGTATATAAATAGAGCCACAAATAAATGGAAACTTTATTTTGCCCTCTTATTCTGACAGGATAAATTGATGCTTTGTTTTAATCTGAGAAAAAAATTTTAAGTTTGAGAAAACAGAGTACTTCATTTAGAAGGAGCTATGCCAAGCTCTTTGTCTTCTTGTAGTAAGTGCTTAATTTCAATTAAATATGGGTCATCTAGTTTTAATTTTACTTTCACATTTCAGTGAACAAACATTATTAGTATTATATTTTACCCTTTATTGTTGTTTAGTCGCTAAGTCATGTCTGACTCCTTTACGACCCCATGGACCATAGCCCACCATGTTCTTCTGTCTATGGAATTTCTCAGGCAAGAATATTGGAGTGTGTTGCCATTTCCTCCAGGGGATTTCCCAGCTCAGGGGTTGAACCTGCATCTCTTGCATTATCAGGAGGATTCTTTACCACTGAGCCACCAGGGAAGTCCTGGAAAAAACCTAGATGTGACTCTTACAGATTAATGTCAAAGTACTACCTGTGATATTTACAACTACTCAGTAGTGCTTATCACACACACAACATTTTAAAAAAGAGATTGACTCATTTTCTCTTATGGTATGTGAAATATTTTCTGAAACTGGAAGACCTGCACTAAAATATGATCTGAAATCTTTTAAAAAGCATTAAGATTGCTAGCAAAGTTAGAAGAGCCAAGTGTGTAAGACCTAAAGGTCTTATTTTTCTTGTCATTCTGATTCTTAAAACTCTCATACCTTTATTCTCTGGACAAGGTTTATGATCTTGTCTTTAAACTTGAATCTGTGGTGAAAGGAACTCTTGCCAGAAACTTTGCTGAAAAGGTATCTTTTCTTCCCTTCACTTAAGATTTGGTATCACTTAAGATTTGTTTCACTTAATTATTTTTGTGAGTGTTTTAGACACTATGGGTGAATTTTTTGAGAAGATGGAGGAAGAGAGCACTTGTATTTATTTTTGAACTAACATCATGAAATCCGTTTTCTGAAATGATACAATATTTACGGATGGGCATCTGTTTGAGCAGAGACACATTTCTTTCTGCACATTAAGGTGCCAACCAGTTTTTTAAGAAAAGAATAAACTAGGAATTTTAAAACTTTTTACCCCATTTATAAACTGACTTTAGTAGCTTACTCAACGTGGCGACATATTTTTCTTCACACAATTCATTGTATGTCTTGCTGCATATTTTAAGCTGTTAAATAATTATAGAGCTTGTGTTTTCATGTAGAAAGGATTGTAAAAGCTGTTTTCATAGTAGTAACAATGGCAGTGACTTCAATTAGAAAGACCAGTGTTGATCTTAGAGAAGGATTCTTTATCCAGGTTCAGCCAACTTTCAGATAGCCACATCAACAGGCCAGAAAAAGAATCTGCCTTCATTCCCACCAGACACCTCTGTGCAAGTAATCAAATAGCAGGGTTAGAAATGTGTACATGTGCCCCTAGGGACAGTGAGGATGTGCTTGTCACCTGGGTCTGCAGTTCCTCATGGGATTCACAGGTCAGACTACTTTCATTCTAATCCAAAAATGTCATTTGCCTTTTTCACTCTTTCTTTCAAAAGCCTCCTTGCTGTACCTTGGTATCCATTCCAAAAATAATAATTAATATCATAATAAAATAAGATCACCTGGTGAAAGGTGAAGATCATTTTGATTTCTGTCTCCTCTTGGCAGTTAACGACCCTTTTAAGGGCATATTCTCTATCATTATTAATACATTGAAGTCCTAGGAAGTTTCTGTTCACTTTAAGTGCCAGGATTTGAAATGAAATGTAGTTTAGAAGGCAGAAAGTTAGGTGGAAGCCAAAAGGTAAGTGGAGAAGAGAGATTGAGGATTCAAAGTGTATTTCACGTGTATTCCTTTAACCATTATTTACTGAACACTCAGGATGTATCTGGAGAAGGAAATGGCAACCCACTCCAGTGTTCTTGCCTGGAGAATCCCAGGGATGGCGGAGCCTGGTGGGCTGCCGTATATGGGGTTGCACAGAGTCGGACACGACTGAAGCGACTTAGCAGCAGCAGCAGTGTGTACCAGGCACTCTTCTAGTCTGGAGATGTTGGAGCAAATAAAATAGACCAAAACTGCTATATAGTACATGGAACTCGGCTTAATGATCTGTGGTGACTCAAATGGGAAGGAAATCCAAAAAAGAGGGGATGTGTGTATACATATAACCGATTCCCTTCGCTGTAGAGCAGAAACTGACACAACATTATAAAGCGACTATTGGGGCTTCCCATGTGGTGCAGCAGTAAAGAATCCGCCTGCCTATGCAGGGGGCACAAGAGACGCGGGTTCGATCCATAGGTGGGGAAGATCCCCTGGAGGAGGAAGTGGCAATGCGCTCCAGTATTCTTGCTTGGAAAATTCCATGGGCAGAGGAGCCTGGTGGGCTATAGTTGCAAAGAGTCAGACATGACTGAGCACATACACTCACACACCCCAATAAATAAATAAAATGAAAGGATATTCATTCTGGGAGTGTTAGTCACTCAGTCGTGTTCTACTCTGTGACCCCATGGACTGTAGCCCGCCAGGCTCCTCTGTCCATGGAATTCTTCAGGCAAGAATACTGGAGTGCGTTGCCATTTCCTACTCCAGGGGATTTTCATGACCTTGGGATTGCATGCGGGTCTCCTGTATTGCAGGCAGATTCTTTACTGTCTGAGCCACAATACTATCATATTATCAAGCATATCCTCTTCTGGATATATATTTGCATACTGAAGTGGGTAGCCATTCCCTTTTCCAGGGGATCTTCTTGACCCAGGGATCAAACCCAGGTCTCCTGCATTGCAGGCAGATTCTTTTACCATCTGAGCTACCAGGGAACCTCCATTCATTCTGGTTTCCCCCCCACAAAAAATAAAAATAAAAATGAGATTGACCAACATTTCTGCCCTCATGGAGCTTCCATTTTCGGTGAGGGGTGACAGTTAACAGGATAAATAAATAAAATGCATAGTTTGTACATGGTAATAAACACCATAGAGAAAAGTAAAGCAGGGAGCTGATATGGACAGTAAGAGACAGAATGCACATTTTAATAAGCTGATCAGGAAAAGCCTCACTGCAGAGTTGATGCCTGCAGGCAGCGAGGGAAGAATGTTGTGAGCAGTGGAAGCATCCAGTGCAGAGGGGGTCCAGGGCCAGAGCAGTGAGCGAGCAGAGCTGGGATGGCAGCTGAGGGTAGAAAGGCAGGGCAGGTTGTCTGGGGTCTTGTAGAACATTGTGAAGACTTGGTGTCGCCTGTGAGCTGGGAGGCTTTTAGTAATGCCTTCATTCTCCAGCATCTCATTATTGTCCGTGATTTGTGTTTGTGTCAGGGAGCTCTTTTTCATCAAGCTTCCTGTCAGTAGCTAGAGTCCTATATGTCATGGTTCTTGAACATCTTTGTTTGGGGAGAAATAACTTATTTTTACTAGCTTTTGAATGAAAGTTGTCTGGAAGTCAGTTGCTATATTCCTTAAAATTTGCAATCTCTGATTTTGTGTATCATAAAATGATGTACTATTTCACTGAAACAGAACTGTTTTGCATGTTTTATGTTGCTGCATTAACTTTGTAATAGTTTTTTTTTACTTGGGCTGTTTTACTTCACGTAGTTGATATTTTAAAAGTGTGTTGGTTACTTGCATTGTATTGGGCTCTGTGTTCAAGGCTTCTCTCTCTTGTGCCTGTGCATGTATTTGATGCTTGTTTGTGCCGACGATGGTAATTGTACTTTCCAGCCATCATTTCTCAGTTATGAAGATCAATTTTTGTAAGTGTTTTCATGCAGCCAAAATTTTGTTGTATTTTGTTTTTGATCAGCATCTTCTAAAGTCCTAAAGAGCATGTGTGAGAATTTCTACAAGTATTCAAAGCCCAAGAAAATTCGAGTATGTGTGGGCACCTGGAACGTGAATGGCGGGAAACAGTTTCGCAGCATAGCTTTTAAGAATCAGACCCTTACGGACTGGCTTCTTGATGCCCCCAAGTTAGCTGGCATCCAGGAGTTTCAAGGTTGGCTTCTTACAATATGGATTTATTAACCCTGACTCTGATGTATTAACCTAGAAAACAAATGGGACACTTCACAATATGCATTACTTTATAAAAGAAACTTCTATATATACATTTGAAGACCAACATTCTTCTTAGAGATCAAAACTCTTCAAATCTTAGGTCTTTTGTATTCATAGACCTTTCTCTACTACTTCATAGGAACCCATGGCAAAGTGAGAAATCTTTTTCTTTGTTATTTGATTCTCGGAAAATGTAATCCATACATGAGTAGATAACTCTTTTGTGTGTGGGTTTGTGTATTTATTTTTTTAAGATGTGATTTTTTTCTCCTGTTTTTATTCTTTAAACTGATGCATAGCAAATTTATTTTGTGATTGAGGATTTTTCAAACCTAATGTATTTCATTTTTCAAATATAGTCCTTTATTTGCTAAGATAAGAAATAGGGTAGGTCATGAGTAGGCTTATAAAACTCATTTTGACATTTATTGTCCCTTTATACAGAACAGTACTGATTCATCCTTGTGAAAACTCATCACTGAATTTGGGTACTTTACCACCAAGCTCTTACTAGCCAGTACCAAGCATTAAGCTGAGGATGTTTGTATTAAAATTTTTAGCTAGAATCATGGATTTGAGGACTCTTTGCTTAAGTCAACTTGAATTCCTTTTTAAAATGGTACACATTTACCAAGTGTTATTTATGAAGGGGATATGTATAGGAAATACTGTGAGATATAGATTTTTCTTTTTTAGTTGCCTTTAATCAGTCACACCTTAAACCCTGGGAATTTCCCTAAAATTTACTAAAATGCCACTTTTCATTTACATTGAACCTAACTTGGAATTGTAGCTGTAGTATTAATAGTAATAACAATAATAAAAGAACAGCTAAACTACTATTGTGAGCACTTGACATCTATTCATTTAATCATTATAACAGACCTAATACATAGCCACTGTTAGTATTTCAGTTTCCCAGATGAGGAAACTGAGACACAGGAAGAGAAGTGACCTGCCCAACGTCATGCAGTTAGCAGTGACAGAGCCAGGATTTGAACTCAGGCAGTTTGGTTCTGGAGTTGTGCCGCACTGCATTTTATGTGTGAACTTGGGCAAGTTGCTTAGGTTCTCTGGAGCCTCAGTTTCCTGTCTGTAAATAACAGGCAGATATAATCTGTCTCATAAGGTGTCTGTAGTAAAAGAGAAGATTCACATGTAAGCCTTGCACATAATAGCAGTCAGTAAACACTTTAAAATTTTTATTCCTCAGTATTTATTCATGGTGTTTATAAGCTCTTTCTCTAGCTGTTTGTCCCATTTCTGAATGCTTGGGCCACCCAGGCTACCCTGGGCTTGCTTATCTAAAGCAGCTCTGTTCTCTTTTGGTCAGCAATGGGAGAGCTAATGGCTAGATGAGAGGGATTGGTCTGAAGCCCTGACTTCCCATTTTCCTAGATTGCTTCCACCTAGGAATTTCCAAATTAAAGTGTAAAATTCCCTCTCAACTGTTTTCTCTAATTTGAGTTGGTTACTCACCCATCTTATTGTTTGTGCTCTTTCTGAAAAATTTCTTGGTGGCTAAAGAAGGGGATTTATGTATACTTAGGGTTGATTTGTGTTGTTGTACAGCAGAAGCCAATACAACATTGTAAAGCAATTATCCTCCATTTAAAAATAAATAATAAAAAAATGTTTTTAATTAATTACCTATCCATTTGGATTCACCTTTTAGCCTTTGAGAAGCGGCGTGTTTCTCTGTTGTCCGTAGTTCAAGCTTTAGCAAGAGTTCTTTCAAAAATGATTTCTGAAAGGACTTAAGAATCTTCAAGAATAATAGTCTTCAAGAAAAGCAAACTTAGGTCACCTAAATAGAAATTGAAAGTAATTTTGTCCCCCTCATGGTTTTTTGCCTTTAATTTGCTTTTGGTTAAACTTGAAACACAAAAATGGACTTGTATGAGATCTGATGTTCATCTTAGTTCTGTTGGGGTAGGGAAGTTGCCATTTAACTAAGGCCATCTTTTAAAAGCCTTTCTTGGATGCTTCATTTTAGATAAAAGAAGTAAACCAATGGATATATTTGCAATTGGTTTTGAGGAAATGGTAGAGTTGAATGCTGGAAACATTGTGAATGCAAGGTAAGCCAGCCAGGTAACACACAGGGAAACTTTCTAGTTGATGAACATGGGGGGGCAGCTAACTAAGTACTTATTACAAGGATAGATAAAAGATAATATATGTGAAGATGCTTTTTAAACTGTAGTTCAAATAGTAGTTCTCAAACTTTTTGGTTTCAGGTCTTTCTACACTCTTAAAAATGTTGAAAATCTTAAAGAACTTTTATCTCTTGATACGTATCACGTTAGAAATTAGAGACAAAAATTTTTAAACATTCAGTTCATTTAAAAATAACAATAATAAACTCATTACATGTTAACAAAAGTAACACATTTTTTTTTTCTGAAAAGTAACTATTTTCCAAAACAAAAATTTACTAAGAGGGATGGCATTGATTGATAGTTTGCAAATCTATTTAGTCTGGTTTAAGATGGCTGGGTTGTCACATCTACCTCTGCATTAGTCTGTTGCAGTATGTTGTTTTGATTGAAATATATGAAGAAAATCACATAAATATGTAGTTGGAAACCAAAATATTTTAATAGCCTTTTTAGATTATTTCTTCTCTGATAATACTCAGCAAATAGTCATTTTTAACGGTTAGTTACAGTGTGGAATCTGAAACCATAGTGATAAACTTTTTGTGCTCAGTTATACTAAAACATCGGTCTGTCTTTTAGCCTTGCATGATTTTGACACGTCATTCATTAGGCATTTGGAACATATTAGTTTACTGAATTATGTAGATCTTTCAGATTTTGATACATATCATTATACAGTATCAAAATATCATATTGGTTAATTTCACCACCAGATTAATTTCATCTCTTCAGCAAATTCTTCAAGTATTGGGAAGCTGTCAAGATCACATAGCAAATACAGGTTTATCAAAATTCCCCCTTTTTCTTCAAAATGTAAATTTTTTTATTAGAAATATACACCATGGATCATGTCCCTTGAAAACACAGGCATGGTTGAAAACATGTTTGCCAGATAATCTAAATCTGAATAACAGTAGTGTGTCTGTCACTAGTTATTCCAAGAAAAAATTGTATTCTATAAAAAAAGTGGCATTTCAGCTCTGACCTCAGACTTGAGTGCTTTTTTCTGAAACAGCCATCATGTGTGTATTCATTGTGCAGCAAAAGTGGTTGGTTTGTATTTTTTCATTCATTACACAGAATACTAAAAAGATGGGCTTCTAGGATTGAGCTTTGACAAAGTTACTAATGTTTACTGCTTCATCAGGATGTTCTTAGGTGAAATGGCTGTTTGTGCTTGCTGTTGGAGGTTCTTGGGGTTTCCCTGTTGGCTCAGACAGTAAAGAATCTGCCTGCAATGCAGGAGACCCAGGTTTGATCCCTGGTTTGAGAAGATCCCTTGGAGAAAGGAATGGCAACTCATTCCAGTATTTTTGCCTGGGAATAACCATGGACAGAGGAGCCTGGAGGGCTGCAGTCCATGGAGTCACAAAGAGTGGGACGCGTCTTGGGCACAAACTTAATTACTCTGAAAATGTATAAAGAGAAAGACAAGCATTTTTCCTACCTTCTTTGTATAAACATGTTTCATAATAACTGGATAGTTGATAAAAGCTCTTTACAGAAGAATTCCAATTCATTACAAATGCCCATGGAATGCTGAAATTATGAAATCAACATGTTGTAACCTCTGTTGATGGAGAAGGAAATGGCAACCCACTCCAGTATTCATGCCTGGAGAATCCCATGGACAGAGGAGCCTGGCAGATTGTGGTCCATGGGGTAGCAAAGAGTCAGACACAATTGAAGCAACTTAGCACGCAACCCCTGTTGAAATAACGGATCTAGGCAATGATCATCAGTTGATGTTAAAACCTTATAGAAGGATCAGTGGAGGAGCTTCTTTATAAGGAGTTAATTGTCACAGTCTGAACAGCCCATTAGATGTAATATCTCAGAGACTACATGCTTCCTGCTGTGATGCAAGGCTGACTATACCACCATGAGGTTATTTTTGCCAAAACAAATCAATAAAATTGAATCACGCTTCTGTAGTTACCAGTTTAAAACAAAGCTGACAGAAGTACAAGGTATCGTGAAGACACATCAGGCAAATCCAGACTGTTAAACATCTTGCAGACAAATAATCCAGCTTCTTAAAACATAAAGAGCATTAAAAAAGAGGATGGGACAAGCCGAGAGACAGTTAAAGACTGAGAAAGACCTGAGGAGGCAACCAGCACATGCAGTGTGTAGACCTTGTTTGGACCTTGTTTTACAGAAACCAACTCTAAGAAACTGTTTTTTTTTTTTAGATAACAGGGAAATGTAAGTATGACCTCAGTATTATATTGAGGAAGTGTTAATATTTAAGTGTGATAATGGCCTTTTGATTACAGAAAAATAAAAATCCTGTTGCATTAGTGATGCTTAGTAAAGCATTTTTGGGTGAAATGGATAATTTTTTCTCAGATTTGTCGTAAAATATTCCAAGATTAGAAAAAGGGGTGGGGAGTTATGGAAGAAGAAAGATTGGCAAAATGTGGATAATTGTTGAAGCTGGGCATATGGTGGTTTATTTTATGATTATCTTTTTTGTATGTGTTTAAAATTTTCCATAATAAGTTTTTAAAGAGATATTATAATTCATAGAAATAAGAAAAAGGGGAAAATGTATCTGGAAGCATGTTCTTGTCTGGTATCCTAATGAATATATGAGGAAAAAATAAAGTGTACAAGCTTGAGATTACTCACACAGTGAGCACTTTAATAAGAAAGCTCAAATTTTCTTTGTAAAGGAGTCATAGGATAGACTTTTGACGTGTGATGTTCTTTTGGCTCAGTTTTCGGTTTTCCTTTTTTAAAGGAGACAAAAACACCCAGCCTGCATAAAGATTTCACTGTTGGTGTGGATTTCATGATGTCACTAATTTTATTAAATTTGGGCATATTGATAACTGTCCTACAGAAATAGGCTGTATTACTGTCACCGTCTTTTTGAAGATTCCCTTGTTAATTTTCTGGTAGCACAACAAATCAGAAACTCTGGGCTGTGGAACTTCAGAAGACCATCTCCAGAGACAACAAGTATGTGCTGCTGGCCTCTGAACAGTTGGTGGGCGTCTGTCTGTTTGTTTTTATCAGACCACAGCACGCTCCATTCATCAGGTGAGTAGACAGACGGCTCTCCTAAGGCTGCCTCCTAACACCAGGTAACCAAGAGGCCTGGCGTATTTGTGGCTTCAGAGAAACACTGACACATGGTTCTTGTTTTTGAGTGTCCTTTTTTTTTTTTTTAATTGAAGTGTAGTTGATTTATATGGACTTCCCAGGTGGCTCAGTGGTAAAGAATCCACCTGCCAATGCAGGAGACACAGGAGACAGGGGTTCAGTCCCTGGGTCAGGAAGATCCTCTGGAGAAGGAAATGATAACCCACTCCACTATTCTTGCTTGGGAAATTCCATGGACAGAGGAGCCTGGTGGACTACAGTTCATGGGGTCGCAAAGAGTCAGACACGACTGTGCACGAGCATGCTTGATGGGTGATAGTTGATTTAAATTGTGTTAGTTTCAAGTGTACAATAAAGTGATTCAGTTACGCATTTGTGTGTGTGTGTATATATATACACAGACACACATATATATATATTCTTTTTCAGATTCTTTTCCCTTATAGGTTATTATAAAAAGTATGGTTCTCTGTGCTATATAGTAGGTCTTTGTTGGCTATCCATTTTATACGCCCTCTCACTTGCACCTTCCCTTTGGTAACCGTAAGTTTGTTTTCTATGTCTGTCGGTCTATTTCTGTTTTGTAAATAAGTTCATCTGTATCATTAAGTAGTATTCCGTTGTATTTATGTACCACATCTTCTTTATTCATTCATCTGTCAGGGACATCTAAGTTGTTTACATGTCTTGATATTGTGAATGGTGCTGCAGTGAACATTAGGGTGCATGTGTTTTTTTCAAATTATAGTTTTCTCCAGCCATGTCCCCAGGAGTGGAATCCCTGGATCACATGGTAACTCTTGTTTAAATATGTTCTTGATTAAAGAATTGCTAATAGTTTCTATCCACTATTTCACAGGCTTCCCTACAAAGTGCCCATGATGTATAGTGTTGTAATTGTGTAATAGACATTCCTTATTTCTTACGCACGCAGAACTATTGAAATTTCTGATCTTTGATTTCGAATTCTTCCTTTTAAAGGGATGTTGCAGTTGATACTGTGAAAACTGGAATGGGAGGCGCAACTGGAAATAAGGGAGCAGTTGCAATACGAATGCTGTTCCACACCACAAGCCTCTGCTTTGTCTGCAGCCACTTCGCTGCAGGACAGTCCCAAGTCAAAGAACGAAATGACGATTTTGTAGAAATAGCCCGGAAGTTGAGTTTTCCAATGGTAAACTCTTGCTGCTTGTTTTCGAAAAGGAAGCTTTCTAACGCATTTCAGTTCACCCCATGTTCTATATCAGTTTTTGAAAAGTTAGAATAACTCCTAGAAATGTCAGCAAATAGATAACTCCTTGTGTTATTACTGTGGGGTTAAATAAATCAAACTTGGCAGGGGTAAGGCAAAGAAAAAGTTGTAAAACATTTTGTGAATTGATTGTTTGGAATTCTGTCTCTCTGCTTCCAGGGAAGGCTGCTCTTCTCCCATGACTATGTGTTTTGGTGTGGTGATTTCAACTACCGAATCGATCTCCCTAATGAGGAAGTGAAAGAGCTTATCAGACAGCAAAACTGGGATTCTCTTATTGCAGGAGATCAGCTTATCAATCAGAAAAATGCTGGACAGGTATATACATACCTAAGATACTTGGATTGGGAAGAAGGGGATCTTTGATTATGAAAACATGCTTTCCCTAAAGTTTTTGTTTGCTTTTTTTTTAACAACCTCTTGGAGTCTATACTTAATAAGTATGTGCTAAGTCACTTCAGTCATGTGACCGTCTTTGTGATGCTATGGGCTATAGCCCACCAGGCTCCTCTGTCCATGGGATTCTCCAGGCAAGAATGCTCAAGTGGGTTGCCATGCCCTCCTGGGGATTTTCCAGACCCAGAGATCAAACCTGGGGCTGTTATGTCTCCTGCATTGGCTGATGGGTTCTTTACACTAGCACCACCCAGGAAGCCTTTACTAAGTATATATATATATCTATAGTTCAACAGATAGAAAATTGCCTTCTCTTTTTAAAAAAAAGAAAAAGAAAGGAAAACTTATAATAATTTCCAGGAGGAAAAGTATATCATATCTTTATAAAATTCACTTTCAAGTAGAAGAATATATTTTTTTTTCTTTCAGTAGTAGCAAATTTAAGATCTTACTCATCAAGGCTGTTTGGCTCTTAAGATCTTATGGTAATCTACTTTCATTTTTTGTTATTTATTTATGGCCATGCCATGTGACATGTGGGATGTTAGTTCCCTGACCAGGGATTGAACCTGCACCTTGCCCTGCATTGGAAGTGCAGGCTCTTAACCACTGGACTGCCAGAGAAGTTCCTGGAAGAATTTATTTTAAAAAAATTTTTAGGAAGAGTTGATTGAGGCCACTTGATATGGTACGGTACCTTTCTGGTTATCAGACTTAAATTCTGATGGATACCATGTAACCTTCTTAGGCTCCAGTTCCTCTTAAGAAGAAGACATCACACATGTGATTTCCAAAATCCTGTACAGTTCTAAATGTTTGATTGCTCAAAAGTCTGGTGGAATTTCATCGTTCAAATTTTTGTACTTTGTTTACTCAGATATTAAGTGAGTGAGATGATAAAGCCTGCGTCCTAGGTAATTTTGTCTTAAGCCCTGTTCCATTCAGTTAGAAGTGTTCTTCAGAGGCACATAGATTTCATGAGTCTCCAGCACATAATAGACATTTAGTGCATGACTGCCTGAATGAAAACAGAATGTTTTTGCCTTTTTGAAATAACTTCCTTTATGTATGTTTATTTTAGATTTTTAGAGGATTTTTAGAAGGAAAAGTGACCTTTGCTCCAACGTATAAATATGACTTGTTTTCTGATGACTACGATACTAGTGAAAAGTGCCGCACCCCTGCATGGACAGACCGTGTCCTCTGGAGAAGACGGAAGTGGCCTTTTGATAGATCAGGTGGACTTCTTCATTTAAATAAGTCAGTGCAGATTTTACAAGGAAGAGGGGAATGATTTAAATATCAGATAAGGCCAAGAGGACTACATTTTTTTCTCAGCCCAGGTTATCTAGAATAAAATAAATACAATTTAACTATAAAACTTGAGGCCTCTCAGGCTGCTCACACTGAGAGCTTTGGTTCCTCAGTGTGCTTCCCGTCAGTGAAGCAGTCACACAGAGACCAGCAGGAAAACGGTCGGTGCACTTACAACCGAGCACTAAGCGAGGTTTCTAGCTGGAGTAGCTCAAGTGGTTTTGCAGATATTTTGAACTGCTACTTGTCTGTTCAATTATTTGTAAAACTCTGGTCATGAAGTCTCAGAAGTAAAGGCTCATCTTAGTTTTAACTAAGTAAAGTGTAATATGATGACCTCACCAAAAAACCCTGACTTAACCGAGTCTAGACTTCATGCCCATTAGCAAGTGTGTCTGGTATCCCAGCCTCAGGCAACTGAAGCTAGTGAAATGAAGGAGCTCCATGTGGTCTGTCATGCTCAGGTGACTTCTCCTGTGTTTTATTTTATTCTGACTGCAGCTGAAGATTTAGATCTCCTAAATGCTAGTTTTCAAGATGAAAGCAAAATCCTCTACACATGGACTCCTGGCACTTTGCTGCACTACGGAAGGGCCGAGCTGAAGACTTCTGACCATAGGTTTAAGCAATCTCCAAATTTCTAATCATGCTTGAAATTTATTTGAAATACGTCATTTCTGTAATGTTCCTAACATGTCTCCCTTCCTTTATGCTGAAGGCCTGTCGTTGCCCTGATCGATATTGATATATTTGAAGTTGAAGCTGAAGAGAGGCAAAACATTTATAAAGAAGTAATCGCAGTTCAGGGTCCACCAGATGGTACGGTGTTGGTCTCAATCAAAAGCTCTTTACCAGAAAATAATTTTTTCAACGATGCTTTGATTGATGAGCTTTTACAGCAGTTTACAAACTTTGGTGAAGTTATACTCATAAGGTGAGTAATGTAAAAAAAAAAAAGCAACTCATGATTCGCAAATAATGTCTTCTGTATTAAAAATTGCCTTACTTAGTATTTGACTAGTAGGTGAGTATTTGTGGAAATTCCCTGGTAGCTCAGTCAGTAAAAAATCTGCTTGCAGTGCCAGGGACCTGGCTTCAATCCCTGGGTTGGGACTATCCCCTGGACAAGGAAATGGCAGCCCATGGACTTAACCATCTGCCTTTTGCAGAACCAGATGCCTCTTGCGTTGTTGGAAAAACATGTTCTCTTCCCAGTGTACAGCAGTTTGGACAAACTGAATAACGTGTTTGAATTTATAGGGAAGAGGCACTGTTAAATTCCTTTCTGTGCTGTTTCATGTGTTTACTGAGGGATGTTGTATAGCTGTTTAGTGGGCAGATCTCTATACTGGGTGCTCTGGCAGACGGAGGAAGAATTGAAGACTCCGTTCCTATTTGGAATCTAAGAAAGATAGGCGTGTGTGTGATGGCTTCCTTAGGTGTTTACCAGAATGGCCCACAGAATGAAGACGGCTTGGTTTCTTGCAGGGTGAGAAGCTTGCCTGAGAATCTTCCTCTCCTTTCTGAGAGTAAATGGGCAAATAGAGAAGAAATTATATTTAGACTTACCTCAAATTGTTTGACAAAGATCTACCCCACAGGTTTAAAATGAAACAAAAAATATCTAGAGATCTTAAGACTCCAGGAAGTCATGGTGAAATTTCCCAATGACAGTAAGCGTTGCCAAGTACAGAAATGCCAAACCACTGGGAGCATCACGTGGACTGTGTGAGTGGGCAGCACAGAAGCAGATAAATGTCTTTCTAAGCAAGTGTAAACTCTTGCTCAGAGTTTACAGTGCTTTTTCCAATGATAACAAGCATCTTGATGAAAGCTTTTGGTTGCAGTTTAACACCGTCAGGGGAGGGGGTAATTTCCCTCGGTTTTGTCTCGTCACAACAAAAATTTGACGCGACGGACATTAAAGCCCTTGGAGTATCACAGGTCTTGGATGGTGTTACAGCTCCCTCAGTTTTATTTAGAAAATAAAGGAAGATACATCCTCGAGGCATGAGGGCATGCTGACCCAAAAGATGGGACGAGAAAAGAGAGCGTGAGTGCTCTCTGGGTGAGAGAGAGTCCAGAGTGTCCATAGGGATGAATGCCTGACGCAGGGCAAGGACCTTCCTGCCTTTTTTCTAGTCTCTAAAGAGCTTGGCGTTACTCGGTAGTTAGAATAGGAAAAAGGAGTCCAGAATGGTGGTGGCTAAAAGGCAAGGGAAAAGCCCTCGAAAATAGGACAGAGGAAGGTCCGAGGACCGGAGTGAGGACCCCAGGTAGAACAAACAGCCCTCCTGGCTAGCCCCGTTTACATAGGGCAGGCCCAGGGGGAGAAAAAAACATATAAAAAGAGGAGCTGAAGGGCCAGGGGTCTCTCTCTCTCCTGCGCATGCACGCTCGTTCTCTGTCTCTCTGTCTCTTGTGCTCACTCGCTGTCTTTCTCTTCTCTTCCCATGTTTTGGGTTGGCATGCCCTCATGTCTCAAGGATGTATCTTCCTTTATTTTCTAAAGAAAACTGAGGGAGCTGTAACACTGTTCGAGAGCTGTGATGTGCCAAGGACTTTAACATCCGTTGCCTCAAATTTTTGTTGTGACGAGACAGAACCGAGGAAAATTACCCACTCCCCTGATAGTGTTAAATTGCAACCAAAAGCTTTCCCCAAAATGCTTGTTATCATTGGAAGAAGTATTGGTAACAGAACAAGTACTGGTAACAAAAAAAGGATAATGTTATCCTGACATTATAAAAGCATGTGATACCTCCTCACCTAGAATATTCTGATCATTCCACCTTAAGACCACCAAGGTAGAACAGACAGGGGAGATACTGAAAGTAAAGGAGGACAGGACTACTGTCCCGTCACCTGTCTGCTAAACTGGTCATCACCTTTGGCTTCAGAGTAAGCCAACCGTTAGGGAAGAACTGAAGTCATCATATGTAAATTGTATGTAAATCTCTTATTTAGGTGGAAATGTAGATGGGGCAGGCTACTTATATTAATTGGGGGGGAAAGTCTAGAATGCTTCTCTCCTATTGAGTAAAAATAGGAAGAAAGTACCAAGCACATTTGGAGTCCCACAGGCCCATAAGTGCTGACAGACAGTTTTAGTAACACTGTATTGGGTTGGCCAAAAAGGTCATTTGGATTTTTCCATACCTTCCCCTAGCGAACTTTTTGGCCAACCCAGTATCTAAAGGAATTTGAATTTGAATGCTTTTAGGGAAAGAGTGCCCTCTACAGGTCACCGCTGGCCCTGTCACTCTCAGGCTTGTATTTTTGCTTCCGGGCGTCTGTAAGTCCTTGCTGATCAGTAATCATTGGACAAGTCGTTGGGTTGGTTATATCTGAGGTACTCATTACGTCTTTTTATTGTTTGTTTTTCTCTTCCTTAAAGATTTGTGGAAGATAAAATGTGGGTTACGTTTTTGGAGGGAAGCTCTGCCTTGAGTGTTCTGAACCTGAATGGGAAAGAGGTAAAGTAGCATTTGTTGAATCTAAACCATTCAGTGATTTAGTGTGAGGACTGTGTTTTTAAGATACATGCAGCAAATTATCTAAACGTGTTTTGAATATCTAGTTGCATGATGCCTCAGATTACCTAACATCCAACATCCTAATTATTTTTTAACTTTGACAGTCTGAAAAACTAGAAGTAGTATGTCACTTCTGTGTTAAGATTTCAATGGAGAGTTTTTCGATTAACTGGTCATTTTGTACTTCTCTGGCGAGCTGTTTATGACCTTAGCCTGTGTTCCCCCCGGGGTATTCATCTTTTGAAGCTCCCTTGATGTTAATTCCTTTTCATAATGTGCTGTACATGTTCTTCCCAGTTCGTCTTGTGACTTTGCTGTGGTTTCACCATATAGAAATTACTGATTTTTAAATTTAATTCTGCCTTTAATATCTTAAGCCTTTCCTCCTCCCATGGTGTCATTAATATTTAAGAGCAGCTCTCAATTTGGCATTCCTTGTCCACTCTTACTCCTTTTTTGAATATTTCTTTTGTCTTTCCCCTGGTCATTTTCCTTGTTTAGTTTTTTTTCTCCCTTCTTTTTCAGCTCTGTCCCTCACCCTCAAGTCTGTGTTACACTTTTAGAAAGTATCCACCCTTAGCTCCTTTAAAAGATTTTCAAAATTCTGAAAAAATAATGTTTCTAGAGAAAATTTTGAAAGTCAGACATTTCCAAACCTCTCCTCTGTCTTTGTTACTACAGTTGTTTCAGCCCAGATCTTCTAGATACAAGTAGATCAATAGGAACTCTTCCGTTTCAGGGGAGAATCTGGAAAAAGTACACAGTGTAAGCAGGGCAAACCTAAAGGATAACCTTCTTGAGCATTTTTTTTCCAGCATCTAAATTTCTTCCTTTTCATTTGGTTCTGATCTCTGCCAAGTGAATATTCTTGATGAAGTGCATCTTAAGTGGCCATTATAGTGATTGAGGCTTAAGAAGACTTGTTAGTATTCTTTGGTGAATGCATAACAAAGGTTGTTGACTTAGAAAAATAAATGGTCCATGAAACCTATTGCCTAGTTCTGACTTCAAACCTCCAGCGTGGATGCTAAATTCCTGTTAAACACTACTGTGCTGTTCAGGCCAGCAGCTGTCAGCCTTTCCAGACTGTGCCATCAAAGAATTCTGATGTCAGTAGCATTTAAGGAAAGTATTTTTTAATAATGACAGGACAGTGTAACTTGATTATAATACATTGATTGTTTTAGACTATACTTTTGTCTAAAAGCTTCTCAACTTTTTAGAAATGTCCATGTGCCAGTTTCACAGATACCAGTCTTTCTGTTTTCCGAATGGTTAACTTTTGTTGAAGATTTAAAATGATGTTAGATTTTCTTAAGTATACTTGTGACATTTGAAATGCTGAAAAGTCTAAATGAACAGGAAAGTATTTTAAGAATTTTCTATATCCTTTCTTTGATTGTCTCATGTGGAAACAATTAATCTGTGGTCAAAAGGAAGTATAAATTTATGTAGCAGAGTTATCAGTGAATTTAGATCTGGCCCAGGAAAGATATTTACTGCAGCAAAGAAAACTTAAAATTTGTGTGCATCCTAGAAAAGAAGACCTCAGGTTAGCAGCAATAGGCTGTTTTGTTTTGGCCACACTGTGTGGCTTGTCAGATCTAAGTTCTGAGGTCAAGGATTAAACCTGGACCATGGCAGTGATGGCATCACCGACTCAAGGGTCATGAGTTTGAGCAAACTCTGAGAGATAGTGAAAGACAGAGGAGCCTGGCATGCTGCAGTCCATGGGGTCGCAAAGAGAGGCCCATGACTTAGCAAGTGAACAACAGCAATGACAGTGAAAGCCTGGAGTCCTAACCACTAGGCCACCAGGAAACTCCCTAACAGGTTTTTAAAGGGAGGATTGGGGACATTTGAAACTAGGTGACAATACAGTGTATGTGAAATGATTTGTGTTGAATGAATCTAGCTGAGTTAAGCCTAAACTATTGTTATAACTTAAACAGACACTTTATTCCAAGATACTTAATTTTCATGCCAATGAATTTTTAATTTTGTATCTCTTTTACTCAACCAGTTATTGGGTAGGACTATAACAATTACTTTAAAAAGTCCAGATTGGATCAAAACTTTGGAAGAAGAAATGAGCTTAGAGAAAATCAACGTCCCCTTGCCATCATCAACCAGCTCCACCCTCCTAGGTGAAGACGCAGAGGTCACTGCCGACTTCGATATGGAAGGTCTGCTCATGGAACACATTGACTTCTATCCTTCTAGACAGGTTTCCTTCTCATTAGCAAAGTCTCAGTCTCCAAATTTATCCTTCTCTTTGTTCTTGTAACACTCAGAGACGTGTTAATCAGATTTGGTTTACATCATATTGTGTGTTTTTTGCTTGTTACTCAGACTTCAGATGTATGTGCCCTTCTGCCATACAAAGGTCAAGACCTTTACAATAGTTAGTTTATGTCCTTGTGTGATATAAGCACAAAGTGGCATTTTTGGTGTGTGGTTTGGTTCCACTGATTGTAGTTAAGGTAGGAGCTCTGTGCAGAAATGAGTTAAAAATATTTACAACCAAAGAGGATATATTTCAAAGTCATTTTAAAAAATTCTTAAAGTGGCTGGGAACACATTTGAAACTGAACCCACTCATGTAGATGTAATCATCTCAAGTTTAAGAGTTGGGCCAGGTTATCTTAATATAATAATTTCCTTAAATGTGATTAAGAAATGTATTTGCTTTTTAATGCTGTATCTGCTATATTATTTTAACATATTTCCCACTATAATGCATACCTTAGTTTATAAAGGGGCAATATATCATATTGTGATATCCTGTACCTCTAGGTAACACATTTAAGAGTTGAACACCTTAGAAGATCAGCTTGTTTTCACATTTCTCTGTTCATTTGTTTGCTTAGTCCACACGTTTATGCAGTACCTTTTATGTGCCAGTTACATGCTAAGTGCTGGAAATTCAACAGATGGCATCCTTGCCATCCCTGAAGTCACAGCTCAGTGGGTGTTACATACAAGTAAGCAGACAGTGACATCCACACACTCATGAACGGTGCTGCTGTAGTTCTTGGGACAGTCGCCTGACTTAGAGTTGGACAGTTAGGAGAATGTACCCAGAGAAACTGAAATTGGGAATCTGAAGACTGAGTGAGAATCAGATTAAAGAGGATAGAGAGACATGAACCAGGAAGAAGGAATGTGCAGAGACCTAAGGGGTACAAAAGGATCTAAGTAGGTGATGTAGATGTGCTTGTGCAGGAGGAAGGGAAGAAAGAGCAGGAAGAGGAGTGGGTGTGGATGGAAGGTGAATTTGTTTTCTGTTTTGTTTAAAGTATTTATTTGTCTGCACTGGGTCTTAGTTGCAGCATGTGGGATCTTGAGCATGCAGACTCTTAGTTGTGACATGTGGGATCTGGTTCCCTGACCAGGGATTGAACCTGGGCCCCTTGCATTGGGAGCACGGAATCTTAGCCACTGGACCAGCAGGGAATCCTGAATTTGGTTTTGAATGTGTTGAAGTTGAGGCATCTTTGGGGTGCATTGGGTCCAGAAGTAGGCTTTGGGCATGTGGGCCTGGCACTCAGCAGAGAACCCGGAGCTTTGATGTTAGGCAAGGCCCTGCGTTTGGATTTGCTGGGCCAGAAGCCTGATACAGAGATGGGAGAAGACTTCCTGGGATGGAACCAAAACTCAGACTTTGAAGGACAGGCAGAAGAAGGCTGCCTATAAAAGGAAAAGCAGAAGAAACGATTAGAAATGTCAGAGCCAGGAGAGTATAGCGCTTAAAGACCAAGTGAAGAAAAGATGACAAGGGAGAGTGATCTATAGCGTCCTCTGTCGCAGGGCGAGAAGAAGTGAGCGCCACAGCTTGCCCTTTGGGCTTGGAACCAGGGGAGGAAGTTGTTGGTGACATTCGGAGAGTTATTTCAGTGGAGTGAAGAAGCCAGACGGTGGTAAATCGGGGTGTGGATGGAAGACGAGGAAGTGCAGAAAGTGTCTGTAGACAACTCTCGACAGAAGTGTGCCTGAGGCGGGAGAGAGATGCAGGCAGTTGCTCTCTGAAGTGTTGTTTTGAAGTGCAGACGCTTGAGGAGCTTAATGCTGATGGAAAGGGCTGACCTGCTGGGGAGGGCAGAGCCCCACCCTTTCCACCCCTAGATAGGGTTAGGTTACAGCTGGGGGCAGGCGTTGAAGAGAGGGCTTCCCGCCTTAGGACTTCCCTCTTCTCCGTGAAGTCTAAGGAGGCGGGGCAGCACACTGTTTCAGGAGGCTTGAGAAGGTTCAAGATAAAGCTCCTGAGAAGCAGTCAGATGGGGAGCCAGCCAGGAAACTGTGGGTTGGCCAGGAGGCCACGGGAGCCCAGACGAGGCTGAGACCACAGAGTTAACACGGCTGCGGTCCTCAGGACCACGCGGTTGTCTGTCTGCAGCACCCAGCAGCCCGTCTGCGGTCGTGGAGAGATGAGACTGCAGGGGTGACAGAAGACTAGTGCAGGAGGGGAGCGGCCCAGAGGCTGTGAGGACAGCTGCAGGCACAGCTGCAGAATCCAGTAGGGGCCCAAGGAAGAGGGGCCAAGGCCTGGGTCCCGGTGGAGTCACAAGAAGGGTAGAGTAGCCAGGGGCAGGACTGAGAGGGAAGTGTTTGAGCTTATTGTTTCAGAGGCACTGCGGTTCGAGGGGCACACGGTGTGGAGTAGAGGAGCATGTCAGCAGAGCAAAGCGGCAGGCTGTTGGTGTGCTATCCACCGCAGCTTCAGTGTCAGCCACAAAGATGATGGGCCCAGTTTACCATCTTGCTCTCTCCTTGGTCCTCAACGAATGGGTTCAAGTGACCAAAAGGTGGGAGATGGGAGATTATGGCGGCAAACTGGGGTTGAGGGCGTTACATAAATTTTGGATAGCACAGCCTCCAAGAAATAAAGAGGCCTTTTTGTTCAGGGTTGGAAGATTAAAGTTTTGGAATTGGAATCAGGTGGCATGGGACTCCCTGACACCACTTCCCGACCCTGTGGAAAACCGAGGTGAGGAGACCTCAGGGGAGAACCTACTCCCGCCTGTTTAATTAAAGCAGAAAGGGTTGCGTGTCAGGTGGGGGCGCCCAGGGCACCAAGTAGTCAGGAGACTTCCGGGGGAAGGCTGTGTGACTGTGTCTGCCGTGAGGGCCTGACCCGAGTTGAGGGCACTGCAGAGGGGCAGTTCCATAGACCTGGAAGGCAGGTTTGGAGGGAGGGCAGCGAGTGTCCGACTCAGCCAGCACTGAGAGTGCTGCTCAACGCGTGTTGAAAGCTGTGGAGTCAACCCAGCTCCAGAGGTTAGCCACCATTGGGCCTCCTGTTGCTCTGAGACAAGAGACTTTTTTTAAAAATTATTATTATTAAATGTGTTTGTTTTTAATTGAAACATAATTGCTTTATAGTATTGTGCTGGTTTCTGCCAATATTGGCATTAATCAGCCATAGGTATTACTATGTCCTCTGTGACTGTCTTTTTTAAGTAATTTAATTAATTAATGGCTGTGCTGGGTCTTGGTTGCTGCGGACAGGCTTTCTCTAGCTGTGGTGAGCAGGGGCTACTCTCACTGTGGTACACAGGCTTCAGTATTTGTGGCATGTGGGATCTTCCCAGACCAGGGATTGAACCCATGTCCATCTGCATTGGCAGACAGATTCTTCACCACTGGACCACCCGGGAAGCCCAGGAGACTATCTTTAATTACGTTTTCTACAAGAGCATTTGCACTAATTCTAGTTGTATGCATATAAACTCCTTATATATGCCCACATGCTTAACTTGTACATGTTTGCAGTATCATCATATTAAGGTGTTTATTTTATGTATTTAACCCCTTAAGCCTAGACTGAGGGGGAAGAAATCTCTGAGAAAGTTAACATGCTGGTAAGGTGGCTGACCTTGCGTTTTCTCAGGTGACGTGGATGACTATAGTGCTGAGGTAGAGGAGATCCTTCCTCAGCATCTCCAGCCGTCTTCCAGTTCTGGCCTTGGCACGTCCCCCGGTTCTTCACCCCGGACCAGTCCCTGCCAGTCACCTACCATATCGGAGGGACCTGTGCCTTCCCTCCCAGTGAGACCAAGTCGGGCTCCGTCCAGAACACCCGGGCCCCCCGCTTCACAAAGTACGTGTTTTATTTCAAGTTTTGTATGACTTCCTGGGCTGATATGTTTGATTTCAGATGATTAAACCTCCGATGCCTTCGGATCTCCTTTGGAGAGCTATTTTTGCTTAACTTTCACATCCGTAGGCTAAAGTGTAGCATGTTTTCTGTGCGTACAAAAGAGGAAACTGTAGATGGTTCCGCCCTAAGTGAAGGGGAAGCTCGGTGCTATCACTAGATGAGAACTTTACTTCATCCTTTCTCTGTGTGGCAGGTTTGTCCATGGCTTATCACTGAACAGTTTTTAAGCATTATGGTCAGAACCCATAACTCTTTGGGCTTAACTATCTATACATTACCTACATTATAATAGGAAGCAGAAAGAGACAAAACAAGTATTTTGAATTCAATTTGATAGTCATGACTCCTCCAAAGTCAGAAGGTTTTTCTCTGGAAGTTGTTACATCACACAGTTCAGTTCCACACTAACCAGTATCCTTGAAAAATACCTTTCATTTCAGCAGTTTCTCAAGCTCCCCCATGCTACTCTTAGAGGACTGTTGTTAAATAGTCGCTGAGTTTTATCTGACTCTTTTCCAACCCCATGGATTGTAGCCTGCCAGGCTCCTCTGTCCATGGGATTTCCCAAGCAAGAATATGGGAGTGGGTTGCCATTTCCTTCACCAGGGGATCTTCCCAATTCAGGGATCAAACTCGCATCTCCTGCATTGGCGGGCAGATTCTTTATCACTGAGCCACGAAGGAAGGCCTCAGAGCTTCCTTCAGTAAATCCAGGATAAGTCACGGCATAGAGAGGAGGCTCTCTTTGCTTTTTCTTCTCTCTCCTGGCCAGCAGATTGTATTGCAAATGACCTAACACACGATACTTCATGCCATCTTGTTAGGGCCACTCAGTAAATCCCCTTTCAGTACCCGGGGCCTGGGTAAGAAGTCCAGAGAGTAACTTGACTGCTCCCATAGTACCAGAGGGTAAGGTAATAGCACAGCTGCTTGTGTTATTGATGCTACAAATGTGTGTCATCCCTCTGTAGTACAGATTTAGAAGGTTAGCAAAATAATTTTATCATACGCCTGTAGAAAGTACATGTGTGCTCATCCCTTGGAGCCTGATCCTCTTACCTAAGGTACTCTTTTCTGGTAGATTCTCCTGTTGACACCCTGCCAGCAACACAGCTGCAGCAGAAAGAGTCTTCCCAGACCCTGGAACCCAAGCGGCCTCCCCCTCCCCGCCCGGTTGCTCCTCCCGCACGTCCAGCTCCCCCACAACGACCGCCTCCGCCTTCAGGTGACAAATCCTTGTATTTCTATCTCTGCTGGATTTCACCACTCTGCTGAAAAATGTTTTGCATGTTTTTGAAATGCTTCTTTCTAGATTTTATCAGTTTTCTGTCATTGGTGCTACTTCCTTAGTTAGCTTTTCTCTAACAAATGGTGTAGGTGTGACAGAACAGCTAGATTCCTGTAACATGTTTTCAGAGCTGGCCTCTTATAAGCGTGCGGGAAACATTTGTTTTGTTTTCGCTAATTTGACGTGGTTGTACTGATTTCTGTAAAGTGCATGGTTTAAATAACCATGAAAAAAAATGAAAAAAAAATCTTAATGCATGATTAGAACTGAAGAACATACATTTTTCTGTTTGCAGTTTAATATATCTGTTTAAATGTTCTTTTAAAATAAGTATAGTGTTGTTTCTGTTAGAAGTATTTGCGTTACATAATAGCTTTTGTATAGCACCAAGATATGAATATGTAGTCTCTACATGATATTTGACATCTTGGAAACTATAGTAAATCTTTGACATTTCAATTCTTTATTTAATGTCATTTCCTTTCTGCTGCACATTCTCTTCTGAACTATAAGGGGCTAGGAGTCCTGCACCTGCTAGAAAAGAGTTTGGAGGTAACCATTTATATTTGTTATAATATATGGATCTTAGTTCATTAATTTTTTTGGAGTTTGAGCCCTGTAACTCAATGACATTTTAGGTTGGTTTGATGAAAGCCAAGATGAATGACATTTATAGGCCAACTTAAAAATAACTCCAAACTTCCATTATATTTCTGGTAAAAGATTAGAGCTTGATTTTATTAGTGAATATTATTAGAATTAACAAAACCTTCCATTTCCCAGATAAACAGAGTTGAATTACTTAAGGCCTGATATACTTTTTATTAATAAATATAGCCAGTTCAGTTATAAAGATTAGGTAAGTCAAACACAATGAAGACAGGTGGTTTCCCAAGGATTTGATTATATTGGATTATATTAGAACGCTAGTACATCATCTTGCCAGTAGCCTGTGAATTAGCAAAATATCCTAGGAATGCAATTTAAAGTTATCATAATTATCTGAAATATAGCTTTCATTTTGCATGGCTTTATCATAACTTGTCATAACATTCATACCTCATTTTTAAAATAGAAGAACAAGTCTCTTATATATTTTGATAAAGAAATTCTTCTTAACACATGGGTCACTTTTTGTAGTTTACTTGTTTTACATGAAGACTCTCACAAAGCTCAACTGGAGGTATACATTTGACAAGTTTATTTAATCTAGTTCTCAGGAAAGGCTCAGGCAGAATATCTCAGTCCCACAAAAGAGCTTTTACTAATCCAGTTTTAATATCATTAAGGCTCATTGCGCACATGCAGCTGGTCTCTTCCTACTCTAGCTGCCTAAAGACATTGCTGACTGACTCATATGCTATCACAGATTGACTTTGCTGTGTGCAGATTTTAATGACTTTGGATAATAAAGGTAGCAAAGTTCTTTCAGCACCAAAGCTTCTATAAGATACTACTGGAGGGTAACTTTTCCACTAACTTAAAGAAAACATTGATTATTCCCATTTCAGACTTGTGTTTTAATTGATAGCTTCATGGAAGATTTTATTTACCTTCCCCTTTAATTAGGAGACCAATCTGTAGAAAAATAAAAATTTTAAAGAAATTTGTGAAAAGCTATACACATTAGCAACTCAGTGACTTACTTAGAAATCTGATGTAGCTTTTAAAAAATTGCTTCTCTTCATAATTCTTTTGTAGGCAGTGTTCGCAGCATGTTTTTTTAAGCCTGTAAACCAATAACTGCTTGAAGGCAATAAGCTGAAAGTAATTGTAGTGCTTTTAGAGTTTTTTTTTTTTTTTTAAATAAGGCATTGAAAATTACCTTCTAAGGGACTAACATAGTCTCATAGAGATTTAAAATGAAATTGGAACTTTCAGATTTTTTTTTTCCCTTTATGACTGGCAAATATTGGAGCTTTTATTAGTGGTTTAATTCTGAATATAAAGAATGAGATGATTAAAAAGCAAAGACTTTCATTACACATATTTTCAAGTTCCCTACTGCTAGTGAAAAAGTGAAACTGTTAGTCACTCAGTTGTGTCCGACTCTTTGGAACCCCATGGTCTGTAGCCCACCAGGCTTCTCTGTCCATGGGATTCTCCAGGCAAGAATGCTGGAGTGGGTTGCCATTTCTTTCTCCAGGGAATCCTCCCATGATGTCAGATATAAAAAGAAAACTATTTTCTCCTTTCGATTCTAACTGAAGAAAGGGCCAGAATCAGGCTTGGGCCAGGCATCTAGAGGCACTTTGGTTTATACAGATATCTTTGAAGAAATTTGAAGCAGTGAAAGAACTTTTTTTGCAAAAGGAAGTTTAACTCAGAAACTGTTTTGTGTGCCTGCCTTTCCCTGTGTGCTATGGGCCCTGAACAATACACAGCTTCTGTTCTCTCTCTAAAAAGGTGTTGGAGCCCCTCCCAGTCCGGGGGTAGCTAGGCGAGAGATGGAAGGTAACAAGACATTTGCATCCTAGAAATGGATATCTCATTTTATTTCTAAATGTCAGCCCCTCCGGTGTTTTAAAGACATACCAAATCTTTTCTCGGTCCAACTGTAAACTCCGCCTCCCCCTCCTTATGTATATCTTGTAACTTCGTATTTTTTCTATTTTCATTCTGTGTTGTGTTGTTTCTGATGGTTGTCCATTTACTTTCTCTGCAATTCTTAATGTTGTTTTGAGCTGTTCTATATATATATATATTTCATATATACTTAAGATGTGAAATTAATGTGCAGTATTATTTTAAGAAGAACGCCTTTGAAATTCTTTTCAGAATAAGTCAAATGTTTAGAAATGTACTATACTAACTCTGAAGTTTTAAAAATTAATAGTTAAACCTTGTTAATTCAGTCTGAAGATATAGTATTTTTTTTAATTAACTTCAGATAACATAAATATGCTGAGTAAATTTGCTTAAAAGGCTATTAAAACTGGAAGCCATTCATTAAGATTACAGTTATTAAAAGTCTGATGGGTTTCATGTAACAATTACACTTGAATTTCCTTTCAAAAAGAAGAAATCTGAGATGGTGACCTTAATAGTGTCTCCTACTCCTTTTGGTCCCAAAAGTAGTTTATTTCATTTCAGTCTTTTCCTACATTTCGAATGAGTTTGAGCAGTATTTCAACGCTGTCTTGTATAAGGCAGATATTGTAATAAGTAGTGCCTGCCTTCTACCTTAATGATAGGGTTTTTCTGTAGAAATCCAAAAGATCTCATTGTGAGAGTCCTTATCCGTACTGACATCTACAGCATGAAGCCCTAAAACAGTTTGGTGTCTTATGTGACTCGGAACGTGCAGGTCTGTTGGTCCTGGAACCGTGAGTTCACCAAGCTCTGGGAAACAGTGGGGCCACATCTTGTGATCGTTCCCCCAAACTGATCGTGTGTTTTCAGGGTTCACAGGAAAGAGCTCTGTTGGGAAAGTTACCTTCCAAATGAGGTATCAGACCAACTGCCAACTTGTCCCATAAATGTCACTCTCGGTAGTCTAAATTTTTCTCTTTTGGGGGTGTTTTCTAAAGGGCTGATAACACCCTCCAGCATTTCTAAAACAGAATAGTTTGTTTTTCTTTTTCCACCTTGTGCCCCCATTTCTGCTGGTAATGAAACAGAACAGCTAGCTAGTAGTCTACAATATGGCTTGATTGTTTACTTATGGCTAATTTTTTTTCCTTCCTGCTTCAAAGCACCCAAAAGCCCTGGAACAACACGGAGAGATAATCTAGGTAAACATTCGAATTCAGCTACTTAACCTTAAAACTGGACCATGAGTAGACTGTGTGGATATAAGTACATGGTTTCTTGTTTCTTTCTTTTAAAAAACAAACCAACACCTGAGCTACATGGTGCAATGCCTTTGTTCCAGGACGCAGCCAGCCTCCACCTCAAGCCGGACTGCCAGGCCCGGGACTTGCCGGACACAGTGCAGCCAGACCGGTAGGCAGAGCCTCGATTGTGAGCCAGGAGGTCTAGGTCCTGGGTCCCAGCTTGCTACTAATCATATGTGTTACCCTGAAGAAATCATGGGCCCATTAAATGACTCCAATTTCCTCAATTCTAAACTGGGGGAATTAGACTTGATGCTCTTCAAGGTACCTTCGTGTCTGTGTGTTTTACTCTCTGAGTTGTGTGTGTGTATGTGTGTACTCGCTGAGTTGTGTCCGACTCTTTGCAATCCCATGGACTGTAGCCCATCAGGCTTCTATGTCTGAAATTTCCCTGGTAAGATTACTGGAGTGGGTTGCCATTTCCTTCTCCAGGGGATCTCCCCAACCCAGGGATTAAACCTGCTTCTCCTGCATTGAGAGGCAGATTCTGTACCACTGAGCCACCAGGGCAGCCCCACCTTCACCTCGAACGGTATTCTGATATCCTCTTCAGAAGTAAAAGCAGCCTTCATTATTTGAATAAAAGTGGTACAGTTAGGTGATTACAGTCACTAAGTAAATATCTTAGAACCTTGAAATATATGGGGAAGTGATGTAGTAGGGCAACTTTTTATGACATTATCTGAGTAATTAATGAGGTAAAGTCATTCTTCAATCAGAAAGGTTTTATTTTACTTTTATTTCCTTATTTATTTATTTTTGCCGCACTTCGAGGCATGCGGGATCTTAGTTCCCCAAACAGGGATTGAACCCGCACCCCCTGCAGTGGAAGCACAAGTCTTAACCGCTGGACCACCAGGGAAGTCCTGAAGGATTTTAAAATTAGATTTCAGGAAGCCCTTTGATGATAGTCTGTCAGCTAATACCAGTTCTAAAGGTTTAACTGCAGGAGAGCAGATGGCATTGCAGGGTTTCACCCTGCATTGTAAGTCTGTGGTTTTCTGCGTGTTTATCTGTTTT